>NC_090937.1:450987883-451612883 GCF_040938575.1 Ambystoma mexicanum
AATAAACACAAAAAAACTTTCTCTTAAAAGTCACCCTTTTTGAAAGCAAAACAATTAAAACTATTTCAATTGTCTGACCCCTTGAAAAGTTTAGATGTCTGCAAACTACCCCGCTGTCCGCGGACTTTGCAGGCCACACAGGGGCCTGTGACTTTTGTTCGCACTTCTATTTATTAACTGTGAAAGGTGGCTCCTAAAGGAACATTTATTTTGTATTTTTTCAATTTTGTATTTTATTTGGCATTTTTTCTCAGGAGATGCAAGGTAGGGGAGGGAATGTAGGGAAGGCGCACCAACCACAGGGACAGAGGGGCAGGTGGAGAGATGAAGACGTTAGGTGGGCCTTAATTAGGTAGGTGGCAGTGTTTCTCATGCTCCTCGAAAGCACTCTGACACTGCTCCCCCCACAGATCGGTGCTTCACAGTACATACATAGCACTGTGACCCTCGAAAGGTGAGGTTCAACAACATTCTGTATGGCTTGTGAAGCTGTGGCTGTGATCCTCAGAATTTGCTGTGGGTGATTGCTGGGGACAAGAGGGAAGGGACAAGAAGGACAGTGCTAGGGAACATTTTTTATTACATGATTTTTCACATCCTCTGCAAGTTCTTTCAAATCATTACTAAGCCCATCTAATTTTTTTAACAAGTTCTTGATTTGATTATTTATAGTTGGGGATAGGGCTTCTGTTTGTGATTCTGGGGATTGGGTAGAATTCAACTGAAGTGTGGTTTCTTCATGAAAAATGTGAACTGTAAGAGAAATAGAAGTTATTATTTTAGTAAGGTGTGTACAAAACACATTTTTTGTTTACATTAAAATATCTATTGTATTCCATTGGCAATGTTATTGTCACTCATTTCTTATTTTGGGAAGTTCTCCTCTAACCATTCAAGTGTGCTTGCCATTTCTGTGAGAGAAAAAGGGGGCTACTGTTTTATAACCCATGTTTATGTAATGAAAGCTAATAAAAGAGAAATAAATACAATGCACTTACTATTTATGTGAGAATATGTTGTCCAATAAGTACCTGGTATTTCTTAATCTGTATCCAGAGTTGCAGTGAGGAGATTATATGAAGTGTACAGTTATGGTTTGTGATTGGTGCATTCAATTGTAATGTGTGTTACATAAAAACATTATTCATATTTTTTATCATGAGAGTTTGCAACTTAACCATAATGTCCCTTTAAAATGTGTTGTCAGTGAATATATATATATATATATTTCTTGTTAATTTCTGTGATAAAAGAAAATAGCATGTTAGTATTAGTATTTTGTAATGACTTTTTACATTGTATAATCAACATTTTATTCTTTTTTGGACCCTCATATTTAGTAGATTACAAACCAGAGTACTGTACAATTTGGTCAGTTTTTGTGTTCATTGCTAAAATCATTGGGTCTGTGGGAGAAGAAAAAATCCATGTTGGATTAAAAAAAAAACCTTTTTCTGTTATGCTACAGTTTATTTGTTTGTTTGTTTTCAGTGTTCATTTGTTGTTTCTGTCTAATGCTTTATACATTCGGTTGTTGCATTTTATTTGGAGCAGTAACATATTATTTATTTGTTTGGATATTATGAAATTTTGGAGCAGTTAGATACCAGTAGGCGTATTCTAACTGTCTATTTTTTGATATATTTTAGTGGTATTGATTTATCTGTTTGGATATTGTTAAATTTTGGGAAAGTTAGATACCAATTGGCGTATTCTAACTGTCTATTTTTTGATATATTTTAGTGGTATTGATTTATCTGTTTGGATATTGTTAAATTTTGGGACAGTTATATACCAATTGGCGTATTCTAATTGTCTTTTTTTTGCTCTAATTTAGTGGTATTCATTTATGTGATTAATTGTTGTAGAATCTTTGGGCAGTTAAATAGCTTTTGGAATATTCTAACTGTTTATATTTTTTACTCCAAGTTTACTTGAGGTTTAAGTACAGTTTACTTATCAAATTCTGGTTTTAAGAACATTAAATAAGCGTTTGTAAGATTTGCTGGTAATCTCTGCTTTAGAGTAATGGTACTATCATTACATTGAAACCATCCACATTTCTTTTTTATATATGCAGTGTAGTGCCCTGAATTGGTTGTGGCTCCTGCGTGGTAGATTATACCTATTGTTGTGAAGGTTTTCTTACCAAGTGATATTTGACCATGTGTGAATCCAGTCAGCTTGCAGTTGTTTTTGGTACCATCTGCATTGTAACGTAGAAGCATTAGTATTACGTATTTACTATGTGTTGGTATTACTAACGTGGAGCGATTATCTGAATTGCAGGTAGAACATAATCTACCATGGTTTGCATTTTCTACAAGTTGCTAAAATGGAATGGATTCACAATTAGGTATTGATATATATATGAAGCGTTCATTGGGGATATCTTCTTGTGTCACATTGTTGCAGAGAGTGCATGTATGTTTCCACACATATGAAATCTGG
This sequence comes from Ambystoma mexicanum, assembly GCF_040938575.1. Lineage (NCBI taxonomy): Eukaryota > Metazoa > Chordata > Amphibia > Caudata > Ambystomatidae > Ambystoma > Ambystoma mexicanum. The sequence goes on from NC_090937.1 coordinate 450,990,335, forward strand.
AAGATTTCATTTATAGGTATGTTTTTGTTTTCCAGTACTTGTAGTAAGTACATTAGAAATTATTGTGGATCTTCCTGTGAGTTTATAGTGAATTTCACCATTCCAGCACAGTAGTCCAATTGTTGTCTTATTCCATAAACACTATATGTGTTGTCAGGATTGTTTGCTGCATTTATGTGAAGTACTAACATTTGCAAACACAATGGGTCTGTACTGTGTAAGTAAATGTTGTCAACAATTGGTGGTAATTGAAATAGAATATTCATTGCTACATTTGTGTAGCAACTTAGACCAACTATATTTGAGAGTTTAAATGGACCAGGTAGTTCTGTATCTGACTGCTTTTTTGGAGTTTGTCTTCCTTCTTTGAAGAAGTACCTGGTTTACTTTCCCTAATTGATTCTTATTTGCTTGTGGTATGATATGATATGATATGATATGGCATTTGTAACGCGCCTATACACAAGTGTTTCAAGGCGCGATGAGGCAGGGAGGGGGGAAACAAGGGGAGGACAGACAACGATCCTACTAGGTCAGGTGTCATTCAGATCGCGCAAGTGCAGGGGTAGGGGGAAGGGAGAAGTGCAAGGGGAAGGGGAGGGGGGAAGTGCAGTACAAGAAAAGGGCCAGCTGGTGGCAAGTGCAGGGTAAGTGCAGAGAAGTGCTGGGAAGGGGGGGCTGTAGGGATACAGCGACAGTCCCGCAGTGCAGGGGTTGCCATGGAGGCAGTGCAAGTGGAGAGTGGCTGGGCCCAGGACCGAGGTCGGTGAGAGTGGCCGAGTTGCAGATTCAGTGCAGTTTCAGTGAAGAATTAGCAGGGGAGAGGGAGGGAGAAAGCAGAAGCAAAGAGGAAGGTTTTGAGGTGCTTCCGGAACCGGAGATGGTTCTCCTCAAATTTCAGGGAGGCAGGAAGGCTGTTCCAGAGAGAGGCCCCTGCTGCGGAGAGAGATCTACCACCAGCTCGTTGCTTCGAGAAGCGGCTGACCCTGAGGGAGTTGGAGACGGATGAGCGAAGGGCTCGGGAAGGAAGATATTTAGGAAGAGAGAGTTGAAGGTATTTAGGCCCCAGGCCCCAGAAGGCCTTGTGGACAATGCAGAGGGTTTTGAACTTTATCCTCGCAGCCACTAGGAGCCAGTGTAGAGATTTCAGTCCTGGAGATATACGGTCCCTGGGCTTGAGGCCAAGGACAAGTCCCGCAGTTCTGTTCTTCATGAAGTATTACTTTCTTTTAATCTCTTTGGAGGATTTGCAGTGACATCCTGTTGCTTTTCTGTTTGATTTATTTTTCTTTTATAACGTTTTACATTTGGTGGAACAGAATATGTGTTTAGATGGTGAGAGTATAGTGAACGAAGTCTATTGTATTCTAAAATGCAAAGAATATCATCATTTATTTTACTTGCATCAAAGTTGATTAGAAATAGACCGTCAAGTGTACGTAAGTGTGATAGTGCTACGTAGCTCATGCCTTCTTTAAAGACTGTGTTACTAATATCTATCATTGCTTTGTCTAGGGTAAGACCTTGTGATTTATGAATCGTGAATGCGTATGCAAGAGTTAGAGAAAATTGTTCTCTGCGTACATACATGTCTTTGAAGAGAAGGAATCGAGCTGTTGAGCGTCCTATCCTTTTAACTTCTGAAAGTTTGTCAAAGAGTATATTGACAAACTGAATTTTGTTGTCAGGTGGGTATGTTTCAAAGCATACAACTGTACCCAGTGCTCCATTAACTAGTCCTTGGTCCACGTCAAGGTTACGTTTAAGCATTATTCTGCAATTTAAGGATAATTTTAATATCTTTTTGTCATGAGCCCCGCTCCCGGGGAGCCTGTTCAAGCCCTGCGTCCCCGAAAGCGGACATCCAGTCCCCACGGAAGGACCCAGCAACCCCATATAGGGGCCCTTTGGACAGTGTCCTGCCGCTTACGGCGCCAGGCTCATAAAAGGCATCAGTCCTGGCGCCATAGGTGCCAGGCTCATTATGGGAGTGCTTGGGTGCACTTACCTGATGCAGACCATGCTGCAGGATCCCGGCCTCCTTGAGGCCTGAAAGGAACTACTTTACCTGTGGGACTAATTTACCATCCGGGCATGGTCGGGGAAGGATACATACCTGATTGGAGGAAGGATACATACCTGGAACTTCTTCAAAGGCTATTTAAACCCCACCCGAACAGCCACACGTGCTTCGCGTTGTTCTGCATCTAGCAGCTGGACGCTCACCGTGTCTGCTCCTGCATCCTGACTTCTGCCACGCCTGCCAGCATCCTGGATCACCTGCAAAGGAAGAGAAGAAGAGAACAGAAGAAGGAAAAGTCCTTACCTGCTAAACCCGCATCCCGGAGACATCTCGCCGACAATCTGAAAAGGAAGACTTTAATTTAAAAGCTCATCGCGTCGATCGCTGCAGCGCCACATTCCACTCACCTTTACAGGGCGCCTCCATGTTCAGCAGCGATCATCTGGATTCGCAGTCACGCCCCAGCGCCTAGGGAGAAAAAGACCAGAACAAAAGGTGAGAGAGAGAAGGGAATAAGGAAAGCTAAATCTCCATGTTAAGACTTACCTGTTGATTCATTCACTCTTCATTTCGGGTCCGCGCTGCATCCTGGCATTTCCGGACGCCGGCCCCTAAGGGGAAAAAAGACATCAGCGTTAATGAGCGAATGAAAAGACATTACCAAAAATGCTCATCAAAGACTTACCTGATTTCTACAATGATTTCACCTCTCATCTCGGGTCGGTGCCTGTTCCCCGGCATTCCGTACCCCGGCCCCTATGGGGAAAAAGACACTAGCATTAGTACATTAATGCATGGACACAAGGGGAACCTCTTATCAAAAAACTTACCTGGAAGCCAAGCAAGTTTGGTTCTCACCAATCCGAAAATCCAGTGAAGTAACTGGATACCAACGCGCCCCTGCATCAGAAGCAGGATGGAGAGCTCGTCCTTCCAGACCCTAAGGTGAGACGCTACGAGAAATCACAGAAGGGTTTCGAGGAGGGTGAGAGGGGAAAGTGGGAGGCCGATTGCATTACCCCGCAGACAGTTAATCCCCTATTTTCGCCCATAGAAGGATACTTCTGCGAGCCAGACAAGCCAGATTTGGGGTCCCGGTCCAGTCCGTCTTCCGAACACTGCGCATCACCTTAGAAGAGGTCACAGCAGCGCGAACCAGGCCAGCGCCTCCGTGGGAGTCAGGTGAGCGTAACACTTTTCTAAGCCTGCTGTGTTTGAGATTGATTTTTCTAAACTATTTAGTCTTGTTGTGGCTTGGTCACACATAGGTAGTGTTATACCATGTACATCTAGTTTGTCTGTGGCGCTAATTTCCATTATTGGTTGCATTTATTTACTTAACATTATTTCATTGAATTTGAAACAGCTTGCAAGAGTTGGCATTAAGGCCATACAATTGACATTTTTGTGGGCTAATTGTTCCATAACATCTGTAGCACATGCATTATCGCCATAAAGTGCATTCATTTGCCGGGTTTTCAATATTGTTTCTGCTTCTTTAGAGAGTATACCAACTCTGATACTTTTTAAGATGTTGGCAAAAGTGAGATCTGCAGATTGCCGCATGTTTTCTGTTAATTCTCTGTTTTGGAAATGTTGCCAAAGGTTGACATTTCCAATGCTGCCAACAGTTTTAGGGCAGAGTTTGTGTCCTAATGTTTTAAAAATAGACGCACCTTTTACTGGTGTCAATTGAAGAAGATCTCAAAAAACAATAATGTGCTTTCCTGCAAAGAGCTCTTCATAGTTTGTTTTGAGTGCTTCTTGTAATCTGAGGTGAATCAAAGCCAACATCAGGTTAGAGACCATGCTCACTTCATCTATTAGTAGCATTTTCATTTGTTTCATTAATAGTAATGGTCTAATTTGTTCTGGTGTTCTACTGGCAATAGTAGTAATCGGTGTAAAGTGACACCACCTATGTTGTAGGTAGCTAAACCTGTGGGGGCAGTGACAACAGCTGACAGTTTGTTGCTTGTCAATTGTTGAAGGAATTTACTGATGATTTTGATTAGGAATGTTTTGCCAGAACCAGCTTCACCACTGACGTACAGTAGTATAGGTTTATAATTATGGCAGGAACATTCTTTATTTTCATGTTGTACACCAGGTGCAATTTGTTTTGTTACTTCTTCAAAAATGCTACGTTGTTTGTTGTTTAGTTTTGATTGTAGTATATTTAAGTCTTCTTCATCTTCATACTGACACATGGTGTTTTCTACTTCTATCATAGCTAATTCTGCCTCATTTATTATTAGTTGTTCTCCAAGTGGTTCTTGGCTTCCTGTTACAGAAGGTTGACTACTGTCAGGAGTGTCTTTATCTATTTGGGCCTGGAGTTCTTCTTCATGTTGCTGTTCATTGTGCAACATTGTTTTGTATTGTGTAAAGTTTATATCAGTTATAGTGCTTTCATTTGCCTTGAAAGCATCTTCATATGAGTGATAGTTTTCTAGTATGTCTTCTTCTTTTCTCCATGGTTTAAAGAGTTGTAGCAGGGACATGTAATATATTTCTTTATGTTGAGGAGTCTTCAATGAAAATTTGATATGATTAATTAAATTTGGTTTAGTGAGTTTAACTAAGCTGCCTTCACAGTTTGTCACTCTGTATTTACCTTTTTTTTCACCAGGTTTTATATTATTTTTGTATGTGTAGTTTTGGGCTATGTGGTATAGACACATGGTTTCCAAAGTATTACTTCTGTTTGGGTAGTATGTGTCCAATCAATTGTTTTTCAAAATGTCTTGGCTGTTGGGATCATGTTTGGCTATTGTTTCTATATCTTCCTATGTTTTTAGAACTATTTTTCTAGATTTAGCTGGACCAAGACTTAGCCATACTATATTTTCAGATTTACCATACAATGCAGTACCAGGTAAACGATCAGCTGCTTCATATAATCCACATTCTCTATTGGAGAGCATTTTTATGCCCAAGCTGTATAATTTCTGAGACACTGTTTTATCTGATGACAGGTCATTCGAGAGGTCTTGGAGCTCTGTCTTTTCTGCTTTGGTTAAGTATGCTGTGACATATCGTGCAACTGCAGTAGAATTGTCTGCAATGTACTGCACATCTATGCTTGCATTCCATAAGTGGGCAATGATTGCATTATAATCATTAATATATTTTTCATCTTCTTTTCTTTTTATGTAATATGTATTTTTAGGTGACTTACCTTTAACACTATGTCTAACTGAAGACATGAGGTTGTTCACTTGAACTGTATTTGTAACTGGTCTAGGGAAACCAAATCGGCATTTGGTGTAGTATTTCCCTTTGTTTTTGTATTTGTGACGACAATATTTGTCACATTTATGTCTTTGAAATTGTGAAATTTGTGCATGAAGATCACTATTTGTGGATTCTGATGGAATTTCACAAGTGACATCTTTTTCAATAAACTGTAAAACAGTGGCATCACTGTCTTGACCAAATGTAGGAGCATCTTTAATCCATAAAAGCATGTGGATATGTGGTGCTCCTCTGGCTTGGTATTCTTTTCTCCAAAAGAAGTGTTCCACTTCTCCAAGGGGAGGAACAGTTTTATTACAAATAAAATGTAGCATAGCAATGAAGCAATGGTGAAAATATCTTGAAACATTAACAGGATCTAGAGAGCAAAGTTCTCCAGGTGTTAGTATATCTATGTTTGTTTTGTTTTTGTTTGATATGCCTAGGAAATCATGTAAATCTTCCCATGCATATTCTGCACAACTTAATGTAACAAACCAAGTGGGTGGGCCAAGGTTTCTTATCATACAACTTACATCTCCGTGATGTCGGAACCAGTACACTTTCGTACCACGCATGTTTGCTAAAATATTTGTAATGCTTGATTGTAAACCTCATCTTTTTCTTGCACTTTTTGTATTAATTGCATATCTGACATATTTTGAAAGTGGGTTCCTGATTTCAATATGTGTGCAACTCCGTAACATAGAGTTGCTAGTTCACTTTCAAAGAGTAGGTGGAATATGTATTACACATTTTGTCTAAATCTGGGATCTTCAGAATACATTCATAAAGAGCGGTATTCTGATGCTGTTATCTGAGTAGGTCTATCATCGTACCTTCCTCCTTTGCCAGTAGGAAAGAGTAGAGGAAAAGCATGTGCTTCTATACTTTTTTCCCATATGCTGATTGGTGATCCTTTGGTTTGCGCATTTGGTACGTTTCTAGTGCATCATCTATGGTGTCATTAGAGTGTAATGGATGAATTCTATAATGGTTTAAAATATTGGATACTGTAGCAGGATCTAGAAGTTCAAATTGACCAGTTTCTGGTGACTCTTGAATTATTTCAGTTGTTTCTCTTATGTTTTCTTCAATATTTATTTCTTTGTAGTATTCTTTATTGTCTTTTAGATATTGCAAGGCTTGTCTAACTTTATGTAAGTCTACGAGTTGTTGCCACATTATTTTGTCTATTGTTGGTACACCATTTACTAAGACAATTAAAGATTGCTCTATTGGACGGTGTACTCCCAGAGTGTGCCCATTTTCTTTCAGATCTAATGGTAAATAAACTACTTTACCACGAATGCCTTTCACCAATTCGGAGGGAAGTAATTTTGCTGTTTTTGCTTGAAGGCGTATTATTGCTTTAAATGGGTGCACTGTTTGAATTATGATACTCTCATATAAATTGAGTTGTTGCAGGGGTTTTGGTAATGGGAATAATTCCAAGTTATTTGTGATAGCACGTGAAGGAGTTTGGTTGTTGTCAAATTTTGTAGTGCAGTAACTGCAAAGTAATAAGGGGTCAGTTATTTTGTATTTGTATTCTGATATAAGGTAGAGAGCTAATTCAAACCATTTGGAATCTTCATTGTCTTCTATTTTGTATGTTACGTCTACAGATTTTGTGTTACTTTTATAAAATGTTCTGCTGCAACAAACACACACATCGTTTGGTACTTCAGCGGATGTACTTTTAAATGTTAGTATTTCTTTTTTGTATGTGTGTAGTAGAAGGTTGCCATGTGCAGAATTGTTGCTAGTCTTTTGTAAAGCTATTGAAGTTTGTAAGTGGCTTTCACTTCCAAAATATTTTCTCTGGATATGGTCGATTTCTTTGAGTAGGTCTTTGGGTGTACCATGTAGAAGAGTGTTATTTAAATTGGCTAGTGCTAAAGCAGGACTTTTAGCATAGTACAGTTTATAGACTAGATTTCTTATAGTTGAATGATGTGTTGATATCATTTTGATATGATGGAAGGTGATTTTGCAAATAGGTCTTGAAATGCAGGCAAATGAATGTCCTTGTAGTCCAGTGTATTTGCACACTGGAAAGGTGTTCATATTTTGTAGGACTTTCATTTTGATTTTGTCTTTGCCTTTCACATACTGAATGAGGAACTGGCATAAAGATTTGAAAGATTTTTTGGGAATGTTACACATTGACGTGTATGGCCATTTGAATACTGGACCTTCTGGTTCAGTCGAATGGAGAGGTAATTCTGAGTTTTCTAGGGATATTTTTGTAAGTAGTATTTCTTGTTCCATTATAGTATCATTAATTTTTTCATAACCTCGTCCACTGCTATGTGTGGCAATTGTGTTTGTTTGGTTTTGTTTGTATGCTTCTTCATTAAAATATGGTTATGTGCTCATGGTGTGACTCCATTCACCTCCACAGATATTTAAGAAGTTATTTTTGTTGACATTCCATTTATTGAGAAGTTTTTTGTGTAATTTAGTAGTTCGTTTTGTTAGTGCTTTCATTCTGTTTAACACTAAAATGAATAACTTTCTTTTGAGAAGGATTGCACTGTCTATGAAAGCTTCTAAGATTAATTTTCTATGGTAGGTTTGAAGGGTTGTGCATGATTTGTCTCCTGTTTTTATAAGATTCTGAAGGACTATGTGGCGGAACTTTTTTGCTAAAATACTTTTTTTGGTATGGTTACTTGCCAGTATATCAAGATTTATAGGAGCAGTTTTAGCAGTAGTGGTAGCCGAATTCTTGGTAATCATTTTCTGTTTCGTTGTACATTTTGATAGAGGAGCAAAGTTTCTGTACTGGAAGCTTGTTTTGCTTCGCTAAATGACTATATTAGCTGTTTTGTTTGAACTTTTTGTACAAACTCTGGTAGAGATGGATGCTTATTTTGGACACTTTTATTTTGATTTTCTCTATTTGTGCGTTGCTTTCTACGGACTTGCTTTTTGGTAGGCATTCTTTGGGGTCTGTTGAAAAAAAAAGAAGGTATGGGTTGGGTCGTTCTGCAATGTATGTGTGTTGTGTGCATGAGTTTCTGAGTATGATTTGAAAGATGTATGTGGTGGTGTGTGATTGTGCATTGGGCAGCTACAATTAGTTGGGAAGGCTATTCTTCTATTTGTGTGTTACTAAACTGCGGTTCAGATGAGAGTAGAAAGTGAGCTAGTGGTGAGGAGAAGCATTAATAGTAAACCTAATGGTATAAAATTAAAACAGTTCTTTGTTTTGTTATACTAACATTCATCGGGTTGAGTATGTTATTTGTGTTCCAAAAAAAGTGGAATTGTGTGCCATTCAGCCTGCTAATCCCTGTAAGAAATGGGGATTTGTGGGCAGAATGGTTCAGAAATCTCCATTTCTTTTTGGCTTGCAAATTACATGAATGAACCACACAGTGTGTTTGAGGAACAGTAAGAATATTAAGGTAGTATTGTACTTAATCTTTTTTTGTGGAATGAGCAGGTTTCTTCTGACATGTTGTTTGTAGTTCAGATGCTGCTGATTTTCATGAGAGTGGTCTTCACTGCAATTGTAAAAGAAAGAAGTTAGTCATTGTGTGTGTTTATAGCACTGATGTTAATGTAGACATTGATTTTTATGTTTTTGTAGTAGTGTTCTTGTTTGATATCTGAAGAAAGTGTATGCATGCATTTCATTTGACTATGTGCAGCCTTTATATTTTATTTACAATATGTTAGTTCAACATGCTTTGCAAATGAGTAGAATTTTAAGTGTACGAAATTCACTTGTTTTTTTAAAGCTGTGTTGTAGATGGCAGACAGGTTTGGAAGTGACAGTTGATTATAGAGATCGGAAAAATTTCAATAAGTTCATTTTATAGGCAGACATGCCAACAATCGGGAGCCCCTGAGAGGTAGATTTCTCCACAGCAATCGGGAACATTTATTTTTCCCATAGGATTGCATTGGGATTAGCATTAATTTAGGCACGATACAGTAAAAAAGAGTGTGATTTTTCAATGAAAAATCGTGAATCTCGCGCCTAAATCGGGAGGGTTGGCATGTATTTATAGGTTATGTGCGAGACAGTAAAAAATAGTGCGATTTTTCAATGAAAAATCGTGAGTCTGGTGCTTAAATCGGGAGGGTTGGCATGTATGTATAGGCCATGTAGGTTTAGTGACATTACTCTGTTTATATGGATTCATAAGAGTTGTACATGTACTGTGAATAAAATACGCATACCTGTAGTTTGTATTCATGCATGTGGATACGAATGCAGGTGTAAGTAGAAATCTTGGAGACTTGTAGAGTAGTTTTTGTAGTAGGTGCTTTCCAATGATATGAGAGTTGTACTCAGAGTGATCAACAGTACATTTGAAGTGCGGAAATCTGATGATGGAGTTAGATGTAGAGGTCTTGGATCTGATTGGTGGATGGTTGTGTGACTGCTTAGCTGTATCCAATGAGGGAACGGCACCGAAAGTGATGTCGAATGGGTAGAAGGGCTCGCTAAGAGTTACGCGCCCCGCGGACACCGCGGCAGTCTGCGGATAGGGCATGTCACATCCAGGTTTTTCCAGGAAATCCTGTATGGAAAGGGGACTGTAGGGATCAGACAATCATATGTTGACTTTGTGGATTTGTGTAGAAGGAGAATGTGTTTAGTGAATATGGCAGAGGTGGAGAAAGTCAGGGTGTTGGTGCTCGGAGATATGTTTGTGCATGCTTTACAGCAGTATGCTCAATGCAGGCATGTGGCAAACAATTTCGATGTTAAAGGGGTGGCGGTGGTGTGGAGCGCTGTGCCTGATTGCAATGCAGAGCAAATTCTACACGTTTGTGAAGATATGGGCAGGATGAACAGTCCCCATCTGGTAGTTTTGCACTATGGTGCTTTCCATTTGGGCTATGTTAGTGCCCCTACTTTGTTGGCAGATTTGGAACAGTTGGTTCAAGCAGTAATGAACATCCTTCCAAATGTGAAAGTCATTTTTTCTGGATTACTACCTAGGGCAATATGGGACAATAGTTCTGTTTTTTGTCCTCAGCAAAACATTGCTAGGTGTGCAATCAACCGAGGCATGTGTGCTTTCATGCTTAGAGCTGGTATGTTTTTCTGTAATAATGAGAATATTGATTCGAGTAATGCTGTTTATTTTGAAGAAGATGGCATTTCCTTATCTTTTTTTGGAAATGCCATGCTGTTTGGAATGTAAGGGTTGCTTTGGAGAAGGTTATGTGAAGATTATAGTAGTAAAGTAAGAAGAAAAAAAAAATACAAAATAACAGGTGTCTGTCAGGCATGTGCAAAAAAGCCAAATAAAACCTGCTCTTTTCAGAGCCAACCTCAAAGGGGAAATGGGGCACAATATTTAAATTTACATTCACCACGCTCATATTTTCGATATGTCCACGGTCATGGCGGTAGTCCGCCGGAAGAGCGTATTACATACAGGGATTCTGGGGTGAAGAGGCATGCAAATGAGAATGAGCAGAGCTAGGGATTGGTCAGTAAAGATTACTGGGTGTGTTGTGTAAGGAGAAATTTTGTCAGAACGTCTTTTTCCTGAGAGAAGAACAGATAGCTGTGGCTGTGCGTTTACGAAAACAGATTACTGGATTTTGGGAGACTCATGGATACATTGGTTGGAGGTGCTTGAAGAACGTTGTGGAGTAGCTGCAGATCTTGGATTCCCTCATGTGGAAGTGCACTGGCATGGAGTGCGTGGAATGAAGTGGCTGGACTTGGTACCTCTCTGTGCTACTTTAGAGAGAGAGCATCATCCAGACATAATTATAATTCATTGTGGAGGGAACAGGTTAGTACGCGTGTCTGGAATTTCTTTGAAATTTGCAATGAAAGAAGGACTGGGAAGGTCATGGACATGTTTCCAAATTCCCAAGTAATTTTTTCTCGTATTGCGCAAATACAAATGTGGCTGAGTTCTTCTTCATTTGGTCCACAAATGGAGAAAGCGAGGCACAATTTCAATAAGGCTGTTTGTGCTTTTCTAAGAGATGTTGGCATGTCCTCTTTTCACAATGAAAATATTATGTTTCGTAGCACATACATTTTTCACAGAGTCCATCTTACTTATGCTGGCAATCAGATTTTTCTGAGAAATGTACAAAATGCAATGCAACCTTTTTTGGAATTACAGTCATCTATTTTGCAGTAGATGTTGACGATTTCAAGTTTTTCAAACACACAAAAACACCACCAAAAGGCTCTTTTCAGAGCCGCCACTTCCTCCCAGAGAAAAGTGCATTGGTTTTGCTAGGGCAGCACCCTCAAACTTTATATGTCCTAGGACTGTCCGCGGACTTCCAAAAAATGCACAGGGACCTGCACTGTTTATTTGCCACTTCTATTTTTAAACTGTGAAAGGCGGCTCTGAAAAGAGCCTTTTTTGGAGGATTTTTGTTGTTTTCTATTTTTTTGGGTTTTTTACACACAACACACTAGGAGAGGAGGGGAAAGGAGGGTAAGGAAGGGATAGCAACCACGGGGATGAGAAAGGGCAGGTGGAGAGAGGAAGATGTAGGGTGGGCCTTACTTAGGCAGTCTTTTCCAATGTGTCTTTTGGTGTATTATTTTCAAAGTTTGTATGTTCTGTTAAAAATATATATATATATGTTAAGTACATATAAAGTAATGATTATTAATTTGCTTATATAGAGAAGTGTCTACCATTAGTATCACTGTATTCAGACATTTCCTCACGTGGAAAATGTTCCTCAAGCCATTCCAAAATACTGCACATTTCTGTGTGAAAAACAAAAATATATTAATTTTAGTGTACCTAATACAAAAAGTTTAGAAATATGTAAGAAAAATGAAGTTTACTTACTAGTTTCTGGTAAATTGTATTCGTACTGTTGTGTAGGTCTACTGTTGCTTCTAGCTCTGCAGTTTCTGTGAGGTAATTATGTTGGAGGCATATCTTTTTTGTTTTGGTATAATCCATTTTACTACATATGGTATTTAAATGGATGGTTGATGTGCTAGATATATAGGTTCCAATTCTTATTTATTATTACATATAATGTGTTTATGTGCTGCTTTTTGAACTTGTGCAGTGTTTATATGGCATGATAGAACAATTTAAGATACTCCCTGAGTGTTTGTGTAGTGTTGTTGTTATCCGCGTCCATTAGCGGACATACGCACAGTCCGCAGACATCAAAATCATTAGCAGGGGGTACAGTATGTTCTATGTTACATGTATATGAAGAAAGGGAATCCTAGTAAACATCTATCAAATTCACACTATGAAAATGTATATTCAGTAAAAAAAACTTTGATAAAGGGAGGTTATGGTTAAGCAGTGCTACTAAAAACCTATGAAATTCAGTAAAAAGACTTTGTTAAAGGGACGTTATGGTTAAGTTGTGCTACTAAAAACCTATGAAATTCAGTAAAAAAACATTGTTAAAGGGACGTTATGGTTCCAATTAAATCCGATAAAACCCCTGAAATTCGCCAGTTATGGTAAGCTAAGCAACCATAACTCGCGCCATCACTGTGCACTGCTAAGACTAACACCCAGGACATCAAAGATGACATCACAAATGTCATTGATGACATCACTGATAAAATCACATGTGCATTTACTTTTCATGAAAATTCTGTACAAGGGATTCTTATTATAATGTTGACAGAAAAAGTGTCAAGGATAATTGGAATAGATATCTTGAGCTATGTAGTGCATTAGGCAATGCATTGAAATAAATAGCATTCTATTATGAAGTTATTTACAGTATACTAAGCTACTCAAGTATAAATATAAGCATTGTGTGCAGCATACATGATGAAGGTGCAATATTCATAATATTACCATGTTGAATAGTGAAATGATAAATGCTTTCTTATTAGAGTTTTGTGTACTGTGCAACATGTAATAAGTAGCTAATAAAACCACTTACTACATAATTTCATTATTACATACAAAACACAAAGACACAACAAAACATACAAATATGAGTATATATAGAGAAAGTGAAGTATGCAAAAAGCAGCAGTAGATGCAGAAAGTGTTCACAACCTAACTGATTATCTGTATGCACAGAAAGGGTTGCTCTACTTCAAACCTACAACTTCCCTATGTACAAATATCACATGATGTGACTGTACCCTGAAGAAACTAATGCAAATACAAATATAAGCACATTTAGTGAAAGTACAGTGATAGAAGAACAGCAAAACAATAAGAAAGTGTTGATAACCTTACTGATTGTGTATTTTTCCTATGTATATGTTTCATATGCTGTGAGTGTACCCTAAACAAATTATTGTAAGAACATATTTAAAGTATAAGTCTACAAATATAGTACTTTTTGATTTTTTGTGTTCCTAACTATTACTGTCTAAGATATATCACTAAAGGAAAAAACAGCGAATCAGACATGTGATGTTATCAGTGATGTCATCAATGACATTTGTGATGTCATCTTTGATGTCCTGGGTGTTAGTCTTAGCAGTGCACGGTGGTGGCGCGAGTCATGGTTGCTTAGCTTACCATAACTGGTGAATTTCAGGGGTTTTTCGGTTTTGCTTGGAACCATAACGTTTCTTTAACAAAGTTTTTTTACTGAATATATATATATATATATTCACTAGAAAAAAAACTTTGTTGAGGGGACGTTATGGTTAAGTTGCCCTAACAAAAACCTGTTCACTTCACAAAAAAAAAAAAAACTTTCCACCTCCTCTTTATGGTTCAAATTAAAACCGAAAAACCCCTGAAATTCGACAGTTATGGTCAACTAAGCCCCCAACCCTGCCACCACCCCTGTGCACTGCTACCACTGACACCCACACCATGAAAGATGTCATCTCACATGTCAATGATGCCATTAATGACAACATCACTTGTTTAGCCCCTTTCGTTCCCTTCCCTGCCATACATATATATGTACATTCAGTAAAAAGATTTCACTAAAGGAATGTTACACTTCACAGTGCAACCAAACACCACTGCACATTTCCCCTTTATAGTAAGCTAAGCAACCATAACTCACACCATCTACGTGCATTGCTAAAACTAACACCCAGGACATCAAAGATGACATCACAAATAACATTGATGACATCACTGATGACATCACATGTTTGCCTGACTTATTTTGGTGCATTGAACAATGTAGGCTAGGTGGTTTTAATCACTGACCAGCACAATATGAAAATAGAAAAGGTGCTGTATAGCAAAACAATACCCTTGCCGTGTGTTTTTAAAGTACTTTCCTTAGGGTCTGGTGTCAGCTCATGATGCACATGCATTGGGCAATAGTAGTGAACAGGTTTTTGTTAGGGCAACTTAACCATAACGTCCCCTCAACAAAGTTTTTTTGTAGCGAATTTCACTGGTTTTTGGGAGGGCAATTTAACCATAACGTCCCCTTAGCAAAAGTTTTTTTTGTAGGGAATTGTACAGGTTTTTGGAAGGTGGAACCTAAGCATGAAATTGTGGCAATGAAGTTGTTGAGCAGAATATACACTGTAACCATGTGATTTTGAGAGATATCTAGTATAGTCTATGTACTTGACATACATTTAACACAGAACATACGGAACCCCCTTCCTATTGATTTTAGAAAGGGACGGACTGAGCGCCTGTTTGCGGACGGGGGCGGACAGGATCAACATTACCCAAAGAGGCGGATGGTATCTGAAAATGTACTATTGTCTTGCACAAAAAGTGTGAAACGTTGAAGAAGGGCATAAAGATATTTTAAGTAGTAATAAGTAAATATGGAAACCTGAAGGTGGGAAAAGAAAATGACACATTTAATAACCATGTAGAATGAAGTGGATGGTACCAAAAAAAAAAGAAAGGATGCCTCCAGTGTAATCACTTCACAGAAACTCGGCAGCCTGGAACGACAGTGGACGGACGCAGTAGGACGAAGGGAGATTACATCAAAAGAGTGAGTGCATGCCATTTTTTTATGTGGGTGTGTTTTTTATTTTTGGTATTTGGTGCAGAAATAATAATCTCTTTCTGTTGTTTTGACTCAGAAATGGCTAGTACTTTGGAGTGGCTGCAGGAGTATTTCCCGCATGGGGAAATGTCTGAAGATAGCGACAACAATGTTACACATTGGTCTGCATATGGAGAATAGTGACCAGTATTTTATAGGCATTTAACTTATGGTGTTTGTTTTTTTTTCAACAGACCAAGAAAAAAAAGAGGAAAGGGCAACAAACGAGATAGAAGAAGACAGGATAAAAAGGATACAGCAGAAAATTGACATTTTGAACAACAATATTCAAAGTTTATGGGAATTTGTAGAGGATGTTGTGAGAGGAAAAGTTTGGTACCATTGCCCCACCTGCGCCTGCTCTGCTTCTCCATTCCCTAGTGATCCATCCCCAAACCTGCAAGATGAAAATAGACGTTTCGATGAAGTATTCATCCCTTCTCCGCCTCACAAATCTTCCCCTCATAACCACCTCGTTTTAAATCCAAATTCCCCCATATTTGTTTCAGTGTCCGCTTCACCCACTGTTTCTTTAGATTTATGTGTGTGTGTGTGTAGTAAGTGGTTTTGTACAGTAGTTGTAGAGAAAGAGTTTGTGTGTACATTTTTTTTTTTTAAAAGACGTAAAATGTTTGCGAACAGCGTGCCTGTTCGACCTATCCGCAAGCAATGGAATGTGGGTGCTGTCTAATGCCAAGTAAGACGGATGTGATGTATGACTGCACCATCTTTTCAAAATGTGCGTACATAAACAGAAAGGGGTGTCCAAAGGATATACTACCTTGGCGTACCGCTTGGAAACGAGATAATACATGGTCGTAGAACACACAAGATGTCCGGAATGGGTGTAAATAAGTAAAAAGGGAGTGTGTGAAGGACAGTATAGCGGTCCATATTGGGCGCAGTCAAAATGGTGCCATCCGTAGAACAGGCACAGTGGCCGGCAAGTTCATAGGCAAACAAAATTGAGTTGTCCTAAGGACACTGGAACTGTCCGTACAGTGAACATAGCATGCGTGCACATGCGCAGTACAAACAAAAGGATTGCCAACATTGCACCAGTTCCTAACTGTCCGTCTCACTTGTGTCGCACTTTGAAGTAGTTTGAGAACCCGAACACTGTCCGTAGGACACTTGTGCGCATGCGCCTGTTTGATTCTTTGTATTTGCTATCCAGAGGACTTTCATTATTGGGGCGGATGTGTTGAGGACGTCATCTTGTGACCGCACCTACGCTGCACGTGAGGACTAGTTTCCACGGTTTGTGTGCTTCCGCAACACTAAAAATGAAAGTGTAGACACAAGGCAAAGTATTGAGGAGTGTAAAAATGTAATTTCACACATCCCAAACAATAGGCCACCTCAGGAGTTGCTGTGTAAAATGTGTGTACCGCTTTGTAGGGATGAAGACGGTCACGAGGCACACCCCTGCACCCCTTCAAAAGGCCACACCCCCGAGCGCATCTTCATTGTCCTTCTAGCTGTAGTAGATAGAGGTGCGTTGCCTTTACTGCTGTAGTGATGAAAAGGAAACTAATCGGTATGGCTTCCATGGCTGCTGTTGGGTTATTAGCCTCTGCACCAGCCCGAAACCCGCCACCATCACCACCTCACCAAGGGCCTGCAGAGAGATATATGTGTGAGGATGTAGAGATTGAGGAAGAAGAGGAAGAAGAGGAGGAAGAGAATGAAGTGGAGGAACTCTGCACTAGGAGCACTCGGCGGGAGTCGTGGGTGTGGCAGTTGTTTTCCGTTTATGGGAACGTACCAAAAGCATGTGCGAACCTGGTGAAGTATAACCAGTGCAATGTGGTGTTGAGTCGTGGGAGATATGGAGCGTACAGTTTTGGTACGACAACCATGAAGCGACACCCCACTTCATTCCACACTGCGTAGATTCGCAAGGTGGTGCCATGTGAAGAGCGTAGTCGTTTGAGTTCCTCCACAGCATCCTCGGAATCTGCTCCTCCCACCACAAGAGACACTCCTGTGGGGGAGTGCCTCCCTCCCGCTGCTTCACAAGCCATTTGCAATGCTGTGGATCCTTACCTTACAAAGGTGACAGTAGTGTGCACGTATTGTGACGAAGTACTCTGCAGAGGGGAGAGTTTTCAAAGTGCTTTTGAGGCTGCAGTCACCGAGCACCAGAAGATTTGCTCCTTACCTAAATAAACATCACCCGTAATAGTTGTCTGTTGAGTTGCCCTTTCTTATCCCCGAGGCTGGTGTCCCTTCCTTACCCTCCTTTCGCCTCTTATTCTAGTGTGTCGAGTGCTGTTCATTAATGAACGTAAAAACAACAAAAATGACAGAAAAGGCTCTTTTCAGAGCCGCCTTTCTCAGTGTAACAACAGAAATATGAAGTGAAGGCCGTAGACCCCTGCGGAGTTCAGCAAAAGTTTGCGGACAGTTGTAGAGGGGAAAAAGGGAGGGTGCAAGCAGTGCAAACGCAATAAAGTGTACGTTGGGAGTAAGTGGCGGCTCTGAAAAGAGCCTTTTGGTGGTGTGTTGTGTGGGTCAAAAACAGTGGATTGGGGAAAACGGATTGTCAGATAGGTTAGTGTGATTGCAAAAGAGGGCACAATGCATTTTGTAAATTGGTAAGAAACATCTGATTACCAACATATGTGAGGTGGACTCCATCTCTGCGGAAAATTAAACTCCTACGAAACAAAATGTTTTCATTGTGGAAAGTGGACATGCCAACATCTCTTAAAAAGGCACACACAGCCTTATTCACATTGCGTCTCGCTTTCTCCATTTGTGGACCAAATGCAGAAGAACGCAACCATTTTAGTCTTTGGGCAATACGGGAAAAAAGTATTTGACAATTTGGAAACATGTCCATGAGCTTCGCGAGTCCTTCCTTCATGGCAAATTGTAAAGAAATGCCAGATACATGGCCTAAACTGTTTCCTCCACAATGAATGATGAGTATATCTGGAGGATGCTCTGTCTGTAAAGTAGCACAAAGAGGTACCAAGTTCACCAATCTCATGCCACCCAAGCCATGTCAGTGCACTTCCGCATATGTAAATCCAAGATTTGTAGATAAACTGCAGCTTTCTGCATGCACCTTCAACCAATGTATCCATGAGTCTCCCACAATCCAGATAATCTGTTTTTGAGTATGGAAAGCCATGGCTGTGTGGTGTCCTGTGAGGGAGAAGACGGTCTTAATAAAGTACGTCGGTTAGAACACACCTACTGAACTTTATGGACCAATCCCTAGCTCCACTCATTCTCATTTACATGCGGCTCCACCCTTCAATCCCCGGTGGTGATATGTGCTGGCTGCTAACTACCGCCATGTTTGCGGACATGTACAGGATCAGAGCGTGACAACGGTACATTCAAGTACTATTCCCCTTTTTCCCCTTTAAGGTAGGCTCTGAAAAGAGCCGCTTATTTTTATTTTTGGCCACATATCGTACAGACGTGGTATTTTATGTATTTTTTTGTATTTTTTGTCCTTTCTTTACCCGTGCAAACATTACAGAACCTTCTCTAAAGCAAGTCTTATGTTCCAAATAAACATTGCATTTACCAAAGAGGATAGCTCAACACCATCTCCTTCAAAGTAATGTGCATTGCTTGGAGCAATGTTATCGTTGCTACAAAAAAACATACCAACTCGTAGCATGAATGCACGCATGCCGCGATTGATGATGCACCTCCCGATGCTTTGATCTGGAGAGAAAACAGAAGTGTTGTTCCATTGCACTCTCGGGAGTAAAGCAGAAAAAATAAATTTTGACGTAGGGAAGATGGTCATGAGTGCTTCAACCAACTGTGCCAAATCTGCCAACAAAGTACGTGAAGTCAGGTATCCCAAGTGGCAAGCACTGTAGTGCAAAATTACCACATGAGGAGTGGTCATTCGACACATGTCTCTGCAAACGTACAGAATTGCTGCAGCATTGGCATCAGTGTCAGCGCTCCACACCACCTCCACTCCCCGCACATCGAAATGGTGTCCCATATGCCTACTCTCGGCATAGTGTTGTAAGCCTTGCACAAAAATGTCTCCAAGCAGCAAAAACCTGACCCTCTGCACCTCTGCCATTTTCAGTGTGTGCACCGTCTTTCGACACAAAAGACTAATGGGAACATCTGATTGGCTGATGCCTACAGTCGTCTTTCCATGCAGGATTTGCTGTAGAAACCCGTATGTGACACGCCCTACCAGCAGACAAGCGTTGCCTACGTAAGGCACGTAACTCTTACCCAGTCCTTCCACCCTTTCTACAGCAGTACCAAAGCGAGTCCCTCATTGGACACAACTAAGCGGGCGCACAATCATCCACCAATCACATAGAACGTCGCTAATTTTAACTCCGTCATCAACATTGCGCACTTCAAAATTACTGTTGATGATTCTTCATGAAAATCGCATACCAGAGCAAAGCACCTACATCACAAGTGACTGTGCAAGGATTGCAAATTTCCACATACAGCTCCATGCATGTGCACATGCATCAGTATAGAGTACAGGTATGTACATTTTAACCAGAGTACATGTGGAACCCTTATGATTTAAAATAGACAAAATAATGGCGGTACATTTCCATAGGGAACACATAACAATGCTCCCACGCTCCCCTTTTAAAGTGCAACAATGCTGATTTGTCATTAACAAATTGCACGACCGCTTACTGTCCTCTGCATAACCTGTACATACATTGCAAGCATGCCTATTTAGGCATAGCTCTCAACCTTTTTTGTCTTAAAGGCGGGTGAAATCAGCCGATTTTGTTTTTGCCGGGTGAGACGCCCATTGGATTGAATGGCCATGCAGGAGGCTTGGCGGGTGAGTCTGCCCTTTACAATGCGGGTAACACCCGCCAAAAGCGTGTGAGTTGAGAAGTAGAATTTAGGGCAGACCTCAATTTTGTATGTGAAAATGTCGGAGTTCTGTACTAGTAATAGTTCTGTATTACTGAATAGTAATCGCTCCCGATTGTGGTGCTCACATGTCCTTCGGAGGGTCTCCCTATTTTTGGACATTGTGCTTTTCATTAACAAGTACAAAATATTTGCCATCTAGTACTTTGCCCTATCGCTTACAAACCTCTCTCCTAGGCATACTACACTTTGTAAAGAACAAGGCATTTCCAAACCCTTAAAAAATGTAGTTATTTTGAAGGACTTTCAAGTACCATATTGAAAGTTGTATGGAAAGACTGCACAGAGAGAAGTGAAATGTGCACGTGGACTGGGTTGAAATATGAAAGTTAAATCCTCTGACGAAAAAGTACAAGTAATGTCTGCAGTATCATGACCGCTGCAAACACACAAAGTAATTGATATTATTTTTTTAATTCACAGTGAAGACTACTGTCCTGAGAATCAACAGCATTTACACTGCAGACGACATATTTGAAGAAACCTGGTCATCTTGTACAAAAAAGTAAGTACAGTACAACCTTCATATTGTAACTACTCCTCAAAGAGGCTGCGTGGGTTATTTGTTTATTTTGGGCACCAAAGCAAGTATTCATTTGTAAACCATTCTACCTACAAATATCCATTTATTGAACAAAGAATAACAGGTGGAATGGCTGACTAATCCCTGTGTGTTTGGTACTGAAATAACATAGGAAATCCTTAGAAGGTTAGTTCGTGAAAGTAAGTTGTGGTAGCAAGTTTTTGGCACTTTGGTTATTAATAATGGTTCTCGTAACAAGTAGGGCACTTTGTACTCTCATCTAAAGCACATTGTACTAGTATACAAACAGTAAAGTAGCCTTACCAAATGATAGTTAGAGGTCATTGTGCATTGACACACCATGCCAAAGAGCTTCCCCATCACACTTATGCACATATGCACACAGCACACATACATTGGACAACAGACTAAAGTATACTTTTTTTTTCTCAACAGACACCAAAGAATGCCTACCAAAAAGCAGCTCCGTAGAAAGGAACGCAGAATTAGAGCAAATAAAAATAAAGGTACCCAATGTAAGCATCCACCTTTTGTAGAGTTAGTGAGAATCTTGTACAAACCACCTAATGAGGTTGGGTAACATAATAAAAGAAGTCTCAACTACCGAAACTGTACCTCCTCCATCAAAAAATGTCATAAAACACAGAAATGTTGTCAGAAAACGGCTGCCAGTACAGCTAACAATGTTCCTAATAATCCTGATAGTGTAAGAATAACCCATAGTAAAAAAAGTATTTTAGCAAAAATGTTTCATCACAGTGTCCTTCAGAATCTACTAAGAAGAGGACCAAAATCATCCTCGCCCCTTAAAACGTACTGTAGAAAGTTAATTCTACAAGCACTCGTGGACAGTGCCATCCTTCTCAAAAGGAAGTTGTTCATATTAGCGTTGAAAAGGATGAAAGCATTAACAAAACTAAGTTCCAACCTACAAATGAAACTGAGCAATAAATGGAATGTGAACAAAAATTATTTTTGCATGTTTGTGGTGGTGAATGGAGTCACACAACAACCACAGAGCCATATTTTAATGAAGAAGCATACAAACAAAATCAAACAAACACAATTGCCATCCATAGCAGTAGATGAGGGTATGAGAAAATCAATACTTCCATCATGGAACAAGAAACACTGCTTACAAAACTGTCTTCTGAAAACTCAGAATTTCCTCTTGATTCAGCAGAACCACACCGTCCAGTATACAAATGGCCGTGCACATCAATGTGTGCCATTCCAAACAAAGCTTTCAAATCGTTACGTCAGTTCCTCTATCAATATGTAAAAGGTAAAGACAAAAGTAAAATGAAAGTGCTGCAAAATATGGATATTTGTGTAGTGCGGAAAGTCACAGGACTAAAAGGACATTCATTAGCCTACATTTCTGGCCCTATTTGCAAAAGTACCTTCCATGATATCAAAAGAATAGCAGTACATCATTCCAAAGTAAGAAATTTAGTGTATAACATATACTGTGCAAATAGTCCAGCTTCAGAATTAGGCAATTTAAATACCACTCTTCTGCATGGTACACTCAAATACTTGCAAGAAGAAATGGACCGTATTCAGAAAAAGCATTTTGGAAGTGAAATCCACGTAGAAAATGCAACAGTTTTAGACCATAGTAGCGACAATTCTGCACATAGCAAGCTTCTATTACTCACATACAGAAAAGAAATTCTAAAATTTAAAAGGTCATCGGCTGAAGTACCAAACCATGTGTGTGTATGTTGCCGCAGAATGTTTTACAAAAGGAACACAAAAAATGTGGACATAGCATACAAAATAGAAAACAATGAAGACTCTAAATGGTTTGAATTAGCTTTGTACCTTTTAGCTGAAAGCAAATATGAAATAACTGAACGCCTAATATGTTGCAGTTACTGTACTGCAAAATTAGACAACACGTGCAATTACAAATAATTTGGAATTGTTTCCATTACCAAAAATCCTGCAACAGCTCAATTTGTATGAGAGCATAATAATTCAAACAGTTCACCCATTTCAAGCAATTATACGCCTTCACCCAAAAACAGCAAATTTACCTTCCTCTGAATTGGTGAAAGGAATTTGTGGCAAAGTAGTTTACTTGCCATTAGATCTAACGGAAAATGTGCACACTCTAGGAGTGGAACATTCAATAGACCATTCTTTAATAGTCTTGGTAAATGGAGTACCAACAAAGGATAAAAAAAATTGGCAACAATTAGTAGACTTTCACAAAGTTACACAAGCATTGCAATATCTAAAAGATAACAATGAGTACTACAAGGAAATAAATATTGATGAAAGCTTAAGGCAAAAAACTGAAATAATTCAAGAGCCATCAGAAACTGGGCAATTCGAACCTCTGGATCCAGCTACAGTATCCACTCTTTTGGAACATTACACAATTCATCCATTGCATTCCAATGAAAGCATAGATGATGCACTAGAAACTTACCAAATGCGACAAACCAAAGGGTCACCAAGGAGTATTTGGAAAAAAGTATAGAAGCACGTGCTTTTCCACTGCTATTTCCTACTGGCAAAGGTGGGAGATACGATGATAGACCCACTCAGATTGGGGCATCAGAATACCGCTCATTACGAATGTATTTGCAAGATCCCAGATTTAGGCAAAATGTGGGATACATATTCCACCTCCTCTATGAAAGTGAATTAGCAACACTATGTTATGGAGTTGCACACATTCCCAAATCTGGACCGCACTTTCAAAATATGTCAGCTATGCAGTTAATACAAAAAGTACAAGAAAAAGATGAGGTTTTACAATCAAGTATAACAAATTTGTTTGCAAACATGCGTGGTACAAAAGAAATACTGGTTCAGATGGCACAGAGACGTGCGTTGCATGATCAGAAACCTTGGACCACCAACTTGGTTTGTTACGCTAAGTTGTGCAGAATATGCATGGGTAGATTTACATGAGTTCCTACGCATAGCAAACAGCAACAAAAACAACATAGATATATTAACACCTGGAGAACTTTGCTCTCTAGATCCAGTTAATGTCTCAAGATATGTCCATCATCGTTTCATTGCAATGTTACACTTTATTTGCAATAAAACTGTTCCTCCCCTTGAAGAAGTACAACAGTTCTTTTGGAGAAAAAAATATCAAGCGAGAGGAGAACCACATATTCACATGCTGTTATGGATCAAAGGTGCTCTGAAATTTGGGCACAACAGTGATAGCACTGTTTTGCAGTTTATCCAAAAATATGTCACATGTGAAATCCCTTCACAAAAGACACATAGTGAGCTGCATGGGCAGATTTTACAATTTCAAAGACACAAATGTGGCAAATATTGTCACTGTAAATACAAAAACAAAGATAAATACTACACCAAATGCTGCTTTGGTTTCCCTAGACCAGTTACAGAAACAGGTGAAGTAAACAACTTCATGTCTTCAGTTCGACATAGTGTTAAAGGTAAATCACCTAAAAACACGTATTACATAAAAAGAAGGGAAGAATCAAAATATATCAATGATTACAATGCAATCATTGCCCTATTATGGAATGCAAACATAGATGTGCAGCACATTGCAGACAATGCAACTTCTGTTGCATGATATGTTACAGCCTACTTAACAAAAGCAGAAAAAACAGAGCTTCAAGACCTCTGGGATGACCTAGCATCAGACAAAACATTATCACAGAAATTGTACAGCCTAGGCATAAAAATGCTCTCTCCTAGAGAATGTGGGTCCTATGAAGCAGCAGATTGTGTAATCGACACTGCTTTGTATGGAAAATCAGACAACATAGTATGGCTCAGTCTTGGTCCTGCAAAATCTAGAAAAAGAGTGCTAAAATCATATGAGGACATAGAAACAATTGCCAGAAATGATGCCAACAGCCAAGACATTCTAAAAAACAATTTACTGGACACATACTATCCCAACAGGAGTACCACTCTGGAAAGCATGTTTCTATACCACATAGCTCAAACTTTGCATACAAAAATAATGTAAAACCTGATGAAAGCAAACGTCGATATAGAGTGACCGATTGTGAAGGGAGCTTAGTGCAACTTAAGAAACAAAACTTAATTAATCATGTGAAACTGTCATTAAAAACTCCTCAACAGAAAGAACTATATTACATGTCTCTGTTACAACTTTCAAACCATGGAGAAAAGAGGAAGACATACTAGATAATTATGAGTGCTATGAAGATGCTTTCAAAGCAAATGAAAGCACTATCACCGATGTTAACTTTACGCAGTACAAAACAATGTTACACAATGAGCAGCAACAGGAAGAAGAAATTCAGGCCCAACTAGATAAAAAACTCTTCCGACAGTAGTCAACTTTCTGTAACAGGAAGTCAAGAACCATTAGGACAACCACTAATAGCGAATGAGGCTGACGTTGCTATGGCAGAAGTAGAAAACACAATGTATCAGTATCAAGAAGATACAGGGGACTTAACTGTACAACAAGGAAAACTTAACAACGATCAGCGCACCATTTTTGAAGAGGTAACAAAACAAATTGTGCATGGCGTACAACACGAAATGAAGAATGTACCTGCCAAAATTACACCCCTATACTGCTGTACTTCAGTGGTGAAGCTGGATCAGGGAAAACATTCTTAATAAAAATGATCAGCAAGTTCCTTCAACAATTGACAAACAACAAACTGTCAGCTGTTGTAACAGCCCCCACAGGTTTAGCTGCCTACAACATAGGCGGTGTGACTTTGCACCGATTACTACTGCTTCCAGTAGAGCATCAAAATAAATTAGACTACAACAAACTTTCTGCAGAAGCTGCAATGGAATTACATAGAGTATTGAAACAAATGAAAATGCTACTAATAGATGAAGTGAGCATGGTCTCCAATCTAACGTTGGCTTTGATTCATCTCAGATTGCAAGAAGTACTTAAAAATAATAATGAAGAACTCTGCAGGGAAACACATTATTGTTTTCAGAGATCTTCTACAATTGACACCAGTGAAAGGTGAACCGATTTTTAAAACCTTAGGCCACAAACTCTGCCGGAAAACTGTTGGTAGCATAGGTAATGTTAACCTTTGGCAACATTTCCAATACAGAGAATTAACTGAGAACATGTGGCAATCTGCAGGTCTCACTTATGCCAACATCTTGAAAAGTATTAGAGTTGGTGTATTAACACAAGAAGCACAAGCTGTATTGAAAAAGCGGCATATACATGCACTTTATGGTGATAATGCATGTGCAACCGATGTTATGGAACAAATAGCGCACACAAATGTCAATTGTATGGCCGTAATGCCAACTCTTGCAAGCTGTTTCAAATTCAATGAAACAATGTTAAAGAAAGAAATGCAAGCAATAATAGAAATTAGTGCCACAGACAAACTAGACGTACATGGTTTGACAGTACCCATGTGTAAGCAAGCCACAACAAGACTAAATAGTTTAGAAAAATCAATCTCCAACACAGCTGGGTTGGAAAAAGTATTGAAATTATCATTAAATTGTAGAGTAATGCTTAAACGTAACCTTGACGTAGAACAAGGGATAGTTAATGGAGCACTGGGCACAGTTTTTGGCTTTCAATCATACCCACGTGATAGCAGCATTCAGTTTGTCAATATTCGCTTTGATAAAGTTTCAGAAGTAAAAAGGATAGGGCGTTCAATGGCTTGATTCCTTCTCTTCAAAGACATGTATGTATGTAGAGAACAATTTTCTCTAACTCTTGCATATGCAGTTACCATTCATAAATCCCAAGGTCTTACTCTAGAGAAAGCAATGATAGATATAGGAAAGACAGTCTCTAAGGAAGGCATGAGCTACGTAGCATTATCACACTTACGTACACTTGACGGTCTAATGCTAATAAACTTTGATTCAAGTAAAGTCAAAGCTGATATTCCTTGCATTCTAGAATACAATAGATTGCATTCATTGTACACCCCTCATCTGAAACAATACCCTGTTCCAGATAAAGTGAAACGTGGTAAAAGAAAAATAAATGAAACAGAAATGCAACAAAATGCAACAGGAAATTCCGCAAAAAAAAGAAAAGAAGCTAAAGTTTCATCAATTGCCGCAAACATAGAAGAACCTATTAGGGAATGTAAACCAGGCACATCGGCAAAGAAGCAACAGAAAAAACGAAAAATGCACTCAGATACAGAACTTGCTGGCCCATTCAAATTTACAAATGAAAGTGGGGTAAGTTGCTATGCAAATGTAGCAATGAATATTCTATTTCAATTGCCACCAATTGTTAACAATATTTACCTGCACAGCACAGACCAATTGTGTTGGCAAATCTTAGTGCTGCATAGAAACGAAACAAGCAATCCTGACAACACATATAGTGTTCATGGAGTAAGGCAACAATTGGATGACTGTGCTGAAATAGTGAGATTCACTATGAACTCACAAGAAGATCCACAAGAATTTCTAAGGTACATACTATTAGTATTGGAAAACAAAAGCATACCTGTAAATGAAATCTTCCAAATTTCGTACATGTGGAAACATACATGCACTCTCTGTAACAAAGTGATACAGGAAGAAATTCCAAATTAGCAATTTGTGTATATTTCCATACCAAATTGTCCAAGCATTCCATTTCAGCAACTTGTAGAAAATACAAACCATGGCATATTTTGTAGTATTTGCAATTCAGACAATCGCTCTACCTTACTGATACAATCACATAGTGCCTACATAATAGTTATGCGTCTACGTTATAATGCAGATGGCACCAAAAACCACTGCAAACTAACTGCATTTGCACATGGTCAAGTGTCACTTGGAAAGAAAACCTTTACAACAGTAGGAATAATCTACCATGCAGGTGCTAAAACCAATGCAGGTCACGACACTGCATACATTAAAAAGAATTCTGGATGGTTTGAATGTAATGATAGCATCATTACTCTAAAGCAGAGGTTGCCAGCTAACCTAACAAATGCGTATTTAATGTTCTTGAACCCAAAATTTACATAATAAGGTGTACTTCAAAATTGTCAACAAAGTATGTGAAAGACTACAAACAGTCAGAATATGCACACTGGTATCTAACTATCCAACAGGATGGAAGAATGACACAAATAAATGATAATCACAGATCGTTGGAAACAAATGCACAGGCAGAATACGCCTAAACGTATCTAACTGGTGTTAAAAATCGTCAGAAAGGCAACAAAGAAAACATTAATGGGCGAGATAAAGGAAACAGGATATGTCAACGACACAAATGAATGAGTATCACAAATCTGTAGGAACAAATGCACAGTTAGAATACGCCTACAGGTATCTAACTACGCAACAGGATGGAAGAATGACACAAATAAATGATAATCACAGATCGTTGGAAACAAATGCACAGGTAGAATATGCTTATAGGTATCTAAGTGTTGGTAAAAATCAGCAGGAAGGCAACAAAGAAAACATGAATGGGAAAGATGAAGGAAACAGGATGTAACAACGACACAAATGAATCAAAGTTAGAATATGCCCACTCGTATCTAACTACCCAACAGGATGGAAGAATGACACTTATAAATGATTATCACAGATCGTTGGAAACAAATGCACAGGCAGAATACGCCTAAACATATCTAACTGTTGTTAAAAATCGGCAGAAAGGCAACAAAGAAAATATTAATGGGAAAGATGAAGGAAACAGGATGTAACAACGACACAAATGAATGAGTATCAAAAATCTGTAGGAACAAATACTCAGTTAGAAAACGCCTACAGGTATCTTACTTTTGTTAAAAATGGGCAGGAAGGCAACAAACATAACATTGATTAGAAGAATGAGGAAAACACTGAAAGGAAAAAATGAAGTACTTAGTTGCATAAGAAATGAAGGTTTTTTTTAATCCGACAAGGATTTTTTTTCCCCAGACCCAAGGATTAGAAAAGCAAGCACAGAAACTGAGCGCAATGCACAGTACACTGGTTTTTAAACTAAATATGAGGGTCTAAAAAAAAGTTAACTGTCTATTATGCAATGTGTCAAATGTGGAAAAACTGCAAACATTAACACACCTTTATCTTTCATCACAGAAATGGAAAAAGTGATTCTTCCGCCAAGTACGATAACCAATATTAAAAACATTTATGGATTCTGAACAAAGTAAGGAGTAAGTATATTGGCAGGCATTTTCTACACATGGGAATCTACTCGTCTAATCTATGGTAGTAATATGCTGCAGTGCCTGTAGGCTGGCCTTTCGTCTGCGGTAAGTAACCTACCACCTACGCCTTACAGCAAAGTTTCAAGGAGTACAGTCCCTATCCACAACCATCGCTGCATGTGTAAAACATGGTCCTTGTAAATTAGCTGCTTATAAATGTATTTTGCGGACCATTGTCTGCAGCCATGAAGTGAAGAAAATAGGGCATCAACACAACGACCACAATCCACCACACCCATATTCACTTGTAACTCCACTGCTTATGACTTCAGTCTTGCGTGCATGGGCTTTAGCCATGCACCCAAGACTGCAGGGTCTCCCCACAACTACCTCGGTGATGTGTGGTAGTGGGGGTTATTCTATATGTGTGTTATCATTAAGTACCTCTGTCCAGAGGCTTCCCTCCTAGGTGTGTGTCTGTAGATCTTACATGGGATGGGTGTGCAGTGTCTTCCAACTCTAGTACTTACCACTTTGTTCTTGATTGCATGGTGGTGTACTAATGATTATAATTATAACCATTAGAAAAAATAGGTATAAGTGTATTATTGGGTGCACCCAAGAGTGCAGAATCTCCCCACAACCACCTCTTTGTTCTTGGGTGCATGGTCAAAGGCCATGCACACAACACTGCGCACACTCCCCACAACTAGCCAATGAAAATGCAACACAAGGGGTGTATGCATGGGTGTCACATGCGGCGGTGGTTGTGGCTAGGGCCTACAGTCTTGGAAGTAAGGCCATGCATCCAAGACTCTAGGCCCTGGCCACAACCACCATAGCATGTGCCAACCATGGGAGCGTACTAATGAATATAATAATAGCCATTGGAAACAGTAATGTATTCACAGCATGTAGGCACTTTCAATGTTCCCTAACACCACACGTGCCCTTACAAATTTAACAACTCCACCATGCAGTGCACGGGCTCAAATACTGCCTTTATTGGACCCCTCATTTCTGTTCGCAGGCCATAGAACATACGTCATTAAGTAAGAGTACTGTGCGTACAAGATGTCCATACACATTACATCATGACGTCCGACCCACAGAACAAGTGCATTAATTAGCCATATATTAAGACTGTAGCCCCTGGCCACTACCACCGTAGCATGTGCCACCCATGGCGGCGTGCTAATGAATATAAAAATAGCCATTGGGAGAAATAATACGTTCACAGCATGTTGTCAATTTCAATGTTGCCTACCTATACCTGTGTGCTTTCACGAGTTACAAATTTCCTGTCCACTACATGGACTAAAGTGTTACAAATTTCCTACCCACTACATGGACTTAAGTGCTATCGTTATTACCCCCCACATTTACTGTACGTACAAGGTGTCCATAGAAATTACATCATGACGGTCGAAGAACAAATGCATAGATCACCCATTTCTTACTGTCTGAACCTTTCCCAATGCTCTGTGACACAGCAAAATAGGTTAATGAAAAAAGCATGTGTACGCTGGTTGGTGCTCTGCTTTCCGCGGATCCAAGATGTCGGGCGCATCCAAACCATCTAATGCAGAACACGTCTCGCAGCAGCCAATGGGCAGAGACGTTGCATGTACGCGGTCATGACGGCAGCCCCTTAGCCAATCGGTTTCTTGTTCCTTGACCGAACAGGGAAGTGTGACCGCGGAGTGAACATAGATATCACTAATTATTTCAGACCTACTTTTTCATAATTATAAATAAAAGTACTGCACGTATGGTGACCAAGCCCCTGTACTTGCCGCAGATTTCGTCAAAATACATCCTGCGGTTTCACCTGTAGCCATGCGCAAAGTTTTTACCCCATTCAGTCTATGGGAAAAAAAGACTTTTTGGGACCCCCCTATAACTCTGCTCCCCCTGGACGAATTCTCACCAAAATGTCGAAAGACAAAAAAGTTGCATTTTTTATTTTTTTTATTTATATTTATTTTTTGGCTCTCGTGTGTAAAAAAAAGGTAAAAACAAAAAAACAAAAAAAGGGGGGTTGGAGAGGGAACCCCCCCCCCATTTCGAATAAAAAATATAATAAAAAAGAAATTCAACTTTTTTTTTCAACATTTTTTTTTTTGATATTTTGACTTTCAACTATTTTGTTTCCGGTATTTTGACTATAAACCGAGTGGCCCATATACTTTTTTTTGCAAAGTTTGGTGAGGATTCGTCCAGGCGGAGCGGAGTTATAAGCCGCCCAAAAAGTGCTCTTCCTATGGAAACAGCAACTTAACCATAACTACATGGCCACTACTGTGGCCATGTTATACACATTTATTGCCTGCATGACTTAAAATATTAGAATATAGAAAATGTCATTTAGTCAAGAGTTAGTTTCCAATCCTATAGATTACATTTGTGGAAACATTTCTTGAAAATGCTTAAATCATTTTGATATTTTCCCAAACTTTTGTTATTTTTTAATTTATGTAAAGCTATTTTTGGTTATGTACATGACATATTGCAATCTATCTTTGTTCTGCAACGAAGAAAGTTATAGTGAAAACAAAACATGGCCAGTGTTGTTCCAAGACAACATTCTATCATGCCAACATGATAATGGGCCTCATTACACGGTAGGCGGTGGACCAAGGTGCTATTAGCACCTTGGTCCATGCCGGTAAAATACTGGCACCGCCTTGGCGGAAAGGGGATTTACCGCCCCATTCCAAGGTTGGAGGGGCGGTAAATCCCCTTTCCGCCATTGCCCTTCCCCATTCCCATTTCTGCCCCATAGGGCTCTATGGAAATGGGGAAGGCGCTAATTACGGCACCGCAATTTTGCGGTGCCGTAATTAGCTCCGAGGTCCCTTAGCGGGTTGGATATTAACGCCTGCAAGAAGCAGGCGTTAAATCCTCCAACCCGCAAAGGGACCTCGTAGTACGGCGGTAAGGGTTAGCGGTCACCGTTGCCATTAACGGTGACCGTTAACCCTTACCGCCGTCCGTGTAGTGAGGCCCAATGTGTTTTACTGCGGTCAACACTGGTGTGGCATTTACTAAACTGACAGTGCTCAGTGGGATTATAGGAACATCTGCAATGGCTACAGAAACTGTGATGCCAGCCTCTGCAATGCCGTCGCAATTTTGATCCAATTAAGCACATTGTCAAGCTGCCATCTGTATTGGCAGCAGAACTTCCCTGTTGTTTTCTCATCTGAATTGCTTGATGATACTTACATTTCTGCTAGAACCGCCCCATGAAATACTGCGTTGTCCCATTTCATTCTCATGGCCCACACGACTGCCCCAAGCCCTATACCATTGTCTCTTGAATTGCGCAATGACACTCACATTGATCACTGGAGCATGAAGCCAATCATGACCCATCTGTGGGTGATCCTCATGGGCGTCTTACACTATTTATATTTGTATAGTTTGATAGGAGGGGGTTATAAGTTCTCCATGTAAAAAGTTGAAGCAGGTGATAAATGTTTAAATCAGATGTAGGGTTTCACCGGGCAGAGAAAGTTTAAGGTCTCTCTTGAATCATTTGTGTCCTGCTGCCGTTTTAGCTGTAGGAGCAGATTGTTCCAATTTTCTAGGGCTATTTTCCTCCAGTTCGTGACTTCTGGAGTCTCGCAGTACCGATGAGCCACCTATTTACTTATCTAAGTGATATTGGGGAAGAGAGGAAGTTAGGGAGGTTGCTGAGATACTCAGGGCCGGGTTTGTGTAAGGCCTTACGGGTCAGGCATAAGGTTTTGTATTT
Source organism: Ambystoma mexicanum (assembly GCF_040938575.1). NCBI lineage: Eukaryota > Metazoa > Chordata > Amphibia > Caudata > Ambystomatidae > Ambystoma > Ambystoma mexicanum. Next base: position 451,022,842 of record NC_090937.1, read on the forward strand.
CAAAAAAGGTAGCAGGCGCTCCTCTCCAGAAAGAACATGGCATGATAACCTGTTCTGAGATGAGAGTTTGCAGCACACGCTTTTTGCTCACTGTACCTTTCACAGATGGGAAATATACATTTGCATATCAGTCTTAGTCCCGCCCACATGGGCAGTCCAGCACCTAAATGCTATGGCAATTCCTCTCAGAACAAGAGTACCAACAGCAACCCCATACACGTGTTTCAGCCTTGTTGGGCCTCATCAGTGAGATGAATCTGTTCCTCTCTGAGCACAGAGAGCAGGGAGTCCACGTCTGGTTGCCCCCAGGTAACTTAGGGTAACTAAACCCAAGTTCCTTGCAAATATTTCAAAAAAGGTAGCAGGCGCTCCTCTCCAGAAAGAACATGGCATGATAACCTGTTCTGAGATGAGAGTTTGCAGCACACGCTTTTTGCTCACTGTACCTTTCACAGATGGGATATATCCATATGCATATCAGTCTTAGTCCCGCCCACATGGGCAGTCCAGCACCGAAATGCTATGGCAACTCCTCTCAGAACATGAGTACCAACATCAACCCCATACACGTGTTTCAGCCTTGTTGGGCCTCATCAGTGAGGTGAAGCTGTGCCTCTCTGAGCACAGTGAGCAGGGTGCATGGAGTCCACGTCTGGTTGCCCCCAGGTAACTTAGGGTGACCAAACCCAAGGTTTTGTATGCGATTCTAAGTTCAACAGATAGCCAGTCTGGTATTCCAGGCTATGGCAATATAAATATTCTCTTATCTTCTCAACTTGAAATTAGACTAGTTTCTTGATTTAAAAAAAATCTTAGTTGCCTGATCTGATACTGAAGGGTGCCTAAGAGTGGAATGATCCAGTCATTAAGGTGTGGCTGGATTCAGCTTCTACCCAGGGCCGGTCTTCATGTCAGGCAGCTCAGGCGGCTGCCTGATGTCAGTCAGCCTCTAGGGGGCACCGCTCCAGCAGTCTGCTGCGGTGCTCCTGCAAGCCAGGCACATTCATTTTAATGATGTTACGAAACGTTCGGAACGTGTATTCTAGTAGCACTATTGCTGCAGGCTGCAGCCTCGGCCCTCAGGCAGCGCAGCAGGTCAATTGGCAAATAAAGTAGCAACATTTGCTGCTTTAGTCACTACCCCCAGCCCCGGGTGGCGCCTGGTGCCAGCCAGGCCCATGGGCGCACGTGGGGTATGCCCTCCTCCAGGCCATGCGCACTGACGTGAGGATTGATTGGGGCTAGCTGGCGTTGGCCACTACAGAGAAGAGGAGCGAGTGGGTGCACAGCTGGTAAGTGTTTGGGGGGCCTTTGTCGTGTTCCCCACTACTCTTGCTAGTTGGTGTCTGAGGCAGAGCCCATTTTCTGAGATAGTAAACCACTCTCATTTGCGTAGCAACATTTTAAAAACATTTTTTATGATGGCACACTCACAAATGGCATTCTATCACACGAGAAGTATAGTAGTGTTCATGCTTGGGGAGCCAGTGAGGGCTCGAGGCAACTCGAGCCAAGTGGCTGAGTCAAAACTAAAGCATTGGTCTCCGAAATGCAACTGCCCAATCTCATCTCACCCCATAGCATATTTAGAGGCTTGTTGCAGGGGATAGTTCACCCCCATGGAGGAGACATGCAGAGCAAGGGTGAAGGGTCCTGCAAGCATTCATCCCATTGTTGTCAGCTGGGCCTTTAAATGCAGCAGGAGTAATGCCCTTTATCACTCTGCGTCATCTTCCCAGGCAGCTGGTTCTCTTCAGATTTCCTACTCTTTTCGAAGTGTGAATGTTAAATGAATAAAATCAATAGGTGTATTTGTAACGGAAACCACCCCTCCCAACCTCGGATCCTGCAGGTTTCTAATGAATATGTGCTTTCCATGACAATTAAACAGAAATGTCAACAGTAGGTTACCATGTAAACGTTTTGTGTCTATCTGGAAATAACAGAAGGGTTTTTTCTAGACTTGAATTAATTTGTTTTCTCTATTGTGGATGGGAGAATAAGCACTGGAATGTAAAGCTGCAATTATACTTTTTTTCTTAATATAAGGATTTAAGAGTTCATCCAAATCGATACATTTCAAAATATTTTTATCTGGTAGGTCTGCGAAAATATATAGTCAAAAATGTCTAATGTGAAAATGTTAGTAAAATCCCAGTTCTAAATGTGTGATCCTCGGCAAATCAAGTGTTCACTGTGCTATAATTGGGTTTCCATGTATGGGTTGTGGGGGCGTAGGACAGCAGGAATGGCTTTGTTGTGAGGCGTGGGGAGGCAGAACAAAAATCTGGGACTGTGTGTTGTTGATGGGTGCAGCGCATCGGGTATGAGCTCTGTGTTGTCGGGCTGGAGGAGGGCAAGACAACAGGTTTGGATTTTGTGTTGTGGGGAAGCAGGGCCTCACGTAGGTGCCATGCGTCTCTTACTGTATCATATTTGGCTCCTTGAGCCAGAGCAAAACCAATGGCTCGACTCGATCTATGAATTTACGGGCTCCCCTGTCTGTAGTAGAAACTGCTCTGGGTCTGCATGTCACGTTTATACATTTTACCGGATATTTTAGGAGCTGTGAGGTCGATATAGCCCACATAGATGTGGGATTTGGGGGCATTAATGCAGTGAGTGGTGTAAAATTATCTGTAAATGCAGGAGTTGGGAGTTGTGTTGCTGGTGCACGTTCTCTGACAAAGCACAAAGTATGTCTGTCCACTATAGATGCAAGCAGTTTGAAGGTGAGCATTTCCATAAGAAGGCAGGTTTTGTTTGTTTTTTTGCAACATGCACACATCACGATTCTATTTGCATGTTGATAGATGATAGTATGATCGGAAAGCACATGATGACATGAACATAAACGTGAGTTTCAGCTGCCAGGCTCCCAGAACACAGTTCTCTTGTGAGCTGGAAAGAAGTTCTCAAATTAAAACGTCTGGACTGTGACAGGTTTTATGGTAGTTTTGAAAGCAGTGTGAATAGGTCTGACTGAGGATTGAGAGGTGGCCAGGGGAGGGGGAAGTGGGTAGCTTTTTGTTGAGCGCATGCACCTGATGCTTCATTTATGTTAAATAAAATCACGCTATAATCGAGTAGTGCTGGTTATCCCTGTACAAGTAGCACATATACCGGCAGCAGCACCCTGAAGCTCACAGATTGTATCAATAGAGAAAGTGGAAGGGATTGGGCGAGGGGGTGGGAGTATGGTGTAAGACCGGCCCTGTTCAATTCCCATTGCCGCACAAAACTAACCAACTCCCAAGACACAGTACGTTTGAGATCAAAAGTTAACACAGTCCTGACTCCCACTAGTAAATGAAGAGTCACGCTATGAAGCTTAAACGTGAGGAGCACCTATTAACGACTGGATCCCCCTCCTAATAAGAGAAGCAGTACCCAGTACCCCATTAGGCGGAAGGCACACAACAATGACCTCTCCATGCTGCAGCCTCCTGGCACATGAAGCCATCCTTATTAAGCTATAGGCATGAGGCAGCAGGCAGGCAGCCTCTTCCTTCTGCAATCAACTAGTATGTCCACCCTTTAAAGTGCAAGGCCAGCTGGGGTCAAAGTGTACACAAAAGAAATGGAACTGTGTTCTCCTCTAACTCGACTCTTCCAACTCACCCTCCCCGCAGATCCCTCCTCCTACCAAACCCATACCTAGGGGTGGGCAAAATCCCTGCTGGTGAAATGGAACTGGTGAAATTCGCCAACAATTATATTCCACCAGGTGTGCAATTTTTCAACTTTTGACCCACATTATTTGGTGATGCTTTTGTTTTTGAAGAAATTTCGTTTTCACCTGACATTTTGGGGGATTTGTGTGGGTCTGAAACACAAAATAAAATGAAATTTCTGTGAAAAAATGAATTTTAAGAGGGCAAAACACACGAAATGTACACAAGTACTCACTGTCTGTCCTGGACTAAGCACAGGCTGCAGAGGAAGAAGTGAGGGGCGCAACATATCCAGAAGAGGCACCCTTCAGCCGGCGACCATTCTCCTCACACAAAGTGATGGAAGTTCAAAGGGCTGTTAAATCACTGGTGGGGCGAGGACCCCTGCCCACTGCCAGGGAACTCCAGGGCAGCAGGGAGCAGCATTGGGCACGTAGACATGTTATCTGATGTGCCCAATGTCCATACCATAGCACACTGGAATGTTTTGTGTATGTGACTCTGAAGAGCATGCCATACTGTGCCCACACTTAAACACAAAGCAATCAAAGAAGTTGCCTCAAATTGTACATCTAGTAGGCCAAACATCCTTTCTACACTGCCACTCAATGATTTTCACTTGCTGCATGTCAGCACTAACAAGAGATGCTAATGCCAGCTCTGTTAGATCATAGGCCTGCTCTTTCTTTCTGAAATAACGCCTGAGGACTGCATAGTAGGGAGGAAGTAGTGGCTGAGGAACTGTGTGGACCCTTTTAGAAACCAGTTTCGTGTAAAATGCTTCTTCAGCTTATTACTGGTCAGGCTAAAGTTTGTAAGAGGTACAATCCTTTCTGTGTAGCCTTTCTGTGCATTATTTATGGGGTCCCTCTTGTGCGGTATCCTGCACTGTCTGTAGATATAATTCCCAAAAGATGTTTCTGTATTGGGTTGGACGTGCCCAAAGTGGGACCCTAGTGACTAGTGTATGCATTGTCTATTGCATTTGTATTTCTATCTGGTTCGTAATGAAGTGCCCTATTTACAACATTTGTAACACATTTTTTGGTTGTCATTTTTAGGGGTCAAGGGTGGGGGGTGCCAACAATGCTTCCCGCCTGGGGTGCAATGTGGTGTAAGACCGGCCCTGCTTCTACCAATTCTTTACTTGTGGCAAACTCCATAAAAATGGGTGATGGTTTTAAGAAGATGAAGTTGAAAATAGTTTTTTACTGATGGTAACATTGAGGTGGGCTGTGAAGGACTTGGAGACATTGAAGAGAACACCAAGGTGTTTTGTTTTGGTGGTACATGTCTGCGGTGGTTCCTAGGGAGACAGGTGGCCTTCAGAAAGCCAGCATGGTGTGAGTTTTTGGGCCAAATATGACAATTTCACTTTTCTCTCCATTCAGTCAGAGGCAGCTTTGGCATCCACTCAGAAGTTAAGTTGATACTATGAACAACGTAGTTAAGCAGGTTTATGTCAGAATTTCGGAGGAGTTTGGTGTCATTTGCTCAGCATTGGTAGAGACATTGTAAAGAATTGAGGAAGTGTTAGGGTGGTCTCCTAGGTACGGAGGGTGGGTTGTTAGGATTCCGTGGATGCCAAACTCATGGAAGGCCTTACTCCTTCCCATACCCAAAAGGAACACAAGTCCGGACAAGTAGCAAGTTCAACTGTGGTTTTTAGAGCCAACAAACCAACAGGGATCAAATGCACAGAGGTAATCAAGGCATCCCTGTGAAGAACTCTTGCTCGCAGGCCAGTTTTTATACATTATTGAGTCATGATTACGTCACACCCTGGGCCCTTTTCCAGAAACCTAACTTCACTCAGAATTGGGTGATGAGTGGTAGCTCCCTTATAGTATCCATTATAGAGATTAGTGGATTGGATGCAACTATGTCAGGTGTCAGGCCTGGACCAACCCCGAAAACTATTACTTACTAATTGTTACAGTAAGCAGACCTAATGATTGGTTAGTGGCCCCAGCTACCCACCCCTAGGGTCATGAGTTGTGATTGGCTGAGTTGACAGCCACCAGGCCTGGGACAGAATTAATTCCCAGCTTGGAGTGTACATGTTCAAGGTAGTACGTGCAATTATGTGTCTGTGCCATAACCCTGTGTGAATTACTTTTGCCATGGGAGTGCTCATTTCCCATCATACAACTCCGGCTTGGCTGTAACAACCTTTTTGCAAGTCACTGTCTTGGTCCATGAGACATCAGTGCTTCCCAGCCAGAGGTTCTTGGCTCACTCTCAGCTCGGCTGGATCACGTGTTCCAAGACCACATTTGTGAGCTCTGAAGCTCTGAATTAGTCTGTATTTCATGGAGATTTGTGCACCTCTGTCATCGGTGTTACTTCTTGGGTTCAGGGTAAGGAATGTCCCCTGGCAACATTGTGACCTTGGCCTGTGGCTTTGTTCCCCACACAGTATTCCTGCTTGCACAGCACTCTGAGGCCCCTATTTTCAACTTGGCACAGTGAAGGTGCTAAACAGCACGATTCACTGCACCAAAAGAGCACGCCAAGGCTCCACTAGTATTCTCAAGTGGGCCTGGGCGTCCTCGTAGAGCATAACAGTGCTCTGTGTGGATTGTGCCTATTTTTAGTTCTAACGGGCGCAATCCAATCTCGGCAGGATTTTTGTAAAATAACGACATATTTGTTATTTCACAAAAATGCTGCAGAGAACACAGTTGAACACGTTCCTATACACCAAAGTGAGCAGCTTGAACATTGCAGCATGCAACGTTGAACCTGCTCGCTTTGGTGTAAATGAAAGTGTTCATATACACCCGTGCGGTGTATATGAACACTTTCATTTACACCAAAGCGAGCAGCTTCAACGTTGCATCCTGCAACGTTGAAGCTGCTAGGTTTGGTGTAAATGAAAGTGTTCATATACACCCGTGTGTTGTATATGGACACTTTCATGTACACCAAAGCAAGCAGCTTCAACGTTACATTACGTTGAAGCTGCTTGCTTTGGTGGACATGAAGGTGTATAGATACAACACACAGGTGTATATGAAAACTTTAATTTACACCAAACAAGGCTTCTTGTGGCACTCCTCCAGTTTAACGGCAACAAAAGGGTACCGTATATGTGCGCACGTTTAGCGCACATATTAAACTGGCAGAGTGCCACAAGAATAGGCTTCCAAAAAGCCAGTTTACGAATGTGGCGGTTGCTAGGTTGGTTTCCAACCCTTACCAGCAACCGCCACATGTATTCCGAAAGTGGAGCATTCCTTCCGACTTCAGAGGAATGCGCCACCTTCAGAATAGGTCTTAAGGACCGAAAAGGTCGTTAAGCCTTTTAACGTCCTTTTCGGTACTTAACACCTGGATGAGAATATGGCCCTGAATGGCTTCAGGTTATCTGAGATGGTTGTGGCATACTATGATTTCCCAAACCATGGCCTGGTTTCTCCTGTATGTGCCTTCTGTATAGTATCAATAGATTAGTGCGTCATGGTTCTGTCAGGTCCCTTGGGTGCTCCTGCCATTCCATAGATTTAGTTGCATGTAAGCATCTGCAAGCATTTACACGTGATCTTCTTGTTTCATTGTGGTTTCTGCATCGCTGGGATAAGCTAATGGCTAAATAATAAATGTGAAGACAGTAGGTGCATGTCACTGTCCTCTAACTTATAGAACTGTACTCATGTGTTCTTTGTGTATTTGGGTGCGTGGGTGTCCCGAATGTGCGGATGGCACGTGTGCTTCATGTCTGACGCTGCCATGTCGTGTGGTCTCTAATGAATTGAGGCATGGCTTCTCAGCGCTTAGTCGATTCTGTCCTTAGAGCTGTCTTTGGTTCCGTCTTGTGCATCTTCATCCACCTTGGGTAACATTTGCACTGCTCCTGGGTTGTGGGGCCGACTGAGAGGGTATTTCTCATGGTATTTGTCCATTATGGGTGCAATGGGGATTGGTGTAGGCTTGTACAATCGGTGGCCTTATTGTCTTTCGTTCTTCTTCCGGTTGGAGAGTCTTCCTGGATTGGGGGCATAGTTTGACCTCCCCTCTTCAGTCCCCCATCTGGTCGACTTGTCGACCACACCACCACAATTTCCTCTATCGTCTACAAACCGCCACACTTTCGTTATCCCTGGGAGATGTCCTTACTAGTTGACATGATCTTCAACGACCAGTACATGTAGACACACCCACATTCAGGTTTGTACCAGACCCACTTTCCTACATACTTCTTTGGGTTACATGGGTTGTCTACCTTAATTCCGGGTGGAAATATGTCAAGCATTGCTTGTCCAGTCTCCATTTCCATTAGGACTTACATCCCTATTGCTTCTTCTGCCGTCTTCTTGCACCTGCCAATACATATCTTCATCCCACACAGGGACGCTGCTCCCAGTGCTAGGGCGCCAAATATCACCTTCAATCCACCAGCTAGCCAAAATGGCATCCATGACCAGAGATATGCCAGCCAGTCCTTCCAGGTTCCACTTACTTCTTCTTCCATTTTTGCTTGCATCTGGGCCAATTGTGTAACTGCGTCTGAGAGAGTTCCGTTATCTTCATCGTTGGCAGGTATGAAGGTGCAACAAGAACTTCCTGTCTTTGTGTAAACTCCTCCTTCCATAGCAGTAAGGAAATCCAGAAGGTATCTATTCTGGAGAGCCACCAACCTTATTGCTCTGAGATCTTCCTTTATTGCGTTGAACCCATTCACTGTTAAGTTTATAGTTACCATCAACTCCCAGCGAGTGATCTGTAACCATTTGCCATTTGTATATGTCTGAACTCAGGGAATTTGTGATTTAAAGAACATTTGTGTTCTGGTAAACAGTCTGTGTAATGCTGGTATTTTGTCCAATGCTGCTTCTGATTTCCCTGAGAAGTAATTCCCCCCTCTCTTCACCCTGCTCAGTCCTTTCTGCTGGAAGGTGGTGTCTTCTTGGATAGATGGTGCAGTATGCAGTGATCTCTTCTTTCTCTTGTTGTTTTCCATTTTCCGAAAGTCCTCAAGCTTCACATCCTTCTTTGCCACCACCAATGAGGGAATGTTGACGTGTGCTAGGGAGCATATTCCTCCCCGGTTTGGTGGCAGCTTGTCATATGCTTTGGAGCTGCAAGCCCAATAGTGGTCCATCAGTACTACCGTTTCTGCTCCCATTTCTGGTATTTTCTGTCCTTTGGCATCCTTCGTTTTCTCCTACTTCTTCATCGCTGTTGTGTTGACAACACAGAGCTGGTGTTTTCAGGGGAATTATAGGCAGTGGTCCAGCTTCATTATCTACCCATGTCATTAAATTTGCTCTTCAGTCCCACTCCTTGAGGCCCTGGTAATTTTCTTCTTGTACTTTATTTACTGCAGTTTTTGCTAGAGTTAGTGCCTTTCTTCCCACTACCCCGTCTTCCCATCCATCATTACTGTATACTCTTCCATAGATCATTATTTGTGGCCTTTCCCACCAACCAGGCCCTCCTCCCATCACCTTTACTCTTGAACATGGGCATGGCAAGTACTCCAGTGTGATAGTCTTTGTTTCTCCTTTCTCTGGGCCTTCGGTTATGTATTGCAACCCTCATTGAGCTGCCAGTAATTGTTCAACATGGGTAATGTCTTAATATAATTGTCTCGTATGCAAAAGTCTACTTTGAACATCCATCTTAATGTTGCTGTTTTCCCTTGAAATCTTCCTCACGTCTGGAACATTGAGAGATACATCAAGCTTTGTCCTCGTGCTGCAAGTATTCCTGTTGCTATGAAGGTTCTGGAGGCATTCATGGAATAGCGGATTAAAGAGCAGATATAACAGCTCTCCCTGGTTATGTCTTTACCAATTTTGGACATGTGCTTGTACCACATGTTATTTGTTATGTGTGCTGTGTCTTTGAGATACGTGTTAACACCCTTCATCTCTGTGCTAACACTGCGCTTACCTCTCCTTACCTTGTCAGCAGTGTCTACTCTTCCCCCTGTCATGGTCGCCTTGCTGCTTGGGTCCAGGGAGTGTTAGTAAGGGAAACAGCGGTGGCATGCATAGCAAGATATTTTTGCCAGAAAACAGTACCAAAGAGCACAGTGGATAGTAGGAACCACACAACAGTTATTGCAATTTTTATTTTATTCATCATAACCACTTACGCTGCTTTTCTGGAGCAGCTGAAGAGATGATAAAGTTGCTTGCTTGCAATTCGTAAGATAAAGCGTTATTTGGTTAATACTTGTGAGTATTGTTCAAACTCTGCGAACTAAGTAATCACTAAGTGCCCATGCAAAGATTTCCTCCAAAATATTTGTGCATGGACGGGTCTCGTAAAATGGGTAGGACGGGTATGCGCTGTATTCAAGTTGAGGGTATGTTTGTGTCAAATACTCTATAAATACCAGGAAGTACATCTCAGGGGAACGTGCTCTAAGGTGTCTGTGTCTTCTTATAGCGTGGACAAATTGGTAGGAAAATGCTTCGGGGTGATCAATGCGAGGTAACATCAAGATGTTGGTCTAACAATTATATCAACAGTCGCAGCACCCTGCCTGTGTGAGAGAGAAAAGAGTTCAATCCTGTTACAGCTGTAAATGTGCATAACCTGCATGTGCGAGAAAGAGAAAGTTAAATCTTGGTACTGATGTTGTGTGCACATGCAGCCAAGTTGTAGTTTTCACAATGGGCATATGCTTTGGACAGGCAACAGAACCGTGTTTCTTATTGGTCTATTTGCACCAACATTGCTGTGGGTATTAGGGCAGTTTGGGAACGCCGGACCATAGGGTGGCCAGTAGTCTCTAGTTCAGGGATATTGGTGATATTTGTGCTTTTTTATGGATAGTATTTGTAGCGTTGGCCCTGTTGATCTCTGTAGTTGTGTTTCTGGTCAAGGCCGATGCTTTGTAGGGCTTGGTGTCCTGCAAGTGGTTCCAGACAGTCTTTCCCTCCAACCGTATCCCTCATTCTGTTACTGCTTCAACAATTTGAGGGCCTGTAAAACGGGGCACATTCCAGTGCTGGCTGAAATTGTTTAATAGCACGAGGTTGCCTATTTGCACTTTAGGTTCTGTATGGGTTTTGTGTTCTGTGTCGTCAGCACTCTCCTGCACATTGTCTTCTGGCCTGCCCTGCGTCCCCTGTATCTGTTGAGAGATAAAAGAAGCGCTAGAAACCAGTGAAGTCTCATAATAGAACATTTCTTGACCCAAAATTTCAGCAACATTTTCACAGTCCATTAGTGCTGTAGTGGGAGGAGCCAGTGGAAGGTGCATGCACCATCCTGTCACCACCTTGTGGAGCATTAAATGGTGGTGAGACCCTGGCTTGTTGCGCAGTTCGAATGGTGCCAATGGCAAACAGTGAAGCCAATTCTTCATGGTGCTCTGCTGAGTTTTGGCAACATGCTCCTTCAGGAGACCATTAAGGCGTTGACACACCCCACTTGCTTGCGGGTGGTACGCACATGCAAATGTGTCTTTTATTCCTAGCAGGGTAGCGATGTGTTGGAACACTTCATTAGCGAAGTGAGGGCAATTGTCGGACCAGAGGATATCACAAACACCCCATCTTGGGAATACTTCCCGGACAAGGAATTAAGCAGTTCAGTGAACATCGGCATGGGAGCAGTGTCCAGCCTCTATCCATCTGGAAAATGAGCAGACAACCACTATCATGTAGCGGTATCCTTGACATACTAAGATAATGCCCACGTAGTCAACATGGAGATGCAGTAACGGGCCTTCGGGTCTAGGTATGGCTCCTCTCACAACTCTCAGGGTGTGCCCAGCAGTGACCTGCTGGCACGTCAAACAGTAACTGATAAAATTTGCCACATGCTCATTGAGGTTAGGGCAGAACCATGCTTCTTCAATGCGTGTTGTAATGACTTCTTTCCCTGTGTGCGTTGGGTGATGCAACTGCGTTAGGGCTGTTTTCAGTAGTGCAAGGGGCATGACCCCCTTGCTAGTGTTGTTTTATCACCATAGGTAATCTGTAGGGGACATTGAACACCCTTTCTTCACCCACAGTTCCTTTTCAACCTTGGGTGCAGCTCTCTGCAGTTCCATTATTTGAGTTTCTGGTAGGTAATTGTACCCTTCTTTCAACACCATTTGCCTCACTCCTCACGTGACCTGTGCCCTCTCCTTCAATTCCCACAATTCTTCAAAATATGATACACATTTTGCCTCATGGCCAGCTGCTTCATTCCCTCTTGATAATACATCTTCCCCTTTGGTGTGTGCTTGGCACTTTCCCAATGCTAGTTCCTGCGGGTATGTTATTACTTCAATTAGTTCTAATAGTAGGGCGTGTTGTACTGGAGTTCCATCAGCTCTCCTGTACCCTCTCCTGAGCTATATGGCCAATCCTGAATGTACTGTTGAGGTGACATAGGCACTGTCGGTTCATAATATCACTCTTTTCCCTATGCTGCTTTGTAGAGCCAATATGAGGGCCAATAGTTCCGCTGCTTGTGCTGAATAGTGAGGTGGTAACCTTTCACTCATTACTACCTCACTTGTCCAATCCTTCTTCAGCCTTACTAAAGCAGTCCCCATTCTCCTGGTCCCATCACTTTGATCATTAGTTGAAGACCCATCAATGTAGAGCACCTCTCCCCCCTCAAGTGCATACTCCTCCACCTTGCGTGTCTCAGTGAGTTGCTCTATGTTTTTGGTACAGTCATGAGCCCAATCTCAAGGTTGATAGACGTCTGCCATGAATAGCGCTGGATTTACAGTCCTTCATCTTACTATCCTCGATTCTGCATTTGATAGTATTATCTCGTAACCTGATGCTCTCTGTGTTGTCATTGTGCTCTTTGGTTTGTGCAGTGTCGCAAACAGGGTGTGTTCCACATAAAGGGTGGTTGTGCACCACATTGTTATTGCTGATGCCCGCCCCACTGCAAAAGCTGCTGCAGCCAATGATTGTGTGCTTTCATTACTCGGTCAAGCTACCCACTGTAGTAAGCAATTGGCTTATGGCCCATGCTTGTTTTCTGTGTCAGTGCTGCCTTCATAACCACACCATCGGTGTGTGAAAACAGGAAGAATTCCCTTTCATAGGGCCTCATCAATAGTTGGGCGGTAACGCCGGCGCTATTAGCGCCAATGCTAATAGCCCTACCGCCAAACCCCCCGGCGCTACTAGCGCCGGATAACACGTTTGGCGGAAGGGTTATTTCCCATTCCCCATTGGGCCCATTCGGGAATTCCTCATTCCCCATTGGGCCCAATGGGGGAAATTTGCGCTATTACCACCGGCGGATTTCCCGCCGGCGGTAATAGTGCTGAAAATCAGCAATTTCGCCACAGATTTCCCCCCAGCTCAGAGCTGGGGGGAAAGCCACCAAAGCCATTATCTGGCAGACCCTTAAATGCGGCGGTAATAGTGCTACTGCCGCATTCAAGGGTTACTGCCAGACTCGTGATGAGGCCCATAGTCGGGGGTCCCTAACACTGGAGCCATGCATATTTTTCCTTCAGCTCGTCAAATGCTTGAGTCATCTCTTGTGTCCAAACCAGTGTATTGCCTCCTATCTGAGCTTCTTTTAAGGCAGCTAAAAGTGGTCTGGTGAATGTGCTGTAATTAAAAACCCATGCTCTGCAATAGTTGCTCAACCCGAGGAATTGTTGCATTTCCCTCACTGTTTTAGGCTGTAGGGTGTGCTGTATTGTCTGTGCGCTCTTTGGGGCAATGTGCCTGCTGTCCTTGGATATCAGCTGTCCAATGTACAGTTCTTCCTTTTGACAGTAGTGGAGTTTGTCTTTGTCCATCGTATACCCCTTGTCTGCTAGTACTGTCAACATGTGTACTGAGTCTGTTTTGCACTCTTCTTCTGTTTTGCTGCAAATCAAGATATCATCTACGTACTGCAAGAACATGTTCTCAGTTTGGATGTTCCCCACATCCATCTGTATTACTCTGTTAAAGATAGATGGCGACTCACAGTACCCTTGAGGCAGCCTAGTGTGTTTCCAATTCTGGTTGTGATACATAAAGCTAGTCAAGTCTTGTCAGTCTGGGTGAAGTGGTACTGAGAATAAGGCGTTCTTGAGATCAATCACGGTGAAACAGGTGGCTTCCGCTAGAATAACACACAGGATTGTTGCTAGGTTTGCTGCTTCAGGGTACTCTGCCTCTACAATGTGGTTAAGTGGGTATAAATCTTGTACAAAACACCATGACCCCCATTTGCTTTGCATATGCGGTACACTGCAGTGTTGCATGGAGATTCTGATGGTACCAAAATGCCTCTTTCGATGAGGGCGTTGATTGTTTCATAAATGCCCTCATCTGCTTCCTTGGTCAGGGGATATTGTTTGACTCGTGGCAGTATTGCTCCAGGTTTCAGTTTAATCTTCACCCCACCTTTGCTTTTTATGCACCTGCATATCATAAGGACTTGTGGTCCATAAACTGTCGGGTACCTTGACGAAATCCTCCACCCAGAATGGCGGCTGCGCTTCCAGGGCCATTCCCATTTTCTGTGCAACCTCTCTGTATGTAATCTGTAACCAGAACCTCACAATCATTTCCAACGTGATCTCTGTCTCCACTCTTTCTTCCGAAAACAATTCCTCAACTGTTACTTGTGTCAGCATGCATCCCTCTGCCACTGCAATTATTGCCCTCCATGCTCTCCCTTGGTCATATGCTGCATGCACTGTGACCCAATCCTCTCCTTGTCACAACTGCCTCGATGTCTATAGACACAATTGTTTCCTCTTTCTCATCCAATGGTGTCTCTGGTCTGAACAGGTATTCACCTGGCATCCACCACACTTTCTCTGCTATTCCTGGCATCCATGTGAGTGCCACATCTGTCCCATACTGGAACATCTCTGGGTCTGATGGCACCCTCCTCTGTACCGTGTTCCCACAATATGCTTGGACAATCTGCCTTGCAGTTAGCATTTGTATGTGTATTCCTGGTGTAGAACATACTATGCCCTTGTCTGTGAATGAGAGGGTCATGTTTCGTCTGCTCATGATGTCGCGTCCCAGTATGTTTACAGGTGCTTGTTGGGAATAGAGCAAGGCTAAAGATAAGTTCTGATCTCCTGTAGATAAGGAGATGTTATTAATAAAAGGAATCACTTCTCGAGCCCCAGAGAATCCTTGAGTGTTCATGGCATTGCCTGACAACACAAATGTCCCTTCCCGAATACATAACCTAGTCACCGCAATGTCAACAATAAAGGAAAAAGTTTTGTCACCTATCGTCACCCTTATGTGAGCTTCCTCCGCAGGATTGGGTGTGATGGACAGGATGGGACACAACAAGTTTGTCTGTGGGTTGTGCTATTGAGTGTACATAGATAGTCTGTTCCCAGTGATGGGGTTGTTCCCAACCATGGTGACCCTTCCCAACCTCCTTACTGGTACCGTTGCTGCTGTGTCCATGAGTTCTGGGGAGTGACGATCCTGTATTTGTGCTAACTGTTGTGCTGCTTGCAAATATTGGGGTATTGGTGCTGTCATTTGTGGTGCTGTCGTTTGGGATGTTGTCATGGGTGATGTTATGGGTACAGCCTGAGGCTGTGTCTGTACTTGATGTGGTACCTGTGGTTGGGTGTTCTGCACCTGACCTTGTTGCTGTACATCTTGGGCATAATAATCATCCAGTCCACCTTGGTAGCCCTGCTGCCGCTGATCTCCCCACCCTTGTTTCACCCCTCTAGTTCTGGATGCTCTTGAAGTGTGCCCTAGCTGCTCACAGGTCCAGCACTGTGGTGGTTCCCTACCCTCGCCTGGGAACCCTCCTCCAAAGTCCCTGGGACCCTGTGGCATTTGTTGATTATTATTATTAAATTAATTAAATTATATCCCTGAAATCACCCTGGGTGTGACTGTTGTCTGAAACCATGCCCCCCCGGAAACCTCCCCTCCCTTTGTAATTCTGCTGATACCCACCCCTTCCCATGTACCCTCCTCCCATGGGTGGTGCATATTGTTGCATGAGGTGGTACAGTATCTGTGGTTGGTATTGAGGCTGTGTTGTCGGTGCTTGTGTCTGTGGTGTGCAGCTTGTTATTAATGCCCCTTCCAGTGCATATTTTGATCATTTCTTTTGAACTAACTTCACCTCATCTGCCTTCCTCTCTTCTGCCTTATGTTTGGCCTTCTCCTGCCATAGATTGCAATGATGCACTATGGTAAGCTGTATTTCTGGCCAACCCTTTGCTTCCATTCCCACCAGTTTCTTCAAACTTTTCTGCACATGTTCTGGTAACCCCTGCACCAAGAAGTGATAAAAGATTTCTATCATCTTGTCCCACTACTCTCGAGTTTCAAGGCGCCAAAGCTCTTGAATCTCTTGAATGTAATTAACGGGATATTTGTTGTCACGCATCTTGCGTGACGTAATAGCCCCTACGTCTGACATCTTGGGATATTGTGTCCTTAATGCTTGCCATAGTGCGGCTCTACAATTGGTAAATGGTGACCCGTCATGGGCTGTATTTTGTAGGGTCACCCCTGGGAACCCTGCCCTCTTCCAGATGTCGTCAGCTCCGCCACCCAATATGGAGACGAGCAGTCCCTTGACATCACCCACTGCTAGTCTGTGCCCTGCTGTCAGCTTCTCCATTTCATATATCTATTTACCAGCCCCCACACTTAGTGAGAGTAGTCAGTATTTAACGTTTTCCTTGTCTGTGTGCTTCCAAGGTACATACTGTGGCCTTGTCCCGCCCCTTTCTAGCAGGGACATCTGAAAGTATGCTGCTGTTTCTTCCGGTGTCTGTTTATATTGTCTAATCTGGATAGGCCCTCTTTCTTCCTCAATGTCTGTGCATATATCTATCGGTTCTAGTGTAGGTGTCCGCTGTAGTTGGGTGTGTGCTCTAGACAGTCATCCTCTGGATTGCCCTAACCTGGCCTCATCCCTCCCTCGCCCTGGATGGTCCCTTAGAATTTCAATGTATTGTTTGGTGTACCCACCCCTGTTCGTAGTGTGTTGCGTTTGCTCTTCTCAATCCTGTCCTCCCTCCCTTTGGTTCTGTAACCTGCACTCCCATGATGTTCCTTCGCCCGTCATTGTGAGATGAAGTTTGCTCTGCCCCCCTCTCTCGTCATCACTGTGTTTGTCGTTATTGTCAGACACTTCGTCCATGTGGCTACAGAACCCTTCTGAGAAATTCAATTTTCACATGGTTGGGCTAGAGTTATGCTCTACATTAAGGTCTCTGTCTGTCAATTCACATTTGCTATACCCTTCTCGTACCCCTAGGCGTGCAACGCGATGTCTTGCTGAACTTTCCCTAGGCATATTTGTGCTGCCTGTTTTGATTCTCGTCTCCTCATCCCGTCTTTTCCTGTTCAACTCCAGTGCAATCTGTTCAATTACCCGCTTTATTGCTCACGCATACTCATCCTCCCGTTCCGGTTCCTTTAGCAGCCTCTCTAACTGTAACTTCCTCAGCCTTCTCTCCTCACACCTACGTGTTTCCTACTCCACAATACGAACTCTGCCTATTTCAACTTCTTGCCCCTTTCTCTCCCACTCTTCCCTCTCCTTTTCCTTCCTCTCCTTTTCCATTATCTCCACCTCCTTCTCCCTTCTACGCTCCCGCTCTTCCTGTCCCAATTTCTCTTCCCTTCTCCATTCCCTACCCTCACATTCTAGGCTTGCTTCTTTGTCCCATTGTTGCTGCTCCTCCTCCTCCTGCTGAACTGCCCAGACACAACATCCTTGACCCAATTCCAAGCTCTCTATTGCTTTTGTTGCCCCCTTCTTCTGCCCCCGTTGTCGTTCTCTTTAGTTTCAGGAGTATCTGTGTTGCTATCCATTCCTCATCCCTAATCCCTCGAATTCTGATTTTGCGTGCCGTAGCCCCTCCTCTTTTTGGTCAGTGCTTCTGGTGGCTTGCCCCACACCTCGCTGTTTTTCGTCTTTGGAATAGTGGTGGTGTATACGTTGGGTTTGAATACCCCTCTGCTGCTCTTAGTTACCTCAATGGATATATTCCCTGATCATCATCTGCATCATCGAATATTATACTAGGTGGGCCTGGAGGAGGTACGGAAGGGTCGGATCCCTCCTCCTTTATTTCCTGTTGGATCATCATCCATGGCCTTTCTCCCGCCCCCTCCTGAATCATGCACCAAAGTTCGAATATGCACATGTGCTTTTCTAGTTTCTTCCCCTTGTATGTGCTCTGTAAGTGTGTCAGTAGTGATTGCAGCCCGTCCTTGGACAAAGTGCTGTTAGGCAGCCATGGCCTTTCTATTTTCCCTTCAGTACCTTTGGACCACTGTATACTATATTTTACAATGTTATCTTTGTATGGTGGCAGGGTCTTGCACAGATGTTGTATTGGCATTACTCCCCCCACCTTCCCGCTATACATTGGATACATCATTGATTTTTTTACCTAACCTCTAATCGAGGGTTTCGATATTCTGCTGTCAATGGAGAAAAGTTACAATGCAATGTTTATCGCCTTAAATTGCTATGAGCCCCAGTGGCTCTGCACCTTACACGGCGTACTCCGCGTACAGCCCCTCCTTCACCAGGGCTGCCATTCTCCGGCACACCACCTCAATCCTGTGCATGCGCCTTACGCACACTGCCAATTGTTCGCCTCTCTACCAATCCCCGATGCTAGCTCCTCACCGTCACAACACTCCGTCCTATGTATCGACATATGGCTATCACCAAGCTAAAGTTCGAACAAGTAGATAGACAAATTGTGCACACATAGAACAATGACCAGTTGCTTCAAACCCACACAAACCCCACAATAACCCCACAAAACCTTACAGCTGTCTTCCTGCCTCTCCAGGGCAGAGGATACTTGTATTTCCTGTGACTAACTGCACCCGCTGGATCGCCTAACGTGTGAAACGCCTCTCTCCAGGAGACTTAACCAGCTAGTTCACCTTCCTCAATCTAGGATAGCTCTGGCTAACCCTTACAGGGATACCGTCATCAATGCTCCAAACTAAAATGCCCAATTCATAGGAATTCTTTATTTATATACTTCTATTGTCCAAGCCTATCAAGTCTATAGTCCTGGTTTACCACCGGAACCTTTTACCTCGAAGACTGAATGCTCCCTAGATATAGAAAAGGGACTTCTACCTCTGCTCCGGTCCCTACTTAACACGCACCTGCTACCTATACTCTTTAAATACTACACAATACTATATATTACAATCAACACCTCCTGCATCCCACACACATAATGCCCACCCTCACACCTTTCTTAGCTGGTTGTCTGGAGTAATACTTATGTTCCATGTTCGTGATCCCTGCTCGGCTGCTGGCTCCCTGTGAGCCGCTCGCCTCGCCATTCCAGTCTGCTTTTGGACCCTATGCCGATCGTGGGCAGGATAATTTCCGCACGGCACCCGACGACCTTTCTCCGGTTGTGCTTTTCCGTTTTTTTCTCGCAATACCTGCAAGGGTCCCACAGCCATTCAGGTCCGGCAGCCAAGGAGGCAGCTTCTTGCCGGGCTGGTTCTACGAACCATCACTTCTGCTGCCAACTTGTTAGGGTGGTATCCTAGGCAAGTAGGGTGGGTTGCTAGGAGTCCACAGATGCTGAATTCATCGAAGGCCTAACTCCTTCCCATACCCAAAAGGAACGCAAGTCCAGACAAGTAGCAAGTTCAACTGCGGGTTATTACTGCCAACAAACCAACAGAGATGAAATGCACAGAGGCAATCCAGGCATCTCCGGAAGTATTCTGGCTCGCAGGCCCATTTTGATAGATTATTGTGTCATGAATACGTCACACCCTGGCCCCTTCTCCAGAAACCGTTAACTTCACTCTGGATTGGGTGATGAGGGGTAGCTCCCCTATAGTAGCCCATTTAGAGGTTAGTGGATTGGATGCGACTATGTCAGGTGTCAGGCCGGGACTATCCCCCAAAACTGTTACTTACAAATTGTTACAGTAAGCGGGCCTACTGATTGGTTAGTGGCCCCAGCTACCCACCCCTAGGGTCATGATGTGATTGGCTGAGTTGAGAGCCCCCAGGCCTAGGACAGAATCAATTCTCAGCTCAGAGTGTACCTGCTCAAGGTAGTACGTGCAACGATGTGTCTGCGCCATAACCGTGTGTGAATTACTTTCACCATGGGAGTGCTCCTTTCCCATCGTACAACTCCGGCTTTCCTGTAATTACTTTGTTGCAAGTCACTGTCTTGGTCCATGAGACGGTGGCGCTTCCCAGCCACCAAGTGCTTGGCTCACTCTCCTCACTCTCAGCTCAGCTGGATCACGTGTTCCAAGACCATGTTTGTGAGCTCTGAAGCTCTGAATTTGTCTGTATTTTATGGATAATTGTGCACCTCTTTCGTCAGTGTTACTCGGGTTCAGGGGAAGGAATGTCCCTTGGCAACAGTGCAACCTTGGCAGTGGCTTTATTCCCCACGCGGTAGTCCTGCTTGCCCAGCACTCATGGCTTCAGCTTATTTTAGATGGTTGTTGCCTACTATGATTCCCCAATCCATGGGCCTCATTACGACCCAGGCGGTAAGTTACCACCTGGGTCGTACCCTTACCACCATGGTGTAAACTACGTGGGGCGGTAAATCCCCATTTCCCATTTTTCCCATCCCAATTCGCATTTTTGCCCCATAGGGCATAATGGGAGTGGGGAAGGCGCTAATTACGCCACCGTAAATTACGGTGGCGTAATTAGCACCATGGTCCCTTAGCGCCATGGATTTTAACGCCTGCAAAAAGCAGGCATTAAAATCACCATGGCGCTAAGGGACCTTGTAATCAGGCGTTAAGGGTCGGCGCCGTTTACGGCGCCGTTAACCCCTTAACGCCTGACTCGTAATGAGGCCCCATGACCTGTTTTCTCCTGTATGTGCCTTTTGTATAGTATCCATAGGTTAGTGCGTTATGGGTCTGTCAGGTCCCGTGGGTGTTCCTGCCATTCCATAGGGTTAGTTGCATGTATGCGTCTGCAAGCATTTACATGCGATCTTGTTTCTTTGCGGTTTCTGTGTTGCTTTGATAAGCTAATGGCAAAATAATAAACATGCAGACAGTATGTGCATGTCACTATCCTTTAACTCATAGAACTGTACATATGTGTTCTTCATGTATTTGGGTGTGTGGGTGTCCTGAATATGCGGAAGGCACGTGTGCTTCATGTCTGACGCTGCTATGTTGTGTGGTATCTAACTACTTGAGGCATGGCTTCTCAGTGCTTTAGTCGATTCTGTCCATATAGCTGTCTCTGGTTCCATCTTGTGCATCTTCATCCACCTTGGGTATTATTTGCAATTCTCCCAAGTTGTAGGGCCGATTGAGAGGGTATTTCCCATGGTATTTGTCCATCGTGGGTGAGTGGGGAATGGTGCGAGCTCGTACAATTGTTGGCCATATTGTCTTTTGTTCTTCTTCCGTTCGACCTATCCTCTTCAGAAGTCTATTAGGAGTCTCATGTATACATTCCTATGCTTCCTTGATTTCCCTGCTGGAACGCTTTTTTCCCCATGATCAATCCATCTATCACATACATCATTCTACTGTCTGATTAATTGACCTATGGCATTCTTATTGCCCCCAAAACTCCTCCATGCAATGTTCCATTGCCCCATGAATTTCCAAAGGGCACTACCATTGCCCCAGAAATACCCTAAGCCAAGTACATTTCCCTCTGAATTGTGACATGTCATTCTCTTTGCCCAGTTTCACGTTCCTTTGCCACCTCTTTCATCAACTAGCTCACCCATTGCCTTTTTTTAAAAATGGATAATTGATTGATGTTTTTTATTGTGTTTTTTTATGGTGTTTACCCCGGCAAAATAAATCTTGATGATGATGATGATGCCTCCTAGAATCTACATCTCACCTACACAGACACACAGCAAAGGCACACACACACACACCACATGGTATTTGGTATGTGGCTGAGAGTCCATTCTCACACACATAGGACATGTGCACTTCCTGAGCCGGCTCAAGAGGTGATCAAGTGTTGCGTTAGCACATGGGTGCTGCAGAAAAAGGGTGCCGCCAGCTCACACAATGTAAAGTGTCATGTTACATTGTGTGAGCTGGTGGCACGCTTTACCTACAGCACCCAGATGTAAAGTGTCAGTCAATTACTTTCTACTAGTGAGTCACTCATTAATCGAAAGTCATTTACTGATACTTTACATGATAGTGAGTGACAGAGGCGCAGCACGAGCGGCTGTTCAAGAATCACACACCGCCTCTGCATTCTGGTATTTGTTTGTAGTCTACAGAATGCTGGTGGTGGTGTGCCCAAAAATCACACACAGGGCGCTGGTAGACCTGGGGCCGGCACTGTGCACATCTATACCCACTGTTTTTATTTTTTGAAACATACTCTCCACTGCACCACAGAGCCTCTCAGCTTTGATGTGTCTACTTGGGCTTGGCTCCACTGGTGAATGGAAAAGGAACCACAGAGGGAGTTGTTAATCACCTCGCTTCCTGAGCCAAGCCTCCTGTGCACCACAGGAGACCTCCGGAGAGCTGCGTCGCAACCCCAAGCACACACTATAGTACGCACGCTCTCACCACACTCGGTGTGAAAGACGGTTTCTCTAAATGGGCTTCGACTGTTACCATTGGTGTCCTTTCATGGAGCAGGGATTGATTTGGAAAGCCTGTGAAATTACCCTTTAAAGATGTTTCTTCGTTATTAGAAGTGCCTATTCTTACCTGTAAATATTTAAGTAATTATTGGAGTTCTGAAAGTTTTCGACTGAAAAACTCGCACAGAGGTCTCTACCGCATTTCTTATTATGCAATGAAAGCGAGCAATAATACCACTCCATTTCTCAAGCTTAGTTTACAGCCATCATATCTGCTAGTTGTATAAACAAAAAGAAAGTCTCATTTAATATAGATATTCAAAGTTTCTTAACACAATGCATAACAACAAACTGGAAGTTTGTGTTAAAGGATCTCAGAAACACTGTTTTACCCAAGTGTCTGCTCCTTGGCACATACATTAATCTCACTGGGCATTGCCTGAAAACAGGGTGTGCCTAAAAGGCACCTATGCCCAACTGCCGCGCGAAACGCGCGAAATGGCCGACACCTAAGCACAGCACCAGAATGTCCGGCTTCCTAGCTAAGTGAGTACCTGCGCTTCTTTTTTTCCGTTTAAAGCAGTGTGTAGCACACTCCATTCAGCTCGACAACTGCGCAATTGAGCAGCTGCAGCCGTTGTGATACTGAGTAGGGAGCATCCTGTCTGCTCTTTTCCCTACACTTTTTGGGACATGCGCCATATTTTTCTTGAGGGAGCTTAATGACAAATATGATCATATCGTGAAAGAAACTACGTCACACATCTTAATTGTTAATTTTTGGGATTAACGCACAGCAAATGCCATATACTACAAAGTCAAATCACGGAATAATATCAACGTATATGGGCTAGCAGTTGTGAGTACATGTTGCAATCACTGCGAGGTGGAGGCGAATACTGGCAGCATTAACTTGATCAAGATGTCTATGATGTCAAGTCTATAATGCTTGCTTTGTCTATTTAGGTCATTTCCAGTATATATCCAGAAAAGTTGTTTACAGAAAATGCAGACTTTCATAATCAGAGTTATATGGGGAAATAAAAAACAGTGTGGGTGTAGGAAAGGCTTCGTCGTCTGCTGCTGGTTATAGCACTTATCAAGTGTTACATCTGAGTCCTTCAGTCTATCCGTGAACAACTCCCATTACCACTATGTTTCTTCACGTCATAATGGGAATGAAGTACTGGGAGCACCCTTAGAAGAGCCCTCAAATCTATGGTTCCGCGGTTTTTCCCTGGGACAGTACGCACTTTTTATTCACGCTTCACACCATCAGGGCTAGGCTCTCTTCGTTTGCTAATTGAGTACGTTGTGTTTTCAACGAGGCCGTTGTCTAAATGCCTTGAACTAAATGTAACACTTAAACATTAGCATTAGTTGGTTTTGGCAAATGTTTGTAGCAACAGGTAAATGCCATGCCATGACAAGAAACTGCCAAATCACTAAAATCTCGTTTGTTCCGTCCTGCTACCCAAAGAGAAGTTCCCTAACATTATTTGCACCAATCAGCAACTTTGTAAGAAGTAGGTCTGGTGCTGGACTTTCCATTTCCCAGCTGTGCAGTGATTTAAAATGTAGCTATTTTGTGATTTTTTGTGTAACAATGGCGCTATTTTTGGGCTACATTTGACAGCAGATGTTTTTATCCTCCCGAGGCGGTCGTCCTACATCCATCCACAATACACCCACTCTCTCTACCCCACACCTTTTCTCTCTTTAACTCCACCCATCCCACCCCTCTTCTCCCACCACCCCACCCACATTATGTGTGCTGGATGGTTTTGTTTTGGGCTATTTTGGGCTTCTTTTGACAAGTCCTCCTGAAGCTGCTTTACCCTTCATCTTTTTTGCCCCAACCAACTACCATCACCCACCCACCCCACCCCCATTCTCTCTAACCCCCACCCACTCACCCACCCATGCACACTATCTCCATCCAATCAACCTAGCCCCTCCATCTCTATACCCATCCACCCAACCCCACCCTCTCTACCATCACCCACCCAATCTGCACTCTCTCTACCCCAACCACACACCTTAACCCCACTCTGTTAACCCACACCTATCCACTTTACCCTCACTATCTCTACCCCAACGCACTCACCCTAACCCCACTCTTTCTATCCCCACCCACCCTACCCCACTCTCACTACCCCACACACCCTGCCCCCACTCTCTCTACCCCACCCATCCACCCTTCCTCCACTCTCTCTACCACACCCACCCAACCCTACCCCCACTCTCTCTACCCCACCTACCCAACCGTACCCCCACCCACTCTACACCCTCTCTTGCACCCTGCCTCCACTCTCTCCACCCCACCCATCCAACCGTTCCCCCACCCACCCTACCCCACTCTCTCCACCCCAACCTCTCTACACTCACAAAGCATACCCCCTCTCCATAAGCAACCCACCTTACCCTCACTCACCCCATCCACCCTACCCCCACTCTTTCTATCCACCAACCCTGCCCCACCCCCTCCAACCAAACCCACCCTACCACAACTCTCTCTACCCCACACCCACCACTCTAACCCCTCACCCTCTATCCCCACCCAGCTAACCCTATCCCACTCTCTCTGCCTCCACCCAGCTCTACCCCTACTCTCTCTATCCCACTTACCCTACCCCCACTCTCTCTAACCCACCCACCGTACCCCCACTCTTTCTAACACTATCCAACTGCCTCTCGCTCTAACCCCATCCACACACCCTACAGCCACCCTGTCTACCATCACCACCCTACCCCCACTCTCTCTACCCCATCCACCCTACCACCACCTTCTCTACCCCCACTCACCCAACCCTACCCCCACTTTCTCTAACTTTACACAACCAAGCCTACCACCACTCTATCCCCACTCTCTTTACCCCAAACAATGCTACTCCCACTCTATCTAAGCCATTCAACCTACTCCCACACTCTCTAACCCCATCCACCCTACCCCCACTCTCTGTACCCCCACAACCGACCCCCACCGTCTCTAACCCAGCATACCCTAACAAACTTTCTCTACACCCACCCAACCTACCCCCACCGACCCTACCCCAGTATCTCTACCCACACTATCTCTACCCCACCGACCAAACCCCCTTTCTCTATCCACACACCATGCACCCCTCTATCTACCCTCCTTGCTCTACCCCCACACACCCGCACAATCCCCACTCTCTCCTCTCTCTAACCCCACCCACCCACTCATCACTCTAGCAAAAACTTTCCTTACCCCATCCACCATACCCCACTCTCTCTACCCCCAAACACCCAATCCCCACTCTCTACCCCACCCACCCAACCTACCCCCATTCTCTCTACCCTCACTCACCCTACCTCCACTTTATCTACCCTTATCCACCCACCCTAATCCCACTCTCTCTCCAACCTCACTCTAACTCCCTACCCACCATACCCTCACTCTTTCTACCTCACCCACCCAACATATCCCCACTTTCACTTGCACCACCCACCCTACCTCCACTCTCTCCAACCCCACCCACCCTAGCTCCACCCTCTTGATCCTTACCCACCCACCTTAACTCCACTCTCCCTCTCTCCCTCTAACCTCATTCTCTCTCCCCACCACCCTACCCCCTCTCTCTACCCCACACACAACATACTCCCACTTTCTCTGCCCCCACCCACCAACCCTACCTCCACTCTCTCTAAACGTGTCCAACCACCCTACCTCCACTCTCCCTACCCTTTCCCACCCACCCCAACCCCACTCTCTCTCCAACCTCACTCTCTCTCCTTGACCACCCTACCTCCACTCTCACTATCGTACCCAT
The DNA here is from genome assembly GCF_040938575.1 of Ambystoma mexicanum. Lineage (NCBI taxonomy): Eukaryota > Metazoa > Chordata > Amphibia > Caudata > Ambystomatidae > Ambystoma > Ambystoma mexicanum. The sequence continues at coordinate 451,048,797 of NC_090937.1, forward strand.
CCAACATGCCCTTACTTTCTCTTCCCTCAACCACACTACCCCCACTCTCTCTACCCCACCCACCATTTCCCCATTCTGTCTACCCCACTCATCCACCTCCATTCTCTCTACCCACCCCATGCTCTCTCTACCCACCCCCACTCCCTCTGCCCCCACCCCCCCTCTCTATCTCCATTCTCTCTTCCCCCACCCACTCTACCTCTACTCTGTTTACCACCACCCATCCACCATACCCCGACCCTCAACTCCAACCCACCTTAACTCCACTCTCTATCAAACCCCCACTCTCTCTTCCCCAACTACCCACCTTACCCCCACTCTCTCTACCCCACCCACCATACCTATGTGAAGCAAAGATTGTTTCCGTATGCTGCTCCACGGGTCTGGAATGCCCTTTCTTTGGATCTTAGATCATGTACTAGTCTACATCTTTTTAAACACAGGCTGAAAACCTTATTATTTGAGTAAACCACTGCACTGCTCTAGCATGATCTATCTTCCATGATTCTTTTTTGATTCATGTTTTTTGTTGTATTGTCTTTGTTGGCGCCCCCATGCCTCCAGGCTTTGACTTGCACGCGGTATAAATAAAATAAATAAATAAATACCCCTACTCTCTCTACCCCCACCCACCCTAATCCCAATCTATGCCCCGACCCACCCAGCCCCCACTGTTTCTACCCTCACCCACCCAATCCCCCCTCTCTCTACCCCCACCCTATCATCACCCACGCTACCCCGCTCTCTCTACCCCCCGGACATCTACCCTAACCACACTCTCTACCCACCCAACCCTAGCCCCACTCTCTCTACCACAACCCACCCTAACCCCACTCTCTTTACCCACCCACCCTACCCCACTCTCTCTTACCCCACCTACCCTACCCCACTCTCTCTTACCCCACCCACCCTACCCCCAATTTCACTACCATCACCTACCCTACTCTCTCTGCTCTACCCTACCCCCACTCTCAATCCCCAAACATCCACCCACCATATCCCTACTTTCTCTACCCCCACCCACCCACTTGACCTCCACTTTCTCTACCCCATCCACCTACCCAAAGCCAACTTGATGAATATTCTTACATTGGTGAGGTTGGGGGCATTTGTGTAGCCTGCAAATACATGTTTTCTTACTCTGGAATGTAGTTTTATGCTTATGTAAAGGCAAGCCAACACAATGAGTGTTCTTATGTTTGTGAGGTGGGGAATTAGTGCAACCAGCAAAGACATGTTTTCTTACTGTGGCAGTGCATGTTATACCGATGGATTTAAGGGCAAAGCCAACATGATGAGTGTTCTGACATTGGTGCAGTTAGGGGGCATTTGTGCAACCAGGAAAATATGCTTTCTTACTGCAGAATGGAGATTTCAATTGTTATGTTGGTATACACTTAGAGCGTCCCAGCCAGGCAAAAAGGTTCAGGCTGAGAAAAACCTATTAGTACGTACCCCATTGTGAGCAGGTTGAGATTTGAATGGCAGACGGCTCACCTATCACTTGTAGTTGGATTTGACACATATTTGATATCCACATATAGCAACACAGAAGGAGCAACAGATATATTAATGTTGCGGTTGCAGAGGTTATAAATAGGGCACTGTCACAGGTCCTGTGTTTAGAAGTAGTACACAAAGTTATGTTCTTCAGTGAGATGCGAGGAGGGAGCTGAAGTAGGTTAAAGATGGAGTCACAAAGGTACTGTGGTAAGAGCGAGGTCAGCGTGTTTACATGGCAGGAGTGCCACCATATTGGATTTGAAGGCCTAGTAAGCAATGAACAGTAGTCCCTGATGTGGAGGTGCCGCTCTGTTTAGCTCAGTCCCAAGACAAACCCCTTTTCCAACCCCCAAGAGAGAATCCCAGGTCAGAGGAATGTGCAGTGCACAGATAAATGCTAACTGTATCCAGCTGCAGAGCCTGAAAGCAGTGGAAACAGAATATTAGGTTTGGGTAGGGCAGGAAGGGATGCACCCTTTGAAGGGCACATTCATGAGAATAGGTCATGAGGTTTGGAGGTGTCAATAGGCCAGGCAAAAATGTTGAGCACTTCTTTCTCACCTAAAGAAAGGTCATCCGATTTGAATTACAAGTGGATGCATAACCAAAAGCAAATAAATCCCTGAAATTCAGACTCAAGAGTGGTGCCCTGGTCACGTCATTACTGGAAACCTGAGGTTTGAAGGAGATAAGGAGGCGGCCGTGGCTGGAATGTTCTGTGATTTGGGATAGGAGGAATAGAGGTAATGCCAGTAAATTTAGTCCAAGATTGTGCGCCACAGCACCTTGTATAATGAATATGTCTATTGTCTTATCAAGGCAGATTTTTCCTCGCCAGTCTTACTTTGAATGTGTCTGGGTTGGAGGGGTACACATCACAGTCACGATTAATTAATGTTTTATTGTACCTGTCGGCCAAACATGTGCCTGGATTCAATAGTAACAATGAAGTGGGCCACATGGATAGAGGAATGGGTTTAGATAAGGTCCAGGGAATATAGGGGATATTAGCATGGTATATAGGTGGTAGTCAATGAGGATGTTGGGATGACATTGTAACCTATGTATGCTAATATGTGGTTTTCCACTATATAGCCTGCAACTTCTTGGGGTATGATGAGCTCCATGTCAGTTCAGTTCTACAGGACAGTCTGTGAATTCTTTGTATGTAATAAAGCTTGATTTCCCTTGCAAAGTGGTGCAGTGTTTTTTTTGGCCTCTTGGATGATTTTTATTGTACAAGTTTTGGGTCACGTCTTTCTTTACAGTGTTAAGTGCAAGTCAACATGATGAATGTTTTTACATATGGGGTGGAGCATGTGTTGAGCCAGAAAGGGCATATTTTCTTTCTGTGGCATAACAATTTATATTGATGTTAAGGGTGAAGCCAACATGATGATGGCTTTTAGATGTTAATGTTAATGTTAAAGGATATTTGTTTCGTGCACTATCACCACCGGAGCGGTCCCCTGGTGCTCTGGTGGCTCTGAAAATGGGAAGGGCGGGGTGAGTTCGCGGGAATAAGCTGGAAAAGTGCGAGAGTAGTGATGTGCTGTTGGCAGCCTCTGCCCGGTGGGTCCGTTGGCTGGGCTTGGGGTGTTTTAGGGTCGGTAGTCGTCGTGTGCTGTTGTGCGGGTCTGTGTGGTTTGTTTTGTTGTTGCAGTGTAGTGAAGTTTGTGGGGATTGTTGTGTTGTAGGTTTGTGGTTGTGTTTGTTTAGAGTTTGAGAGGTGTATGCTGAGGGGTGAAATTGTTAGTGGTTTAGTTAGTTGGCATTGCTGTCCTTGCAATTATGTCTAGGTGTGGTGTTTGCTATCATTCACTATTCCATTTGGTTGTGGCACTTGCTAATCTTCAATATCCTGTCTAGATGTGAGGCAGGCTAGCGATCAGGATTCCATCTAAGTGTGGCACTCTGTAACATTCAAAGTTCCATCTAAGTGTGGCACATTTTAACATTCACAATCCTATCTAGATGCGATGCAGGCTAAGTTAAGAATTCCATCTAAGTGTGGCGCATGCTAACATTCACAATCCTATCTAAATGCGATGCAGGCTAAAGATAAGAATTCCATCTAAGTTTGACACTTGCTAACATTCACATTTCTATGTAGATGTGACACAGGCTAAGGTTAAGAATGTTATCTAAGTGTGGTGCATGCGAACATTCACAATCCTATCTAGATGTGACGCAGGCTAAAGCTAAGAATTCCATCTAAATGTGGCACATGCTAACAGTTAGATGGCCTTACTAAAATTGCACAACCAGTCAGGATACATTTTCTTACTGTGACATTGCATTTTTTACTGCCTTTAAGAGAATATCCATTAGAAGGATGTTCTTACATGGGGATACCAGCATACATTGGCAGCGCCAGGTGGGCATGTTTTCTTAAAATATAATGACTGGAATTATGGCCCAAGCAGGCATGGGTATATTTAAATACTGGCAGACATTGGTGCAGCCAGCATCGACATGTATGTGCACAGTTAGCAAAATAATATTTTGTTTACATTGGTAGAATATTGTCTTGTAGTGGGCAAAGGCATCATGAAAATGCTTCGGAAAAATGCTCCTGTGTACTGTTGGCGACTTGTGATCTCTTGGATATTTTCATGTTTTACCCTAAATAACAAATAATAACTGTGCCTCTTTTTGACAAATCTTTCATAGAAAGTTTACTTCAGACACATATCAGGCCGTTTGGATCCTCCTCCCCTGAGCTAACAATGAGCCAAGAACCAGGCCAGTGTACAGGACATATATTTGTATTTATTTAAATTAAAAGTAATAGAAATGCACATGAAAATTAAATGTCAAACACCAATTTATCCCTGGAACAACACAATAAACCTCTCTCAACATAAAAAAAATCAGAAAAGTCAATTGAAAAGAACACAAATCACATTTGTTAACTTTCTACACATTTCACTTCAAAAACTAATAAGCACTGGCCAGTGAACATATTTATAGACATAGTTTGCCTCAATTTTGAGTTTCCTGGTGCCATAAAAGTCTAGCAGTAGGATTTCAAGATTGGTGCCAAAACATGGCAATTATGATTTCACCCACACGTTTGGTTCAAAAGGAACACAGGGTGATTTGGCAGTTTGTTTTTCAGCCCCATCCCCCTACTTTGGTCTGTGTTGGGGAAGTCAGACAGAAAAATTTGAATGATTTGGGCAATTTTGGATTTCAGACCCACCTCCACTGAAAGGCTTGTGTTAGGGGAAAGTTGGACAACAATATTGGACTGATTTAAGAACAAAGACACCCCTCTTCCTTAAAGAAGTCGGCGTCAACAGGACAAAAGGATTACCCAATTAAATTATAGGCTATTATTTTTCAGTGCACACTGGGTAGTGAACTTCGTGAATTTTGAATTTTAACCGAAATCACCCTGTACTGTTCCACCAAATGGGGAATTAATTAAATTAATCTTTTTAGTCAAGTAGGCTAAGGATCTACACAGTTTTAACACCCCCACCCACTATAAAGAGAAAGGATTTAAATCAAGCAGGCTCCGCCACATTTTGGTTTCCCAGGGATCAGTTCTACTTACATAGAAAGCCTCAGTTTAAAGTTCAGGACAGCCAGCTGCATGCCATGACCCTCTGAAAAGTTAGGGCAGGGGCCTGGTCACTCCACACTCAATGATGGCTTCCCGCTCTCCACCATAGGACCCAGTTAGCATTTAGGCCTTGTAGCTGTCAGATGTAAGTTGAAGCAGCATTCTTGTGATGGTAAATTTCAGCAGCTCCCCCCTTCCTCTTAGTGCAGTACCCTTTATACAGCAGTAATGACCCCACCAATTTTATAATCTTGGGGAAGTACCTTGCCAGAGTTACCGCAACAAGGATTGGACAGTTACCCTTCTCTCTCTTCCCAAATCCAGCCCCTCTCAGTGGTTTGGTTAAAGAGTCTGGAGAAGACATATGGCAGCTCCATTTGCAATCCCCATTTGTTTTCCAGGCATATTTATGGCAACAACAAGTTCTGTAGCAAAACCTCATAATTTTACTAGCATCTGCCTTAACATATATAATTTCCTTTTCAGTTAATCATGGGAAATTAAATAAGACAACAGCCAGGTCTGCACCATTTTGCTGGGGTGTGTGGAAATTCTCCATTGTTTTCACAGAAAGTATAACAGTTATGAACATGTCATTTCCTAACCATATTCCTAATTTTACCCTTCATCAGTCAGCAAACTCTTACATTCTGACATTTTTAGATCAGCCAGGAACCTTGTTTAACTGGTCATTACAGTTCACTAACTCGTGGGGGCATCCATTTTAAATCTCCAAAATTGCCTGCAAATTACCTAAAGAAATGGTACATACATGAAGAAAATCCGCCTTATGGTTGCTGCGAAAAAGGTCTAAATTATAATAGTCCTTTTAAATTAATAATATATCCTCATGTGCTGCAAATGGCAATTATCCTGCCTCAAGGCCATATGGTCTCACCGGGCCTGCCTGTAACCAGAGTTTTTTTTGTTTTTGTTTTTGTCATGATACCAGTAAAAGAGCACAGTTCCCATTCAGGCATACAGGAGAAGCAAGGGACATCACATCAGTCAACAGGGCAGCAATGGGTACAAGCCTGGCACAAATGGAATTTGTACCATTCTTAACATGTGCACCCATAGTCTCTCATAGTGCTTAGAGTGGTTTTCATACACTAAACATGGCCGCTGCTAGGTCCATAGATAATTTACATCACATTCTATACCTATTGCAGAGGGAGCTACTTAAGCCCCGCCTCCGCTGGAGCGCTCACTTTGCATCTGCTCCGCTGCCAGTGGGTAACGCTACAGCGTCTCTCCTTACAGAACCTGTCAAAGGAGAAAAACAGAGACATTAGTTTTCATAGAAAAAGCAACAGAATTCCACAGTATTTGAAAAGACTTACCGAACCGAAGTATTTCAGAACCGTGTCTTCAGTCAGCTGTTTTGTTCGTAGCCACAGCCTCTTCTGTCAGAAGTTTCCTCACAGCCACAGCATCTTTTTTGCAGCAGTCTTCATTCGCGGTCGCAGTACCTTCTTTCAGAAGTTTCCTCAGCAGACTCTGTATCTTCCGAAAGTATTTCCTTTTCAGCTTTCTGAAAACCTGCAAACAAAAAGTATTCCATTAACGAACAAACTTAACAGAAATAAGAAAGAAGAAGTTTAACTAAGTTACGTACCTTAAGTTTCTTCAAGTTTTCACTGCTTAGTTTTTACTGCGCTCTTCCCTGAAGACTGCAATTACTCCGTATAGACGAACTTACGTTTACTAAACGTTTCTTCATCCCGAGTAATTTCGTAGTCATTCCGCACCCACTAACCTTTCCAAAATCCTAGAACCTACAAGATTAAGGGAAAAATATTAAAAAGAGAGATCTCTCCAACATAAGGACTATTCAGAATCTAAAGAACTATCATATTTTCATCAAATACCTACCCAAGACAACTCTAGAAAAGCAAGGACATTATAAAGACAAGAGTCCATTAAACACTGCAGCCTTCCAAGTTCAAAGTTCGTCATTCCAACACGCCCCTGCAGAATACAGGATGGAGAGCACCACAAAATATAAACACTGGTGAGAAGAGAGGGATTACCAAAGGCACACTGATATACAGTAATTTCCCAGAAAAATTGATATTATGATCGTTCTATTGTTATTATTGTCGTTTACAAAGAAAAGGAATCCTAAAAGTGCCCAAGTAACAGTTCCACTGGCTGAGAAGGCATTACGCTCCCGAGAAGTCCAGGTAAGCATTACAGTTTTAGTCTCTTTGTGTTAGAAGCTTGTTCTTTGAAGTTACGAGTTTCAGGCTCCCCTAATTGAATTATCTTCACAGCTCTCCTCTTCCCGCCTACTGTCTACATTGTGGTCATGCATCAGCCAGGACAAATGGTCCCACAGAGACAGCCAGACTAAAGAAGACTTGGTTTTCCACACCTTCCAGAGCAAGTCATATTTTATTGCAGTTGTAAACACCAGGATGCCAGGCTAACAGTGTTGAAGTTCCTTGTGACATGTGTCCATCTGGCCTACAGAACTTTTCCCATGGAAAACAAAGTGGCTTTAGAGGAGCAGCCGAATGTCTCTGCAGGAAGCCCCATCACCCTCCCACCTATATTTTGGTGGCCTGAGATTGTGCCATAATTAACACCAGCAGTTGTGACCATTCTGCGGCGAATCTTTGAGAAAAGGTATCCATTAAGAAACCCTATCAGCTGTACTCCCAAAGAGATGACAATCTAATGTAGGAAATCCCAGAAGAAATATGAAAAGAGCAAGAAAAGGAGCTGGTGATGTCTCATCAGGTGAAGTGTGATGCAAAGAGAAGAATGACTGAAGAAGATATATGACTCTTAAAGAAACTGATGACGAAATAAAGAATCGAGTAAACGTTCATATGCAAAAAGAATATTGCACGTGTGAAGAGCACTGCAGAAAATCCAAGTCATTTTATAATTGTACAGATGCAGTAACGCAAGTAGATCAAGCAATCTTAGAAGCTGGCTATATGTAGTGAATAGACTGCAGGCAAAGCCGCCATTGTATAGAAACTGGACATTGGTGTAACACATTTAGTAAGCTCAGACTCCCGGAGAAAGAAGGATCAAAAACTGTGTTGCAGCAAAGAATTAGCTGGGATCGTGAAATGAATGGCAAAGCTGCCTATCCTGGTGTCAAGGCTGAAGCAGCCAAGACAGGTTATCTATTTTTGAAGGCGGTAAACGTGCAAAACTGAATCATTCCTTGTTAAGGTACAAAGAAAGAACACCATGTGTGCCAGGTGTTATTCATTTAAGACAATTAAATGCAGCAGAATAGTCCAAATCATGGTCTCTTGTCATGTGAGCCAAGGATTGAAATGGAGATGGGCACGCAGTTCCAGAACTATGATAGCGCATGCTCACACTCCCTTATATTTCCAGAGATGAGAATACACTGCAAGGCCAAGTTCAAAGACAATCTTCATGGCAGAAGGCATGGGTGAAGAGAGACGTTGGGCTAATTGTGAGGGGCGGTACAGTCAAGTCGAACTTTTGGCATCTGGGGTATGAGTTTACGTGCTGCTAGTGAGCCAAATGTTCCAGACTGGCACAAATGTGCCAACCAATTGTCAAGGGCCATATAAAGAAGGGCCTTATAGTTTGAAAGCCAATGATATATCGTGTACTTAAAAAAGTTGAGGATGACTTGCACTAGAGCTGGGCACAAAATGTCCACCTTACAGGCCCAATCACAACCTAACCCCTTATAGAAAGTATACTTAGATGTTCCCCTTAAGCCTATTACAGCCCCTCGTAGGTTTCTAGTTTTTGCCACTTAGTATGACGTCATGTGTGACAAGTGTTTTGCGATATAAATATAACTTTTTATGAACTGCATTGAGAGACTCGAGTGAACATCTGCTGATGTCCGTTGTGACTCCCTGTTTTAGACAATTGATATAAAAAAAGAAATACTTTGCCATCTTCCTGAGTTGGTTCGATTATTTGGTGTCAGAGATATTCTGCAACCCATCCATTGCATGTGTTTTACCTAAAGGGCTCTAACGGCTCACGTGTTAGCATTGTGAATGGTTCAAAAAAATTTAAAGTAGTTCAGCTCCAGTATTTCGGACGATCGGACATCCTCCGCTATCTAGCCAGAAGATCGCGGGGGTTCCTGTGGAGAGCAGCCACATAGAAATCTTGCAAGAAAAACTGAGACAGTGGGCAGGCCCCCCTTTTGACAAAATCCCTGCCGGTTTCCAGGGGCGCGCTGCAGACGCAAGGCGAAGTGGTTGGTTGGAGGAGATGATACCGAAGGCCTTGAGTCGATTAACAAACAAATGGTGAGCAGGCTAAGGGGGATGGCAAATTAAGGGGAAAGGGTTGTAGTAAATTTGTAGTAATGGGAAATATTGTGTCGAGATAGAGATAGCGCCTAGAGCCCTGGCTGAAGGGAGCTCCAGAAGGAGACATTTCAAACTCCACTCGGAGTAGAGTGAAATATATAACGTGCAAACAGGTTTGTATATGGTGATTTCTCAAACCCTATACAGGGTATAAGAACAGGCAAAGATAAGGAAAACGTGTGATCACAGTGCTTATTTAAATGTATAAATTCAACTTTTCTTTGTGTTGTTTTTTGAGTAGAGATACTAAAGATAAATAGAAACTGAAGTAATTGAAAATAGTTGAAGAGCTATAAATAACTACCTAGTGAAGAGGTTGATACCAATCCAGAGGTAGAGATAGCTGATTGAGAAACTAGAGGCTAGAGCGGCGATTGCTGTTGCACGCTCATATTTGTTGTTTTAAAAGCATTGAAAAAGTGATGAGAGTATTTCATAAAGTCTGGTAAGTATTGCTAGTCGATTGAGACTTGTCACAATGGGAGATACTCCTCTGATGCACCTATTCAATACACTGCCTAAACACATGCCCAAGATCAAACAGTATAGTGCGGAGTGGGGAAAAGGCACGGCAGATAATATGTTCATGCAATGGCCACAAGGGGGATCGCTGTCAAAGGTGGTATTGCAACACATGATCACATACCTGCACACTGCGTACACAGGGAAGAAATTAGAGAAAAGGTTAGTGATTCTGGAGCTCTGGAAAATGTGCCTGGAAGAGAGAGAGGATCCACCACCTGAGGAGTGGATGCTTAGTCAGCAAAAAGAGGAAGGTGTTGAGCCTTCAGCTCCCCTTACCTCACCTAAAGTAAAAGATGATAATATGGAAGAAGCAGGGTTGGATGCTTTAAAAGAATTGAAAGTGGCAACGGGATACTGTAATCCAATATACAAACCTCCCACTTACAGCAGTGACGATAGCCCAGAGGAAAATGAGAGAAAAGAGGAGATCTTTAAGATCCTGCAAGACAAAGAAGAGAAGAGTGAGCGGTCAAAAATATCAACAGAAATAGAAAGGGAAATTAAGAGATGGAATGGAGAGAAGGACAAAGGTGACAAGGTAACGCTTGTGCAGAACGAATGGATGAGTGGTCAGATATTACTCAAGTTAGATGGGAAAAGCAGCAAAGAAATTAGACAAAGGGAAGATATGGATGAACAAGATAGAAGGGATAAAGAATGGGAGAAGAGATTGAAAGAGGATGAGCAGAAAAGGAAGAACAGGGAAAGACGAGAGCAAATGTATCAAGAACAACAAGAGAAAAAGGAAGAATGGTCAGAAGAACAAAGAAAGTATGACAATAGACAGAGCGGTGGAAGACAGGGATAGAAAAGAAAGGAAGAGAGAACAGGAGGAAGCACAGAAATTAAGGGATAAAACAATACAGAGACAAAGAGAGGAAGAGGAAAGAAGGGCAGGATTAAGGAAAGAAGAATAAAGACAAGAGGAAGGCAGAATTAGAAGGGAGGCAAGAAAGCAAAGATAATTAGATGAAGAGCTAAAATGAAGAAGGAGACAGCAGGATATTGATATTAGCCTTATTCATAAGGAGCCAGTAGGGCCAAGCCCAGCAATACGATGGACTAGAACAGAAGAGTTCCTTCCGATATAGGAAGCAACGTCAAGGGCATCTGGAATAGTATTGGAAGAAGAAGAAAACTTTGATATAGGAAGCATCGGAGATAGGATGGATAAGGCCTATCAAGAATTAAATGAAGGTAGCAGCTATGGAAGGCGAGGGAAGGGAGACCCATCCCTATCATTTCAATCATGAAACAAAGAAGAAAATCTGTTCAGTCTCAAGCATAGAGCATTGTCCTTAAGTAGACTGAACTTAAACTAGGGTGAAGGGGATGACAGTCCCACTTCTTGGAGACAAGACATGTCAGACAAGGAAAGAGAATCCTTGCTCGGGGAAGAAGGAGGGAGCACATGTGCCCCCGAGGGAAGCCTGCAGACAGACAAGGAAGTAAGATGGTCGGATTTAGAACAACCTAAGGATACGTTGCCTGATCCCATATCATATCCGGAACGTCCCTGAGGACGAACGTATAGTGAGAAGGGATAATTGCCACCATATGTGAGCAGTAAAGATTGTTAACCTCAAGGAGACGGTCAGGGACTATCATCTCTGCCATGTATATGCTGACGATGGGAGCCGACTGCGGATTGGTGTTTACACAGTTTCCCTCATTGGAAAAAGGGGAGCAAGACCACAGTATATGCCATGGCCGCATATGGATAAGGATAATTTAAGGTGCAAGCTCCCGAGTTTTACTTTGGGCTCTGGGAAATGCATTTACGAGATAGAGAAAATGACATAGGGATATACATTGGCCATAGGGGACATTAAGGGCCTCTTGGCAGCTATCCTTGGAGAAAGGTCTAATGACATATGGAGGAGATCAGGTTATTGAAGTTTGACAGCACACCATACAGCACATGACGGAGCGCCATTTAATAATTGGAGAGCAGATGTTTGGAGGGCCCTCAGGGTACAGTATCCTGATACATCAGATATGAGTGCAATTATGACATGCAAAATGAAAGAAGATGAATACTTTATTGCTTATATTCAGGATATTCAAGAGAAATGGCAGTTTGAAACGCAGGAGCCCTGGGAAAAAAACAGTGGCATTATTTTACCACATTTTATATCAGGTTTTCCCTGAGATGCAGATGAAGAAACAAGTGGGGATGGAAGCAAAACAGTGGCCTGAGCTACAGTTGACGATAGTGCATCACTGTCGGCCTTTGCAAGAGAAATATTGGTAGAAAGATGAGGATAGGAAAATCGAGGAAGCCAAGTTAGTCCAGAAAAAAATATCAAAATATGCCATAGAAGGTGCGTTATTGACGAGTGAAGAAGGATTGGGAATGCAGTAAGCAGTAGTTGCATTGCAGGCGAGTAATAGGCTACCGATGGACCAAGGTGGATATGGGTTCATGCCACAAGGCAGAGGTATGGGCTATAGAGGAAGAGGTGGATTCCAAAATAATCAAGGTGGGTTTCAGAATGCACAGAATGAGAATAAGAATATACAGGGAGGATTTAATCAAGGATGACTTAAAAGGCGTGTACCTCCTTTATGTTGGAATTGTGGGATGTGCGGACACATTGCACGCGTTTGTGAGAGCCAAGGGAATGTACAAAATGGTCAGTTCTCAAGAGGCGGGCATATTATCCTCCACCGTATAGCACACAAACTAGGGAAGGGTATTAACATCTGGAAAGAAAGATTGAACAACAAAGTATGTCCATTAAAAAGTCAAATGAAGATCATCTATAAAAAATATTGTCAACTTTCCTTAAGTCCTATCCGCAACTTCTTAACAATGAAGGTTCAAGCGGTTTTGATTTACATTCTTGATGTGTGTCCTTTTGATTTATCAGAGTACCTAGATATTATGCAAGGAGGAATACTTAAAGATGTACTAAATATCGCAATGTCTATCCCAAACTGCATGATTAGACATGAGCTAAGCTTGATTTCTTTATCATGCAGAGTGGCATGGCGTCTACTATCAAATTATGCAAAAATATTAAACCCACCCAGAAACTGTTTATATCTAGATTTGCAACATGCGATGGAAACTAATTCAGTAGCCACGATTAAGAGCTTTCAAACTCAAATGAATGTGATACTAGACAGACTTAAAGTCACCTCTGATGATTTGTGTTTCTGTCCTGCCTTTGTTAAGAAAAACTTATTTGAGGAGGACTGGATTCGAACAATTGAGCAAATAAAGTGTTATTCTACATACTCCGAATATGCTAAATTTCTGCAGAAAAGAATTCCATGTAATTTTTATGTCAATCAATTTCCTTGTCCCATTATTAGCAGACTGTACATACGTTTTAAATTAAATCAATTCCATACAAAAGAACGGTGTCAGCATTGGGCAGGAAAAACACTGTATACGCAAACAATGCAATGTAGATTTCCAGCATCTAAGGAATCCTATGAAACCTTAAAACATTTAGTATTGGAGTGCGATTATTTTAAAGATCCACGCACGTTTTATCTGGCTAAATTTGTTAATATTGAATTTACTGACTGTACTACATCTTTATGGGAAAGACTTATGAACGGTGTATATTACCCATTAATCTTAGCACTGGGCAATTTCCTAAAAATCATAGAAAAGGAACTCATGGGATTTGAAACCAAAGAAAAAATAAATTAATAAAGATGTATGACTTTAATCTTTTAAATCTTTGATGTAGTACATACTAATTAGAACGTACGCTAAAATTCATTGTATGAATATATGCTTTGTAAATGGATAATGAAATGTAATGACAACATTGTACATTTTATATTTGTTCTAAATGTGTTTTTATGATTTGTATATGTAATATGTGTTTAATATGTGAGAAATATAGTTCAACAATTTGTAAAGGTTTTTTTAACCAAAAACAAACAAACAAAAAAATCTAGGGAAGGGTATGCCCAAGATCAGACAGTGTATCAAATACACATACTGCGAGTGCAACAGGTACAGCAACCAGAGCAAGTGAAAATGATCCACCACAAGGACAGTCACAGCAAGCCCCATGCAGACGCAGCAGTATGCAAACACAGGACAAGTGCTGACACCCAGAATAGGTGATGCCACTGTGGTAGGAGGGAATCCATTTACAGGAACATGTGTATGCTTGTACTCACAATAGGACAGCTCAGAGGGTTGACTTGATGTTTTTAGTACTATCTGTGACACCAGACCCCCAAGAGGAACCAAGTGTGGATGTGACAATATGAGGTACATCTTTTTCCTTTCTGGTAGACACAGCGGCTACTTGTTCATGTATGTGAGAGGGAAAATATCCAATGTTGGGAATTGCCATGAATGCTCAAGGATTCTCTGGAGCTACAAGTTGAGTCCCTTTCACTGATGAATTAACAGTCTCCATAGGAGAATGTGATATGTCTGCCCCTTTCTTATATTCGCGACAGACACCACTTAATATTTTGGGAAGATACTTAATAACAAAACTTAACATGGCAATTTAATTTACTGATCAGGGGATAGTGTGTTCCACTCCAGGAATCACTACTTAAATGTGGGCAAATGTATACTGGCATTCGCAGGGCAAGTAGCTCTGCAAGGCATTCCAGTAGAGCCAGAGGTTTTCCTTTATAGAGTGAGCATTTTACCTGATGAGTTTTTGTTTAGACCACAGATACCTATGGACGAAGAGGGGGGACAGACTATCCCTATAGAATTGGAAGCAGCCATAGTATGGAGGGAAATGGCAATGCTCGAAGTAATGGATGATGAGGGTAGACAATGCAGAACAGTAATAGCTCTGGTGGAAGGGTAAAGATTGACTGACATCACTGATGATGATACGTGTAGGGAAGAACAAACAGACGATGAGGTAGTGTTCTTTATAAGCATCACATATTGGATAAGAATAGAGAAAAGGGAAGTTCCACAGGGAATGGCGATAATGCAGCAGCACCCATCATACTTTCAGGAAGACTTGGAAAATGTACCAAGTGTCTTTTGGCCCTGTATGACGTAGATCTATTGAAGGGGACAGGGGAAGTCAAAATAAAACTAAAGCCAGGGGCGCTTTTACCTCGAGCAAGAGAGTGCCCCATGCCTCGAGAGGCTGATGAGGGAATATTTCTGACTATTTCAGCACTGATGAAATAAGGTATTCTGGTGCCATCAGAATCATTGTTTAATACTCCGGTGTATCCGATCAAAAAAATGAAGGGAGGGTCAAGGAAATTTATACAAGATATGAGACCGATTAACCAGATTGTAGGAGCAGAGTTTCCTCTAGTTCCCAACCCAGTGACGATACTATGCAGTATCCCAGTGGAAGCTCGATATTTCCCTCGATCGATTTGAAAAATGTGTTTTTCTCGTTCCCATTGCACAAAGACTCACAAGAATTGACTGACGTTACGTTCCGCCGAAGTCAACTGAAACATACTTGTTTGCCCCAGAGGTACTGTGAGTCCCCATCAATATTTAATAGAGTCTTGCTGATGGATTTAGACAAAATTGATCATAAGAATGAGGTGATACAGTACATATATGACATTTTAATTTGTAGCACCACAAAGATGAGTGCAGACAAACTTCTATTCAAATGATGACTATCCTAGCAGATAAAGGGTACAAAGTAGACAAAGAAAAGTTACAATACTGTCAGGAAGCGGTTTTATACATAGGGCGGTTAATCTCACATGAGGGAAGAAATGTGACACCTGAAAGGGCTGAGGTGATTATGAAAACCACAAAGCCAAATACAGTGAAACAAATGCAACAGTTTCTGGGTTTATGCAACTATGTTCGAACCTGGGTGTTTCATTATAGTTCATATACGAGACACCTTGTGCAAGCTTTAAAGAAAGCACAAGTGGATAAGGTGAACATAGAGTGGACTGAATAAATAAAGGAAGGGCTTGAGGAATTGAAAAAAGCAATTTGTACTGCCCCTGTTTTAGAAATTTCCAATTATGCTGAGGAATTTTATCTGTTTCCACACATGAATGGGACAGCCATGCCAGAAGTACTTACACAGCGGACCACATTGAGCTACAAGCCCTTAGCATATTACAGTGGAATTTTAGACCCAGCTATGAGGGAAACCTTTCCTTGCCAACAGTCATTGGCAGCCACCAACTTCGCAATTGAGAAGTCTAAAAGTATTGTGATGGGCTGCTCTATGACACTCTTCAAATAGCATACTCTGTTTGCTATTTTAGAGAAACCCAAAGGCACATTGACATTCCAAAGAGCTTCAGCCTACAAGGTAATGATTTCAAACCCAGCAATTCAAATTGTTAGATGCAAAATAGTGAATCCTGCCACATTTGTTACGGTAGCCAATAGCTGACAGCGATCAAGTGCATGATTGTGCTATTTATGTTGAATTGTATGATGATATACCCTGGGTGAAAGAAAATGCTTTGGCAGGAGGGGAAATTCTCTTTATTGATGGTTCTTCAAAAATTGATCAAACTAGTGGGCAAAGGCACTCAGGCGCAGCGGTAGTAAGTTAAATGGGGAATTTGAAGTTGTAGTAAGTGCAAGGCTGCCATCTAATTTTTCAGTTCAAACAGCAGAATTAGTGGCGTTTAGTGTCATACTCGAGAAACACAAAGAACAGGAAGTGATGCTGTACAGTGATTCTGCCTATGTGACATCAACTGTAAATGCAGGGCTAGCAGGTTAGAAAAGGACGGGTTACCTCTGTGCAGATGGCACTCCAGTGCAACACGCATCCTTATTGGACAGGCTTATTAAGGCACTACAGCTCCCAGTGGCCATATCAGTCGTTAAATGTGCTGCTCATACTAAGCAAACAGATTTTATCTCTTGCGGGAACAAAGCCACAGATGTGGAAGCAGAAAGGGTTGCATATTCTCCAGATATTTCGGGTTTTGATACTATAAATGTTAAGGAAAAGGTAGTCACGACTATGGTAATACAAGAAGGGCTAAATAAATTACCAGTGACTCAATTAATGGAGATTCAAGGAAGTGCACTGCAGGAAGAACAGGAATTATGGAAGCAAGGGGGCGTTCTTTATCCCCACTGAAACATTATGGTGACAAGAAAGCCGGTGATGCCAGTAGCATTGTTAAATGTTGCACTTGAACAGATGCATTACCCCACGCATGTAACTAGGGAGAGTCTTGCTGCTATGATTGCAGAAGACTGGCTCATTCCGAATCTATTAGAGCACGTTGCATTCTTCATAGCGAATTTCATTGTGTGTCAAAAGTGTACTGCTGGACATACACTGAGAATGATTAGAGGGTTAATACTGCAACCAGATGGTCCGTTTCAGCATTTACATATTGATTATGTTGATATGTTGCAAGTATGTAATGGATACAGGTATCTGACATTGGTAGTGGTGCCTTCTCTAGGTAGATCTAGGCTGGTCCGTGTACACACCCTGATGCCAATTGTGCAGCAAAGTTTTTAGTACGCAAAGTCTTTCTATGATTGGGTGTCTGTGAGGTGCTGAGATCTGATAATGGGCCACATTTTGTTAATGAGGTGTTTGAACAGATAGGGCTCTTATTAAAAACTAAACACAAGTGTTCTTCTGCTTATCACCCGCAAGCAAATGGCATATGTGAGAGACTCAACGGCCTCCTTAAACAAAGGATTGCCAAAATTAAATTGACCCTGAAGAAGGAATGGCATATCGACTACCCATAGCTTTATATGCCCTTCGGAATCAGCCCTGGTGCGAACCACCACCTCACTCCGCACAAACTAGTGACAGGGCAGCGAATGAGAACGCCTCTTACACCTCAGTCTAGGAGTAGAAGTGGTGATGCCCACAGTACAGCTAAACTGTTAGGTGATGAATTAAATAACTATTTGAAATCTATGACTTCTAGCATCTCTCCCATTTCAGACCAAGTCAAACGTCAGTGGGGTCAGTCTCAGAACACAGATGAAGACAATTCAGCATCCAGATCATCTGAACTTTTATCAGCACCCAAGTTATTTGTTTGCGATCTCGTGCTTATAAATAATTTTACTCAAAAGTGGCACAAGCCACATTTTCATGGCCCCTTTTGCCCAAGTAAGACAAGAAGAAGAATTTCAGTGTGGGCAGACTTGATCGATGCCCAAGAAGATGGACAATAAAGCAACCAGTTGATAAATATGGATTTTGGACTAAGACTCATACAGACACTCCTTATAAATATTTTAGTAGGAATGCAAACCCTTGCTGAGAACCTTAGGAAGCTTGAAAAATTTACTTTAGAATTACATTGATGTATCAAAGTTATGCCTAATCACCAGTTTCTGATTAGGAACTGGAGACAAGCTTAATATCCAGATTCATTTCTTGGTGCATATTGGTTTTAAGTAACTAACCTCTATGGTGCTCACACACAGGGATGTGCATAGGCTTGTGCTTTTTTTAAATGAATCCTTCAAGCTTATCCTGCTCTTGTCAAAAGAGATGTTGATATTCACACTTTTTTACAGGATCCTAAAAATGGCCCGGGATTAAAAGGCTACTAATTGTGAGCAGATACTGCAACTGCAGGTGTAAAGTAAAATGGTAAAGTGTATTGAAAATGAGAAAAATAGAAGTTGACACGGTTCTAGAGAATGGACACGTCAGAGGTGGATGTTGATGGTCTTGTGCATAGTATATGACTGCACAATTACTCTTTTTGTCTTTCTATTTCTCCTCTATCACACTCTCTATTACACTGGTATTTATGACAAGACAAAGGCCCCTATGGTTCTCCCCACTATAAAAACAGCTTTTGATTTTTTTTCAGGGTAGTATACAAACCTTGGTTATGGAAGATATAGAAGAATTGCAGAGGAAGATAGTGAGGGGATAAATACATCTAGACAATGAGGACACTTGAATAATAACATGTGGTATCAGCAAATGAGAAAGGTGGGAGAGAGAACATCTAAGGAAATTTGCTACGCCTGCGCTCTCATACCCTATGCCTTGAATACAGAACAAACTTTCATTTCTAAAGAAGTTTCAGAACACAATGCCAGGTGCCTAGTTCATCTTGCAGCATGTATGACCAGAGGGCAATTCAAAGGAGTTTGGGGTACTCTGCGATGGAGATATAAATGGTTGTTTCCATTCCAAGATGATTATATGAAGACTACAGAGATGGAAAAGGAACCTGCATGGATGAGTAATATGCTTACGTGTTTGGCGACAGGACAGGAAGAGGTAGTCATTAAAGAGGTGAAGAGAATGGATTGCCCTGATAAAGTAGAAATAGCTAGATCACCTGGATGCTGAGAACAAACTCAAGTCTTAGTCTTTGGACGAGTAAAATCCAAGAAGCAATGGGAAGAGGAACTGATATCATGTGCAGCTCATCTACTAAAGCCAGAATATGTGCAACAGGTGCAGAGAGTAAACGATGGGTGTTTGAAGTCCGGACCAAGCATACCAAACTGCTGACATGGGTAGAAGATGAATCAGGTCCAATGGTTGTGATCCATTGGCGACTGTGACATTGTGCTTCCGGGGACATGGAAATAATCATGTTGGAGATAACAAAGGCTGCTAAACTACAGCTGAAGTTACTAGAATGGGAGCAGGAACAGCGGTTCGGATGGATCAATATTGGGCTTGTGGGCCTAGGGCCTACATGAAACTGTCCAAGGATTGGGGAAGACCGTGTTCCTTGGTGCTTATTCATGTTCCAGCATTAGTGATTCCTCAGAGTGACTTAAACATTGGAGAATTTCCAAAGGTGGATGCCCATTTTAAGAAGGAGAAGATCGCTTGAATTTCTAAATTGAACTAGAAGGGAGAACTACTTCTCAGCCAAATCAACAAACGCATATGAGGCCATTCCATATGAGAATAGGTTGTTCAGCAAGACTGCTTCAATCTTCACAACTGTCTAAATGCCTGGCATCCAGGTAATGGCTAATGTCAAATGGCTGCAGATTATAAGATTGGATTGGAGCTTCTGCAAACAATCCACACCACCATAAAGCTAAGGACAATATGATTGATAACCCTGCAGAACAGTTATGTCCTTCACATGATCACTGCGATGGAAGGAGGAGTGTGCGCCAAAATCGGCCATCATGTTGCACTTTCATACCTTCTCACTATGACGAGAATGGGACCTTGACAGAGGCCATAACGCTGTTGATGAACCTGCACAACAAAATGGAAGATGGGACAGAGGACATTTCAGAGGACAGTTGCTTTGTGTCCGTATTCTAATGGATTCAACAGTGGATGGCGAATGTCTTCATGTTTCTTGGAGCAGTGTTACTGATGGTGATGTTTGATTTCTGTGTGACAAGGATAGTAATTACACAGTGTAAGAAGACAGCAAAAAGGCAGTAGGAATGAAGATCATGATCAATGTCGAATCAGGGTTTGGACCCAAGGAATTGACAGATGTAGAAATCAGAAAATACATAGAATCCAGCACCGTAGCCCCTGAGGGAACGAAGTTCCTGTACTCAAAGAATCACAAGAAGTATGTGGGACAATGGGACTATTGCAACCCGAATGGACAGTGCAGCTACATGAACTGAGGTGTAGATGAACATGTCAAATCAGCTGCGTCCCTGAAGGGAGTAATGAAAATATGGACTCCAAATAAGCACTTCCACAATAGGAAGTATCAAGATGTGGAGACCGGTGAAGGTTTGGATGATGGCTCGACCAAAGGGTGGAGGGTAGAGAAGCAGCTGAAAGTCTGCAGGAAGTCCTTCTCCCTCCCACCTTTATGTTGGATTGCTGAGATTGTGCCATGCTTGACACCAGCAGTTGTGACCATTCTGCTGTGAACCTTTGAGAAATGGTATCCATTAAGAAAACCCTATCAGATGTACCAACAGCGAGATGACAATCTAATGCTGGAAATCCCCAAAGGAATATGAAAAGAGCAATAGAAGGATCTGGTGATGTTACAAGAAGCAAAGTGTGATGCACAGAGAAGAATGGCTGAAGATGATATATGAATCTTATAGAAACTGATGATGAAATAAAGAATCGAGTAAACGTTCATATGGGAAAAGAAGAAAATGCAAGCAGTTTTATAATTGTACAGATGCAGCAAAGCAAGTAGATCAAGTAATCTTAGAAGCTGGCTATACGTAGTGAATAGACTGCAGGCAAAGCTGCCATTGTATAGAAACTGGATATCAGTGTGACACATTTAGAAAGCTCAGACTGATGGATACAGAAGGATCAAGAGCTGTGTCACAGCAAAGATTTAGCTGGGATTGTGAAAATGAATGACAAAGCTGCCTGGCGTGGTGTTAGGGCTGAAGCAGCCAAGACTGGTTATCTATTCTTGAAGGCAGCAAACATACAAAAGTGAATCATTCCCTGTTAAGGTGCAAAGAAAGAACATCATGTGTGCCAAGTTTTATTCATTTAAGACAATTAAATGCAGCAGAATAGTCCAAATCGTGGTCTCTTGTCACGTGCGCCAAGGATGGAAATAGAGATGGGCACACAGTTACAGGACTATGATAGTGTGTGCTCACACTCCCTTATATTCTCAGCAATGAGAATACACTGCAAAGCCAAGTTCAAAGACAATCTTCATGGCAGAAGATTGGGCTAATTGGGTGGGGAGGAACAGTCAATTCCACATCTTGGCACCTGGGGTATGAGCTTACCTGCTGCCTAGTGAGCCGAATGTTCCAGATTGGCAGAAGCGTGCCAACCAATTGTAGAGGGCCATATAATGAAGGGCCTTATAGTTTGAGAGCCAATGATGTATCGTGTACTTAATAAAGTTGAGGATGACATTCACTAGAGGTGGGCACAAAATGTCCCCCTGACAGTAGAGACCCAATCAAAACCCAACCCCTAATCGAAAGTATACGTAGATGTTCCCCTTAAGCCTATTACAACCCCTTGTAGGTTTCTTGTATTTGCCACGTAGTATGACATCACGTATGATGATTTTTTGCTATATAAATGTAATTCTTTATGAACTGCATTGAGAGACTCAAGTGAACCTCCGTTGATGTCCGTTGTAACTACCTGTTTTAGACAATTGACATTAAAACAGAAATACTTCACCATCTTCCTGAGTTGGTTTCATTTTTTGGTGTCAGAGTTATTCTACATCCCATCCATTGCATGCATGCTACCCAAAGGGCTCTAACAGCTCATGGCTTTTCAAATGTCACTGGTATTTTGCATTGAAAACATTATATACATCACTTTTTGTCAACAATCTCCATGCCTTTTTCCCTGACATGTTTCCTGTTAGCAGTGGTACAATTTTCTAATTTAAACTGCAAATACATATGTCAAGACGTTTTGGGGGCAGTGTTTAAAAATCCTGCTTTTCATGTGAAAGGGACCTTCAGTTTTCACTTGCAGAAACAAGAAAAGCCGTTTTTGTGTCAGTGTTATAAAATCCTGCTTTTCAGGTGAGAGGGTCTTTCAGTTTTCACTTGCAGCCACAAGAAATGCCGTTTTTGTGTCAGTTGAAAAATCCTGCTTTTCATGTGAAAAGGACTTCATTTTGGGGCCTTTGAATGCAGCCCACATCCCCCCCTGTTCTTCCATGACTAGTTAAGGGGAAGAACAGGGCAGAGTGGGGTTTCTTTAGGCCTCCCCTTTTATTTCCTTTATATTGCTCTTTCTGTCGGAAGCTGTGTGGTTCAGTCACCTTCATTAGGGAGAGGGCACTTCAGTCTCCCCTTCTATGTTTGGGTTGGAAGGTGTGGCATGGCACCTCCTTTCTTCCTTCATTAGGGAGTGGAAACTCCAGCCTCCACTTCCCGCTTTAGGTTATAGGATGTGGCATGGCATCCTGTTTCTTCCTTATTTTCCAGGGACCCTTGTGTTCTCAACGGACGAAATGGTCCTGCAGAGACAGCCAGTCTAAAGAACACTTGGTTTTCCACACCTTCCAGAGCAAGTCACATGTTATTGCAGTTTGTTATTGCAGTTGTCAACACTAGAATACCAGCCTTACATTGTTGAAGTTCCTTGTGACATGTGTCCAACAGCCAGCAAAATGGTTTTGAAATATTCGAAATATTACATACATTACTTTTTGTCAACACTCACCATGCCTTTTCCCTTGACATTTTTCCTATAGGCAGTGGTACATTTCTCTCATATAAACTGCAAATACGCATGTCAAGCTGTCTTTGGGGTCAGTATTGAAAATTCCTGCTGTTCAGGTGAGAGGGACCTTCAGTTTGGGGGCTTTGAATGCAGCTCACATGCCCCCTCCCTGTTCTTCCATGTTTCTTTAGGGAGAAGAGCATGGCAGAGTAGGGTTTCCTTAGGCCTCCCCTTTTTCCCTTTATATTGGTCTTTCTGTGGGAGGTTGTGTGGTTCTATTTCCTTCATTAGGGAGAGGGTACTCCAGTCTCCCCTTCCATCTTTGGGTTGGAAGGTGTGGCACAGCACCCCCTTTTGTCCTTCATTACGGAGTGGGCACTGCAGCCTCCCCTTCCATCTTTGGGTTAGAGGGTGTGGCATGGCACCCCCCTTCTTCCTTCTTTTCCAGGGTCGCTGGGGTTCTCACCGGACTAAATGGCCCTGCAGAGACAGGCAGTCTAAAAAACACTTGGTTTTCCACACCTTCCAGAGCAAGTCACATTTTATTGCAGTTGTAAACACTGGGATGCTAGTGTTACAGTGTTGAAGTTCCTTGTGACATGTGTCCAACAGCCAACAAAAGGGTTTGCCTCTGGCCTACAGAACATTTCCCATGGAAAACAAAGTGGCTTCTCAAATGTCACTTGTATTTTGTATTGGAAACATTATAAACATTACTTTTTGTCCACACGCACACATGCCTTTTTCCCTGAAATCTTTCCTGTTAGCAGTGGTAAATTGTTCTCATTTAAACTGCAAAAACGCATATCAAGCCGTTTTTGGGGTCAGTGTTTAAAAATCCTGCTTTTCGGGTGAAAGGGACCATCAATTTTCACTTGCAGCTACAAGAAAAGCCATTTTTGTGTCAGTGTTGAAAAGTCCTGCTTTTCAGGTGAGAGGGATCTTCAGTTTTCACTTGAAGCAACAAGCAAAGCTGTTTTTGTGTCAGTTGAAAAACCCTGCTTTTCATGCGAAAGGGACTTCAGTTTGGGGTCTTCGAATGCAGCCCAAATGCCCCTACCCCTTCTTCCATGACTCTTTCAGGGGGAAGAGCAGGGCATAGTGGGGTTTCCTTAGGCGTCCCCTTTTTTTCTCTTCATATTGCTCTTTCTCTTGGAGCCCATGCAGTTCAATTTCCTTCATTAGAGAGTGCACTTCAGTCTCCCCTTCCATCTTTGGGTTGGAGGGTGTGGCACAGCTCCCCCTTTCTGCCTTCATTAGGGAGTGGGCATTGCAGCTCCCCTTCCCTCTGTGAGCTAGAGGGTGTGTCATGGCACCCCCTTTCTTCCTTCTTTTCCAGGGACCGTGGGGTTCTCACCAGACTCCCATCTTGCCTCCAGGCTGGACATGAAGGAGGTTAGTTCTCTAATAATAGAAAGAAAAAGAGTTTCAGTACTTTGTACACCTATTTCCTCAGAAGATTTACATAGAATTGACAAAAACAACAGCATACCAGTATACAAAGATATGTTCACCATTTCACAAAACACAAAACACATTTTATTTATTTTATTTCTTTTTCACCATGTGCACCAAATAAATGACTCCATATATATATATATATATATATATATAAATATATATATATATATATATATATATATATATATATATATATATATATATATTGGTCTTAGTTTCCATTCGATTTTTCATCCTTCCTTTTTATTCTTCAGGTGGTTCCTCTGCTAGACTTTCATTTGGGTCACCAATCAGCCGTAAAGCATGTCTGGGGTGACAGCTTTTGAAATGATTAATGTGGACCCATTTTTCTTTTGTCTGTTCTCCTTTTGGATGTGGATCTTGTATGCAACACATGTTATTTTATCTACAATTTAAAAGGCACCACGCCAAGATGGGAGGAATTTCCACTCCTTGGCCTGAATCCTTTGAAAATTGTATGGGTAAACCTTGTCCCCAACCTCATATTCTTTCTTGGTGGTGTTTAGGTCATAATAGGTCTTCATTCCTTCAGCTGATTTTTCTAAATTGTGCTGAGCATAAGCAAAAACGTACTGGAGGTGCTTACTTACATTTTCAATGTACTCATGAGTCGTGGACTCGTTTATCAGTGTTTACTGTTGAGTTCTGTAGAGCAGATTCTGCGGTAACACAATTTTTCATCCGGCCATGAGCTCAAATGGAGACATCTTTGTAGCAGAAGATGGTGTAGACCTAATATCCATCAGGACTAGCGGTAATCAACTGGGTCCAGAGTCTGCCACAAACTTCGTTAAGATACTCACAATTGTTTTGTTGTATCTTTCTATCCCCCACTTGAGGCCGGTGGTAGGCAATGTGGAGTCTCTTTTTACCCCTAAAATCTCCCACATCTTTGCCATCAACTCACTGGTAAAATTTCTTCCTTGGTTCAACTCAATCCTTTGCGGGAGGCCGCAACGAGAGAAGATGTGGTTGATCATTAGTGCAGCAGCTGTCTGCGCCTGACAATTCAGGGCTGGAAGACATTCTACCCACTTTGTGAACAAACATGTCACAGTCAACATGTACTTGTTTCCTCTAGCAGAGCAAATCGCTGGCTTAATGATATTGGGCCTCATTATAACTCAGGCGTTCCGGAAATAACGATGGCGGTAAACCCGCAGCGACCGTTGTTTCCGGACCGCCTGATCCTGACTCCTGCAGGCGGGAGGTGATGTTCCCGCCAGGTCTGACCTGGCAGGTTTAACACCGCCCACCTGCAGGCGGCCGAGGAAACACTGGCAGCATTACGAGATGCTGCCGGTGTTTCCATGATCCCCATTCCCATCGAGTCCCATAGGACTCGATGGGAATGGGGATTAACACCATTCCGCCTCCGTGATTCCCGGAATACCGGGGTTGTAATGCCCCGGTAATTCCGGGAATCACGGAGGCGTAATGGTAATACGAGTCCGGCGGTAACCAGGCAGTTTTACCGCTGCGGTTACCGCCGGACTCGTAATGAGGCCCATTGACCTGCAAATCTGACCAAGGCAGTGTCGTTCCACTTTTTTGTAGGGGAGCTCTGTGAGTGAGTGAACTGGGTTGGAATTAAGCACACACCTTTAGGTAAGTGTTGAGGTCCTGGCCCTTGTGTGGCCAATAAGCAACCTTGCGAAAGATTTCTAATGTCATGTGAAACCCCCTGTGACCGGCAGTCACAGCATAATGGGCATGGTTCAATCTCAGGCTTTGGAATGAGATAGGTACCACTCATTGGTCACAGCCAGATAGGGCTCTCCTTACGAACAAACATTTTAGAAAACTTCATCAACACCCGCAGATCCTCTTTACCAGTATAATCCAACTCTGTTAAAGGAAAACTCACAGGGTTTTGATGTGTCAATAACAATTCCCAATGATTGGGTCCTCTTTCCGTGCACTGATCAAATCAGCATCTGGGGTATCTTTACTTCACTGGGCAGTTGAGCATTCTCTATTCGCATGGGTTTGGGACTTAGTGAGAGAAGCAACTTGGATTTCACCCAGCAGGAATTTTGCTTCTTTGGGACCCACCTGCAGAGATCTGGTTTTAGCCAGCTGGTCAGCCAGGTAATTACCAGTTTTGTCTGGCACCTCTATTTTGGAATGACCCCTTATTTTTTTCCAATAGATGGTCATCTCATTGGAGGTCACCAGATCATCCATTTACTGGATCAGTGTGGCTTTAGGGGTTTGTAGTTGGCACAAAGCATGCCTCGATTCTTCCAGTTAATGAGGTTCTCCACAAACCCATTCCTGACATAATTGGAGTCAGTGATTATGACCAGTTCATTGAGTTGGTGGTGTACTGCAGTGAGGATAGCTTGATGAACGGCCATCAACTCTGCAACCTGACTACTTCAGAGTCCTATTTGATAACCGGCAGAGGGTTTCAGGGTATCATTCATCCAGGCATTCCCAATGCCAGCCACCAGCTCTTTTCCCCATTTTTATCAACATGGTAAGAGCCACCATCCACATAGCCTGTGGGTATCCCCTGACACGTGTCGTCTTCATAGACCTTATGTGGGGGCGTTAAGTACACCTCCATGTTTTTGGTGGTCAATAGACTTTCATCCTCATGACAGTTTTCGTGAGCACAATCATGCAAGTCCACCTACCCTGGCTCTAGGGGACTCTTCATGTTTTGGCCATAACTGACCTCCACAGGAAAGCCTTGCATGAACAGAATCTAGGAAGTAATTCTGGAATTACTAATGTTCCCTGCTTGTATTCTGTCACTTTATAGGTATTGCAAGGGTTGGTGAGTATTCCCGACAATGATGTGCTCCCCCTGTATGCATGGGCAGTAATTTTTCAATGCCCACACCGTTGTCAGGAGTGCCTTCTCGCAGCCATTGAATTTTTCCACCTCAGAGGACAAAGTCTTGCTCCCATACGAGATTACTGTGTTGACCTTGTCATGCTTTTGGCACAATACCGCTGTTAGGCAAGTATCTGAGAATCCAGTCTCCAAGAAGAAGTCATTGTTCTTTATGGGGTAAGCCAAACAAGGAGCCTGGGAAAGGCTTCTTTTCATTTGTTTAACTGCCTCAGATTGTTCCAGACCGCACACCTGTTTGACTCTGGCCTTTGATAAAATGGACCATGGGTCGAGTCACCTTTGCATAGTCTTCAATCAACCTCCAACTATAATTAGTGAGTCCAAGAAGGCTTCTTAATTCTCACAGAGTGGTAGGGTCTTTTCATTTCAATAAGGCTTTCACCTTCTTCGCCTAAGGATTAAGACCCTCAGGGGTGATCTCCTGCCCTAAAATGTTCACTCGGGTCTTACACCACGGTGTCTTCTGAAAGGACAATTTTGCTCTGTCTTTCTGCAACTGGGTTAGAACATAGCGGATGTCTGCTATATGTTCTTCCACAGTTGAGCTCTTGAACAAAACATCATCCACATAGGCCATGTTTCCCCTTTTGCCCAAATCGGGCATGGCCTTATGTAGGAAGATGTTGAACTTATTGCCGGAGTTTATGTATTCAAAGGGGATTCGGGTCCATGTATACTGCTGCCCCCGAAAGTAAAGGCAAGCTTGTACATCATCCTTACTCACAGCTACTGTGCAGTAACCATTGGTCAGGTCAATGACGGTGTACACCTTTGACCCTTGGATCTGGGCCAGTCCATGATTGATGTAGGGAAGAGGATACCTTGACATGTGGACTTGTTTGTTCAAATCCATCAGGTCTGCATATATTATTGGTTGGTTTGAGTATCACAAGTACCAGGTTGTTGAAGGTGCTCTTGATAGGACAAATTATCCCACTGGATTCTAAGTTCTTAACAATCTCGGTGAGTGACTCCATGGACACAAGAGTGATCTGTATTGTTTTACAAATACAGGAGTCATCTCAGGGTAGATGGGAATGATGGTTGAATTAATGGATGTGCGTCCACAGTCGTATGAGTCCAATGAAAAGATATCTTAGAATTCCAGGAAGGCCTGTTTTAGCTTTTGTCTTTGCTCCTCAGTCTCAGAGGCATCAGCAAGATTTATCCTTTCCTCAACCATCTGTTTAAAACCTGGAAATACCTTGGACTTGGAAATTTCAGCTGGATCCTCCAGTTGGGTGGAGGGATCTCTTTTGATGGTGTTGACCTGGACAGGGGATTCGAGGTAGTGATCTTTGACTCTGATCACTACCTTGTCCCTCCTAATGTCACAGGTCACCTCCCTCTTTCACACCATAGGGGAAGGAAGAGTACACCATGAAATTTCCCCCATGCCTAGTAAAAATGTTTTCTGGAGGAATACCGTCACTGAGGTCGAAACAGTCATTAGGGATTAGTCCCATGATTTCATTACCTAAACCAATAGAACAATGTTGGGCATCAAACGGCATTCCAATAACGGTGTGTCTGCACCGAAAGTGATACTTCGAGGGTGGCTTTTATCCATCAATATTTGAATGGTGTTGTATTGTAAGTCTACTAGTGGTATCGGATTTAAATACAAACCTTCTTGCTGGAGATGGAAATTTTGATTTAAATAGGCGTCCTGATGTTTGAGGTTCTGTCTTCGCCTAATTTTTAGGGGAAGATTCAATTGTCGCACCTGCCCTGATTGGTAACCTTTTATCATGCTTGAACTTCAATGGCATAAGGCAGCAATTGAGCTGAGCAGAATGCTTTTTCAGTGTTGTCAAAGCCCATGGGGTTACCCCCCCCCAGTTGGGACCAGCCGTTATCGTTAATTAGGTCCTAATTAATGGTGAATTGATTGAGAATGTCACTTTTCAATTAGAAGGCGGAAGGGGCATCTCTCACAACCCAACAATTATGCTATATGCTTTTGTCACCATAGGAGATTTTTAGCATACACCTACTGGGCAGGAGATGTTTGGAATTTGGGGTTTCCAGACCTACTTCCCATTCATCAATCAATTTAAATGTGGGTATGGGCTGATCTTTTGGGAGTTTCCTGAATAATTCTTCACTGATGAGGCTCCTTTCATTATTCAGGCATAGGCTGGCGAGCACCGGCTCTTCCCCATCATTTAACTGATGGGGCAAAAAAAACTGCTTGCCCTTTTTCTGAATATCTGTCAGACTTTTAGCAGGTTTTTCCCTGTCTGGTTTCACAGGACTCAATGTTTCTTCTGATTTTGGACTGGTGTAACATTTTAGGGTGTTCCCTTCCAGTGTGGATTGCCACTTAACACTAGGAGAAAGGTTGAGATTCAAGAATGGAGAAGGCTTCCAATCACCAGTTTGTTCTCCTTCAGAGTTGATAGTTATGTCTGGGACTTGGTTATTCTTGAAATGGAACTCATTTTTAATTTTATAGGGTGGTTAGTCTGAGTCCAGAGGACATTGTTTACATAGTGGATCACAGGTGATATCCTCCTCAGCAGTTAATTCCCCAGTGAACAAGGTGTGCCTTCTGAAGTCACAACTATCACTGGATGTTTCAGCCAATGCCATACAATTTTTATTTCCAGATCCACAGTCCTTTCAATGGAAATATCATTCCCGTAAAATCGTTGGAGTTGTCAGGGAAGTGGTGCGAGTGGAATTTGGTGGCCCTCCTCCGTCCTTAGTTTAGTTGGTCAAAGGCGTTATTGGACAGGAGGGTGGCTTGAGATCCAGTATCGACCAGATCTGATCATTCACACTGACCCTGCACCTTGACCAGTGCATACATTCGGCCTTCTTTCTCCTCCAAGTTGCAAAGGAAGTGTGAGTTATTTGACAGCCCATGGTCATTTTCTAAATATTGAACTCCGACACTGTGTGATCTTAGGCAATTTTCTGTGTCAGAGTTGGGGAATCTGTAAAAAAACTTTACAACTCGCAAAGTGAGTTGTTTGGGAATCCTCCTTTTCCCCGGCTCCTTGGCTGTCCTCCGTTACCTGGCAACAGTTCTCAGAACCTGTTTGGAGAAAGGACACTCCCTCCATTTCAATTCTGTCTGGCTCACATGTTTGGGGCTCAATAGTTTCTGGTTCTGAGTGGGTCTCCATACTTACCCTCTCCCACTCAGGGTCTTTTGGGACCCATTTTTCTTTGGGAGGGATCACCTCATTTTTTAAAGCGAAAGTCTGCTTAACTGAATCCTCCAGGGATTCTTCTCTTTCAAGGGAATAATCCAGAGTTCTTCCACAAAATGGGTTCTTATTTGGCCTCTACTACTTACCCTTTGCTCTTTGGGTTCTAAGATTTCAGGGGTAGAAGAGACACTTTCAGACTGCAAGGTTTTTAGGGGTTCTGTTTGGGTGAGAAAGGAAGCTTTCTCTAGGGCCTGGCACCTCCCCTCTACCCAGGCCCCCTCCTCGGGAACTTGTGGGTTGTCTGAGGTTTCCTCCCATCATTTCCCCCCTGGGGCATCATACCCGGGGGTTGGGGAATTCTAGGAATTAGGGTTAGGTTGAGAGTTAGACTGAGCCCTCAGCATGCGCCCCAGGTCATCGGTCAGTTGCTGGACCTGTCGCTCCAGTTGCAATACCTTGTCTTGGTGGTAGGGAGGTCTCAAGTCATACCTTTGCTGCTCCCAAAAAGGGTAACTGTCCCTTCTCCCAGACTAGCTTGGGTACTGGAAATTCCCCCCATAATTTTCTGTCCTGAATCTCCCTTCTCCCGAGTTCAGGGATCTATTGTCCTGGAAGAGGGGAGAGAGAGGAGGTTTGTTTTGGAAGTTCTGGTTTTGGGGATATCTGGGGAAAAAGGTCAAATTGGGAGGTTGAGTAATATTTCTCTCTTGAGAAAAGTTTGGAGAGTAGTTTTCCAGGACAGTACTCACCTGATTGGTTCCAACCCCTTGGGCCGGAGGAGTGTATACGATCCCAGGATCAGTTTGTTTGTACCCTTGTACCTAGGGCTTATATATGTCACAGGGTCAGAGGGATCATTGTTCTGGGCCCTTGTCAGTCTACCATTCCATTGTACTTGTTGGCAGAAGGGTTACTTTTAAGCCCCTTTTTCTGCAGTTCCAATAGAGGGGTAGTTTTTACCTCTGCCACCTTTGCGGCAGCAGGGGTCTTAGATGGTTTTGGGGTTTTGGTGATATTTTTACTTTCAGCAGGCATTTGGACTTCATAGATCCTGGTGGCCTGTTCAATCACCAAATCTAGGGACCTATGCTTGTGAAAATCACACACCGACTGAGTCATTATGTATTTGGGGAGTGCATGGAAATATGTAGTTATGAACTCCCTACTATTGGTTACCCACTGGAAGTCTGAGCAAATGCCTGCTTTAACTCCTGCACAAACTTGCTAGGTGCCTGATCTTCCCCACATTGCAAATTATATGCAGCCTTACGGCCTCTTGTGGGTTCCTATGTGTTGAGAACTTTTTCAAAATGGGCGCCTTTTAGGTTGACCATTAATAATTATCCTGGTCCTCTAGTCCCTCAAAGAAACTGGAGTACTCATTCTTCTTCTTCTGCACCAGAGTCCATTCACCTTCTGACTCAGAACTTCTAACGGTACTCCCTTCCCTGTTTTCTTGGAGCTCCCTATCTCTATGAGACTGGTAATATCTCCTAGAAACAGGGGGTCTGAACTCCTCTCGCCTGGACCAAAGTGAACTCTCAGGGTCACTCTCCCTAGAATTCCTTTTAGGCCCAGGATAGAACCCAGTATCCTCATCCCTCCTACCAGGGAGTCTAGAGACTTCCCCTCTCCCGAGAATAAATGGAGGCTTTTAGATTACCCTTGCTAGGCTGAGGGTCTAGCTTTTCTCCTTCAGCGAAGCGGGCAAGGTGGTCTCTTTGTAGTCGCATCTTCAGTCACTCTAACTCCCTGACTTTCTTATCTTAAGAGTTTTCATGGTCTGAAGTACTTGCAGTATTATTCTTTACTTCTCAGGGCACACTGGTCCAGCCACTTTTGCTTCTGTGTGGTAGAGATGAATATTCATCCCTATCAGACAAGGATTGGGCCTTCTGGATCAGTTGGCTAGACCTGTGTAAGTCCAACTGCCTCGTGCTCCCCTGTTCTTTGTCAGTGGCATACATGAGGTCAGTTCCCATTTGTACCAGGGAGTTTGTAAATGATGGGCCAGAGGCCCCTGATGGTATGGGAATCTCACTTGGATCAGTGGGACTTGTCCCATATCCTGATTGGCCAGGGTGCCTCAGAGCCTGTTTGTAATTCTCAATTCTCAATTTCGTTTGTGAGACTCTCACACCTGCGTCTCTCTGTCCTCCTTTCCTGATGGTATTCAGAGAGGTGTTTTTTAAATTTTGACACTAAGGCCTGATTAATCTCATGCACCCTGCTCTGAGCAGCCAAGCGATCCTTTGTTTGCTGTGTACATATTCAGTGATTCATTCTCCCTCTGTGAGCTTTGTTTGCTATGCACATATTCAAGGTGCTTTTCCTTCCGGAGACTAATCTCTTTCTCTTGATCATTCCCACAATTTGCTGCCTCTGATATTTCTTCTTATTTTTTTCTCACAAGTGTTTCTAGCTCATTCCTTTCTTCTCTAATTCTGGTCAGTTCCTGAGAACCTGACTGTTCCTTTTCTTCCTCCAATTTCAACTGGTTTATCCTAAGTAATAGGACACGGTTATCCTGCTTCAAGAGGTCTTTTTTCCTGAATCAGCTGCATACTCTGTTGTTTCAGAATACTTATACCTTGGTCTATTCCATCAAACTCCTTTTGTGAGTCCATTTATCTAATGATAAACTGACTATTTTCCTTTTCTAAGGTCTTGATTTGTTGCTTGAGGGCCACAATGTCATCTACCGACCCTCTATTATGACCATTTTGGTCATTCTTACAGAATCTTAATTTTTCACCTATATGCCTCCTTGGAACTCAGGGGTCAAGTCCTTGCAGCACTTTAACAAAACAAAGATGACTTTCCATCCACCTTAATACAATTGCATCAAAATGAATAGACTTTCACAATGTACTTTTCATGGGTCAGGAATATGCAGCTAAATCCTGCATGAGCCACCAATTTGTAACGGTTTATTGATAGGCCACCATCGGGAGGATAGCTGAGGGGCAACGTGCTCGCCTTGGAAGCAAGACAATATTGAGCAACACTGGTTCGGTCCCCGGGTCCATGCTTAGAAACCTCTGGACATTAAGCGTGTTATAAATAACCTATCATATCATATCATAACAGAAGGAAGTCCTTCCCCCCACTCAAGGTGTCATACAACAAACTGTTTAATGGATTATTTTATTCAACCCTACTTCAGACAAATATCATGCCCCTTGGGTCCCTCCCCATTGAGCTAACAATGAGCCAAGAACCAGGCCAGTGTACATTAAATATATTTGTATGTATTTAAGTTAAAAGTAATAAAATCACACAGAACTACACACACCACCTTCTCTGTGGTTCACCATTAACTTGTTGTTACTCAAATCAATTACACAAATTAGTTAAAAGAAAACACATAACACAATTCCTTACTTTCTACAAATTGCACTTCAAGAAATAATTAAATTGATCAATAACCAAAACAATTATTAATGTAGTGTTGTGCAATTTTGATTGTCCTGCAGGTTTAAAAGGCTAGCAGTAGGATTTCAAGATTGGTACAAATACCTATGGCAATTATGATTTCACCCACACTTTTGCTTAAAAATAAACACAGGGTGATTTAGCGGTTTGTTTCTCAGACCGCCCCTACTTTGGGCTGTAATGGGAAAGTTGGTAAGAAAAATTGGAATTCTTAGGGGGATTTTGGGTTTCTGAACCCTTCCACTGAAAGGCCTGTGTTAGGGGAAAGTTGGACAAATAGATTGGAATGATTTAAGAACAAATACAACCCTCTTCCTTAAAAAAGTCAGGGTCAATGGGACAAAGGAATTACCCAATTAAATGATAGGCTATAGTTTTTCAGCGCACACTGGGAAGTGAGCTTTGTTAATTTTGAATTTTAAGAAAAATCACCTTGTATTGTTCCACCAAATGGGGAATTAATTAAATTAATATTTTTAGTTAAGTAGGCTAAGGATCTACACAGTTTTGACCCCTGCCCACTATGACCCCTGCCCACTATTAAGGGAATAGGATTTAAGGGAAGCAGGCTCCCCACACTTTGGTTTCCCATGGCTCAGTGATAAAGCCTCTGTTTAAAGTTCAGGACAGCCAGCTGCATGTCAGGACCCTCTGGAAAGATAGGGCAGGGGACTGGTCACTTCACTCTCAAGGATTGCCTCCTGCTCTCTGCCATAGGACCAGACAGCATTTAGGCCTTCCTAGCAATAGACAGATCTACCCAGATACACTCTCGGCAATCTCCTCCGGTGTTTCCTATCAGCTGTCAGATTGTAAGTTGCATCAGCACTCTTTTGATGGTAAATGTCAGCAGCTCTGTCCTTTCCTCCCTCCTTACATAGCAATGATGACACCACCAATTTTACAATCTTGGGAGAGTATGATATGATATGATGTGATAGGTTATTTATAGCGTGCTTAATACCCAGAGGCTTCTAAGTGCAGAGCCAGGGATCGAACCTGTG
Organism: Ambystoma mexicanum; assembly: GCF_040938575.1. NCBI lineage: Eukaryota > Metazoa > Chordata > Amphibia > Caudata > Ambystomatidae > Ambystoma > Ambystoma mexicanum. The sequence goes on from NC_090937.1 coordinate 451,083,700, forward strand.
TTGCTCCGTGTCGCCTTGCTTCCAAGGCAAGCACGTTGCCCCTGAGCTATTCTCCCAAGACTGCAAAAGGTAACACAAATAACATTGGACAGTTACCCTTCTCTCCCTCCCAAACCCAGCCTCCCACTCAGGATTTGTTTAGGGGTCTGGAACAGACATATGGCAGCTTAATGTACAAGCCCCATTTGTTCTCATGTCAAGTTTTTGCAAAAATCTAGTTGTGTGGCAAAACGTCCTAATTGTACTAATAACTGCCAGGATATTCATATTTTCCTTTTCAGTTATTCATGGGGAATAAAATAAGAAGACAGCCAGGTTTGCACCATGTTGCAGAGCCGTTTGGCAATTTTCTGCCATTTTTTCGCAGAAAGCATAACAGTTATGAACATGTAATTTCCTACCCATATTCATAATTGTACCCTTCACCAGTTCACCAGCTCTTACATTTGGGACATTTTCAGATCAGTCAGGAATCTAGTTTAACTGACGATTGCAGTTCCCTAACTCATAAGTGCATGGATTCTTTATCCCCAAAACTGCCTGGAAAATACATATAAAATGGTACATGAATTAAGAAAATCTGCCTTATGGTTGCTGGGAAAAAGGCCTAAATGATAATAGCCACTTTAAATTAATAGTGACTCTTCATGTGGGACAAATGGCAATTCTCCTGCCTTCAGGCCATATGGTCTCACTGGGCTCGCCTGTAACCAGAGTTTTTTTCTTTATCAGTGTCTTCGAAGTGGGCTACCTGTTTGAAGTTGGAGTTTCAGGCTCCCTTAATTGAATTGTCTTCACAGCTCCCCTCTTCACACCTACTGTCTACATTGTGATCATGCATCAGACAGGCAAAATGATCCTGCAGAGACAGCCCGTCTAAAGAACAATTGGCTTTCCACACCTTCCAGAGCAAGCCACATTTTATTGCAGTTGTAAACACTAGGATGTCAGCCTTACAGTGTTGACGTTCCTTGTGACATGTGTCCAACAGCCAACAAAAGGGATTGACTCTGGCCTACAGCACATTTCCCATGGAATACATCGGGGCTTTTCAAATGTCACTGGCATTTTGTATGCACAACATAATATACATTACTTTTTGTCAACATGCACCATTTCTTTTTCCCTGACTTTTTTCCTGTTAGCAGTGGTGCAATTTTCACATTTAAATTGCAAATACACATGCCTAGCCATTTTTCATGTCAGTGTTTAAAAATCCTGCTTTTCAAGTGAAAGGGACCTTCAGTTTTCACTTGCAGCCACAAGCAAAGCCTTTTTTGTGTCACTATTGAAAAATCCAGTTTTTCATGTGACAGGGACCTTTGATTCGTTCTACTTTTGTGGATTAAAATTCTGCTTTTCCTTTGCTAATGGCAGGTAGGCCTTTTCTACATGGCTCTTCAATTTTACTTGAAGACCCACATGCATAGCCATTTTTGTGTCAGTGTTGAAAAATCCTTCTTTTCATGTGAAAGGGACCTTCAGTTGTGGGCCTTTGAATGCACCCCACACAAGTCTGCTGTAAAATACACTGTTTAAAATCATTATTTAAAACATGTCCTCCAGGGAGTACCCCTCACCCCCTGAAACCTCACATGGTTAGTTTAGCATTCCTCGCTATGCTCCATTGCTCTTGCATACTCATGGCAAATAATGAAAGATTCATTAGTCACCATTGCAACTGCCTCAAAGTCTTACAGCCAGGAGGATTACAGGCCAATGTAAAGTCACTCGCTTCTGCATAGTGCTACCTCTAATCATCATCCGCATTCCTTAACTGTGATGTCCTTTTTTTTGCACATTGCGCTTATCTTTGTTGTCGTAAGCACTCACAGAAATAGAATGATGCTGTTGAATTAGAGCAGTCAAACATGCATTTGGTAATAATGTTAACACTTAAACCCTGATTCATGGAAAAGTACGCATTTATCCTGCAATGCATGCGTGTCAAGTACAACCCTACATGAACCAGCGCACAGAAGTTACACTGCGCGCTCCGTGTATTCATGGAATCACTCACGCAAATGAACCGTATTCGCAAAAGTCACGGCCAGAACGCCCCCGGCAGGCCCCGTCGCAAAGCCAAAACAGTCAGAAACAGCTACAGATACCCATACATTCACCCTGTAAACAGTGTGTGGGGTCACCCGCAACTAGACCTGCACCTCAGGGACCCTGCGCAGGGGCTCCTGCATCTGTCAACAGCCCCCTGACAACATGCTTAAGATTTATCGTAACTCGGTTATCACTTGGAAAACTCTGCATGTGAACCCCGTAAACTGTTCCTGCACCCCGCTGCGTACGCACACATCTAACTATGATCAGGACCCCGTCTGCGTACATGCACCCCTAAATCCGACATGCAAATTTGCAAATCCTCTGTGCAAGTCTGTATGCCTGTTTTCGGGTGGCGGAGAGATCAAGGGTTTTGAATTGGTATTTTGCAGGCGAGAGGTTGAACTGTCACATTCATGACTACGCTTTGTCGTGCGTAGTTGTGGGCGTGCCATGGACTGCCTGTGTGCCGTCCCTCGGAACGCCAACTTTTTGAGAGATGTTGTTCCCCATGTTCTGTGTTCCGCCCACAAATCTGCCCTCTGCATAGGCTTCGCCCACGCCCTGTGTGGTCTGTCGCACAGGGCACTCGTTGCTCGCAGAGACACACGGAGCATGCTGGTAATTCCATGAATCCGGCCCTTAACCTTAAAGTGTGTGGGCATGATTTGTGTTTTATGGTATTATGGTTTGCTCATGCCATCCAATCACTTCTATGCACTTAGTAGTAGTAACATAAACACTCACAAACCTACCCCTAATTATATTATTACGAACGTTCTTAATGTCTGATGGACTCTTGGCCCAATACAACCGCATTGGATATTGATAAAACACCATAAATTAGCAGAAAAAGTGAAAATACTTGATGTCAACAATTGCCGTTAGAGCATAAGAAAGAGAGAAACAGAACCATTCATGTATTCTGTTGATTTAAGGCTATTTGGGTTTGCAGCTATATGGAACCGAGGTTCTGTCGTAATGTTCCTTCTGATATTCTCAAGGCGCCAAAGTCATTTCTGGAATAGTGGACTTTAGTACCAAGACTAGAAATCGCCATATGTCACAATGTACAGTTTTGGGTAACAATGCATCACGATATTCTGTTCATACCAACTTGGAAACCCACACAAGCACATCAGAAAGAAACCATTTCTTGTCTATCTGCCACTATTCGCCATTTCACTTGAAGTCCGTCCAGATTGAAACTAATGCTGTTTCTTTGATTGCGGCTCACTGCCAATGCGCTTGTGTGTCAGGGCTGCGCATGGCTGGCTAGCTCTCGCTTCAAAATTTAGCCTCCTGCTGGCTCAGGATTCAGAATCTTAAGGTTTTATCAAAGTGGAAAAGTTCCACACTGTGTATCAAAGACATGCCTGCCTCTTAGAGTCTGCTGTGGCACATGGCCTGGTAGTGCAGCGTAGCATGAAGACCACACTGTATGCTGCATAAACCCAGACTGGCGCCAAGACGTCAGTTCTGGTGGTTCCTTTATTTTCCTGCTCCCGCCCCCTGACACGTGACCGGGTTTTTCCCTGGCACGTGACATCACACATGGCTAATGATAACAACTAGAGACTTGAAACCTAAAAACCTAACACATTCAGACAATTTAGGAATATGTGTTTATTATAGACTTGGAGCTTTTCCCTGACAGTATGTAGCCACTGGCTAGCACGCTGTAGAACAGACTGCTACACCATTAGACATAGCTTACTTTGGGCATGGTGGCTGAATTCTGTAGAAGATTTAAGCTGAACCTTTATCCACCGAGAGAGGTAACGGAGCCCGGGAAAATATGCCAAGGAACCAGAGGCTATGTAGACACTGCAGGGTTGTAGTGGAAACACTTAGACACTTGATTATTGAATGCAATGACTTACAGAAGCTACGTTTAGAGATGCTTGGAAGATGTGTGTACTAGGTACCTTTATTTATTCTGGTCTAGAATTTTAACCAGTCAAGAGACTGTTTTAAACATTGTAATAACAACATATTTGCACATGGTTTTAACCTGAGATTAATTCTTGAACTGCTGCAAAGTCTCTTTTTTGTGAATTGTGATATTTTGTATTGTATTCCTGTTTTTACAGATGTGAAAAAGTGTAAAAAGTCGAATACTTATAAAACACTTAAATACATGTAAAGGAATGCTGTAGAAAGAGTTTTTCAGCCCCTGCGTAAGCCTGTCCCCAGCGATCTTACTAGGCCAGGTGAAGTTGAAATCACACAAGTGCAGTGGACGGGGAAGGGGAGAAGTGCAAGGGGAAAGGGCAGTGCAGTACATAGGATCAACAGAATAAATAAATAGAATAAATAGAAACAATAAATAAGGAGTGCGGCCAGCTGGTGGCAAGTGCAAGGGTAAGTGCAGACAAGTTTTGGTGCTGGTAGGGGAATGTTGGGATACAGAAACAGCCCCTGAGTGCAGGGTTGCCAGGGGGGCAGTGCAGGTGTCCAACTGGCAGGGAGAATCTGGGCCCAAGATCAGAGGGTAGCCAGGTGACCAGTTCAGTTTCCGTTTCAGCCAGGAGTTCATCAGGGGAGAGGCAGAGAGAAAACAGAAGCAAAGAGGAAGGTTTTGAGGTTCTTCCCTAATCGGAGATGGTTCTCTTCAAGTTTCAGAGAGGCAGGGATGCTGTTCAAGAGGGAGGCCCATGCTGAAGAAAGAGATCTACCACCAACTTGTTGCTTGGAGAAGCGACTAACCCTGAGGGAGTTGGTGGCGGATGAGCGAAGAGCTTGAGAAGGAAGATATTTGCGAAGAGAGAGTTCAAGGTATTAAGGCTCCAGGCCTCAGAAGGCCTTGTGGACAATGCAGAGGTTTTTGAACTTAATCCTCACAGCCACTGGGAGTCAGTGCAGAGATTTTAGTTCTGGAGAGACACTATGCCTGGGCTTGAGGACAAGGACAAGTCTCGCAGTCATGTTTTGGATGAGTTGCAGAGGACGGAGAGTAGAGGCAGGCAGATTTAGAAAGAGGCTGTTGCAATAGTCCAGCCTAGAGAGAACAAGAGCTCTGGAGACAGTGAGCTTCTGGGGGAAGGAGAGGAAAGGAAGAATTCCTCTGAAGAGGTACAGCTGGTAGTGTGACTTCTTAGCGACATCAGAGATGTGAGGAGAGAAAGAGAGTGCGAAGTCGAAAATGACCCTGGGGTTTTTAGCCTCTCATGTGGGAGCAGGAAGAGGGCCAAGAGAGGCCAGCCAGAGAGAGACATGAAAGGAGGGAGCAGGTGTGCCAATGATGAGAATCTCAGTGTTTCTGGTATTAAGGCAGAGGTCATTGGCGGCACACCATTCCTGGATAGCAGACAGACAGTCAGAAACGAAAGGAGAAGAGGTGGTGGAAGGGAGCCTGAAAATTTGCTGAGTGTCATCTGCATAGCACTAAAAAATGATGGCAGAGAGTGGCAATGTGGTGGGCAAGAAGTGCCAGGTATTGGTTAAACAGGCAGGGAGAGAGGTTAGACCCCAGGGAAAGACCACAGGTAGAGATAGAGATAAAGGAGAGGAAGGACCCAAGATGGACCTGAGAGGGTTGATCAGAGAGGAAAGAGGTAAGCCAAGCCAGGGTCTGATCAGTGATACTCAGGTTATCACAGAGACGGTTGAGCAGGATGGTATGGTTGACCGTATCAAAGGCAGAAGAGAGATCAAGTAAGATAAGGACACAAGGGGTATTGGAATCAAGGTTGGAGAGCAGGGCTTCACGGATGTTCAAGAGAGCAGTTTCCATGCTTCTGGCAGCTCTGAAACCAGACTGATGGTCTTGGAGACAACCAACAAATTCAGTGTGAAGATTAAGCTGGGTGATGACCAGCTTTTCCAGGAGTTTGCCCAGGAAAGGAGTGATGAAGATTGGGCGATTGTTAGCCGGGCAGGAGGGATTGGCTGAGGGTTTCTTAAGAAGAGGGTTCACAATGGAGTGCTTCAGGGGAGAGGGGAAGACTCCAGTGATGAAGGAGTGGTTGAAGAAGTCATCCAGAGCAGGAGCCAGGGTGTCACTGTTGTCCTTGATTGTTTTGGAGGAACACGCGAGAACCCATTTTGAAGAGACTTTCATAGATCGGACTTGTCCAGAAACCTTGTCTGGGGAGAACAGGGGAAAGGCAGAGAAAGAGGGAGGAGACGTGGCCAAAGAAGGGCCAGAGGGAAAGGGGGAGTAGAGGGAGGAGGGGGACAGGAACAGAGAAAGGACAGGATGTACTGAATTTTAGAGATGAAATGAGAAGCCAGGGCCGTGCAGAGGGCAATGGAGGGGACAAGAGAGGTAGAGACTGCAGCAGGATTGGCCAGCTCCTTGCAGATTTTAAAGAGGTTGACTGAGGTGTTGGAACCCGCACAGATGCAGGTCTGGATGTGGGCTCGCTTCTTGGTGTGGAGAGAGAGCCAGTGTTGCCTTTGGAGCAGGCAGCAGGCCAGTTTGTCAGAGGATGTACCAGAAGCACGCCATTTCCTCTCAGCCAACCTGCACATGCGTTTCAGGGTGACGAGGTCTGGGTCATACCATGAGTTGCACTTGGCTTTGGACTTCGGGTGGATCCTCATGACATGTGCAAGAACATGAAGAGTATCAGATATAGCAGGGTGGAGCATGGAAAGGACTGTGTCAGGGTGTGAGTCAGCCGAAGGTGGAGGGGGGTGAGAAAATGGCGTCGAAAGCCTCAACTGACACACACTTCATGGATCGGATAACTGAGAAGGTAGGTGGCAGTGCTGGAGTTGGCTTGGCCTGAGGGGTAGAGAGGGTGAGCTGGAAGGAAAGGAGAAAGTGAACACTCCAGGAGAGAGGAGTGGTGAGAGGGATAGACAGGGGAAGGTCTGATGAGATCAGAGTGTCCAGAGTGTGCCCTGCAGAGTAAGTTGGGCTAGAGGGGAGGATAGAGAGTGATAGAAAGTCGCAGAGGTCGTGAAAGAGTCCGGAGGAATGACAAGAAGCATCCAGGTGGATGTTAAAGTCTCCAAGAAGGAGGAGTTGTGTTATCAAGACCAGGAGGGAAGAGGAGAGGTCCGCCCACTCAAAGAGGAAGGAGGAGATCTGATTAGGTGGCTGATAGATGGTAGCCACAGTAAGGGAATGGCCAGGAGATAGAGATAGCCTGCAGACGAGGCATTCAAAAGAGGAGTAGGCCTGCATAGGAATGACAGAGGCAGGAATCCACTCCGGGAAGATCAGGGCTACACCCCCTCCAGTATGGTTGGATCTGGGCATGGAGAGGATCTTGTAGCAATCAGGGGGGAGAGTGTCAAAGCTCATGACAGAATTGGCCATGAACCATGACTCAGTGAGACCGAGGACATCGAGGTCAAGTTCTTCCAGTAGGCAGCAGATGTCAGGGGAGTGTTTGACAAATGAGCGAGAATTGAGAGTAGCAATATGGAGAAGGTTGCCATGCTTGAAAGACTTCCGGGGTACAAATTCGAAGTACGCCCTGTGGAGGTGTAGAAGAAGTCCAAGGGGGGCAGAACAGGAAGGAGGAGAGGGGAAGGTAGCCAAGGAGGAGACAGCAGGGCGAGACAAGGAAACCGTGGAGGGAAGAGAGGTCACAGCAGAAGAAATGAAGTTTATTAGGCGCGGGAAGCATCTATCAAAGAGGAGAAGGTTGGACTGTGGGCCTTGGACCAAGACGCGGTCCCATTCAGGTACACATTAATAATGACCTTAGAGGAGTGGAAGGGGGCCAGGAGGGCCTCCCACAGGGTGCCATCATTAATGGGATAAGAAGAGAAAGGAGAAAGCACTGAGACCATATGAAGAGTCCATAGGCCTGGCGAGGGAACGACAAAGAGATTTCGGTAAGGGTTTGCCTGGAGGAAGCACTGGTATAGGTATCAGCAATAGGGTGGCCTTGGTTGGAGACCAGGATATCCCTATTAAACATCTTCCTACCAGATTTCGTGAGGACATCAGGATAGTCGATAGAGAAGCAGTTAAAAAAGATAGGAGAAACAGAGAGCACCATAGAGTAGGTGGCGAGAGGAAAGAAGGGTGGGGTCGGAGGGGGGAGGAGAGGAAACACTAGGCAAGGACACAGAGGGGGGTGCAAGCAGGCAAGACAAAGAGGGGCGAGACAATAGTAGACAATTGAACAATACGACAGGAGTTCAGACAATAGTATAACAGTTTGCTAAATGAACAATTAGCTAAGCTAAGAAGACAAAAACCAGGAACAACAAGGACAAAGTAGTTGGCAAATGTGAACCTGGTGTAAAGAGGAGTGCAACGGAACACACAGCAGTACAATATAGGACAGGGTAGTCAGTGGGGTGAATACAAACACCACAAAAAACCAACACAGGAGAAATCGGCGAGAGCGGACCTAGATAGGGAGGAAGATAAGGAAAATTACAGGCAGTGTAAGCAAAAACAGTGAAAGCGGATCTAGACGAGGGAGGAAAAGAAGGAGAAATACAGACAGTGTAAGCAAACAGGGCAGTCAAGGAGGAAGAAAAACAACAGAATTGAAGAGTAATGACCTAAGTAGGCAAGGTTAAGGCAAAAACAGGACAGTAGGATAACTGTAATCAGCGCAGTCCAGGCGGAACAGAGGGCACGTGGGAGCAGGGGTGGTGGAGAGGGCGGGCGCGAGGAAGTGCGCAGAACACGCAGTCAAGGAGCACAAGGACACGCAAAAAGGGGGTTGCGAGGAACCGCGTAGTCAAGGAATGCGAGGGGCCAAGCGGGCAGCGCGAGGCAATGTACAGGGCGTGTGGTCCGGGTATGGGAGGAAGTTGCAAGGACACGCTATAAGAGGGGGTTGAGAGGAACCACACAGTCTGTGATAGCGAAGGTCCACACAGGCAAGCATGAGGCAGGGAAACTAAGTAAGTGCAAGGACACGCAATAGGGAGTTGCAAGGAAGCATGCAATCGAGGATTGAAAAGGGACCAGACGGGCTAGGGCGCAGGGCAGGCGTGGGGCATGCAGTGAGGGGATCACAGGAGGAAGCAAGGACACGCAATCAAGGAGATGCCAGGAATCACACAATAAAGTATTGTAAAGGGATTCTCCCCAGCAGGGTTTGAAACAGGCCTAAGTGACCAAGGAGGACTGATTTGCTTGTGATCTTAAAGCAAAGATTAATGTTCCTTTGTTAGAAGCCTCCCCATCAGCTGTCATCCACAAGAAGGTTGAGATCATGGTAAAGGCAGTGTTTCCTGCTGGTACCCTCTCTATAAACCACTGTGCAGCCTATATAACTCAAACCTGTTCACGATATTTGAAATAGCTTTTCAGACAGATGAAAGTGGGGAAGACCCCTACCCTACTGTTGACAAAAATGGACCAACAAACTCCACTGTTAACAGGTGTCACTTTTGATGGTTTGTGTGCCTCTGGAGCAATGTTTAATTCCTCTCTGGCTGCCAGAAGACACATTTTTGTGTGACCATGGAAACCAAATCCCATCCAAAACAACCTTCTTCTTTCTGCACCTCCCTTTTGAATGAGCAAAGCTATTCGAACACAGATGGAGGACTTAATGAAGAAGCCAGCAGAGGCCCGTAATTTCTTTCCCTATCAAGCAGAAACACAGGCATGCATTTCCGCCTACGGTCGGTGCTGTCTAGGTCCATCAGAACAAATGGTCATCTTGAGGAAGGAATCAGATTTGGGACATTCTCAGATTGTGCCCAATCCACAAGACAGCCATCCACTTCGCTGGTTCCATCTCAGCCCCCAAAGGCATGCCTACTGGCCAGGTCCTCATGGGCTAGCACCAGTGGAAGGGAACGTTACTCTTTTTGCTTAAAGATGTCAACAAGTCATGTCGATCAATGGGCATTATAAATGTTAAGGGGAGGAGACACTAAAGACTTTTATGGTTCCCCACAATATGTGGGACCAATTTCAAGACCAATTCCAAGGGATCCTTGCAAGCAGCAGCCCATGGGAGATGGTATCCAAGCTCTGATTCAGATGAAAGGAATCAGTCTAGTTCCCTGTTCCGAATGAAGAAGGTGACCTATTTCATTCGGTTTTAATCAAGAAAATAACAGGTGAGTGCCGGCCTGTGCTGGATTTAAAGGTGAACACATTTATCATTTGTAGCTGATTGAAGATGGTGTCTACACAAACAATAGTTCCATTGATCAGGACAGGGGACTCGCTAGCAGATGTATACCACTGAGACACATGCTTGCACATTCTGATCCATCTGGTTTCATAGGACAGAATTACCAATGTACCCACCTACCTTTTTGGATAGCGTTGGCTCTTCAATTCTTTACAATGCTTCTGGGCCTTCTGGTAGGTGTAATTCATCAGGTGTATGTTCAGACTTTTCAATATTTGGATTAACCATATAATGGTTTATTGCTTCATTTTCATTTTTAAAGCACAAGTAAATGTCTCACAGGTTATCAGCATCCTGTATCTGCATGGCTTCATCTTGAACTGGGACAAATGACCCGCGATTCTATCTATAGAGCTAACATTTATTGTGGCTAATTTTTTTCACCTCAGTGGGTTAGGTTTTCCTTCCACAGGCAATGCTGTTTAAGTTACAGCAGAAAATCTGTATTCTCCTATCAAGATCTGCTGCCAATGCAAGGGATTGGCTTAAGGTCCAGGGGAAATGGTGGCCTGCAATGAGATGTTTACCTACACTCAGCTCCACAAAAAAGCCACTGGTTTCTCACCTCCTCAGTTGTTGAGCTCCAATATCACAGTACAATGCCTTGATTCCTGTTCCCCAATGCCCTTGTAATAATCTGCATTGGTGGCTTTGCCCGGTAAATATCTATTGAGAGAGTTCTACTCAATCTACCTACCCAGAATGTGGATGACACAGATGTATGTCTGTCAGGGACAACACTGGACAGCAATTAGGTTCTTGGGAGGTTGTCTCAGCAAATCACAGAACCATCCAATAGGCTGCAGAGTTTCACAAGGCTCCCACCTGCTCCCTGATATCTTTTACTTCTACTTGGAACATCTGGGGTAACTCTTCGCTAACCCAACATCAAGATACACTACGCAGATGATGCACAGCTTTATCTAAATATTAATTGCATCAACATCCAGTGACTCAAGCACTGTCTGTTCCTCACCCAAGCCCTGATGTCGCACACCTGCCTGAAGCTCAAGCCTAAAAAGAACACATTCATTCTTATAGGAAACCCCCTAATCATACCGAAGTCCTGCATTGGCTGACTGTCATGAAGCTCAATGGATTCACACCCCAACTCTCACTCAGTGCAAAAACTCTTAACTTTACTATCAACTTTCAGCTCTCATTTAAAACACACTTCTCCAAGAAGACCCAAACGGCACGATACCTTTGTGCACCCCTACTCATTGTCAAGCCTTCGCTTGCTGCCCTGAGTTACAGAACATTGGTCCAAGATCTGTTTATCTCCCATATGGACTTCTCTACTTACAAGAGTCCAAGATGTTAACTTGGCCCATATGAAATCTGTCCAGTATATTTCAGCATGCCTCATCGGTGCACTAAGAACATTTGACCATACTGCTCAAGGAGATGCACATCATGATCATAACTGGCTGCATCACCTACAAAGCAGTCTGAACCAAAACACAACTCTACTCGGGCCTAGAAACTCAACATCCCCTGGGGCCAGAATGCCACCAGAAGACACAACATTGTGAGACTGGAAATAAAGCAGTACAAGAAGCAAAAAACAGAAAACAGTTCTTTTCCTGTTATGGCTCTTGTCTCTGGAACAAGGTAGCCCTGCAGTTAAGACTGGTACCTCCATCCTGCACTTCAAGTGGGACCTAGATCCTGCTCTTCAAAGAACATCTCAGCAATCACAAATCGCTCCACCCAACCCTATTTCTCCTCCTCTGAAGTTTCCTCCTTCCCTTCTCCTCTCACCATCCGAGTTCCTATGATACCTATTTACTCTACTTGTAACGCCTAGGTGTGTAATTTTCATCAGCACTCTGTTTCTTCGCAGTCAGGTGTGTGCTTTATTATTGCCATACATACAAACATATGTACCCACTCTTCCTCATCTCACCCACCCACTCCTACCTCCCCACACTCTTCTACTCTAATACTACCACACCCCACTCACCTAATGTACCTAAAAAAATGTACCTTACCTATACTACCTCTCCCCACTCACCCACTCTATCGCACTATACTCACCCTCTCTGATCCACCTACTTTACCTCACCCCACTCATGCATCCTCTCCGAATATGATTTAGAACAGAGAGAACTCACATTGAAGTTATCAATGTTGTTCTGCACATCCTGGGCAAAGGAAACCCCTGCTTACTCATCCTTCTCGACTTCTCTGCTATATTTGATACCTTTGAACATGACGTCCTCCTCAACATGCTTTCCACAGGCATTGGCTTTGAAAGAACAGTACTGCAGTGGTTCACCTCATACCTCTCCAATAGAGACCAACTCATCCAACTGGGACCCAACAGATCACAGAACCACGCAATACGCTGCAGATTTCCACAAGGTTCCCAAAAGCACCCTATTATCTTCAACCTCTACATGGAACCTCTGGGGGAACTCTCTGGTAACACAAATATCAAGATACACCAATACAATGATGACACACAGCTTTACCTAAATATGAATTGAATCAACAACATCCATCATCTCAGGCACTTCCTGTCTCTCATCAAAGCCTGGATGTCAAGTGTCTATCTGAATCTCAATCCTGCAAAGATAAAAATCAGAATTCATTCTCCTAGGAAACTGAATCAATCATCCCCAAGTTCAGAATTGTGCAACCGATTCATGCATCAACTCTCATCCAGTGCAAAATCTCTTGTTTTTATTATAGACTGTGACCCCTCATTCAAAACACAAATCATAATGTTGTGTCAAGTAGCATATCACCTGATTGCGCTCCTATGCAAAGTCAAGCCTTCCACTCCTGCCATTTATTTCAGAACAGTTGTCCAATCTTTGGTCATCTCACACCTTGATGAAGGCAACGCACTTCTCATAGGAGTACCAGATGACACCTTGACCCCTCTGAAAACCATCAATCATTCTGTAGCAAGCCTCTTCACAGGACTAAGAAAATTCAACCACATGATCCCCATCCTCAAGGAGCTGCACTGGCAACCTCTTCAAGCATGCATCATATTCAAGACTAACTGCATCACCTACAAAGAAGTCCCAACCAAAACAGCACTCTACCTGGCTGAGCAACTTACCATCTCCGGAGGCTAACACACTACCAGAAGCCACAACATTGCCAGGTTGAAAATGAAGAACAGAAACAGGGAAACTTCGGACGCATGACTTTTCAGGATATGCCCCCAATCTCTGAAACAAGTTACTATAATAGTTAAGATTTAAACCATCCATCCTACATTTCAGCAAGAACCTGAAGACCCTACACTACAAACAGCATCTCAACAATTGCTGATCACTCCACTCAAACATATTTCTCCAAGTCTGGAGATCCACTGCTCCCTGATCCTCCTACCGATTCCAACTCATGTGCTACCATTGCATGGTGCTTGTAATCCTTGGGTATGTCCCCTTTGTTTAGCACTTCGTTGTTTCCCAGCTATGTTTGTGCGTTATACATTCCATACATACCTACAAACATACATACATACCACCTCTACCACATCCAACCCACCCACTATGCCTCCCCAGATTCATCCACTCTACCTCAGCCCACTCACTGTCTCTACCTCAACCGCTCTACCTCACCCTAATCCCCCACTTTACTTCACACCTCTCACCCACCTCACCCACCCCAGCCACTATACCTCCCCAAATGTACCTCACCATCTCACACATTCGAACTCAATCCACTTGCTCACCCACTACACCTCATCCCTCACCCAGACTATCTCAACCAGTCTACCTCATCCCACTCACCTATTCTACTTTTTCTACTTCACCACTCACACACTTTACCTCACCCACTCTACTGCACCCCACTCACCCATTCTACCTCATCCCACTCAACCACACTTTCTCACCCTACTCACCCACTCTACGTCACCCACTCTACCTTACTTCTATCACAACCTCACCCACTCTACCCCATCCTCTTTCCCTCATATGTCACCCAACTCACTAATTCTACCTTTGCCTTACACAATTTATCACAACCCACTCACCCACTCTACCTCACCCAGTCTACCTCAACCTGCTCCCCCACGCTTCCTCACACATTCTACCTCCCCCACTCACTTACTCGTAGGGACCCTCTCTACCTCCTCAACATACCTACTGTACCTCATACAAACTGCCTCACCCACTTTATTGCACCCATCTCACCCAATCTACCTCAGAAGCACTGCCTTACCTTCTCTACCTCAACCTCTCTACCTCACTGCATTCACACACATGATCTCACGCCATTCAATAACCCACTCTACCTCACAAGCTGTACCTCACCACACTGTTCCTCACTCATCTACCACAACCCACACTACACTACCCTCTCTACCTCCCTTCACTCACCCTTTTTACCTCATCCCATTTAGTCACTCTAGCTCCCTAAACTCACCCGCTATACATCAGCCACTTGACTACACTAACTCTACCAGATTCACACACTCTACCACACACCACTTACTTACACGCTTTACCTCTCCGACTTTATCTAACCCCACACACCCACTCAAACCCAGACACTTACCCAGTCTACCTCAACTACCATATTTCACACCACTAACTCTCTGTACCTCACCCACTCGGTTCCATGTAATAATGTCACCACAAAAATCTCGCCATTCAAAAATATCGCCAAAAAATGACCGTTTTTTGTGGCGACATTATTGCATGGAACATGCGGGGGACACCCTCGCAAACTCCAATTTTTTTTTTGTTTTGCCCCTGTCCCCATATATATGGTCACCCATATAATATTGCTGCAACCTTTTCCCGGCAATATTATTTACGGCGACCATATATATGGGGATAATATTACCTGATACCACCCACTCTACCACATCCATTCACCTATTCAATCAATTAGTATAATCTTTATTTCAGTACAAAACCCAAACAAGAATAATACAGAAAGAAAAGCATTGAGTGGTGAGACAGTAGTTTACTTTTCATTTCATCTTATAAATTATTAGCGGAGTCAATGCCAGTATTCAAAGTAAGTAAAAAACATTGTGCCGCAGTTCATTTTCCATTACCAAGTTTGATTCTTTGTTTTTGACCAAATTCGCCAAGCCTTATTTAAAAAACCAAAACACGCAAATGTAACTTCCTTATGATTGGCCATTTTTCATTAAACCTAGGCATCAGTAAAGTCCTTGCATCCCATCTTTGGATGGAAATGTGCATATCTGATGCAACTTCTGTAATACAAAACAGACAACATTTTGAAGAACTGCAAAACCATTAGTGAATTTTGGGGGGCCATATCGATTTTAAACGGCAGATATCATAGGAAGCTTGTCAGGCTAAGGCACTCAAAAAGCAAAGTCTCCAAATTGAGGGTCTCACATTTTGACTAGATTGCCCTTGCTATCTCTTCCATCACTATAAGATCTTCAGTAAGAAGATGCAACATCCCTATTCTGTGCAATACACTGTACAAGTCTCTATAGCACTTTGGCAATTTGCAATTAGTGGACTCAATATTGTCTTGGAACATCTCTGTTTAGAGTGCTAAAATATGGGTTTGTGAAGGGCTACAAATCTGAGTGCTTTGACACCAGTTTCCATCAGAAATGAAATCATGGGTTGGTGGGGAGTGTTTTCTTTAAGAATTTCTTTTCCACTATGGACAAAGGGGAGATATCATCATACCCATAGTTCACTGCCACATAGGGCAGCAGGTCGTGTTTGAGCTGAGTAGACATCCAATACAGTTAAAGGGCTCTCATAGCCAGTTTGTGTATTTAATGTATGTATTTCACCAGACTTTCTTTTAAGGATGAGTTCTCTCTTGGCTTATTGAGAGGTCATTTTACATTATCTTGAAACCTAATCCCTAGCTCATCGTAGAAACACACCTGCTAGAGACAGTCCCCTTCAAACAGAATGTGTGTTTACATTTTCATGTTGAGTTACACACCATTAAAACCGTTTTGGTGCAATTCATCAAAAGCCCTATATCCTTACAGAAGTCTGTTAGTGCTGTTTGCTTTTTTGAAATACCCGTTTTGGTATTTGAAATTAAAACTGTATCGTCTGCATACTTAAGAAGGTATCATGTGGTTTTCATGACGGCAATTACTAAATTTACAGTAATTTCTTTGAATACACTTAAAACAAAAAAGGGTTGTGGGTTAAAGTGTAAAAATGGGCTGAGGAGTGGCTTGGGGGTAGGGGTAGTTCTGTAGGGCAACAGGGGATATTGGGGGACCCCCTCCGAAATGTAAAACAACATTGAAGTTACATTTCGAAATAATTTCTGTTGTTGAAATAACATGGAACCCTTAAGCATGCCAATTTTGTGTTTGACAATGGTATTGCCATTGGTATTTTGGGGTTAAGATTCTCAAAATCAGATCATTGACATGAATTAAAATAAGCAAAGGGGTGAGAACGCAATCCTGAAGTAATCCATGTATGAAAGGGAATGAGTTGTTCTTTCTCCATCCTGTCCGCATCTAACAGTGGATGATTTGTTTTCATAAGGTTTTTTCAAGGACCTTTACTTTTGGGTGGCATTTGAGATCATTTAGAGCATACGAAAGCATAGTTCTATCATCTGAATGGAGTTTCCTTTTTAGAGTTACATATTAGCTTAAACTTGAGAATAAACAAAAGGCCTGATCAATTGTGCCCAGGCCCTTCATAAAGCCAGTCTGGAAGTCCAAAATATTCCCCTCATCCTCTACCCACTTCTTAAGGCAGCATAGGAGCAATTCACTGCATGAAAATCATGGTTTACAAATTTTGTATACTGCATGCAAACCTATGCAAACTATAAGTTCACAAAGGTTTACAAGTGTTTTAAACCTTTTTGTAAACCTTTGGTTTACGTTGCATTTACACATAAGTAAACTGTGTAGTTATGCAAGTCCATTTGGACTTAAAGTTCCAGAGATTTGTAAACCCTAAGTTTGCAATGGTTTACAAATCATGAATACTTTGTAAACCTAAAACTTAATGTTTTGTGCACAATTGAACATTTCATTTACAAATAAAACCTATTTGTAAACCTTTGCAAACCTAGTGTACACCTCATATTTGTCAATATTAGTGTAAACATTTGGTTTACAACATTTAATATTATTTGTAAACCTAGTGTACACTTCAAAGCCGTCATTATTAGTAAACATTCGGTTTACAGAATTTACAATGTTTGTAAACCTTTGCAAATAGTGTTCAGTTCAGTCTTTTGAGTGCACTTTCACTTTATTAAATAGTAATGTTGTTTAGCCCTTAAAAAACAATGTTTTAAAGGTTGTGTTTTAGTAGTTTACTAACAAAACTTCGTAAATACAGACCTTGAATCTACTGCAGTAGTTGTTCTCCCCTCTCTGCAGTGACTTAGAAAAGGTACATATGATTTGAAGAAAACAGTTTAATTGTGCATCACTGGCAGCACACCTAAATAAAGATTATACAAATATTTAAAGCCTCTCCACCATGTGATTGCATGCCAACATTACACTGCAGACATCACATAAGATGTAGATCGATACAAAAACATGCAAAACAATAGCAGAGTTTGGAATTGCTATTAGCTATTTAGGTCCTGGTTATATCCAAGAAGAGTCTGGTTACCTCGAAACCAAGAGCTACCAGGGAAGTGGTGCTATACAAACACGGTTATGTAATATTAACTGGGTAGGTTTGGGTATGTGTATAAAAGAGAATCATGGACACACTTAAGAGACATTTAAAGCATATTGGATAATATATAAATGGACAAAAAGTAGAGTTTGCGTCTTATGCAAAGGTTACCTTTGCTGAGCTTTATGCACTAACACCTGGTTCCCATACCGTAGCTCCTGCATAATTAGTGATGCCTGATACACAGGATCTGGATTTTACTCCTGGTCAAGAAATCCTAATTTCGACCCCTGCAATTGTAACCAGTAATTTTTTAATCTACGGCGCTAGACTCTTGTTAGACCACACCTACATGTTTTATAAATTGTTGATTAATCCTTCAGTTATGGCTCTTTACTTGTCTTTCTTTAATCTAAATTCACCAGTCGCTCAAATGTCATAAATGTCCTCAGTGTGCCAGAGCACCAAAGAAAACCTTTCACAGGGTAAATTAATTAAAGCAACAGCTACAAATCATGTTTACAGCAATGTGAACCAATAGGTTAGTGGGTTTAAAAGTTAAAGAAACTGTTGTATGTTGACCATTAGGCATATAGTGGCCACTGGCAAATTTAATAAAGAAAATACCGATGAAGCCAGATGAGGTCCTACAGCACATAGAAGAGAACTATAGGTGAAGCTAATGTATGCTATATTGGAAACCCACAACAAAAGCATTTTGAAAAACAAGGTCCTATTATTTAGACAAGTCCAGCATATGCTTCTCCTAGCCTGCTAAAATATTGGTGTGTACCTTAACCCTGCAGAGCACCAGCTCTCACCAGAGGTTTCATCAAAATTACAATTCTAATCCCAGACAGTATCCAACATGATTTCACATCCTTTGATTGGAGTAGGGAAATCTGACTAAAACGCAAGCAATTTACAAGGCACATGCATTTAAAACAGAATAATGGCAATTACAATGTGTGTGACTGTGGTCAAGTAGTTGTACAAATTAAGCCTTCCAGGTATTGGGGCATGTTGAATGCGGTCATTAGAAATATAGAAACAAACCTATGGGCAGTTAGACGCATCGGCTCTGCCAATTCCCTGCTTCAGCAACAATGGCAGCATCTTAGCTTCTACATCAATCACTGATTACTTGACAGAGTTCATAAAATAGTAATATTAAACACTTACAAAGAAAAAATAACTAAACATTTCATCTTGAGTTTTGAAGTGTAGAGAGTATTCGATAGTTTTTAAGAAGAATATTTCCTGTTGGAAAGCAACATCATTTGTGGCATAAAAGGCATTAGAGATAGTGATTTGGCCAGGATCAGAGTTTTGTCAAGTGGGGGACTTAAACATAAAGTCTGCTAATTCTCCAGTTTATTGAGGCATATCGCTTACTCCTTCAGAGCCAGGTGTCCACAACAATGTGTTCCCTATACCCACTTTGTAAAGTTTGGACTCCCCATTTTGAAGGGTTTACTTCTCTGCACCCTCATCATGGAACTATAGTTCCCTTGGCCACTTTGTGAAGCCCTGTATTCCCATTGTGAACGTTGGTATGAAATTAGCATGGTGTGAATGACCACATATACATGCATAGCTCAAATTCTAAAAAAGCAGAACGAGGACAATTAGCTAATGGTGATTTACTGCTTATAATCAAAAGGAAGGAAGAAAGAGAGGGAGAAAGAGAAAAATGGAGACATAGAAAAAAGGCAGAGAGAGAGAAAGACAACCATTAGCACAGAGTGACAGACCGCTTATAACGAGCGCCTCCTCCATGGCAGATTGTAAGAAATTGGGTTAACCATTAGCAGTGAGTGGCAGACCGCTTGGAGCGAGCACCTCCACAGTGCCTCTGATTCAAAGAAAGGAGGAAGATGGCCATTAGAATAGTGTGAGACTGCTTAGAGACAGATATTTACTTGGGATCCAAGGGAGTGAAGGGAGGACAGAGAATCCCAAGCTGGAGGTGAGATAGAATTGCACACAGAGGGCACAAACATGTTCCTACTAATCAAAATAAAGATCTGATGGGCAGGAGCAGCTCCAAGGTATCTGGCATCAGCTAGTATACAGGAAACATATCTGGAGAACTAGCAGCTAGTACATGGCATGCCACAAATGTAATATTCATTTGAGTTCCAAACTATTGTCCATTATATATGCCTTCTTGCAATGTTAATGTGATTGGAATTGTACTTGATAATGTTTTTTCTTTTTATTATGGTGTGATTGATTTCTGGAAAGTTTATTTTAAGCTATACACAATGTTTTATTATTAATATGCTGCATTATACTTTTAAATGTCTTATATGTGTCATAATGCTCCTTTATACACATTCCAAAAATTGGTTATTTTCACATAGGTATATTTGTATGGCAAATATAGCTCCTAGTATTGCTTGGTGTCAAGATATCTGGGCTCCTTGAATCTACAAGCATGAAATAAATAGCTCCCAGCTTTCTTGTATTACATTTGAGAAGGACAAAAGAGAACGAAACAGTCAATCTTGTCCATGGTGCCAACATTTTTCATATGGTTCAAAGCGTTGCACTTTCCACAATGCAAAATACATATTCTGCTGCTAACACTGGACTATCTGGTGCACATTCCCTCCCCCACACTTTGTTACATTACATGTGACCCGTGCGCATATACACATCTTCACCAGTTGCCATGGTTAACTCTGTGCAAGTCTCCGGCCACACATTTTGCAGTTGTCCTCACACTGTTTGTTCCTGGTGCCACGCCAAACTGTAGCTTCATTGGCACAGCCTGACACAAATACCAAGTAAGCAACATTATTACCAATTACCATTATTACCATTGCTGTTTATGTTGAAACTCGATCTTTTCCCCTCTTTCTAGGAAAGTCGAATCTGGATGTTTTTGCAGTGTGCTGCCCCACCCCTGTACTACATCCACACTGCTCCTGCGTTCCCCTGTAGTGTGTTGCCTGTGTGTTGCCTCCTGTGTGCCTCCTTCTGTGTGAAACCTGGTGCTTCCTGAGTTGCGCGGCTGTGGGCTATGCTTCCTTTTCTCCCTTAATCTCCCTTCTTTCCTCCTCGCATGCTATTTGGTGCTCTCAATCTATCTCCCATCTGCTCAAACTGCTACTCTATCTCCTATCCTATCCCATTCCTCTCACTAAGTCTGGAAGGAAAAAGTTCAAGAGGAATATCCTGGTCTCCAACCCAGTCCTCCCTATCGCTGATACCCACATCAGCGCTTCCTCCAGACAGACTCTAACCGACATACTATTTGTCGTTCCCTCTCGAGATTTATGGAAACCTCATATGGTCTCTTGTTCTCTCTCCTTTCTCCTTCTCTTCAATTAATAGTGGTGCCCAGTGGGAGGTCCTCCTGGCCCTCTTCCAATCCTTCAAGGCCATTATCAATGTCTATCTAAATGGTAGCATCATGGTCCAGGGTTCTCAGCCCAATCTCCTTCTTGCTAGGCGTCCCCCACGTCTTATCAAATTCCTCCCTTCTCCTGCCTCTCCTAACACGTCTCTGGCCCCTATGCCACCTCCGTCTACTGCCTCTGCCCACTCTCTGGCTCTTCTACTGTTGGAATAGAAAATATATTGTGACTCCTATTGTGGAAAATATATTTAATATTGGCCTACGCCAAGCTGCTCGAAAGTCGCTTGCAAGAGAAATCTGTGTTGCAAGGTCCTGACCTTTAAATCCATGTAGGTCGCCATTTTAGGTCAAACCGCCATTTTAGGATTTGTGTGGAAAAGTCATCTTGTGAGCTAAAATGGTGGACGATGTCATTGCAAAATACAACATGGCCGTCTTGACCTCTGTACATTGCTAATGTGTAATCTGCCTGCAGGCTACTTGTTGAGGTCATGAACTGAGACCTCGTCCTATGTTGACCTATGTGTAAAAGGACTACTCGCGCAATGAAACCAATCCACGAGTATATATTATGATAATGTATTTACATATTGAACAAAGAACATCTGTTTTACTACATTGTATTAATGTTTAAGACGACCTGCAATGCGAAACTTTAGAATACACAGTTAATACATACGCTTATTGTTACATGTAATAAAAACAAACCAGTTAGATGCAGTTATTTGGGATTCGGCAACAAACCCTAGAATTGGTGATGTATAAAGTGGAATATTAACCCTAAGTGGGGCTGGACATAGTGCCCACAAAATGTATAAAAAGCGAATGCATTCTAATGTACAGCGTCTCTCACTGAACACACTGAACCACGCTGGAGTTCATTGTGTTGTACTGAGGGCCGATAGCTATCTGACTTTGCACTGTTTTTGTAATTGAATTCAGTAGAGCATAAAGTACTTTGTATGTTCCTTTGTAACCCGTGTTCGGTGTATTTCCTTTTGGGGTACTCAGCCTCGATATTTTGTTTCTGTTTTCACAGTTGGCACCCAAATAGGGACCCTCAAGATTGATGCCGGATTGTTGAAGGTTGACACATGCTATCGGACCGGGATCGGACGGTGTGACAAAAAGGAAGGGGCCCCTGGATGAGACGCGACACCTCAGCAGCGCTGCACAATCCGATCCCTGGACGATTAGCCTGTGCTCTGAGACGGCATCTTGACGAGGGTCCACTTATCGAGGCGGGTAGATTTGCCGAAATCACCATACACGAGGTAAGATTAGTAAGGTAATATTCTTAGAAGTATCGATCGGTCCTCCTTAGGTTTGGCCAGGTGAGTCATGACCCGACTCTTAATTTAACCTTGGCAATTTGAATTTTGGCGCATTGTATCTGCAGACACAATTATTGACCAGGTAACACCAAGAATTTGAGATACGCCTGGGAAATTGTCTACCTGCTTTAGGGCATTATTCCACAGTGATAGACAATCTTTGGAATCTAGCTGTCCCGCACCACAGGAGGGGTCGCCGGCATGTACTATGTACTGTAAGCATGGCATTGGAAGTATAGTATTTAATGATATTTGGCACAGACAAACCAGACATGCCTCCAAACTTCAGTGGCCAATCACTGGTAGTTTTGAGATCCCTCGCATTGAATATTTGGAGTCAGTATTGTTAAAGAAAAAGGCTAGACCTGCAGCATTTGATGTTTTGCAGAATTGGAAAAAAGAAGCTTTAAAACAGCTTAAGAGTAGAGAGAAACATGCTGAATCAGCTAAAAATATGCAAAGGGCTTTCTCACTTGGTATTCAGAAAATCTATCCTTCCAAAGATCTTCATGATTCTGATGAGTTTTTTGAGAAAATATTAAATGAACGAAGCCCTGGTGCCTCTGCGCCACCTCTGTATGTTCCTCTTCCCGCTGCTGTACCTTTTGCTGTTGTTATTCCTGCTCTTCCTGCTCAACCTGTTGTTCCTACTCCTCCGACTTTTGTCCCTCCACCTGCTCCTCCACCTCTTTTTATCGCACCAGTTATAGCTCCTCAATCGAATTTGCCTGCTCCCCCTCTTCCAAGTGGTCTTGGGCCGCTTGTAATCGATCATGGTGCAGGTTCGAAGGTTGTCACTCGCAGTACTGTACCACCGGAGAAGAAACTTGAGTTAATTGCATGGACTAAGCATTGTATGGAGAAGGATGATCAAGATAGTGTTTTTTCCACACTTTTTAATATGGATACTTTTCCTGAGAAAAATGTTTTTATTGAAGGTTTGGGGATTCAGTTATGTATAATGTGGGAAAGATTAAATAATGCGGACGTTCCGCAGGGGTTAAGGGATCTAAATACTTTAGCACTTTCCAGAGACACTGTGGAGAAGGTAAATGAGCATGTCGAGAGGTTATTTGAGTATAGAAAGGAGTTAGAAAGGATACGGAATGAGGATGATGAAGAGGAAAGTATGTATGTACAGAAACGGTACCTTCCGTGTCGTAAAGCGATATCGGAGGAAATGCGAATTTGTAAGAAAGATGTGATTAGATGGGTTTCAGACATATCGATAACTCCAGTTGAGGTATATGACACATATAGTCAATATACTTTGGAAATGCAGAGGAAAGTGATACAGGTAATGGTAGAGTACCTGCAGGATGAATGTGTAAAGAGGAAGATTAGTTGTCCCACAGAGTTATTGAATATTTATAAGAGAGCTTTTTCGCCTGACACTTCTTCGACTGCTTTAGCGCTCGACTTGACTCTGTTGCTTAGTAAGCGTTCGAGTTGCCTACATCTCAGTTGCCTATGAGAGAGGTTCCTCTGACGTTTGTCCCGAAGGTTGAGGTTGCGGCCAATGTTGCTCAAGGTATAGTCGCTGTGGACATTCCCGCACATTATGTATCACAGTTTGTTCACGTCCCGTTTTCACGACAGAAAGTGAACACCATTAGACAGTCTATTCCTGACATTAGGAAAAATCCGACAGGGTTCTATAAAGAGATGGAATCTGTTTTTCAATCCTCAGTGTTCACCTTAGGTGACATTGATTTATTGTTTCCAGTACTCCTTCCCGTAGATTTACGGAAACAAGTTAGAACTATTGACGATGTACCCGGGTTGGGAGATACATGGGCGAATTTAACTAGGCTCGATGGGGAAAGGCCAGCTGGCGAAAGACCACAACAGGTGATATTAACTCTGCATGATAGAATTATTGCTAAATTAAAAAACCATAATTCCCGGAAAAATTAATATTTGAGACAAGCTTACGGCCTGTGTCCAAGGAAAGTCTGAGGGTGCTACCGAGTTCTTTAATCGGTTTAAACAGGTATTTTCAGATTTCAGTGGACAAGACTTAGGCACAGAGTCTGGGAAAAGATTATTTGTGGACAAATGTGTACGTGGATTGCTGCCTGACATCCAGTCACAGATTATGCCCTCTGAGAGCGCTTGGCAGGCGAAATCGCAATCAGAAGTACTGCATATGGCTCAGTACTATGCGAATCGTGTCAATAATGAAAAAGATAAGATTGAAATACAGAAAGGTGATTTGAAAACATAGGTACTATTGCAGCAAATTGTTAGTTGCCCCAGAGGGGGTAACTCTCAGGTTAGAGGTCAGTATGTCCCACAGGGGAATGTGCCCTTGGGTGCTGTGAACATTTATCAGTGTGCTTATTGTCGTCGAGAGGGTCATTGGCGAGCACAATGCCCCGTCCTTCAACAGAGGTCGAATAATATATTTGGTACTATGGGTAGGCGATCCAGAGGTCGCCTGGGCGTAGGGGGCCCTGGTAGAGGTCAGTTTACACAGGACCCTCAACAGCATTTTTCACAGGACAATCAGACTCCGAGTGCGGACACTAGGAACATATTCGATCATCCTTTCGCTGCATATTTATCTGAAGAGCTTCCTTTTGATAATATTCTGTTTCATTAGGATTGGAACCTACACCTATTCCGTCAAACAGAAAGGTCCCTATGTTGAAATGATGGTGGGAAATAGGAAACATCAGTTCTTGATAGACACTGGAGCACAGAAGTGTTCCATTGATCGTTCGCGGGTTCCAAACATTCCACTGTCAGGGCAAACCAATGTTTCTGTAGGGTTTTCCGGTACACCAGTTGTTTGTCGGGTCTCTATGCCGGTACCTATTTCTTTGGGTACCTTTACGGACCAGTGTCCTTTTCTATTGACCTCGGATTGCAGGGAAAACTTGCTAAGGTTTAATTTGTTCAAAGAATTGAATGCAGTGATTTATTGTTCTTCCGATGGAGTGCTCTTGATGATTTCACTGCAGCAATCCTCTGCCTCGCAATTTCTGACTAGACCTTTGCCTCCAGAATTCATTGATGTACCAGAGAACTTGTGGGCTGTTGACGACAATGATGTCGGTGTTTTGCAGATTGAGCCTGTTAAGATAGTTTTGAAACATGGAATTGAGCTGCCACGCATTCCCCAGTATAAGATTTCGGGGGAGGGCGAGCGAGCTTTGAAATGTATTGTTTCTGATTTTGTGCACTGTGATGCTGGAAATGCATCGGAGGGACAGGGCCTCCGTATCCTTGTCCTTTACTGCTTTTTATCGTGTGTTCTGTCTTGTTTTCCACGCAGGAGTTCATGTGGGACTCCTGGTGGTGCAGCTCTCTTTTGGTTTGGTGAACGGACCCGCGGGATACCCTTATGGCACCCATGGGTGGGGATACAACCCTGTGCCCCTAGTGTATGTTTTTGGGCACTTGTGGTGGCCCAAAGAGCAGGGTATGGGCTGGTGGCAGCTCCATGCTGAATTTAACAGGTGCGCGGAGTATCCTCCATTTTGGGATACCCCGGCCCTGCCATTGGGATCAGTTGATTCCTGATGGAAAACAAGATGGCCCCGGTGGCCTCTTGCTTTCTATTACCCATTACCTTGTTTTTCCAAAGTCCTGGGAAGCCCTGACTCTGTCCCTTCCCCCTGACTGGCTGTTGGGTGGAAATGCCGTATGGTTGTTGTGAAGGCCCGGCCAGACTAGCTGGAGCCTTCCCGGTGTTGTATGTTGTGGGTACCTCCTGTGGGTGGGACCTGGGTGAATAGAGTGTGTGACGAATATGCATTCTGTGTTGTGGGTGTCTAGTATCTGGTGGTTGACACAATGACTGAGACAACCCTGCCCGAAACCGGTATGAATGCAGCTTGGAGTGTTGAATGGCTCGGTACTTGTCCCAATACACATAACTTGTTGTGAGTGTCTGGAGAGAAGTGAATGGCCTGAATACCTCGTGTGCCTGATTGTCTGCCTGCCTGCATGAATGCCCATAGTCGTGATTGGATGCTTGAGTGTGACCCGGCGGAATGAATGCGAGATCAACAGTATATCTGGGGACCTCTCACTGCTAGGAATCGTGTTCAGAAGCTGAAGTCCACTACGACGAGTAACTGGAGTAACTGACGCTTGACCTTGAAGCCCTGCTGGATGAGAAGAATTGCTGTTGCTCTCCTTCACAATCTGAAAGCTGTTGTGTCTCCAAGGACTGACCCAGAGAGGACCTGGTAAGGCGCCCTCTTCCCGAGCTACGAGGGACCATCGTGCACAGCTGATCTTTGCCAACGCTCCCTGGTAGACAGACCTTCAACAGACTGCCGACCCGATACGGGGACTGCTGCGGAACTCCAAGGAGAAGCACCCGGACAGTTGTCCGCCACTGTCGACGACTGCCGTCGCCGACCGGAGCCGCCGTGCTCCCGTTTGCCTAAGAACTTCAATTGATCATCGGACGCTCTCGTCTACATCGCCACCTGCTTGTCTCCCGCTGGAGAAGGCCCGACCGTCGACGCGCCGAGGAGCATCCACCGGTGGGTTTCCCGCCACCTAAAGACCGCAGAGACGCAGATGACTCGACGCCCTTGCTGGGCCACAGTTCTTCTTCATCTCTTTGCGGTCCAGAACTATCGTCACCGAGGTGCCCCGCACGCCTCTTCCTTGCAGGACGCTAACGCTCTGTCTTCGACAAGCACCGCTAGGAACGAAGCTGCCACTTCCCGGCCGTAGTTCACCCTGTTCACCGTCGGACGTTCGACGACCCGTGACTCCCGCCTTAAAGGGAGGGCACTCAAGAAGGGCCATCGATTCCCCGACACCGAACGCCGAGGTCCTCGACACCTCTCGACGATCCGTGGCTCCTGCTTGAAAGGGAGTCACTCAAGAAGGATCGGTCGACGCATCGTCGGAGACCTCTACTCCATCAGGTACATTGGGGGGGTAAAACCTTAATAGGAAGAAGTGAGACTATTGAACATATGGACTGGGCTTGTGCGATATATCTTTATTTACAGGTTGCCCAGGTGGGGGGATCTCCACACAGAACTGTGTCTAGGGTACGGGGCCAGTATTCTGCCTACTGTTTCAACCATCTTGCCTTCCTATCGCTATTGCTGGTTTCCTCATTATTAATCTGTGTGACATTTTAACCGTACATGTTGTTGCACTTTAATGAGATTTGATAACATTGGTGGTACCACTTTAGAATTGTATATATTTATCATTATTGACTTCCAAGTACAAAGTGCGTTATTGTGATCGTGTACATACCTTTGAATATTAATTATATAAAGACTGTGTTTTCAGTAATACAGTGTGTGGACATTCCTTTGTGGGGGTTCGGGGACTACACTGTACTTAAGAACCACCCTGCATCACCTCCTGAGAAGCTAGGCCTTGATTGCTCGTCCATTGCTACCCTATAGAGAATCTTGGCTGGGGTCCGCTGTGCCTCTCCTCTACCATATAGAGAGCGGAAGTACAGACACCCCCTACCAGTCTTTACACTGGTGGCAGCGGTGGGATGCTTATGGTTTTAAGAATCAGTGTATAACCGTGCCACTTACAAAATATCTGCACTTTATTCGATTAAGGTGTGGGTGTGTACAAAATAACTGCATTACAAGCAATGGAGTCTATTGTGAATGGTAAATTGACTCGGATGAGCTTAGAGGCTCTCCAGAGTGCTTGTGAAGCCAGGGAGTTAGACTTTGTGGATAAGTCTAGGGCTGAGCTGATAGCTGCCCTGGTGGACTACCAGACCGATGGTGAAACTCTTGTTGAAAGGGGGAGTGCAACCAATGAGGACTCTGCCCCTGGGGTTTCTAATGAATCTGTTTCTGGGAATGCCGCCATTCCTGCTGCCTCTGTTCCGAACCCCAGCAATTCCTTGGAACTTGAGTTATTAAGGATGAAATTGGCCTTTGAATATTGCAAGTTGGAAATAGATGCTGAGCTTAAGAAAGAGGAGCTGGCTCAACAAGTTGAACTCAAGACTAGGGATCTTGAACTCAAAGACAAGGACACTGAATGTCAGAGAATCCAGCTAGAGAAAGCTCGAGTGGAGACTTCAGCGAAACCCAGTGAGAGTGTCAGGTCCCCAGCAACTAAATTTATGAAAGATTTGGTTGGTGTGTTTTCAGAGGGTTCTGATATCCTCCAATGGATTGAAGCGTTTGAAATGGCTTGTGCAATTCATGATGTTGACAAAAGAGATTGGGCTAAGTGTTTGCTAAGCAGATTGCCTCAAACTGGATATGACTGTATTCTAAAGCTGAGTGTGGAAGAAAGGGGTCAGTATGAGTGTATGAAATCTGCTTTGATTGCCAAGTTTGGCAAGACGCCTACCCAATACCTTAAGAGGTTCAGGGATTTTAAGAAAAGAGAGAATGTGTCTTGGGTCGACTGGGTGAGTGCTGCGCACATGAATATGATGGGGTGGATTGATGGTTACAAGGTGAAAACTTTTGTTGAATTGTGCCACCTGTTGTTTTTTGAGCATTTTTCTGAAGCCTGTTCACCGGAGCTGCATCAGTATGTTGCTGACCAGAACATTTTGGATCCCTTTAAGCTGGCCCGGTTGGCTGACAAGTGGGTCTCCCACCGGGTGTCCTCTAAGGACTCCAGTGGGAAGGACAAGGACAAAGAAAAGGGGGCCTCTCAGAAAGCTGAGGAGTCCCAAAAGCAGTCACAGTCGAATAAACCTAAACCCTCCTCTCCTAAGACCCAAAAATCTAGTGGGGATAAGTCATCTGTGGGTGGGAATAAGAGTAGTGGTCCACCTGCTGCAAAGCAGGCTCCCGGTGGTTCCAGTACCGTACCCCGCACTCCCGGCACTTGTTGGGACTGTGGGGCTCTGGATCACAAAAGGGGTGACTCCAAGTGTAAAGGTAAGGCACTCGGAGTACAGGCTGTCAGCCTGACCTACCCTTACCCCATGTCTGAGGTGGAGGCCACTGTCCTCCCCTCCTCTACAGGAATCACTTTTGGTGCTCCCCTAGAGATTTCCTTAGTGTCCCTTGGGGCCTGGCACCAGTACGCGGAAGTACTGGCGACTATCCCACAGAACACCCGTAGATTTTTGAGAAGTGTCCTCCTGAATGGCCAGCCTTCTACTGGTTTGAGAGACACTGGGGCAAGCATGACAGTGGTGGAAAGGACCCTGCTCAAGCCAGAGGACTATGTAGATGCTCCTCTGAGAACCACCAGGTTAGCTGGTGGGCCTCCCAAATTATCGCCTGTAGTCCGAGTCACACTCGTAATTGGAGACAAGACAGCAAAGCTTCCTGTCCTGGTTCAGGACAATGTCCCTGCTAACATTCTGTTAGGTAACGATCTAGTAGAGATGGGATTGATCACGGATGGTCTTCCCATGACTGCTGCTGCAGTCACTAGGTCACAGGTGACACCGTGTCTGGCTGTGAGTCAGGTACCCGAGCCGAATGGCGCGGCCGAAGGCAAGACGAAGGAAGAGCAAGAAGGCCTACCTCTGTGGAGGGAGCTCCTTCTCTTCCTGCTGTTCCAACAGCACCCATTGGGATCCATGCTCCGGACGGACTGGGTCCAGTGGTAAACCCTGTCTCAACTCCTGTGGGAGAAGAGCCAGAAGACTCTCCTATGGGAGAGGTTCTCAACCCGGAGGATCATCTCGATCTTCAATGCTTGTTAGCTGAAGGGGGACCCTCCTGGGCAGACTTCTGTAAAGGACAGAGAGAGTGTCCCTCTCTCGAGGGTTTGAGGAAACAGGCCCTGTCCCAGGCACACGGAGAAGTGCCTAGGACATTCTGGATTCGTTCAGAGGGTGAGCTCCTTGTTAGTGAGCCCACTAAGCCTGAACCTGGTGCCCTCAAGAGGTTGGTGGTACCCCAGGTTTACCGGCCCTTCCTACTGCAGTTGGCGCATGAGGTGCCCTTGGCTGGTCATCTTGGTACCAAGAAAACTAAGCAGAGGCTCTCTGCCCATTTCTACTGGCGTTGGATGGGAGTAGAAGTGGAGTCCCACAGCAGGACCTGCCCAACTTGTCAGTTATCTGGCAAGACTGGAGGCAGTGTCATTGCCCCACTGCAGCCATTGCCAGTGGTTGGCACACCGTTTGAGAGGGTGGGCATCGACATGACCCTCCCACGTCAGGTGGACATCGGTTCATCCTGGTTTTGGTAGATCATGCCACCAGGTACCCTGAGGCTATACCCCTTCGGACTTTTACTGCCAAGGTGGTTGCCCGGGCCCTCCTGGGCATTTTCACCCGTGTTGGATTCCCCAAGGAGGTTGTCTCTGACCGAGGATCCAACTTCATGTCTAGTTACATGAAAACCATGTGGAAAGAGTGCGGGGTAACCTACAAGTTCTACACTTCTTACCACCCCAGACCAATGGTCTGATTGAGAGATTTAATAAAACTCTCAAGGGCATGCTAGGTGCTTTGGAAGAGCCCCTAAGGAGGAAATGGGATCTCCTCCTGCCATGCCTGCTGTTTGCTTACAGAGAGGTACCTCAAGAGGGTGTTGGTTTCAGCCCCTTTGAGTTACTCTTTGGACATCCCGTGAGGGGGCCCCTCGCCTTGATCAGAGAAGGTTTGGAAGCCACCCCTCCCGGTCCCACCAAGCAAGTGGGGGACTATGTGTTAGGCCTCAGACGGAGGATGACACAGATGATGGGTCAAGCAACGGCGAATCTCAAGGCCAGCCAGGAATTGAACAAATACTGGCATGACTTTAAAGCATCGCAAGTAGATTGGACTCCGGGACAGGAGGTCCTCGTGATGGAGCCTACCAAGCCTCGGGAATTGGCAGATAAATCGACTGGTCCCTTCCGGATAATCTCCAAGATGGGCGATGTCAATTATCTGGTTGACATGGGAATCCCAGGGGTAGCCCCTCAGGTATTCCATGTTAATAGGATCAAGCCTTCCCACAGGCGAGCAGAAGTCTCATGTCTCTTGCTAGCTTCAGAGCAAGAAGAGGATGAGAGTGAGCCCCTTCCTGATTTTCTGCATAGCAACCCTCAGGATGGCTCCGTGGAGGGAGTGCAGCTTCCTCCAGATTTGACAACCGAAAAGCAGATAGCCTTCAGGACTTTGCTCCAGCAGTATGCCTCTCTGTTTTCACTGATGCCAGGCCTTACACCGTGGTGTAAGCACGAGATTGAAACTGGTGACAGCGTGCCTGTCAAGAGTAGGAGCTACCGAATGTCAGATACGGTTAAGAACCACATCCAGGCTGAGGTCGCCAAGATGTTGGATCTGGGTGTTATTGAACCCTCAACCAGTCCCTGGTCCAGTCCTGTGGTCCTTGTCCCCAAGGCAAGTTCCCAGGCAGGTACCAAGGATTGGAGGTTCTGTGTGGACTACCGAGGAGTCAATGCTGTCACCAAAACTGACGCGCACCCATTGCCCAGGGCTGATGAGCTTGTGGACACCATAGGTGCTGCCAAATTTGTGAGCACCTTTGACCTCACCTCAGGCTATTGGCAAATAGCTCTGACAGGCCATGCCAAGGAAAAGGCGGCGTTCTCAACAGCAGAGGGACTCTACCAGTTTAGGGTCATGCCTTTTGGGTTGAAGAATGCCCCTGCCACCTTCCAGAGATTGATCAATCATGCTCTCAGTGGGCTGGAAGCCTTTTGTGTGGCTTATTTAGATGACATTGCCGTCTACAGTTCCACTTGGGAAGAGCACTGACACATCTGGGTAGAGTGTTACAGGCCTTTAAGAGGGCTAACCTCACTATCCAGGCCACCAAGTGTCAGATAGCTCAGGGGAAAGTCACGTATCTTGGTCATGAGGTAGGAGGGGGTCAAATCCAACCTCTCCCCAGTAAGGTACAGGATGTACAGGAATGGGAGACTCCCACTACTCAAACCCAGGTGAGAGCCTTTTTGGTCCTCACTGGGTACTATTGCAATTTCATGGCGGACTATGGAACCATAGCTGCACCACTGACAGCTCTGACTTCACCCAAGCAGCCTAGGAAGGTCAATTGGACTGAGGACTGTCAGAGGGCCTTTGATGGCTTGAAAGAAAGTCTGTGTCGGGCACCCGTGTTGTGTGCGCCTGACTACAGCCGACCTGCGACACCGGAATTGGAGCTGTCTTGTTGCAGTTAGATGACAAAGGGAGAGAACATCCTATCATATTCATCAGTAGACAACTCAAGGGTAGAGAACTTAGGTGGGCTACTGTTGAAAAGGAATGTTTTAGTATAGTTTGGAGCCTTAGGCGTTTTAGGCCCTACCTTACGGGGTCTACCTTCAAGGTCCAAACAGATCATAAGCCCCTTAAGTGGCTTATGCAGATAAAGGGTGAAAATCCGAAACTGCTCAGGTGGTCCATTAGCCTACAAAGGCTAGACTTCACCATAGAGCACAGACCAGAGAAGAGTCACGATAATGCAGATGGCCTTTCCAGAAGGTATGTTGACCGTCTGGATGAGGGTGTCTATGCCGTGGGAGATTAGGCACCCTCCACCTCAGTCTGGGGGGGGGGGACTGTGATGCTGGAAATGCATCGGAGGGACAGGGCCTCCGTATCCTTGTCCTTTACTGCTTTTTATCGTGTGTTCTGTCTTGTTTTCCGTGCAGGAGTTCATGTGGGACTCCTGGCGGTGCAGCTCTCTTTTGGTTTGGTGAACGGACCCGTGATATACCCTTATGGCACCCATGGGGGGGGTACAACCCTGTGCCCCTAGTGTATGTTTTTGGGCACCTGTGGTGGCCCACAGAGCAGGGTATGGGCTGGTGGCAGCTCCATGCTGAATTTGACAGGTGCGCGGAGTATCCTCCATTTTGGGATACCTCGGCTCTGCCATTGGGATCAGTTGATTCCTGATGGAAAACAAGATGGCCCCGGTGGCCTCTTGCTTTCTATTACCCATTACCTTGTTTTCCCAAAGTCCTGGGAAGCCCTGACTCTGTCCCTTCCCCCTGACTGGCTGTTGGGTGGAAATGCCATATGGTGTTGTTGTGAAGGCCCGACCAGACTAGCTGGAGCCTTCCCGGTGATGTATGTTGTGGGTACCTCCTGTGGGTGGGACCTGGGTGAATAGAGTGTGTGACGAATATGCATTCTGTGTTGTGGGTGTCTAGTATCTGGAGGTTGACACAATGACTGAGACAACCCTGCCCGAAACCGGTATGAATGCAGCTT
Organism: Ambystoma mexicanum; assembly: GCF_040938575.1. NCBI lineage: Eukaryota > Metazoa > Chordata > Amphibia > Caudata > Ambystomatidae > Ambystoma > Ambystoma mexicanum. The sequence goes on from NC_090937.1 coordinate 451,117,230, forward strand.
GGAGTGTTGAATGGCTCGGTACTTGTCCCAATACACATAACTTGTTGTGAGTGTCTGGAGAGAAGTGAATGGCCTGAATACCTCGTGTGCCTGATTGGCTGCCTGCCTGCATGAATGCCCGTAGTCGTGATTGGATGCTTGAGTGTGACCCAGCGGAATGAATGGGAGATCAACAGTATATCTGGGGACCTCTCACTGCTAGGAATCGTGTTCAAAAGCTGAAGTCCACTACGATGAGTAACTGGAGTAACTGACGCTTGACCTTGAAGCCCTACTGGACGAGAAGAATTGCTGTTCCTCTCCTTCACAATCTGAAAGCTGTTGTGTCTCCAAGGACTGACCCAGAGAGGACCTGGTAAGGCGCCCTCTTCCCGAGCTACGAGGGACCATCGTGCACAGCTGATCTTTGCCAACGATCCCTGGTAGACAGACCTTCGACAGGCTGCCGACCCGATACGGGGACTGCTGCGGAACTCCAAGGAGAAGCACCCGGACTGTTGTCCGCCACTGTCGACGACCGCCGTCGCCGACCGGAGCCGCCATGCTCCCGTTTGCCTAAGAACTTCAATTGATCATCGGACTCTCTCGTCTGCATCGCCACCCGCTTGTCTCCCGTTGGAGAAGGCCCGACCGTCGACGCGCCCAGGAGCATCCACCGGTGGGTTTCCCGCCACCTAAAGACCGCAGAGACGCCATGACTCAACGCCCTTGCTGGGCCACAGTTCTTTTTCATCCCTTTGTGGTCCAGAACTATCGTCACCGAGGTGCCCCGCACGCCTCTTCCTTGCAGGACGCCAACGCTCTGTCGTCGACGAGCACCGCTAGGAATGAAGCTGCATCTTCCTGGCCGTAGTTCACCCTGTTCACCGTCGGACGTTCGACGACCCATGACTCCTGCCTTAAAGGGAGGGCACTCAAGAAGGGCCGTCGATTCCCCGACACCGAACGCTGAGGTCCTCGACACCTCTCAACGATCCGTGGCTCCTGCCTGAAAGGGAGTCACTCAAGAAGGATCGTTCAACGCATCGTCGGAGACCTCTACTCCACCAGGTACATTGGGGCGGTTAAAACCTTAATAGGAAGAAGTGAAACTATTGAACATTTGGACTGGGCTTGTGCGATATATCTTTATTTACAGGTTGCCCAGGTGGGGGGATCTCCACACAGAACTGCGTCTAGGGTACGGGGCCAGTATTCTGCCTACTGTTTCAACAATCTTGTGTTCCTTCCTATCGCTATTGCTGGTTTCCTCGTTATTAATCTGTGTGACATTTTAACCATACAGTTGATGCACTTTAGTGAGATTTGATAACATTGGTGGTACCACTTTAGAATTGTATATATTTATCATTATTGACTTCCAAGTACAAAGTGCGTTATTGTGATCGTGTACATACCTTTGAATATTAATTATATAAAGACTGTGTTTTCAGTAATACAGTGTGTGGGCATTCCTTTGTGGGAGTTCGGGGACTACACTGTACTTAAGAACCAGCCTGCATCACCTCCTGAGAAGCTAGGCCTTGATTGCTCGTCCATTGCTACCTTATAGAGAATCTTGGCTGGGGTCCGCTGTGACTTTCCACTACCATATAGAAAGCGGAAGTACAGACACCCCCTGCCAGTCTTCACACGCACCGCGGTGTGATTAGAGAAATTTCAGGAAGTTTGTGTAATAGTCCGATTTTACCCGTGTACAAGAAAGGCGATAATGTAATTCCATTCTGTTTTATAATTGATTTACGTGCCATTAATAAAGTTGTGGCACCGCAATTTCCAATTGTGCCTGATGTGAGGACAATCCTAACCATGATTCAAGCTACAGCTACTTACTTTAGTGTTGTGGACCTAAAGAATGCGATCTTTAGTATTCCTATACACAAGGATAGTAGATATTTGTTTGCGTTCACCTTAGGGGGACGCTCGTTTACATTTACTTGTGCACCTCAAGGGTACACACAGAGTCCTAGTATTTATAGTAGGGCTTTGAAAGAACAACTTGATACCCATGAATTGCCCTCTACTTGTACTTTGCTTCAGTACGTTGACGATTTGCTTCTGGCTGCTGACTCTGAGAGTGCCTGTAAGGAGGGCACTGTGTTACTACTTATTCATCTAGCTAAGCATGGTCACAAAGCTTCGCTTAAGAAATTTCAATATTGTTGTCAGGAGGTCGCCTATTTAGGCTATCTCCTGTCAAAGGAGGGAAGAAGATTGACACCTGAAAGAATAAAACACATTTCTGGCATGTCTGTCCCAAATACGCAGAAGGAGGTTAGGGCATTGATAGGTATGGCTTCTTACTGTAGGTTGTGGATCCCAAATTTTTCACTAGTGATAAAACCGATGCTGGCCTTGATGAAGAAGGGCATTTCTTCGCCGTTGCCATGGACCTCGGAACACAAGCAATCGTTTGACTTGCTTAAGACTGCATTATGCTCTGGACCAGTTTTGGGCACACCAAACTATGTAAAGGCCTTCGTATTGTTTGTGCATGAATGTGATGGATGTGCTTTGGGTGTATTAACGCAGGAGCATGGAGGGAAGAATAGGCCATGCGGTTACTATTCCTCCGCCCTTGATCCTGTAGCATGCGCGTTGCCAAGATGTTTGCGCGCTGTCGCTGCTGCTGCTGCGTCTGTAAAGCAGAGTGAGGGAATGGTCCTAGGCCATGATTTGACCCTGATGGTGCCTCACTCTGTAGATGTTCTATTCAACCGAACTGAAACGCAACACCTCACTTCCGCACGGTTGACGAGATATGAATTGATCTTGTTTGCCCCTCACATTCAAATTAAGAGGTGTTGTGTTCTTAATCCGGCTGAACTCCTATATTTCCTTCAAGATATTACTTGCGGCGATGAAGACTCACATGATTGTTTGTATACGACCGAATAAGAAACAAAGGGCAGGATTGATTTGAAAGATACCCCTTTGGATAATCCGCAAGGAGAGCTGTTTTGTGACGGCTCCTGCTTTAAACTTCTGGATGGTACATCCACAGCCGCTTATGCAATCACTACCTTGAGCACGGTTGTGGAAACTAAGAGAATTACGCATAATTCTGCGCAAGCCGCAGAGATTATAGCATTAAACCGAGCTTGTGAACTTTCCGAAGGGCTTGTAGTAAATATATATAGTGATAGTCGGTAAGCCTTTGGGGTGGTTCACAACTTTGGGAGACTTTGGTCAGAAAGAGGTTTCCTAACCTCGCATTGCACCAAGATCCAACATGGCATCCTAATAGTGCAACTACTCTCAGCACTTGCGCTCCCTACTCAGTTAGCAGTTGTAAAATGTGCAGCACTTCGAAAGATCGTAGATAACATTGGAAAAGGGAATGCTTTCGCTGATCAAATAGCTAGACAAACTGCCACTGATCTCTTTACGGAGATATATGTTTCTAGGGAGACTGAAAATGTTTATGTGATGGATGAGGGCGTGGGGTCTGTACGGGATATCAAAGGCTATGCCACAGTAGAAAAGGCTAAGAGGTGGGCTGAGGGCTTGGGAAAACTTGATGATGATGGGTGTTGGGTGGACACGGTGGATGGAAAAGGGTTACTTCCCGATGCTTATGTGATGATGATGGTTGTAGTGACACACGGTCCTACGCATGTGTGTGCCCAATAGATGACGAAAATGTTAGAAAAAGTTTGGGTAAACGACAAAATTTCAAAAATTGCTCAGCACTACGTCCAGAATTGGATGATTTGCTTACAACATAATGTGGGAAAGGGGACAGCAACCCTGAGGGGAAGTTTTGGGCCACCCTCTGTCCCATTTGAAGTAATTCACTTTGATTTCATTGAAATGGAGCGATGCAACAATTAAAAATATGTATTGGTAGACATTTGTGCCTTTAGTAAGTGGGTTGAGGCTTTCCCTGTTAAAGATGCTACAGCCATGACCACTGCGAAAACCATGTTAAAGGAGTACTTTCCCTGGTTCGGGTTGCCGAGAGTTATCTGGTTGGACAATTGTCCACACTTTGTCGCCGCTGTAATCCTACAGATATGTACAGCGTTACGAATTGACAAACGGTTCCATTCGGCCAGACATCCTCAGAGCGCCGGACTAGTAGAAAGACACAACGGTATCATCAAGAACAAGCTCGCTAAGACGTGTGCCGGCACCAAACTAAAATCGCCTTTCTGAACGTGTTACTAGCTATGCGCACAACCCCTCAAACTAAGACTGGGTTCTCTCCATTTGAGGTGGTAATGGGGAGACCTGCCAATATCTGGAATATTCCAAAATGTCGAAATTTGAGAAATATTGAAAATGTACTACTTTCAGATTATTGTAGCCAATTGATTAAAAACCTGTATTTGATTTACCACCAGGTACGAGAGGCCTTACATGTGCGTTACGAAGGCCCGGGCCACGGCATACGACCGGGGAGCTGGGTGCTCATTAAATCATTTGAGCGCACCTCCTGCCTCGTGCCTCGCTGGCGTGGGCCATTCCAGGTCCTGTTCGTCACCCAAACAGCGGTGCGGGTAGCTGGCCGAAAGAATTGGATCCACGCGTCACACATCAAGAAACTTCCTCACCCTGTGCCACACGTTACAGAAGAAGCAGAACCCCTCACTGATACTGCAACTGATGATCCCAAAGCAGTAAGCAGCACTGAGAGTGTGTCGGAGAATATCTCTAAGCCCGAGAGGCTTGGGGAAGCTGCCATTTTGTTTCCACACTTTCCACAAATTTTGCACCCGGAAACGGCTGTTTCAAATTCAGCCTCTTCATCTGTCCCTGATACGTTGCTTCCAACGGGAAGTGACGACACATTGTTTCTGGATCAATCAGTACCAAGAACAGCCAGATATCACTTGCGTCCGATAAAATAGACATACGGCACGGTTCGGCTGTGCATTCAAGGAAGGAAAAGAGTCATCGAGGGCTTGCTTTTACCCAAATTTGAGAAAGGGGATTCTGTTGGCTAGGGTTTTGGAAGGACACAGAAATCGCACGACCGGGGTGTCGCCAGCAACAAACATTGGGGTTTCCGTTTGAAGACTGCAATGCCTGCTACCACCGCCGCTCATACTGGACTTGTAAATAAGGGGGTGACCAACTGGGACAATGGACAAAATGCCTGGGCCCCGAAAACGTATTGCTGTATTTTTGTATATATTTGGTTTTATAATAGTCACTGTTATAGGCCTTTGGCATTTAGAAGAAGCTTATCCTTTAGAGTTTTCGCTACCGACTAAAAATGTACCCACTGTCCATAGACCTTTTGTCCATTTGCACAGACAAAGGTATCATAATACTCTGTTACTTATCATGAATGCTACACATGCCATTTTTAATAGGTTCATTTGCTGGGTCTGTTCACATTTACCGCAACACGGGGATAAGGGGCTAGGTTGGTATTTTCATCCTTTACCGTTAACAACTGCTTGCTATGCTTCTCTTAGAGCACTGTTCTTTGGCCGATGGAATGATAGCGTCTCAGGGAACTTTGATGGCACCAATTTGAATAGTTTTGAGAAGCGTGTTTTGACTCCCCTGGGATGCTCCCTTTTCACAAATAGGAGTTAGCCGAATGTTGCTTCTATTAGGCCTTCTGATAGACTGTCTCGTCCCTTTCAATCTTTGATTTCCTTTAAAATGGCTCTGATAGGCAATAAGGATGCCATGTCTCCTTCTTACACTGTTAACCATAGCCCCGATTCAGTTTCTTTCTGCGTGCAGAGGAATGGCACTCGGTCAATGGGAGTTTTTAAAGGTTGTGCCAACGTTGCAAATTTGACCGGTGAAGACAGACCTTTGTATGTAGGCGAACCTGTCTATTTTGTTTGCAGTAATGTAGCGTTTCCATGGTTGCCCAGGGATTGGCAGGGAACCTGTTATTTAGGGATCCTGTTACCTGGGGTGTTCATAGCAAGTACTATAGAAATTTCAAAAGCTCATCCACGACGGGACGAGAATGGTGACACCCCAGCACAAGTCTTGGGAGATATAGCAAAATCAATTGTGCCATTTTGGGGGCAGATAGCGAATTCAGAGGATATCAGGAGACCAGCGAGAGTACTGGAGAGAACCATCAACCGGACCACGGATATACTCTACAATATGGCATGAGAGCAGAAAGCAATAAGATTAGTAGCACTCCAAAATCGTATGGCATTAGATGTCATTTTAGCTGAGCGTGGTGGAGTATGCAAATTAGTGGGGTCTGCTTGCTGTGTTTTCGTACCAGATTCCTCCCCAACTATCTTCAAGGCAATACAGAATCTGCACGTCCTTAGTTCCGAAGTGCATGTTCCCGAGGGAAATTGGGATCTTGGCGCTTGGTTCTGGGACTTCTTGCGATCTTGGGGTTCGAAGGTACTTTCGGTTTTATTAACTATTTTAGGAATTCTGTTGTTCCTTTGTTGCTGTATTCAGTGTCTGCCTGGTATGTGTTCGATGCTAGGGGGATGTTGCGCACAAGCAATAGATTTGACAGGACATAAGGTGTATGCCTCAAATAAGACTTCCAAAGAATATGTGTTAAAAGATATATTAGTAAAGGACCTAATGGCAATAGATATTTCAGATAGTGATTCAGGGTACATGGATACTGATGCATGGAGTTATTCGCAAGGAGACCCAAAGTAGTTTTTAGCACTTGTCATAGGCCAAAAGGAGGGTTTGTCGGAATAGAAAGTATATTGTGCCTCCTATTGTGCAAAATATATTTAATATGGGCCTACGCCAAGCAGCTCGAAAGTCGCTTGCGAGAGAAGTCTGTGTTGCAAGGTCCTGACCTTTAAATCCATGCAGGTCGCCATTTTAGGTCAAACCGCCATTTTAGGATTTGTGTGGAAAAGTCACTGTGTGAGCTGAAATGGTGGACAATGTCATTGCAAAATACAACATGACCGTCTTGACTTCTGTACATCGCTAATGTGTAATCTGCCTGCAGGCTACTTGTTGAGGTCATGAACTGAGACCTCGTCCTACGTTGACCTATGTGTAAAAGGACTACTCGCGCAATGAAACCAATCCACGAGTATATATTATGATAATGTATTTACATATTGAACAGAGAACATCTGTTTTACTACATTGTATTAATGTTTAAGACAACCTGCAATGCAAAACTTTAGAATACACAGTTAATGCATACGCTTATTGTTACATGTAATAAAAACAAACCAGTTAGATGCGGTTATTTGGGATTCGGCAACAAACCCTAGAATTGGTGATGTATAAAGTGGAATATTACCCCGAAGTGGGGCTGGACATAGTGCCCACAAAATGTATAAAAAGCGAATGCATTCTAATGTACAGCGTCTCTCACTGAACACACTGAACCACGCTGGAGTTCGTTGTGTTGTACTGAGGGCTGATAGCTATCTGACTTTGCACTGTTTTTGTAATTGAATTCAGTAGAGAATAAAGTACTTTGTATGTTCCTTTGTAACCCGTGTTCGGTGTATTTCCTTTTCGGGTACTCAGCCTCGATATTTTGTTTCTGTTTTCACACTACTGCCTCTCCTGGGCGTACCCCACTCCTGCACCCCACGCCATAAGTCTTTCAAATGTGGCAACCTGCTCTACGTAGCTACTCTCAACTCTTGCTCTGGTGGTAAACATTTCTCTGACAACTGCCACCTCCTCTAAACCTTGACCTGGATGTCCCCACTTTCACTGAGACATGGTTCATGGCCAGCTCTGTCACAAGTTTTGACACTCTCCTCCCTGAGGGCTACAAGACCCTCTCCAAGCCCAGAACCAACGGCACAGAGGTGGAGTGGCCCTGATCTTTCTGGAATAGGTCCCTGCTTCTGTCATTCTTACAGAAGCCTACACCTCCATTGAATGCCTAGTCTGCAGGCTCTCTATCCCTCCTGTCCTCTCGCCAACTGTTGCCACCATCTACAGGCCACCTGGCCAGGTCACCCTCTTCCTCTCAGAATAGACGGACCTCTCTTTGTCCCTCCTTGCCTCGACCTCTCAACTTCTCTTCCTATGAGACCTCAACATTCACATTAATGCATCTAATCCTCTCTCGCTTTCCATTCTACCCTCTGGTCCGACACTCTGCTGGACACACATTGGATGTTCTCATCTCCTCAGACATCCCACTCTCTAACCCTCTCACTACTCTATCTTAGAGTGACTGCTTTCTGCTCTCCTCTCACCTGAAACTTCTTCCCCCTCAGACAAAGCCTACCTCAGCACAGTCACCTTCCTTCTCGGTCATTCGGCCCATCAATCAAGTGTCAGTGGTCGCCTTTGCCTCTACTTTCTCTGCTCCTCCTACTCCTGCGGCTGACTCGCACTCTGACACAGCCCTCTCTAACCTGCATCTTTTCTATTGCCAACACTGTGGACATCCTTGCCCCGTCATGAGAATCCGTCTGAAGCCTACCTCCATGTGCAACTCTTGGTACGACTCCAACCTCGCTGACCTGAAACACAAATGCAGGGTGGCTGAGAGGAAGTTGAGGGCTCCGGGTGCATCCTCTGCCAAAGTGACCAGCCGACTGCTCCAAAGGCAATACAGACTCTGTCCTTTCTAAGAAGAGGGTCCATATCCGATCCTGCATCTCTACGGCCTCTAACAACACAGCTGAAGTCATTAAAATCTGCAAGGAGCTGGCCAGTCCTACTGCAGTATCTACCTCTCCTGTTCCCTCCTACGCCTTGTGTATGGCTCTGGCTTCTCATTTCACCACTAAAACTCAGGACATCCTGTCCTCACTTTCCTCCACCGCTCTCAGGCCACCGTTGGGCGGCCACCTCTCCCTCTCCTCTTCATTTTTCCTCCTTCGCTCTGACAACATCCGACAATGTCTCTAGACAAGTGCGATCTATGAAAGTGTCATCTAAATCGGTGCACCACTGCTCCTCCAGAACCATCGTGGCCAACCTCGCTCCAGCCTTGGCCAATTTCTATAAATCACTCTTTCGTCACTTGATCTTTCCCCTCTCTCCTCAATCACTCCCTTGTGCACCCCTCCTAAAAAAAGCTTTCTGCCGATTCTACCTCACCGGCAAACTATCACCCATTTCAATCACTCCTTTCTTGTGCAAACTCCTGTAAAAGCTGACCATCTCCGAGCTTACCCTCCACACTGAATCTGTTGGCTGCCTCCATGACCATCAGTCTGGCTTCAGAGCATCCAGGGGCACAGAACCTGCTCTACTGAACACCTGTGAAGATCTGATTTCTAACCTCGATTCCAGCTCTCCCTCTGTCCTTGTCCTCCTTGACCTTTCCTTTCGACCCGGTCAATCCCGCTACCCTGATCAACAGACTGTGTGAACCCGGGCCTACCTGATCTCGACCTCCTCTTCTAACTTTGTGTTATGCAAATGTCACTTAGCTCTCTTTCAGGCTTCCCTCAGCCTCCTCTCCTCCCTCAGTCATTCCTGTCTATCCATGATTCAGGATTCATGCGCCTTCAACAATCTTTGCCTTAATGCCAGTAAGACGTAGATCCTTCTCATTGGGACCCCTGCTCCCACTTTCCCTCTCTCTCTCTAGCCGTCCTCCCTGGGCCCTCTACCATTGCCTTCCTGTGAGCCAAATAAACCTGGCGTCATCTTCGACCCCACTCTCTCCTCCTCTACTCACATCATGGACCTTGCCAAAAAGGCCCACTTCCAGCTTCACCTCCTCAGAGGTATCCTACCTTTCCTCAACTTCCCCTTGAAGCTCACTGTCTCCAGAGTCCTGGTTCTCTCCAGGCTGGACTACTGCAATAGCCTCTTTCACAATCTGCCTACCTTTACTTTTTGTACCCTGTAACTAATCCAGAACAGGACTGCAAGGCTTATCCTAGGCCTTAAGCCCAGGGACCGTATCTCTCCAGCCCTGCAACCTCTCCACTGGCTACAGGTTTCTGCAAAGATCAGGTTCAAAACCCTCTACATTGTCCACAAGTCTTTCTGGGGCGGGTCCCACACTATATCCAACTCAATTTTCCGAAATACCTTCCTTCTAGAGCCCTTGGCTCCATTAACTAACTCTGAGGGTCAGACACTTCTCCAGGACGAGATTGGTGGTAAGATCTCTCTACAAATCTCAGTGCTTTGACACCAGTTTGCATCAGAAATGGAATCATGGGTTGGTGGGGAGTGTTTTCTTTAAAAATTTCTTTTCCACTATGGACAAAGGGGAGATATCATCATACCCATAGTTCACTGCCACATAGGGCAGCAGGTCGTGTTTGAGCTGAGTAGACATCCAATACAGTTAAAGGGCTCTCATAGCCAGTTTGTGTATTTAATGTATGTATTTCACCAGACTTTCTTTTAAGGATGAGTTCTCTCTTGGCTTATTGAGAGGTCATTTTACATTATCTTGAAACCTAATCCCTAGCTCATCGTAGAAACACACCTGCTAGAGACAGTCCCCTTCAAACAGAATGTGTGTTTACATTTTCATGTTGAGTTACACACCATTAAAACCGTTTTGGTGCAATTCATCAAAAGCCCTATATCCTTACAGAAGTCTGTTAGTACTGTTTGCTTTTTGAAATATCCGCTTTGGTCTTTGAAATTAAAACTGTATCGTCTGCATACTTAAGAAGGTATCATGTGGTTTTCATGACAGCAATTACTTAATTTACAGTAATTTCTTTGAATACACTTAAAACAAAAAAGGTTTGTTGGTTAACGGGTAAAAATAGGCTGAGGAGTGGTTTGGGGGTAGGGGTAGTTTTGTAGGGCAAGAGGGGATAAAACAAAATTGAAGTTAAATTTCGAAATAATTTCTGTTGTTGAAATAACATGGAACCCTTAAGCATGCCAACTTTGTGTTTGACAAAGGTATTGCCATTGGTATTTGAGGTTAAGATTCTCAAAATCAGATCATTGACGTGAATTAAAATAAGAAAAGGGGTGAGAACGCAATCCTGAAGTAATCCATGTATGAAAGGGAATGAGTTTGTTCTTTCTCCATCCTGTTCACATCTAACAGTGGGTGATTTGTTTTCATAAGGTTTTTTCAAGGGACCTTTACTTTTGGGTGGCATTTGAGATCATTTAAAGCATACCAAAGGATAGTTCTATCATCTGAATGGAGTTTCCTTTTTAGAGTTACATATTAGCTTAAAATTGAGAATAAACAAAAGGCCTGATCAATTGTGCCCAGGCCCTTCATAAAGCTAGTCTGGATGTCCAAAATATTCCCCTCATCCTCTACCCACTTTTTAAGGCAGCATAGGAGCACTTTTTCATAAAACTTTCATCAATCAGGCCAAAAGATCTGTAATTTCGTGGTGTCTGCCTAAAAACTGTTTTTGTAAATAGGCACAATCTCAACCTGTTGCCAAATAGAGGAAACATAGTCAATCCTATTTAAACAGTTAAAAAAAGTCAAGAATTGGAACCCAGATTTTTTTTCTTCCTTAAAAAGATCAATGGGGATCCTGTCAAGTACAGGGGCTTTGCCTTTCATTTGACATTTAAGTGCCTTACATGTTTCTTCTACACCAAACTCTAATGGGACCCATGAGGCACCCTGCACTTTGGCAGGGCCAGACCCTTACCCTGCACAAATAGCATAGACATTGCTAAAGGGATTGAACCAAACTTCCTTTTTGATGAATGATTCCACTTCAGGATTTAATAAAGAACTGGATAGCCTGTATGAAATTGAGTTCCAAGAGGAGCAGGAATTATTTCTTTAGTAGTATTTTTTTCAAAGTTCCCACTTACCTTCTTCTACTGCTTTTTTATTCTTAACCAGGACCTTATACATTCTTTTCAAAACGGGTATCCGTTCAGACAATCTATTAGTTTGTATCTATCTTAAGAGGTCCCTCTTGGCCAAACAACAATCAGAGTCATACCAGAAATTCCAAGACTGTATATGTTTCATAATTATTGCAGAGAATTTCGTTACTATTGAGTTAACTCAGCCCCCAAGTCACAATAGAAAGCTTCATACTCTCTAGGGTGAAGCTCTCCTGTATTAATAGAAATTAATCTGTTCTTGTTTTGTGTCGTATGTGTCTGCATTGTGATATAGTTTGTAATTAAGTTATGAGATATATTTTTGGAACCTGAACTGAATGAATTCAATGCGAACGCTTTACAGTCCCTACTTTTGAACATTTGCCTCTCATTGTGTATCTTGCATTGTTGTATCTGTATCTAAATCACATATAATTGTTAAACTACATCACATTCCACATCTTATATGGGATAAAGTGTGAATTTTACTCCCATGGTTCTATTTTCTATCTACGACTCATTTGTGTACCCCACCATTGGGGCTATTACACCATTTTGTAAACCATCATATGTTCTCCACTACTCTATTGGATTTGGCTTATTGTGCATTGTTTGTACATGTTTCCCATACCCTCCAGGCCGTTTCTCACAGCCTCCCGCACATATGTATTTATGCACTTCTTGCTTTAATTAGTTCGGCGCATCCATTGTTCAATTAGATATTTCAGACACTGGTTATACCACGGGTAGTGACCATCTAGTTACATCTTCAGCCGTCCAGGCCATGGACCGTCACAACAAAAGTTTATTACAATTTGGATTTATGCGCATTTTGATAGACCTCTCCATTAGTGCTTACATATATCCACACAATTTTGTGATCTGTCTCATGGGGGCCGACACGTCCCGACCTCTTCATTACCATGGAGAGGTCGGGACGTGAGACGCGGTGGGCATGGCTACACCCTCGGATGAGCCGCGTCACGGAGTACAATTGGTCTCCATGGAGATGATTCAAAACATTTGGAGGCGTGCGCACCCCGCATGCTTCCTGCATTCGCTGGCTGAAGTGCAAAGGAGCAGCAGCAGGTGTTTACATTAAATGCCGCAATGTGTAGTGTAAGTCATCTATCTAGCACTGATTTAACCACCGTATCCTCTTAATGTAAGCATTTTCATGATACACTGCAGCATGTATTTCACAATCACCAAGCCAGCACTGATGCATCCATTGTATCTGCTTAGTTTCAGAGCTTGGATACCGATTGTAGCTTAAGCATACAGTTCTCTCATATGAGGTAACTTTATACATATTTCGAGCACATTCCTAGATGTATTGCACATTGAATATTGCCTAAAACGCTTGTTTTTGAATTTTCAGAGTTCGTAGACTTTGACCGATTGGTCATACAACAAAGGTACTTTCTTTCGCCTTTATTTTTTCCTTTCACTATTACTTCACTGAGCAGTGTGTTGAGGAACTGTATAATCCATACGTAGTACTATTATTCTTTCTCTATATGTTTATTACATGTACTTCTTTGTGCATCCACTCTGGTATGTATGACATTTATTCGACCACTACATATAATGACATATGATTTTGGTTTATTGATGCTATTCTCTCAATGCACTTATTCAAACTGCTGGATAATGTTGAATATAGTTCCATGCTGAATTTATTTGTTTACAATTAAACTGGTAGGGCTCAGCCCTGATGAAGGAGTATTTCTCCAAAATGCATTGGCTTAAGAGCTCTTTTTGATGAGGCAACAGCTGGCCTCCCCTACTTTTGATCTTCAAAATGTAATTTTTTTCATAAGAATACCCAGCGACTGGTTTTTGAAGTTTTATTTTACTTGAAGAAACCATTCATATAATTTTTCTGAAGGGACACCTCATATACTTACCTTTTTGTAATTGATGAGTAACTCCAGAAGGGGAACAGAGCGAAAGCGACTGGCTAACTGTGTGGTTCTCACTCAGTTTTTTTCCGTAATACAGATTTGCAATCCTGGTGTCTTTGGATCTCTTCAACCAATCTGCTCCTCTAAAATTGTGCTACTTGATTAGTAAAGACAGTATTATCTAGAACATTTATGTTTAAAGATTGTATTAAGATCAGTAAGTATATAAGGTTTGTATAACAAGCGAGACAGCAGATAAGGGAGTGTATATGCCACACACGGCTAGAGTAAGAAATTCATTAACAACAGATTAAGGTAATATAGAACCTCATGTAGTATATATAAATGCTCTACTGTAATGCATACAATGCAGTTTCAAAGTAAACTAATAGTTATATAATGTATTTATAATAAACATTAAGAACAAACCAGACACACAGGACTAACATGAACAAAAGTAGGGGAGGGGTCATTATGTATTGGAAAATGTATTAATAATAAAACTAGGTATTGCATTATCCAAAACGCCTAGAAAAGATTGCCATTTTAATGTATGCTTGTGCAACAAGGGTGGGGACATGGCATTGCATTTGTCCATCCTGTGAAGATTGCAAACAGAATTCCACCATCATTTAAAGTGTACACATTTGAGATTTTTCCAGTTGTAAGTAATATTCTGAATTGCTATGGCAATCAACAGGTCAAGCAGATAACATTTAATTTTATCAACAGCAGGTTGGATCATTTCGCTACCCAGAAACAAAACAGCAAAGGAGAAAATCAGTTGTATTTGAAAGATACATTTATGAGTTTTCCAGATGCTTTCATATGAATACCTTCAAAATTCATGTGCTTGAAAGACCCTTGAGAGCATAGACAACTCCATCATTTGTCATTTTGGGATACTCAAATCTTAAAAATCATGAGTGGAGTAATGAAAGCCCTGTGGTGAAAGAAATACAGCTTTTGGAGTAAACTAGCTGAGACATTGGGCCTCATTACGACTCAGGCGGTAAGGGTTTTACGGCGGCGTAAACAGCGCCGACCCTTACCGCCTGAGTACGAGGTCCCTTAGCGCCATGGCGGACTTAACACCTGCTTTTAGCAGGTGTTAAAATCCATGGCGCTAAGGGACCATGGAGTTAATTACGCCACCGTAATTTACGGTGGCGTAATTAACGCCTTCCCCACTACCATTATGCCCTATGGGGCAAAAATGGGAATGGGGAAGGGTAAATGGGGATTGGGGACTTACCGCCCCGCCAAGGTCGGAATGGGGCGGTAAGTCCGCCAACCACCATGGCGTAAATGTAGTTTACTCCATGGTGGTAAAGTCACGGCCCAGGCGGTAACTTACCGCCTGGGTCGTAATGAGGCCCATTTACTTTAGATATATTAGTTCATATTGAAGGCCATCTAAATTGTGAGGCATTTAGGGAGCAAACTTGATTCCAAGCTTCTTGACATTTAAGCAAGACTCCATCCGTTGACATAGAGGAACACACTTTATAACACATGGGTGCCGTTACATTAGGGTTGGATAGATGAAGTAGTCTTTGGGCTTGATAGCTATTTGTATTAAAAATTAACAAATCATAGTTTTCCATAATAGCATTTATTAGACTTACATATTGCTGCAGAAAAGACCCTGGGCATAGCATGTGGTTATTAACTCCTCAAAAGCTAGTGGGATACCTTGAGTGAACAGCTGGCCTATAAACTTAATGCCACGAGATAGCCATGGTCTCCAACAGATAGTTCTCTTGTTAATTTTTATTAGGGGATACATCCAAATATACTGTGATATAAACTGGGATCTTTTAGTAGAAGGCAATAGTAAGTATGTATGAAGGTACTTAATAGAGACATTAATGCGAGTACGAGTGAAGCATCTAGTATTATTATAGACGTAGGGACAGTCTAAGAGGACATGAGGGGAGACCATCGCTCTCTCTATGAGGAAGCAGTTGGGCATATTAGGACTGTTAGGAAAGAACCATAACTGCGTTTGTCTTAGAACAAAGGCCATATGATATTTTTTATAGTCTGGGAAACCCACTCCACCTTCCGATCTGAGTTTCTTGAGTTGACACAATGAGATTCTCCTTTTCTTCCTACAACAAAGAAATTTGAGGATGCAGGAATCTAATGATTTGAAGAAAGAGGCGGGAATAGGAATAGGAGCATGTAAAGAAAATATAGTATAATAGGCTAAATGAACAGTTTAGGAGCTTCAATTCTACCCCACCAAGACAGGAAAAGAGGTGGCCATGTATGTGTTAGTTCTTTTACTCTGGCAATGATATTAGCTGTGTTTTGTTTAACAATATTCTTAATTGAGGATATAATCTGAATACCTAGACACTTAATACCTGTTGTGCAAAATTTCATTCCAGAGCTTGAAAAGTGATGCCTTGTGCAATGTATGTTAAGTGGTAACAGTTCAGACTGATCTGTGTTAAGTCTGTAACCTGATGCAAGGGAGCATTGTGTTATGATGCGGGTTAGATGTTGTAGAAAAGTACATAAAAGTGATACATCGTCTGCATAAGCAACCGTTTTAATCTTAATGTCTTTATACTGAATACAAATTATAGTATCCTCTTGCCCTATAGTTTCTAGAAAGGGTTCCAATGTCAGGATAAACAGAAGAGGGGTGAAATGACAGCCCTGTTGAGTCCCTCTATGAAGAGGAAATCAGGCGGAAATTTGATTATTTATGAAGACTGATGTTGTAGGGTTGGAATACAATACTTTAACCATAGATATGAAAGAATTGAGGATTCCTTACCAAGTCAGAGCTACAAACATAAAGTCCCATCCAACCATACCAAAAGCTTTCTCAGCGTCTAGGGCTATTGCCGCATAAGGATGAGAATTTGAAATGATACTTATACTATTTAAAAATAGTCTAATATTAGCTGAGGGCAGTCTACCCTTGACATAGCCCACCTGGTCAGCCTTAACCAAATTTGGAAGAAAGGGGATAAGTCTATTGGCTAAAATGTTGGGAAACATTTTACAATCAGTATTAATTAGGGATATGTGTCTGTAATTTTGGGCTAACTCAGGGTCTTTACTGGGTTTAGGGAATACAATAAGCATTGCTTCAGAGAAGAAACCAGTGGATCTTTTATTAGTGATGAATGAAGTATGTAATTCATTAAGCTTGGGAACTAATATATCTTTAAAATGGGCAAAATAATCAATTGAATAACCATCTGGGCCTGGAGCTTTACCCTTTTTTGAGGTTTGTAATGGCTCTGTAAATTTTACCCGAGGATATGGGATTATTTAAAGATTGGAAATTGGAATTATCATATTTGTTGCTATGTATATGTTTAAGAAAGTTTGATGCATGAGTACTATTAGGTAGAGTTTTATAACAATCTCAGTTGTTATGAACAGATGTATCAGCAGGAGAGTTTTCTGCAAAAAAATAAGTATGCTGTTGGTGAATGAACTTCACAAACTCTTCATCTTTGAAAAGGGCTGAATTGAATCTCCATCTATTATGTTTATGTATATTTTGTGCATTAGATAGTTTAATATGAACAGAGGTGTGGCCTGACAAAACAATAGGTTCTATCTCTGCATATAATAAACAGTTGGTCAAGGATTTGGATATAAAAATATAATCAATTATTGAGAGGGATTTATGAGGAGAGCAGTAGAAGGTATAGTCTAAATCTGTGGGATGGATAATACGCAAAGTATCAATAAGGCCTAATTCGGACACAAAGTTGGCAAATTGTAGATGGGACTTAGTGGTTTTAAAATGTACATTAGACTTTTTACCAAGGATGGGGTCCATGATCTCTTTAAAATCTCCACATACAATGAGGTTGTTAGGATAGGATTTGGAAATATGATTTCTTAATTGAGTCTAGAAGACTGGATCAGCATTAGTGGGGCCATATACATTTAAAATAGAATATTCTATGGAATAAATAAGAAGTTTAACTAAAACCCATTTCCCTACATCATCTGTCTCTGAAGATAAGACCTTGCATTGAAGATGTTTGTTGATAAGTGTATTAACTCCATTCCTTTTTCCATCCGCTGCACTTTAAAAAAACTGACACACCCATATGTGCTTCAATTTGGCAGCTTCTGCCTGTGAGAGGTGGGATTCTTGTAGGCATGCAATGGATGGTTTTTTGATTGATTGATATTTTATGTCTATCGCGCTCGTACACAAGTGTTTTAGAGCGCGACAAGGCAAGGGAGGGGAACAGGGGAGAACAAAACAGCACTCTTACTAGCCCCAGTGACATTGAGAACGCGCAAGTGCATGGGAGAGGGGGGAGGGGAAAAGTGCATGGAAGGGGGGAGAGGTGGAAAGTGCGAAGCAGAGGAGAAACAGATAAATAACAATAAATAAATAATAAAGGCAACAAACAGTGGTAATGCAGCCAGCAATTTGCAAGTGCTAGGTTTAAGGCAGCAGACAGGGTAGGTCTGATAAGTGCAGGAAGAAAAAGGGGGGTTGTATGGGTACAGATACAGACCCCAGTGCAGGGGGTGGCCCGGAGGTAGTGCGGGAGGGTGGCAGGATGAGCAGGTACCTGGGCCCAAAAGACAGAGGGTGGCCAGGTGCATGGTGCCAAGAGAGAACAGATCAGTAGGGGGGAGGGGGAGCGAAGGCAGAAGAAAAGAGGAAGGTCTTGAGGTGCTTCCGGAACCGGAGATGGTTCTCCTCAAGTTTTAGAGTGGTAGGGAGGCTGTTCCAGAGGGAGGCCCCAGCCGAAGACAGAGATCTACCCCCAGCTCGTTTCTTAGAAATACAACTGACCCTGAGTGAGTTGGAGGTAGAGGAGCGAAGAGCTCGAGAGGGGAGGTATTTGCAGAGGGATAAGGTGTGAGAGGATTTTCTGCCTTTTAACAGGATTATGTAAACCATCAACATTCCATGTGGCTATGTTAAGTATCATGGTGTACGGTGCAAGTGATATAAGCAATCTTACATTCTATAATAATAAACTGGTGAGTTGAAACACATAAGGGAAAGAAATGAGAGGGAAGGGGAAAGACAAAAAAAAAGAACAGGGAGTTTTGCAGTTTGCATACAAACCAACAAGTATATAAAGGAGTAGTGGCTAACTGGATACAGCCACTCCAAACCATGTCTACATGAAGTCAAGAAGAAGTAGGGGTGGAGAGCCAGATCTGGATGGGCCACTCTATGCCCCATTCTGGCGGGACATTCATGTAATTAAACAACCATTCCGTATGTAGATTCCAATTCAAATATGCAGTCTGGTGGTATCCATCTCTTCTCTTCCATGACTTTGAATAAAATTGTACAAGTCTAATGGGTCTTGAAAAGTGTACATATGCCATTAAGAGTGCCATTAAGAGTGACCTTTAGAGATGCTGGATGGATCATCCCACATCTGTCATTAAGCTACCACAAAGCTGGTCTAAACGTCAATAGTTTTTTTCTTCTTGCCTCTGTGGCATTGGAAACATCCTGGGTTATGAAGATTTTGGTTACTTCCCATAAAAGTGTCTTTTTCTGTCTTGCTTTATCCATTATCAGCACGATATGAGTATAGTTTAGTAAGGTGAAGATTATGGTTCTCAGAGCATTATGAGATGGATTTCTAGGACCCATACAATGAGCTCTTTGGATGTTAAATTGTAGAGGCGAGGGACGATCCAAAAGTATAGGGAGCATGTGGTAAAGAAACTGAGTAAGATTGTCTTTTTCAATGCCTCTCGGGAAGAACAACGATACGTATGTTGTTCCTCCTATTTCTAGTCTCTATGTTTTCTGTCTGCTTCTGCAACATCTGCAGCATCGCTCACTCTTCTTTCCACTTCATGTATTCTGGATTCAAATGTGGACCACTTATCATATAACTTTGGCAGTTTGTCAGTTGTGGCTTCCATAAAGGGTTTAAGGGATTGCATTTCCATTGGGAGCTTGCATAACTGGATCTTGCATATCATCCTTAGTTGTAGGAGAGTCGCTTTTCTGTCTTTTGGGGGCATTACTGGTGGATCTTAATGCCATTTCCATAGGTTGCCCCTTCTTTGAAGCCATACTGAGTCAAAGTAGGTAACACTGGATGAGAAGGCGGCTACTGCTTTAGTTAAAAAGATGTCCTTTCGATGGCTGAGCCAGGGACTCAATAATACACTTATATTGCCAATACACAGCTTTCCTTTGCAATGATCTTACATGAGTATGCAGGAAAAATAGCCTTATTTTCAGTGTTCATAGTAGAGAATCATGAACATTATCCACTTGCAATTCAAGCATCGACAAGGCAGCGTTAACAGTACTTTCTGCTGAATAATTATGATGAGCAAAGTGGCCTTTTTTACATAAGCAATCCAGGTATTATATGTCATGTTTCGGGTAATGATGTGAACCCCGGGTGCTTAATTCACTTCAGGATCTTCCCATAACTGTATGCCATATATCCAAAAGAATCTGTCAGCCTCATTGCGAGATATAAACCAAATGCGCTTTATACCCTTCAGGCAGTCATATTTCTTGTTAAACGGTTCAGGACAAGCTTTTATTTAAAAGTCTACCATATGCCAAAGGAAACCCTTCCAGCTTGAATTTGAAGAGATATAGAATCCAAAAACCATTTCTTCCTCCTCTGAGCCTTATATTATCTATTAAATTGTTGGTAAACCTTATTTAGCTTAGAAATAGCTGGTCACCATGTGATAAAAAGGTATTTTTAATCTTAAAATGTACTTGCGTGTGGAAACTTGTCCTTTGTAGTGAGCAAACATGCTTCCATAAGACTGCAGAGCCTCTCTGCCGCGTCCGCTGAACAGCTGATGGAACGTTACAGCCTTTCTTCAGCGCAACTCCACTGATCAGCAGGCCGCGCCTCCGGACCTACGTAGTACTTCAGGAAATCCACACGAAGTATGAAGAAACACTCATGGAGCTCCTAAACTTCTGCCCACAGTGTTAGGAAGAAGCCAGTATGTTATTTTATATGGCCCTTTTCAAAGCACACACGGAAGAACTAAAACTTTATACCGGGTCGGGTGCTCAGGTTTAGGCAGCCATCCGTTACGGTGCTTGGCCACGCCTCCAATATGTAGAACATTTAAATTACTCAGTAGTGGCCACCTCTCCTCTTCATCATTTATCCTAATACAAAACATACACACTAACTGGTTTCATACTGAAACTTCAATTAGATAATTCTTTAGAAGAATAAGGCCAGCACATAACCTAACGCATTCTAGATTGCTTACCTTTGAAAGATTGGTTCTTAAAGACATTAATGCATTAAAAACAACAGTGATTAAACAGAGCAAACCCAATCTCAGGCCCAGTGACTGCAACATGTTAATTAGTCTTAAACATGACAATGCTGTGGTGATTAAAACAGCAGATAAGGGAGGGGGAATCATAGTTATGGACAGGGCCAATATGAGTGTATGGTACGAGAAATGTTCGATGATGAAACCCATTATAAATTATTACATGGAGATCCCACCAATATTACAAAGTTTGATTGAGGATATTACATTCTCTGCACTTAGTGTGAGAAACCTGAGGGTTTTCTCCCAAGTAAACCTCGAGAATCCCTTATTCAGGTGGCCAGGGGAGGGCTGGCGCTTTCAGATCCCAACTCTGGGGGCGGGCAAACGATGCAGGATTACCTGGGTATGGGAACCTGGGGTTGTGCTCAGACGCATATCCCAGGTGAGGCATGGTGTTATACCAGGGGCAAAGGCGAGAAGGATGAAGTCCCTGAGGCCTTTGTAGGTTGTTCTACATCTACCTCCAATCCACCCAAAGAATTTCTCTTACCTATATCCAACAACTCTTCCACATCTGGTACATCCCCTAGAAGCCAAACCCTGTTGCATTTTGGAAACCACATCTTCCAGAATCCCTGTTTTCCTGTTTTCTACCCGAATTCCCAGTCTGCTTTGACAACACACTACCATTCCCACGATCCCCCCCCAGTTCATTTCACACTAACAATCCCAGTTATTCCCGTTTGTTTCACCAACCCTACAAATCTCACCCCTCTGAGTTTACCAAAACCCCTAGTACGAGGGCTATAATTTCGTACAACACCTTTTCCCCATCCTACCCTGTAGGTTGTTTAGAAACTCCAACCCCCCCTTCCGACATGAACACTTTCTCATATTGTGACAGACAGCGGAATAACATCAAACTGTTCATCCGACATGTTCCAACACAGGGGTCAGGCAGAGTCAGGCAATTGACAGTAAGCACGCACATCTGATGGCCCTTTAACTTCCCCACAAGAATAAAAGGTGGATCACAAGAGCACACTACTAGCAAGGACAAACACACGAGGACACAGCTATAGTGGACCGGCAGTTTAAACGCAGGAAAAAGGTGGCGAGACCTGAAGGGATGACGAAGGGGAAACTGCCCTTGCCCTTTTCAACTCAGACACGCAAAGCCTCTGCAAGAGAAATCATAAGACTGGGAGTTACAGCTGGCATGTGGAGGAAGAGATGTCAACGGTGCATGAGGGGCCTCTTGCATAGAGAGCACAGGCAGGGGGGCACGCTGGCTACCCTGGTACTGTCTTTGACTCCAGAAGCAAGAAAAGGCAATGGGTTCAACTCAGCCGATGAGTCAGAGGAAGCGGATAGCAAACCAAACTGTGTTGAGCCCAAGGTTGAAAGTGGCAACATTATATCAAAAATATCCTTCATTTCATAATCTTCAAATACGCCATCACAATTCCTGTTACTACAAAACGTCTTCTCAAGGCTAATGTAGTTAGAATATGCCAACAGGTATCTAACTATGTTAAACATTCCCTTAATGACAATGCACTTCAAAGAAACATCCTATCACACTTACACTCACATAATTGTGATCATTTAAAAAAAATCCTGAATGGATTTCTTTTCCCCCAATGACCCAATGATTATTTAATGTCAATACAACAAGAGTGCATCATACGCTAATGTTGTACCAAACATAGTACATAGAATGTACTGTTTATGAGAGTAAAATAAAATGCATATGTAAAACAGTATGCCATCAAAGCTCTTAAACTATCCTGCTTAACAAATTATACTGTTTTGTTTCCACAGAAAACAAACCAGATATTCCATCTTCATTACTGTATGCAACTAGGTAACCATACCAAGTATAAACAAATACATATTCCATAAGCACTATCCTCAATTGTACTACAATCAAAAATACCATATACAATTCAATGATATCATTCCACCATATCACAAACAATGTATACTCCCACTACATTACATATATATTAATAAACACATATTACAATTGTTGCGGTTGTGGCCATTGGACAGATTATTGGCCACTGGCCACAACCACCACGATAGATACATGTTTTTATTATGCATTTAATTAACTTAATCTTTAAGTACATTTTATTACATAAAATACAATACAATACAATTCATTGAAGTTTAGATATTGTAGTATAACAGTTAAATGACATAGTACAAAACAAATAGAACAAGAAGAAAAAGACTTTCAAAGAAATATAGGGGAGCTCTAAAAGGGAAAAAATAAATAAGTGAGAATTCCATAGTTGGCAAAACTTATCAAAAGGTGCCCGAATTTGTGAGAGGTTTTCCAAAATTGGTACTTTAGTGTGTTCTATAGAGAGAAATAAAACATCAAGGCAGCAGCCTTCCAAATATGGTGGACTGCAGTAACTAATACCATTGATGTAGCACCATTGATATTGGACCAAAATTGGTCCGTTTCTATGGAATCAATGTTTGACACAGAGTATGAGTAGACCCTCAGATAATGAGATTTTAGTACTGAGTAAGAGGTCTGGTGACAATAGAATTAAACCAAACAAAAAGTATGTACAATACACCTTAAAACAACAAAAGTCACCCTGAAACCCCTGCAATTGGAATGATATCTGCAGACACCAAAATTGACAGCAAACTCGGCAGCATCTGCAAACCCTTTTTAACCTTTAAAAACAGCTCCATATTTTACTTGACTTTTACTTTATTATATTTGTATAGCGTTGCCACTGACCCAGAGGCTTAAAGGTGCTAACGATCAAACAGTACAAACACATAAGCGGAGGGGACAACTAGCTGGAAGAGAGAACACAAGCTTAAGTGAACCAGGACTTGAACAGAGCATCTAATTAAAAAGAAAGGTCTTCAATCGCTTCTTGAACAAGGTGATTGAGAGTTCCTGCCTCAGTGGCAGACTATTCCAAGCCACCAGTGCAGCTGCATAGAAAGCTCCTTTCCTAACTTGAGGGAGTTTACATTGGGGAAATTTTCAGTTGTGTGGCGCTGTTGGACCTCAAATTATGGCTATTTGACTTGATGACCAGTTTGTCCTTAAACGAGATTAGCATCATCCAAAAACAGATTCTCTCTTGATCGGGAGCCAATGTAGGCTATGTCTCGCCTCCGATATTTGGTCCCTTTTATTCAGGTCCATAATCACTCTAACTGCATTATTTTGCACTACCTGAAGTCTATTGACTTCCATCGTAGGCATACCAACAAGGAGACTGCTACAGTAGTTGATTCTTGCACCAACCAAGGCTCTTGGCAAAGTTTCCCGACTATCTTTTGAAATAAAAGGACGTACTTGAGTTAAAAAAAATGGAGTAAGCGGCCAAAGACACCAAGCTACTCATTTGGGCCTTCATGGTTAAATTGCTATCTCAGTAAACCCCAAGGGTCTTACCCTTGTTCTTGATTTTTATTGTACAGCCTTCAATCTGGAACTGAGCATATTCTGAAATCATCTTGCAAGTTTTTGCCTCTGTCCTGTATTGAGAGCAAGGCCGTTGAGACACATCAATCTTTGGATTAGGCCATAAATCTTATTAATGTTCCACTCATCTTCTTCAAAAATGCCTGTCAAAGGGATGAAGCATTGTGTGTCGTTGGCATAGTTGGTAAATTCGATGTTATTCTCTTCTAGCAAGTCCAGGAAAGGGGCTGTAACTATGTTATAAAACATAGGCGACAAACAGGGCCCCTGTGGCACTCCTTGAGACAACATATAATCTTTATTCTACTCCTCTGCCCTTTCTATGCCCTCTTTCAGCCATCAAATAACCGCAAATGTGTTTTCCAAGCTGTTCGTTCATGGCGCTGTCGACAGACTACCGCAGTGTCCGCGGAGCGGCCGGCACCCATGCCCGCTTATTTCCACTAGAAAAACAGTTCCCTATCATCTTTATTCCAGCCCCCCAGCCTTTCCAGTCCCTCATTCGACCACCAAATAACCCAAATTCTGTTTTCCAGACTTTTTTTCCCACTGCGCTGTCCGCGGACACAGGTGGCTGTCAGCGGATCCAACATGGCAGCCGTTTCGAGAAATATGATGCATCTCATACTTTCCACCATCGAATCAGCAGGCGGGTATGATGTCCACAAACATCACCTCACCCCCTGATTGGCCTGGAGGCCTGTCCACAGAGTGAATAGGGAATTGAGTCCGTGGACCGAACACAGATATCACTAATTTTGTTTTACCCACTCTGTTTTACCTACTTTTTGGTCGTTTTTGGATGGATTTACACCAAATTTATAAAAACACGCTTTTGTGACCAAGTTGCTGCTCCTGGCACAAATTTGGTAAAAATCCATCCAGGGATTTGGGGTGTAGGAGTGAGCAAATAATTATTGCATTGCATCGATGAGGAAAACCACACATTTTGCAACTGCCCCTTATAACTTTGCCACCCTCTGGACAAAACCCAACACAATTTTGCAGAATCAATCCAATGGGGCCAAATATCTTTTTTGTAAAGTTTGGTGAGGATTCGTCTGGGGGTGCAAAGTTATAAGCTGCCCAAAAACAGTGCTCTTCCTATGGGTTGAGCGACGTAACCATAACTACAATAGTACAACCACTTTCCACAACACTAAAAGATAAACTGCTGTTACTCACAAAACACTTGCGCGTATGCCCCTCAAAACATTCTTCTCCCCAAAAATAAATTGACACAACTATACCAATTGCCTGCACTATGCGCAACTCTTCTCTCACAAGGGCTGCCCTTACAACGCAACCCTCTGCTCTAACTCAGTTGTGCCACCGTCCACCTGCTCCCAATCGGATCAGCAGACCTAAAATCTAAGACTACTACAGTCAATCGCCCTCCACCACTTCTGAGGGTGCGTCGCTATACACCTTAAAATAGTCCCTCCTACCAGGTGCCCTTTCATGCACGATTACACTCACATATTCTTTTAAGAGATTCTTCACTTCTCTTGACCTCGGAGTATCCCTTTAAAGGCCAGTACTCCAGTCGGAGTTAAGTTAGCGCCAGACCAGGCAGTCCTTTGGGAACTCTGCGTCCACAAACTCCTCAGGGAGCACAGCTGGAATCCCCATGCCTCGGTCGAAAGGCTGAGATATCTTGCTAGGGCATCCAGAAATGTGTCAGGGGTCACCTCAGGAGTCACCAATAAAAATGTACAAAGGTTGTCAAAAAAGGAGTGTACGCAGGCAAGAGGTAACGCATGTTTATTCAGGGCCCAGACGCAGCTGGGACAACTACATTCAAACAGATTGTGGAACAGAACTGTGTGAAAAGGCTCTGTCAAAGAAACGCCCCTAAATCTAAAACTTTTTTAATACTCGAGATAATTTACATTAGTAACTTTGGAACATGAAAAAATCTCCCCACACCAAGCTGATTGGTTCTTGTACATTATACCATTATAGAAAAACATACATTATGTTCTGTAATTGGGTCCACAAACCTTCCATTTGCCGCCCTTAATTATAATTTGTGATGTCACAATCCAAACCCACTTCTATTATAATGACAATTCATTGAAACATTTGAGATTACCATCCGAACTTTATTCATCTGTCCTTATCATCTCATCTACTTTCTCATGAGAAACACTCTCTACCATGGCACTGTCAGAGCCTTGAACCACGGACACACAGCGATAATATGGTGCATATTAAGAACTCTTCGACCTCCTTCCCAGCAGAAACTTACTAAGGGAAAATTTGAAACTGTTGTGGTATCTTTTGACTCCATCTAAAAATCGCATTTTGCAAATCATTTTGAATTATAAAATGGTAATTACATTAACATAATAATGTAGTATAATACATTATTCACCCCTTTTATTGATATATCATTAACAAAATCTTTTTGTGCATCTCGTTCCCTTTCTGCTACTTTATCTTTGTGAACCCACATTTTTTACAATCTTGCCATGTCTCCCCCAATCTCGTCCCAACTATCTAGAGTTTCCCCCACCCATATACAACCGCTTCCATTCTTTACGCATGAAATCTACAATTGTTGATCATTTTCTAAATCTTCTGGCTGTGTAAATACCAACCCATCAGGATCCCCTTCTTCATTTTCCCTAATTACTTTATTACCACCCTTCTTTTTGACAGCCCTTTTATCAACACGTAAGGTTAGCATCAACTGTCCATTTTTCTTGTTAGAATATAACCTAAAAATTATCTTAATGATGCAGAAGATGATGAGAATGAGCACCAATGCGGGGACAGTCACTCGAAAAAGTCCGGAAATCCAGGTGTGTACCCATGCCAAAATGCTGTCCAACCAACTACTTCATTGCACTCCATCAACTTCTCTGGTCATGTATTCATGGAGTGTCTGTATGTCTCTTATGGCTGCTTTCAATGTTCTATTTGAAGCTTCTCAATCAGGTGTTATTGTGCAACAGCTGCTCCCGAGCTTTTCACATACCCCTCCCTCGATAGCCGTTAGGAGGTCCAGCCCAAGCGTAGCACTGTGGGATGTTTTTATCCACGCATCCAAGCCCTACCTCAAAACTGTGCAGTACTGACATGGAAAACATCATGATGGCCAGAGCTTCCCAGAAAATGCACAGGGAAATGCATGAAGAATAGGCTGCCACTCATTTTTGCCGATGTTATGGGCACAGAAGGGCACTGCCTAAAAACCACCATTGGACTACCCACACAGTAGTCTGAAACCATTGGGAATGGCAATGCTGATTGCCAAAAGCAAACCCATAACTGTTGGGAATTCATTTTCTTAAATCCCAAAAAGGGGTGCAGTACCAGTACTCACCACTATCCAAAAGCCGGCGTTTTAAAACCACCAGATTTTGTAGAAAACTGAATAAATGAACCCAAAGCAAGCCAAAGAAAGACTTACTGAGAGGTGGATCCAATGTAAAGTTATATTCTGAAGTGACTTGAAGGTTTATAACAAGACTGGCTGAGCTGTGGATTTCAGCAGTTTAAGTAAATTTGGACTGAAAGACACTAAAAATCGAAATGTTTAAATTGACTGAGTGACCTACTTTTGTGTGTCACATAGGTTTCAATTGTTTAAATGTCATAGTTTTAAACTTAGAATCAGCATCCTAGCTGCATATGTAAAAAAATGTCTTGACTTAAACTGGGGAACAGAAATGACATGTAGCTAAAAACTGGCTTAAAGAGATTCCAATTTTGCCTGGCAACTACCCCCATCAGGAGTGAAACTTGAGTCACAGCTGTGTTCCCAGGCCTATCTGCCTTTTGCTGGCCACACTAAGGATATGCCATCTCTCTGATAATTGAATTAAGGGGAGCCCCCACAGAATACAGGAGCTCTGAACAAAGCCCTGTCCTGACTCAGGCAGATGGTTTATTGCAGATGTCGTAAATGTAGCTTCCTCCTGAAGCAAAGGGGAGGAGCACTGCCTGTGAGAGCAAGCTGGCTTGGCAGAACTGGAAAAACCAGAAATTCAACCTTGTGCTGGGGGAAAACCACACCCCTTTGGGGCCAGAACATAACTCTAAAAAGATGAATAACTCATAGTACGGACTTGTGAAAATTATTTAAATGACACCATAATTCTTGTGATTTTTCTGCCCACATTTTAAGAGGTTTTTAGAACCGGTGGCATGTTCAGGGGGGTTTTAGCGGAAAACAGGATATTACTCAAAATGTGTGCATGTGAAAAATCTGACACTTCATCAACTAATGTCCATACTCCTTGCACACATGTGTGTAAATTTGGGGTAATGTCCGGTATTGCAAACCAGTTAAAAAGTGCAAAATATTGCCATTTCTGAATGCAAGCTCCCAGGAAGAGCAGAGTTTGAACAGGGGATACCTCCTGTGATATGTGAGGGGTGCATATGATTTTAAAACAATATGTACCTCTGCAAATATGTATTTGGTTCAAATCTAGATTTGTGTGTAAGTTGACAGGAGGAGTGGACTTTCTGCAGGCTGTAAAATGACATCACTCTGACACAATTTAGCTCCCCCAATCAGGGGAGAAATGAAAGCTTGGCCAATGATAAGTGGAGAGGGGTAGGGTCTAGTGATGCTGCACACACACCCATAAAAAAAACACATAAAAGCAGACAGACAGGACAGATAGGGACCTTCAAATCCATTTGCTGCGGGACGCTCTGCTGGAAAATCCATACTTTACCTCCATCAATCTCTAGAGAAAGCTGTGCAGAAAGATCCAGACTTCAAATCCATCAGGCCAGACCAGAGGCAGAGCAGAGCTGACCCAGATCACTGTGAAGTGCAGAGACCAGAGTCCAGTCTAAAACCTGACCAGATCCATGGCGAGGCCCATTTCACTCAAGAATATAGTGTGAGTACCTAGCAAGACTGTGCAGAACCAATCTCTTAGTTAAAATAATATAATCCAAGCTATTTTAATCTAAGTATAACTGCCTCCTAACTGTCACCTGTCATTTGTAAAGCTGTCACCTGTCATTTTCTAGTTGCAAGCTGCACTTGTCTTTTGAACTTTAAAATTTCAAATCTGAAAAACGACCTTTATTTAATCGCTCATATCTCCGTGACCGTTTGTGCTAGAGACTTGCAGTAACTTTCCTCAGAAAGCTTAGAATCGTGGCTTTTCTAGGAAACTAGTACCGCATTCCTATAGTTTTGCCGCAATCGTGAAAAACGCACTCGCGAATTTACCGCGATTTGCAAATTTCTCCACGTGTAAAAATCTGCTGCTGCTTGCCTTTCAGTTGCCAAAAATTCGTTTAACCTGCTAGTTACACCCTAGATCCTTGCTAAAGTGAGCCTGGACTAATATTAACTTGATTTCACTCACCCTGAACCTCCTAGAGGGAATTAAAAGCATTTTAGCATATTTTTCACTTTATTGCCAGCACATATAAAAGCATTTTGCCTGTGTTTTAAACTTCTGTAGTCTAAGCTTGCTGGGGTGAACTGAATCACATTTGATTGCATTTCTGAGAACTGTGTGCTTTCCTTCGATTTCCTTGCATTGCATCAAGGGGGGGAGGGGACTGCCAGAGAAAAGTGATTACATTGTTTTGTTGAAATCATATTGAGTATTTTCTATACTGCATTTCATTCATTCAACCTTGCATTTCCTTGAACCCTATAAAACATTCTCTTCCACATTATTCTTCTGTCCCTATTTACCAGTGTGCTATCTTATCCATTTCATGTCAACTCCTTAGTGATTATAAAGAAGTGTGCTAGTGCCAGATTCTCCGTTGTTAATCTTTATCATATCAGATTAAGTGTGCTATTCAATTATTAATTTATTCTAAAGTGTGATATATATCTATTGTTTAAATTATCAAATAAACCTTTTAACTTGCAAAACAGAACCACTTCTTGGCTCAGTGGGGTCAGGGGGATTCCAACAGAGGAGTGTTATATAGGGGTAGTCATCCAGAACGCATGAACTGGACATAAAGATATATCAATAAGGGTTTTCATTCAGTATTCTAGACTAGGCGTTGACTTAGCTGTAGTGCTGAATTGAATCCTCTTACAAATTGGGGGCTCGTGCCGGACGTTTGGATTAGATCTATCACTTGTGCAGATTAATACAGCGTGCCAGCTGACCAGATACACACATCCGGTCGGAGCACACGCTGTGTTACGCTGTAAAGCACTTCTCAAAGGAACGCTCTAAGAAAAAGGTCTGTTTTGCAAAAATAAAATACAAACTTCTGTAAGTCAGGACAGAGACCAATCTCTAGAATGACGACCTTAGTAGACATGAAAATAGCCAGAGAGCACCTCTTACATAAACTATTTGTGAGAGGTGAATGGACTGAACAGGGCCAGGATGCCTGGTTGCAGGCCATCACGCGACAGGTCACTGAAACAGGGTCAGACCTATGTAGAGATCAGGGTCCATTACATGTGGCCCTGAGTGAACTATATATGGCTCCTAAAGCCAAAGATGAACACAATAAGATTGCCAGGATAGCAGCATACCTGTACCTATATATGGGAGACATGCAGGATAAATGCACTGAAAGCCAAGATCTGGCAAATAGGCAACAGATGGCAGTAGAGAAGGCCCGATCTGATCTGGCCTCTTCTGAGCAGAGGCTGCAGAGGAGCCAGGAGTCAGAAAATGATAGTAGGCAATATAGCATTAAAATAAAAGAGGATATGGGCATCCTACAACAGGAAAAGACAGACCAGGATACCAGATTTCTGGCCCTGCAGAAGGAGCACCAAGACAGTTTGGACTCCTTACTGCAGAACCAGAAAAAGTTGGAGCAACAGATCAATTTCAACAGGGCATGCGCGGAGCAGGTAGTCACCCTGCAAAGCCAGCTAGATAGAGAGAAAGAGGAGAGCAATAAACTGATTCTGAAAGACCTGGATACCCAGGCAGAGTTTGATGAGGAGCGCCAAAAAGCTGGTGCCTTTCAACGACAGAGGGACGGCCTGGCAGCACAGATGCAGGCTCTCAGTCAGGAAAGAGACACTTTAGGCCAGGAAGTCTGCCACTTAAAAAAGGAAATTGAAGAAAATCACCTGGCCCTCCAGGGGCTGGGTGACCTCCAAAAAGAAAACCAGAACTTGGTAGAGCACACCAGAAGGGTGGAAGATGCTCTGGCAAGAAAGGAGCAGGCCGGTAAGGATGGGACTCAGGAGGTAACCCTCCTGCAGCAAAGACTGGCCCAGTTCTCCAGGACCAACCAGGAAGCACAAAGGGAAAATGAGGCCCTCTGTCAACACAATGATAGGCTCCAACAACAGGTAGCGATGCAGGAGAGACTGATAGAGTCTAGTAAGGCCTTGACTGAGGAACTGAAAGCACAAATGCAGGCTCTTGCATTGCAACAGGGAGCAGGGGCGGATAGAGATGAGGTCCGCTGGGAAAGAGAGACTCCTGACCATAACCTCAGGAGCCCTAACACCAGGGGCCTTCATCTCTCCCAGTCCCTGGACTCTACCACCCCCATGTCCCCTGGCGCACATGAGCACAGGGCCACAGGGATGGCAGATTACTATCCAGCTAAAAGTATGGGGCTCATAGGCCAGTACCACTCAGGAATGGAGGGGTGGGCATCCGGGTATGGGCACCCAAGTACAGTACAGTTCAGTGGGGAACCCCAGGAGAGTAGGCCCCTTAAGGGCATCCTGAAAACCTCTGCCCAGTTAGGTCAGTGGGGGGGTACCCAGCAAATCCTGGCAGCAAGGAGGGATCTGAGGACTCCTCTGAGCACCACAGGAAACAGGAGACCAGGTCCCCACATTCTGCCAGCCATTCCCAGGCTTGCAGAATCCGGGAAAACCTGGAAGAACAGACAGGAACCTCTGGGAGCAGTGCCTCTGAGTCAGAAGATGAATGGACCAGGGTTACCCGGACCAAAAGGGCCAATAAGACAAAAAGGGCCTTGCTTAAGGACCCCTTAAAGCAGATTAAGGCGATCAGGAGCGTCATCACGCCTTACCATAAGAACGCTAAGTATTCTGGTTGGGAGCACTTAGAGTTGTTTGAGCAAATGATGGAGACTTTCCATTTGAAGGACAGCCAAAGCTGTATTCAATATGTAAAGTGGACCTTCTCCCCGGAATACTCCAGTTTCTTTGCGGGGCTGGAGGACCAAAATCATTTAAGATGGTCCACCTATAAGATGGCCATCTTGAAACATTTTTCTGTTCACAGAAATCCTCAAGAGGCTCGCAAGGCAGCCTACAATTTGCAATGTGGGGAGGATCAGGCCCCACAAGAATTTGTGCAAGAACTGAAACGTGCTTTTGCGCAGACCACCAGAAGAGTGCGCACAGACAGTAGAGAATTCATTAATACATTTTTTCATGCCTTGCCCAAATACATAATGACCCAGCTCGTGAGGGATTTTCACGAGAAAAGATCTTTAGACTGGGTCATTGAACAGGCTACCCGGATCTATGAGGTGCAGAAACCGGTAGATAGCAAAAGTAATGCCCAGAAAAACCCCAAAGCCAACAGCACCCCTGCTGCTGCCAAGGTGGCAGAGGTAAAGGTCACCCCCGTTTTGGATTTGGAGATGGGGGGGCCTAAAAACCTACCTGCACCTAATAATGCTAGGCCCAGAAGGTCCTCGGGCCAGTCACAGACAGGGAGCCAGGGAGGCAGCCCCACAAATGGGGTCCCTCGCTCTCCTGATTATGTAAGTCCCCGTTACAAGGGAAGTCGACCCATCCTGGGTTATGTGTGGACTCCTCCAGCCCAAGGGGGGGGATCCAGCCAAGCACCTAACCCAGGGAACTTCCCTCCTAACTTCCCACCGGAGGGCAGAAATTCTCCAAATCCTGGGCAGAACTTTTTCCCCAGGTATCCACCCAACTTCCAACCCCAAAATCATCCATCCTTCTTTCCCCAATTCCCTGAGCCCAGACAACCTAATCCGGGAGAGGGGAGGCCAAGGGTGGAGGGGTACCCAAATCTTCCCAATCCGGGGTATTACCAGAGAAGGGATAGTTACCCTTCCCGGGATCAGCCAAGGGGAGAAAACAGGGCCCCGTATCAGCCTGAGCGGGTGTCCCAGTTAGAGAGTTAGAGCGCCAGGTTCAAAACATGGCGCGGGATCTGGGTCACATACTGAGGGCTCAGCAGAACCCTCAGATCGGCATGCCGACGCAGAACGCACCCAACTCTGGACCTGGTGCCCCAGAACAATGACGGGGGCAGCACCCCGATAACTCACCGGTTCCCAGGGAGGAGGCACAAAGGGAAGGGGGGTGTAAAGCCTTGGAGGAAGCTTCCTTCCTCACTTGTAAACCGCCCCTGGAAACCCAGGAACCGGAAACAAAATCTCTTGCCCCTGAAAGTCTGCCTCCTAAGGAGCAGAGGGGGGGGTAGGAGAAACAAAAGACCCAAACAGACTCAGTTTGAGGAGGAGGTACAGGTCTTCCAATTTGAGGGAGAGGGATCCTCAGAGGATCCTGGGAAAAGGATCTTCTCCTTCAGAGAGGGGGGAACTCCTCCCAAAGAAAAATGGGTCCCTAGGGATGCAAATCCAGACTGGGGAGATGTGGAGACTGAGCTACCGCCGCCCACCATCTCATCCCAGAACCAACAGCAAGAAAATCCCCTGGTTCAACCCATCCTGGTGACTGCCTCCAAAAAGGGGGGGGGCGGCCCGGAACCGGAGCCAGGGGAACCCACAATGGCTCTGATCTCCAGTTGCCAACTTTTTCTTTCAGATTCCCAAGGCTCTCCACAGAATTCTGCCCAAATCTCTTCGCTAGCGATGTCCAAAATCAGAAAGTTAGCCCACCAGTTGTCCAAAAATGTGCATTATCTGTGCCCCCTTGAGGAGAAGGAGGGAAGATACTATGCCCCGGTACAAGTACAGGGGCAGGGTACAATTTCAGCGCTGGTGGACACGGGATCTCAAGCTACCCTTCTGTCCAGAAGGGCCTTTGATGAACTGAATGCAGGAAGGGGAGAGAATTACCAAATTCCTCTCACCTCA
Source organism: Ambystoma mexicanum (assembly GCF_040938575.1). Lineage (NCBI taxonomy): Eukaryota > Metazoa > Chordata > Amphibia > Caudata > Ambystomatidae > Ambystoma > Ambystoma mexicanum. Next base: position 451,151,511 of record NC_090937.1, read on the forward strand.
CTTCCTGGACAACTCCAGAACTTTGACGGGAAGGAAATTCCTGTCGAGGGGACGGCAGACTTGGACATTAAAATTGGGCGACACAAGTTGAAACACCCGGTCATAGTTGTGACCCCAGAGGGCACCCCTTGTTTACTAGGGAATGACCTCCTGAGAAGGTTGTCACCCCTAATAGATTGCGTAAACAAGGTCCTCTGGACCCAGACTAGCCGACCAATAAAATTAAAACAGAGTGTCAACCATGTTAGTTTAAACGGCACCTGCCACATGGTTGAACAAAAATCTGACCAAGTAGAATTTCACTTCCAGAATAGCTAAATTCCAGACGTGACAGTAATAGCAGTAGGACAAGAGACTGGTGGTGGAGGGTCCTCTCTATTTCTGAAAATCAACCTTCCTTCCAGTCTAAAGTGGTACTCCACGCTGGAAGGAAACACTCTCAGATTCTATACTAATCCACAATCAGAAACTCCCACTCCTATAGTCCAGAAAGATGTGAAATCAGCTCAGAGCCTGGCTGATATTCAGCAAATTGGAGAGCAGTTGTTCATCCCTGTTCAGTTAAATGATGGGAAGGACTCTGTTCATGCTCGAGTGTGCATGAACAATGGTAAGAGCTTCATCAGCGAAGCCATGTTCCGCCAACTCCCAAAAGACCCAGCCGTTCCCACATTCAAACTGATAGACAAATGGGAAATGGACCTGGAAGCACCTAATTCCAAACATCTCCTGCCAAGCAGGTGTATGCTCAAAATCTCCATTGGCAACAAGAGCATAGTCCACAATTGTTGGGTCGTGCGAGACGTCCCTGCCGCCTTTTACTTAGGCAGTGACATTCTCAATCGCTTTGCCATTAGTTTGGACCTAATAAACTTCAAAGCTTGGTCCCGATTAGCGGATAATCCCATGGGCTTTGATGATCCAGAAAAAGCATTTCGGTCAGCTCAATTGCTACCTTATGCAGTTGAGATTCAGATCAAAGAGGAAGTCACCATCCCAGAAAGGACCCGACAATTCTCCCTGGAAGTGAAAGTTAAAAGAGGACAAGAGTTGAAAAACCCTGATGCTTACATACATCTAAATGCTTCTCTCCAACAGCAAGGGTTGGGGGTAAACCCAACTCCATTAGTCAACATAGAACATGACACCATTCCAATAGAGGTGGATAACAGCGACTTAAAGAGTATTACTCTAGCCGCAGGCACCATTATTGGAATGGCGGTTGATGACCGACATTTCTCCATTGATCTTGGCAATGAACTGTTAGGACCAATCCCCAAGGACTGTTTTGACAGTGACAGTGATGACAACGCAACACCAGACAGAATTTTTACCCGGCATCGGGGGAACTTCCTGGTGTACACTTCTTGCCCTTATGGTAAGGAAGATGTGACTTGTGACTTCAGGAGGGATGAGGTGATTTTCCAGGTCCATGAGGGCTGCCTTTCCCACCTGAAGCCTCCAGTCCAAATCAGCACTCTGACCAGGGACTTCTCCACCCAGCTGGAGGAGGCCGCTGAGATAGCCAAACCAGAAGTCTTTCCAGGCTTCAGGCAGATGGTGGAAGAGAGAGTCAACCTAGCTGACGCCTGTGTGACTCTGGAACAAAAGCAAAAGTTGAAACAAGTTTTCTTGGATTTCCAAGATCTCTTTGCGGTAGACTCATATGACTGTGGCCGCACCGACATCCACACAACAACAATCCCCACGGACCCTGGCATGACTCCTGTGTTTGTGAAGCAATATCGCTTGCCTCTCGCATCAATGGAGTCCCTTACTGAAATAATTAAGAACCTTGAGTCCAGGGGAATAATCCGTCCAGTCCACAGCACCTTCAATAATCCGGTGCTGGGAATATTGAAGCCAAACGGCCAGTGGAGACTCTGTGCTGACCTCAGGGAGCTCAACAAACGGGTCCATACTTCCCGATGGCCTCTGCCCTACATTGACCAAGGGCTGGCCCAGATTCAGGGGTCACAGGTATTCACTGCAATAGACCTGACCAATGGATACTGGACTGTGCCTGTCAGCAGGGAGGACCAATACAAACTGGCTTTTACCTTTGGGGGCCAGCAGTACACATGGACCCGGACTCCCTTCGGATACCTCAACTCCGGCAATGAATTCAACATTTTCCTACATAAGGCCATGCCCGACCTGGGTGCGAGGGGTAACCTGGCTTATGTAGATGATGTCCTCATTAAAAGTTCATCTGTAGAGGAACACATAGCGGAGATCCGTTATGTTCTGACACAGTTGAGGGCCGCAGGAGCAAAACTTTCCTTTCAGAAAGCACAGTGGTGTAGAACCCGTGTTAATTTCTTGGGGCATGAGATTACTCCTCAGGGTCTCTGTCCCCAGGAAAAGAAAGTGGAAGCACTTCAGAAACTGAAAGACCCCACAACTCTGCGGGAACTAAGGAGCCTCCTTGGACTGACTAATTACAGCAGAAAGTTCATTGAGGGCTACGAAGAGATCACCAGACCCCTGATTCATCTCCTGAAGGGGGGGGGTCAAGTGGGAATGGGGTCCAGAACAAGCCGAGGCAGTAAGACAACTCAAAAGAAGCCTCTCACAAGCGCCTTGCCTAGCTTACCCTGTCAGAAACAAGGAGTTCTTCCTGGAGACGGGGTTCTCTAATACGTGCTTGACGGCAGTATTATACCAAAAGCATGACAGGGTCAATAAAGTAATCTCCTATGCGAGCAAAACTTTATCCTCTGTGGAGGAAAAATTCAACGATTGTGAGAAGGCACTCCTGGCAACGGTGTGGGCATTGAAGAATTACCGCCCGTTTATCCAGGGGGAAATGTGAGTAATTCCCGAATTACTTCCTGGATTCTGTCAATGCAAGGCTTTCCTGTGGAGGTCAGATATGGCCAAAACAAGAAGAGTCCCCTCGCGCAAGGTCTGGCTGACTTGCATGATGGTGCCAGAGAAAACTGTCTCGAGGACGAAAGCTAAAAATAAAGGACAACATGGAGGCATACCTTAATTCCCCACACAAAGTCTTTGAAGAAGACAAGTGTGAGGGAATGCCCACTGTGTATGTGGATGGATGCTCTTACCATGTTGACAACAACGGGGAGAAAGAACTGGTGGCCGGCGTAGGGAATGCATGGGTGAATGAGTCCCCAGAACCCTCCGCTGGATACAAAATTGGTCCCCGAAGTAGTCAGGTGGCAGAATTGATGGCTGTGCATCAGGCCATCCTCACTGCTGTCCAGCATCAACTCCGCAAACTGGTCATAATCACAGATTCGGATTATGTACGGAACGGGTTCGTGGAGCACCTGGTTAATTGGAAAACCAGAGGCATGTTATGTGCTAATAACAAACCCTTGAAACATGGGAAGTTGATCCAAAACATTGACGATCTGGTCACCTCGAATGAGATGACCATCTATTGGAAAAGGATCAAGGGTCATTCCAAAGTAGAGGGACCAGACAAAACTGGAAATGACTTAGCTGATCAGCTGGCCAAAACCGGGGCCATCCAAGGGGATCTAATTGAGATTGAGTCCCTGTTGGGGGAAATCCAGGTCACTGCTATCACTAGGTCCCAGACAAATGCTCACAACGACCTTTCAATTGCACAATGGAGTAAGGAGACCCCTGATGCTGATTTGATTACAGCTCAGAAGGGGGATCCAGTTATTGGTAAGTTTTACCAACACCTTGAGGACCCTGAGAACTTTCCCCTGACGGATACCGATTACATTGGGAAAGAGGACCTAAGAGTGTTGATGAAATGTCCAAAAATGTTCCGGATCTAAGACGGTTTGCTGGTAAGGAAATCCAAAGCTGGCCACGATCAGTGGGTGGTTCCTACCTCATTCCGAAGCCTGATGTTAAGTCACGCCCATGATGCGGCCACCGCCGGTCATAGGGGGTTTCACACAACACTGGAAATCTTAAGAGAGGTTGCATACTGGCCACACATGGGGCAGGACCTCGACCAATACTTGAAGGGGTGTCTTGTGTGTGCACAATTTCAGCCATCATCCCTCACGCACCGTGCACCCCTCCAAAAGAGGGGGATGACACTGCCATGGTCAGATTTACAAATCGACTTTGTAGGCCCCGTGATTCGCTCTGCTAGGGGGAATAAGTACATGTTGACTGTGACATGCTTGTTTACCAAGTGGGTGGAATGTCTCCCAGCCCCAAATTGCAAGGCAGAAACCGCAGCTGCCCTGATGATTAACCACATCTTTTCCCGTTTTGGTCTACCTCAAAGGATTGAGTCAGACAGAGGTAGCCACTTCACCAGTGAAGTAATGACAAAGATGTGGGAGATACTGGGGGTCAAGAGAAAGCTACACATTGCTTACCGGCCAGCTTCTTCTGGGGCAGGAGAGAGATATAACCGAACCATTGTGAGCATATTAAAGAAGTTTGTGGCAGATTCTGGGCCAAGTTGGGATATCCGATTACCTCTGGTCCTAATGGCCATCAGATCTACCCCTTCATCTGCAACCAAAATGTCACCATTTGAGTTGATGACTGGGCGCAAGATGGTGCTTCCTCAGCATTTGCTCTACAGGACCCAAGAGCAGACACTGATAAATGCCTCCACTACTCATGAGTATGTGGAGAATTTAAGGAAACACCTCCAACATGCTTTTGCTTACGCTCAGCGGAATCTAGAAAGATCGGCTGATAGCATGAAGACCCACTATGACCTGAAGACTTCCAGAAAGGAATATCAGGTGGGGGACCGGGTCTATCTATACAACTTCCAAAGAAACCAGGCAAATCAGCGGAAATTCTTGCCTACATGGAAGGGACCCTTTGAGATTATAGACAAAATCTCCCCTGTGGCCTACAAAATCCACATCCCCAAAGGTCCTTTGGCAGCGGGGGAAGACAAGTGGGTCCACATAAACCAGTTGAAATGTTGCCATCCCAGGCACACTCTGCAACAACTGGAGGAATCCTCTGGAATCCTAGCGGGTACTGTCTCAGACTAATTCAGTCCAACCATAAAACATACCACATCTAGTCTCTAAAATATTGTGATTTGCATGAAACTGTCTCTTAGTTATACTGTTTTTTTTTTCAAAATAAGAATGTAATGTTTCGTTATGATGAAATGCATATGCTGCCCCACTATCTTAACAGTGGTGGAAAAATGTCTATGAATAGGTATTGCCGCTCTTCCTTTGTCGTCCTAGGAGAAAGAAAACCGGGAGACGGGCCAAGGACGACGATCCAGACACCGGGAGCAGAGACGCAACGGGCCCGGGGTACCGCCCAATATTCCCATCAGGACCGGCGAGGAGAACCGATCGATCCGACCGGATGGAGAAAAAGATGCTGAACTGTGCCATCTATTGGAAGAAGATGAGGAAACATCCCAGGTCTTGCGAGTCCCATCAGTGAAACCGAATGGCCATCGCAAGAGGAGGGCTTGTGGGATGTTTTTATCCACGCATCCAAGCCCTACCTCAAAACTGTGCAGTACTGACATGGAAAACATCATGATGGCCAGAGCTTCCCAGAAAATGCACAGGGAAATGCATGAAGAATAGGCTGCCACTCATTTTTGCCGATGTTATGGGCACAGAAGGGCACTGCCTAAAAACCACCATTGGACTACCCACACAGTAGTCTGAAACCATTGGGAATGGCAATGCTGATTGCCAAAAGCAAACCCATAACTGTTGGGAATTCATTTTCTTAAATCCCAAAAAGGGGTGCAGTACCAGTACTCACCACTATCCAAAAGCCGGCGTTTTAAAACCACCAGATTTTGTAGAAAACTGAATAAATGAACCCAAAGCAAGCCAAAGAAAGACTTACTGAGAGGTGGATCCAATGTAAAGTTATATTCTGAAATGACTTGAAGGTTTATAACAAGACTGGCTGAGCTGTGGATTTCAGCAGTTTAAGTAAATTTGGACTGAAAGACACTAAAAATCGAAATGTTTAAATTGACTGAGTGACCTACTTTTGTGTGTCACATAGGTTTCAATTGTTTAAATGTCATAGTTTTAAACTTAGAATCAGCATCCTAGCTGCATATGTAAAAAAATGTCTTGACTTAAACTGGGGAACAGAAATGACATGTAGCTAAAAACTGGCTTAAAGAGATTCCAATTTTGCCTGGCAACTACCCCCATCAGGAGTGAAACTTGAGTCACAGCTGTGTTCCCAGGCCTATCTGCCTTTTGCTGGCCACACTAAGGATATGCCATCTCTCTGATAATTGAATTAAAGGGAGCCCCCACAGAATACAGGAGCTCTGAACAAAGCCCTGTCCTGACACAGGCAGATGGTTTATTGCAGATGTCGTAAATGTAGCTTCCTCCTGAAGCAAAGGGGAGGAGCACTGCCTGTGAGAGCAAGCTGGCTTGGCAGAACTGGAAAATCCAGAAATTCAACCTTGTGCTGGGGGAAAACCACACCCCTTTGGGGCCAGAACATAACTCTAAAAAGATGAATAACTCATAGTACGGACTTGTGAAAATTATTTAAATGACACCATAATTCTTGTGATTTTTCTGCCCACATTTTAAGAGGTTTTTAGAACCGGTGGCATGTTCAGGGGGGTTTTAGCGGAAAAGAGGATATTACTCAAAATGTGTGCATGTGAAAAATCTGACACTTCATCAACTAATGTCCATACTCCTTGCGCACATGTGTGTAAATTTGGGGTAATGTCCGGTATTGCAAACCAGTTAAAAAGTGCAAAATATTGGCATTTCTGAATGCAAGCTCCCAGGAAGAGCAGAGTTTGAACAGGGGATACCTCCTGTGATATGTGAGGGGTGCATATGATTTTAAAACAATATGTACCTCTGCAAATATGTATTTGGTTCAAATCTAGATTTGTGTGTAAGTTGACAGGAGGAGTGGACTTTCTGCAGGCTGTAAAATGACATCACTCTGACACAACTTAGCTCCCCCAATCAGGGGAGAAATGAAAGCTTGGCCAATGATAAGTGGAGAGGGGTAGGTTCTAGTGATGCTGCACACACACCCATAAAAAAAACACATAAAAGCAGACAGACAGGACAGATAGGGACCTTCAAATCCATTTGCTGCGGGACGCTCTGCTGGAAAATCCATACTTTACCTCCATCAATCTCTAGAGAAAGCTGTGCAGAAAGATCCAGACTTCAAATCCATCAGGCCAGACCAGAGGCAGAGCAGAGCTGACCCAGATCACTGTGAAGTGCAGAGACCAGAGTCCAGTCTAAAACCTGACCAGATCCATGGTGAGGCCCATTTCACTCAAGAATATAGTGTGAGTACCTAGCAAGACTGTGCAGAACCAATCTCTTAGTTAAAATAATATAATCCAAGCTATTTTAATCTAAGTAGAACTGCCTCCTAACTGTCACCTGTCATTTGTAAAGCTGTCACCTGTCATTTTCTAGTTGCAAGCTGCACTTGTCTTTTGAACTTTAAAATTTCAAATCTGAAAAACGACCTTTATTTAATCGCTCATATCTCCGTGACCGTTTGTGCTAGAGACGTGCAGTAACTTTCCTCAGAAAGCTTAGAATCGTGGCTTTTCTAGGAACCTAGTACCGCATTCCTACCCCCTATAGTTTTGCCGCAATCGTGAAAGACGCAATCGCGAATTTACCGCGATTTGCAAATTTCTCCACGTGTAAAAATCTGCTGCTGCTTGCCTTTCAGTTGCCAAAAATTCGTTTAACCTGCTAGTTACACCCTAGATCCTTGCTAAAGTGAGCCTGGACTAATATTAACTTGATTTCACTCACCCTGAACCTCCTAGAGGGAATTAAAAGCATTTTAGCATATTTTTCACTTTATTGCCAGCACATATAAAAGCATTTTGCCTGTGTTTTAAACTTCTGTAGTCTAAGCTTGCTGGGGTGAACTGAATCACATTTGATTGCATTTCTGAGAACTGTGTGCTTTCCTTCCATTTCCTTGCATTGCATCAAGGGGGGGAGGGGACTGCCAGAGAAAAGTGATTACATTGTTTTGTTGAAATCATATTGAGTATTTTCTATACTGCATTTCATTCATTCAACCTTGCATTTCCTTGAACCCTATACAACATTCTCTTCCACATTATTCTTCTGTCCCTATTTACCAGTGTGCTATCTTATCCATTTCATGTCAACTCCTTAGTGATTATAAAGAAGTGTGCTAGTGCCAGATTCTCCGTTGTTAATCTTTATCATATCAGATTAAGTGTGCTATTCAATTATTAATTTATTCTAAAGTGTGATATATATCTATTGTTTAAATTATCAAATAAACCTTTTAACTTGCAAAACAGAACCACTTCTTGGCTCAGTGGGGTCAGGGGGATTCCAACAGAGGAGTGTTATATAGGGGTAGTCATCCAGAACGCATGAACTGGACATAAAGATATATCAATAAGGGTTTTCATTCAGTATTCTAGACTAGGCGTTGACTTAGCTGTAGTGCTGAATTGAATCCTCTTACAGCACCCTCATCTCCTCCTTACTTGCATTGTCAGTGGTAGCAGCTCATATACAGTGAGCTGCAGCCACTTTGCATTAGTGGCGACCTGGAAACCTGGGAAAAGTAGTGAGGTAAAAAAACATTGCAGACGTGGAGAAGAGTCTGAATTCATCAGGGATAGTGAACTAGTTTGCTGTGCTTTTCTCTGAAAAAGAATTACTTGCCGGTTCTTCTTTCTTATTGCCATTTTTCCCTGCAATACAATCTTCATGCTAGTGCTATTTTGAGGCACCACCAGTGCAGGACTGTGCAAATTGACAAGATCACAAACACCACTCCAGTCAGACGGAAGCTGGGCATAAGCCTTCGATCCACAGGCCCACCATACGTCCATCACTACGGCAGTCCCCTGCGTAAGCGCTGCATTCTGCATCACCTTGGTGCATACAGAGATAGTGCACAGGTAGATAGACACACTCGACCTGAAACACAAAGGGAATCGTGTAAATCTCTTGATGTCAACTGGTTGATGCTTTTCATGTAACCAAGTTAATGCATGCACATATTTTCCCCAGATTTCCAGATTGCCCTGTAACTATCATTCACCTTGGCAGCCACATTTTGTTAAAAATCTACCATTCGGGGGCCATTGTTGCGCACACAGCAGAATGGCAGCTTGTGTGTGAGCTCCGATGGTGGGCCTGGGTCCCGGACGATAAATCTGCTGAAAAACAGTCAGATTCTGCACCATACCAAACAGAGAGGTGTACAAAATATCTGGGGACCCCCAGCCCAAGAATCATGCCAATTGATCTGGTAGAACCTGAGATATTACTGCTTGAAGATCTTGGCCTGCAACGGCCACTGAAACCGGCAATATCACGCTTCTGAGAGCACCACTGGGCGAATGCGACATGGGATATATGCCATGAATAGTGAACTGGTGGCTGCGTGCCGAGTGATCTCACCTGTTGGAGCATCCTACCTGCACTGAGTGCATTGACTCAATTAGCTCAGGGATGTCATTTAGGGGTCGCCAGAGGTCGCAACTGCGACCTCTGAGGTCTCCCTTGTGACCTCTGTGGTCAACTTTGCGACCTCTAGAAAAAAAAGGGAATTCTTTTTTTTTTTTTTCTAATGCAAGCTCATGGGCTGTGGCCAGCACCATGTGGCTCTTTAGTTCTAGAGTGGCTGGCTTTCTTGTTAAAGCCCCTTAAAAAAAAAAAAGAAAAGGAGTGACACAAGTCTAACACTTTCAGCACTGACCCTAAATAAGAAAGATTAGGAATACCAAATAATGTGTATTTCTGGAATTCTATACAATAATTGCTAGACTCATTAAAGGTTTATTTTAGGCACACTTCAGGGGGTGAGTCACTGATTTAGTCTGTTCTTAAACACCTCAACTCAGCCTTTCATCCTTCTGAGGTCGATAAATGAGTACCAACACAGGTTGGTTGATATTGGGTGTATATTTTTTCTTTATAAAGCGCTTAAGCGTAATTGCTATATAATAACACATCATTATCATTTGGTCATGGACCTCTGCTTGCATTCACAGTAATTTTGTAATATGGGCCTATACACACTGATCTTAACGATACATATGGCGATCCATTCTTGTATGAAATGTATATCAAATTATAGTGATATTGTAACCATATTTTTTGTAGTGTACAATGCTATGTGATAGTACTTCCTGTTTTGTCAACGGGTGAAAGGTCGTGTTCCATCGCATCCTGCGATATCACTTCAGGGTGGGGTCAAATTTCATCACTTCCTGTAATGTCACCAGGGGTCAAGGGTCGTGTGATGTCACTTCCGCTACCCCTGGCATTTTGGTGAAATGACGTCCCTGAATTAGCTGCTTTGGTGTGGTGCTGGAGGAGAGGGGCTGTGCTTCCGACCTGCTTGCACTACAGAAGCACTCCTCCCGGACAATATGAGAGAGAAGCCAACACTACAGAGACACGGAAGAGCTTCATACACCCTTCACCATCAGGTTTGCCGTGGCTGGCATCAGATACAAGCAGCTTGCAAAGGTATGAATATGCGGCACACCACGGCGGGGAAGTGATTATGTTTTTTCCGACCTGCCCGCCTAACCCCTGGCATACAGAGCAATAACGACACGCAGGGGGCGCAATAAAAGTAGGCAGGGGAACAGAGCGCTCCGATTCGTGAGGTCACCACCTCCAGACATCGGGGAAGCAGTGAACTCCTACCTTCTGTTCCTGACCTGTAGACACTACCTTGCCGTGTTGTCAATAAAAGCTTCCAGCAAGATCTGTAATTACACACGGACCCGGCATGAGTGAGGGCCACGGAATGCAACGACATGTCAGCTAGCTGCAGGAACAATGTTCCCAAATAGGATGAAACCGCACCATAGGAGGGACGAACCGCTGAAAGGCCCATTTGAAAAATGGGTTGTGCGCCACATGCCGCAAAGGACACACACCTGAAAATTTCACTCTGGAGGACGGCGACCTCTCAGTGTGCAGCACTACTCCCCTGCATGAGGACTGCATTACCGGGTATTTCCCGCACCGTGGTATACCCTGCAACAACATATGAGGATCGACACCGACTGCTGGAGGCAGCGGACTCCCAAGCACGGACAAAGGGAGTAGGCCGATGCGTACATGTCAACTGCCCCACAGCCCCACCCCTTTTTAGCTACATTCTGAGGACAAGTCACTAGGGAGAACATTGAAATAGGAGCAACAACCAACCCCGCGGTTAGAGTGGGGTCAAAGGGTTGGTCCAAGATACATAACAAGAGGCCATCCACATAACAAACTGGTGGTGTGAAGCAGCCTCCAAGGGGAAGGAGGCAAATGATGCATGCCTGATCCAAGCTGATATACCTGGATCACACCAAACCATCATATAACGAGCACCCTGAGATGACACCAGTGGGGCACTTTTGGTTCTGCGTCATATCACACATGGCAGATATATCCTAAAGACGATTCAAGACTGGAACCCCTGGGCAATGGTGGTATGTAACCTGGCTACGAAGTGGAGAGGACAGGCATAAATTCACTGAAGATTGCTTGAGTTGGCAGCCCTGCATGCAATGCCGGAAGTCATGTACACCCTGGACAGAACGAGGAGTAGGAAGACATGGATACCACCACCCGACCACACCAGGCCAGGCTACCAATCACAGTTGGGGTGTTCACATATCAACCAAATATTGGGCATACATCCAGAGCTGTCCTGGGTCACAGAATTACTGAAACTGCACACAGTGCATGTGTTTTACCCCACTATATAATGCCTAAGGGGGCGGCCTCTAAGAAGAGCGGGGCAATGGAATAATTTGCCAAACCAACCAGCAAATCAAGCAACATGAGCAACAAATGAACTACTAACCCAGAGGCAACAACAGCAGCTACTTCCTCAACCCCCATGGATCTACAAGATGTATTTACCTCGATGCAGCAAGGATTCACAGCTATAAATGACAAATTGGACGGCATCAACATCAATGTCACAACAGTAAGAGCCCAGCTGGAAAAGGTTCCACACAGGATCACAGAGGCCAAAACAAGGATTGGCATTGCTGAAGACGCAATAGAAGCATTGCAAAACACAGTGACAAACATGGCTAAACATCTAGGCACTGTCAAACTGAAATGTGAAGATTTAGAGGCGAGATCATGCCGGAACAACATTCGCATCACAGGGGTACCCGAGTTGATAGCACGGCTCATGAACTATAGAGACCGGGACATGGTTCGGAGAACAGCGAGGGAGAAACAAGAGCTAAAGATAGGGTGCAGCGTCATCTGTATTTTTCCAGACTTTACCCTGACAGTTCAACAGGAACGACATACATTTATCAGAGTAAAGAAAACTGCTGAAGGAACGCAGGATACCACATGCAATGTTATATCCGGCCAGACTACGAAGGCAATATAAGAACAAAACATACTTTTTTACATTTCCTGAGGAAGCTGCCACCTTTGTTGAAGCTAAACACGCCAACCAAGGGGAAAGAGGGTTCATGTGAATGAAGCCATATAATGGATCAATGGAATAAACTGCACACTGTAAAGGAGCTAAATGTGGGGATAGACCAGGTCAAGGAACATGAAAAATATTCAATCAATCTTTAATAAACACATATTCAATTACCATACACATGATAAAAACAGCATAAAAACACATAATCAATGCTGAACATATCCAGTTAAAGTGCATATTAATTTAGTAGCCATCCCAAGATGTAAGCATGAGTGCACTGTACATAACATAGTTCAAAAGTACATAACATCCGAGGACAGCAAAAATCCCCAATTGGTGCCCAATCTGTATTCAAAAAAAGTTTTTTATAACCAAAATTAAGGCAGAAAAGGGGAAAGAGAAAGGTATACAAAAATTGAAAAGGCTTAAAGAGTTATAAAGGGCAACACGTCCACGCAGACCAGGATAATCAATATTTTCTGCGGGATAAAGGAGGTTGTACCCTAATCAAACCAACCAATTCATTATTGAAAACAGACAAGCAGGATAGCATCAATATATACTGCAACAAAGCCAATACTTGTCTCCAATCTGACCAAAGTAGTCGACTACTTTGGTCAGATTGGAGACAAGTATTGGTTTTGTTGCAGTATATATTGATGCTATCATGCTTGTAGTCGACTACTTTGGTCAGATTGGAGACAAGTATGGCTTTGTTGCAGTATATATTGATGCTATCATGCTTGTCTGTTTTCAATAATTAATTGGTTGGTTTGATTAGGGTACAACCTCCTTTATCCCGCAGAAAATATTGATTATCCTGGTCTGCGTGGACGTGTTGCCCTTTATAACTCTTTAAGCCTTTTCAATTTTTGTATACCCTTCTCTTTCCCCTTTTCTGCCTTAATTTTGGTTATAAAAAACTTTTTTTGAATACAGATTGGGCACCAATTGGGGATTTTTGCTGTCCTCGGATGTTATGTACTTTTGAACTATGTTATGTACAGTGCACTCATGCTTACATCTTAGGATGGCTACTAAATTAATATGCTCTTTAACTGGATATATTCAGCATTGATTATGTGTTTTTATGCAGTTTTTATCATGTGTATGGTAATTGAATATGTGTTTATTAAAGATTGATTGAATATTTTTCATGTTCCTTGACCTGGTCTATCCCCACATTTAGCTCCTTTACAGTGTGCAGTTTATTCCATTGATCCATTCTACGGCTTCATTCACATGAACCCTCTTTCCCCTTGGTTGGAGTGTTTTGCTTTGGTTTTCCCCTGGGTTCATGTTGTTGGGGACGCCTATTCTGGCTTACACCTTTGTTGAAGCTAACATTCCGTTACCTGATAAGCAAGCACTGGAAGAAGAATGAAATTGAATATATGGTAACAATAACCCTCGGAGGACATACTGAATTTGTTGTACAAGCTGACTGTTACTGTAACAATATGGCGTTCAATGTGATAGATAGATGCACAGACTGAAACTGAATTGTTCAGAGCATGGAGATAAACCTGGGGTGCATGAACAGTAAGAATCATCATGATGAGTCAGATTAGTCAGCGGGCAGCACTGGGCAAGAGGATAAGCGGGAGTGGGCAGCGAATGAGCAGTTTTCATATAGCCGTGACATCTCCTTACCCACCCTGCTCACGATTGAGAGATAACTGCTCCAATTATAAAGGGGTCTGAATTCTGATCGGTATGAGATTTGGAAAATAGTGTTAAACAAAGATGCTACCGGGTAAGATACTGCCTAGGACACTGTCTGATCACTCCCACGTATCTCTCTTATTAGATATCCTGGAAGGGCCTCCACAGAAAGCGCCATGGAGATTCAAGGCTGTGGCACTACTGGACCCGGTCTTTAGAACTAGTATGGTCTGAGCACTACATAATTCAGAATGAGTGTTAGCAACGTTAGTTAGTGGTATGGAAGAGACTTGGACAGACTAGGATTAGACATTATGCGCTGGACCCGGTCTGATGCAAGTGCATACCTTAGTTGGGGAAGGGATGGGGGGATGGTGTGTTTATTGGACATTGCATAGTCGAAGTTTGGGGTACTATGAGGGTGGGGTGGAGATTGACAAGGTTAGTTGGGATGAAAAAGTGAAAAAATGCACATTCTAATTGCAACATTTAAGTACCATGCTGACAGACCGCAAGACACTAAGACGGTGAAACATGAATGCATAAACGATAATGCTTGATGAAGTAGTGAAAGGAATTAAAATGCTTAGCTGGAATGTGAGAGGCCTGGGTGCAACTGTGAAGATAAGGAAAGTAAAGCCTTATGTCAACAGACAAGGCGCCCAGATATTATTCCTACAAGAATCACATTTGCCTGACCACCAGGCCCGCAAGTTTGCTCCTGGGTGGGGGAAACATTGTTTTACACCTCCTACTTCACAAGAGCTAGGGTGACCATGATACTCATTCACAAGTCACTCCCGTTTACTCATTATGCTACAGAAAGTGATCCCTGTGGTCAATATGTAGTGCTGCATGGGAAATTGAGCAGCGTTGAAATACTTATGATCAATGTGTATGGCCCTAATATAAATGACCGGAGTATTACACAGAAGTCCTCCGTAAATGCGCCAAGTACCCTACCTCCCAGGTAATATGTGGTGGAGATTTTAACACCATTTTGGACGTAAACTTGGATAGGACGTCAACCACTCCTAGATCTCTGACAAATGCAACACAGGTGATTCACACACAACGCACAGATCTGGGACTGAGGGATGCCTGGCATACACTGTGCTGAACCAACAAGGCCTTTACCTTTTATTCATCTGTCCGCGACATGCAATCTAGAATAGATCTGTGGCTAGTTTCTCAAAAAGTGATGGGCTGGGTGTTAGAGGCCAAGATACTGCCTAGGACACTGTCTGATCACTCCCATGTATCTCTCTTATTAGATATCCTGGAAGGGTCTCCACAGAAAGCGCCATGGAGATTCAAGGCTGTGGCACTACTGGACCCGGTCTTTAGAACTAGTATGGTACAGCATGTTAATTAGTTTTTTGAGAACAACAAAGGGTTAGTGACTCAACAATCTGTGCTGTGGCAAGCATTTAAAGTCTACGTGCAAAGAACCGATATGTCTACAGAATATGGGCTAATCAGGGACATGAGAAGGGAACTCAAGAGGAGGGAGGAGGCACTGGCTGGACTGCAAGCAGAGTACGCGCATAACCTATCACCACAGACTGCCACGAATATTAAAACACAATTGGATGAGTATCGGGAGGCGGCAGATAGGGAGGTGCGCCATTTTGATAGGCCAGCAGCTGTACGTAGATATGCAGAATAAGATAGACCGGGTAAGCTCTTAGCACACATGGTGCGTAACGAGAGGGGCAACACAAACATCCTGTGCGTCACTAGATCAGACAGGGTGGTGGTGACTAAACCCGAGGAAATCCACAAAGTATTCTACAATGTTTATGCTAACCTATACTCTCCCCAAAGCATAGCTACTGATCAGGATATTGATGACTATTTAGCAAGCATCCCCACTACACTTCTATCCAGTGAAGCCTGCAACACCTTGGAAGCACTGATAACACTCAGTGAGATAAATGAAGCCATAAAAAGCCTCCCTGGTGGTAAGGCACCAGGATCCGACAGGCTCAGTGCAGAATTCTATAAGGAATTTGTGACAGAGCTGGCCCCCGTCTCTTGGCTGCATGGACCGAGGCACTGGAGTTCGGTGTACTACCAGACACAACACGAGAAGCGATTATCACCCTACTATTAAAACCTGGGAAGCCACCTGAAGAGTGTGGAGCATATCGTCCACTGTCCCTCATAAATACTGATGTGAAAATATTCACAAAGATATTTGCTTCCCAATAGAATCCACTGATGTCATACATGGTGCACGAGGATCAAGCGGGATTTGTGCAGGGCAGGCCCACTGCCTCCAATATACGAAGGTGCTTTGACATACTTGCAAAGATCCCCCAAGCTACCATAGGGGTAGCTTTCACCTTAGATATGTAGAAGCCATTTGACACAGTGTATTGGCCGTTCTTATTTACAGTACTTCATAACTATGGTTTTGGTCCTAACTTCATTAAGTCGGTGCGCATTTTGTACACATAGCCATATGCATGTGTGTGTTTAAATGGGATGCTGTCCTCAATCCTGATGCTAGCTCGAGGTACCAGACAGGGATGTCCCCTCTCCCCATTACTATTCGCACTGGTGATAGAACCATTAGCAGACCTCCTTCGGGCACAGTATGTACGGGCCGGGATCAATATAGCAGGGAGGACCAAATTGATAACACTACATGCAGACGATATAATGTTGTTAAGGATCCCGTGAGATACTTGCGTAGGGTTCTGTCAGCAGTTCAGAAATTTGGGGAGCACTCGGTACTCAAACTGAATTCCAACAAATCTGAGATATTTCCCTTGATGGGGAAGACCAGCAAACTTACCGAACACTACTGTCTAAAATGGACACCCCAACGGGTGAAATATTTAGGTGTCCGACTGGTGCACTCCCTTAATTATGAAGGTCTGGCTGATGTTCTCTGCGCCAAGATCGACTTTTGGAATCAACTCCCTATATAATTTATGGGCAGACTAGCTTTTGTGAAGATGATTATACTTCCGAACCTCTTTTATCTCTTCAGTACAGTACCACTGTGTGCAGGTATGGCTTTTTTCTCATAGTTACAAAGTGCATGCACTGCGTTTGTATGGAAGGGGCAGGGAGCGAGCCAGTTGGAGGCATCTTGCAATGCCATTCGATGGCCCCCGACTTCGAACTATACTTTCTGGCAGCACAGGCCTATTACACGATATACTGGATTGAAGGGGGGCTCAGTTCATTGCATGTAGCATTGGAAACACTTGGGAAAGACCCTGCCCTCCTCTTACATGGCTAGGCAGAAGGGAAGTAGAAAGAATGAGAGAATCCCAACTGGGGGCCCTCCCGTCCTCTGCACACTATATAATGTTGTTAATAAAGGCATTCAGTGAATTGCGTTCAATTTCACAGATA
Source organism: Ambystoma mexicanum (assembly GCF_040938575.1). NCBI lineage: Eukaryota > Metazoa > Chordata > Amphibia > Caudata > Ambystomatidae > Ambystoma > Ambystoma mexicanum. The sequence continues at coordinate 451,168,935 of NC_090937.1, forward strand.
CCGAATGTTCAATTCTGGTAAATGATAATCTCAAATACGAAAAGGTAGAAACATTTAATTCAAAAGAACATACATAAATATAATTCAATGATTACAGTTGACTGTAGGTCAATTGGCATAAGATGCAAAGGAAAACAAGGAAAAATATCCACAAATTAAACTGTGCTTGGCTGACGCGTTCTTCTTGAGCCTAGTAGCACTGTGACACAGTTGAGGTAGTTAGCAGAAAAAAAAGGTGGGGAAGAGAAAAAGTAACTCGTGGGTATATTTTCCATAATTGTGTATAGCTAACATTACGAAACACATGTTAAGAGACATTGACCAGCAGTAGTGATTGTCTAGCAACAATACAAAGTATTGAGATGGTTATCATATGGCATGCTGTTCATTCAATAAGACGTTCATGGTAAGGACAAACATCATGCGGTTACAAGACACTGTTTCAATATAAGGGGACCCGGTGAGCACCAGTTAGAGAGAACATTAGTTAGCTGGGTGGTAATAGTGGCATTAAATTAGTGTGGTATCTATAGGAATAATTACTTGACAGGAAACAACCTGTTAATAAAAGTTAAAGGATTAGAAGTGTGACGAAGTGAAATATGTATACATATATATGTTTAAATTAGTTCTAGGGAGGCAGTAACTCATCAGGCCGATAGTTGTATGGTAAAAAATAGGTTTAATAACTCACATGTCTCAAGAGATGGATAGTAGTGTCTATCTCTTGTCGTGAAGCGGAACAATCCTTGCATCGAAGCGAATAAAATACCAATGTATTCAACTGTGTTAGGTAAACCTAACTACATCTGTAAAGGTGAAAAAATAAAGAAAAGGATCCATTTCAACTGACGGCTATTAAGTGACTGATTGGTGTATACTAATACATAATACTGCCAAGACTGGGGTTATGGAAATCAAGGGTAAAATGAAACTCACTCATGTAACAGTCGCCACGGGCACTTGAATGCAGAGGAAGCGTAGCTGAGAATTTCATGAGCAACGTGATATGCAGCTTTTGTATTTTCTTGCAAGCCCGTAGTATGCTGCGTGCACTAAAAAGAGGGGAGTGCAGGTATGAGCTATGTATTGAAGACAAAAACTGGTCGGAAAAAAAGTACATCTAAATGTACTTCAAATACCTGATGGGGTCTGATGGAAACTCAGCGGTGGAAATGGCACAGGCCGTGCCGGTTGCTTCATGAGCGGCCGTAGAAGCCGTTACTTAATGGATGTATTAAGGTTCGCTGTCCTACGGAAAGAAGTCGTTCCCATTCTGTGGCCCTTGAACGATATCTTGATCTCCTAGTCCTGAGTGCACCATGGAAGTAACATAGGCCGAATCAGAAAACATTTTACTACCTGGCCTGGCCCTCTGACATGTTCAATGCCTCAATCAAAGCCACAAGTTCTGCTGACTGTGCAGAGTAGTGGTATGGTAGTTGCGTCTGTGAGTACACTATCAACTCCTCCCCTTTGTGTACTCAATGTCTGTGCCCTACTGCTGCAGAACCTGAATGCCTCTGTCCTGTCGTCTGATCAATACAGGAACTTCCATCAATGAAAATCATGCCCCCCTTCAATCACCTCTTCCTTAACTAGGGGGTTACCTCTGCTCCTGTCTATGCACGCTATGCAGTCACGTATGTAATCTCCATCTTCAATTGTTCCTGCAATTAACTTTGCTGGAGTTATAGTCCTACATCTCACCGCTTATATTGCTGGGTTTGTCAGTTTTACCTCAGACCCTGAAGATCTTCGAGTTGTCAATATTGATTTTGTTTTTCCAGTATTGCGAATAATGCATGCTCCACATATAAAATTTTAGGGCAACCAATAGTTATTGTGGAAGCATTCTCAATTGCAAATGCAGAAGCAGCAAGTGCCGGCTCACATGGGAAATGTCCCTGCATCACTGCATCTAGGGATCCACTGTAATATGCAAGTGGTTTGTTTCCCTGTTGCTTTTTCTGTGTCAGGACAGCTGTCATTACTTTTCCATCTGAATGGGAAAACAGGTGAAACTTCTCTTTCCAATTGGGTGTAGCCAGTACTGGTGCATGTGCTAACTCATGTATTAGTTGATCAATGCTCTTGTCCATTTTATGTTCATTTTGTGCTTCTGAGCTTCTTTTAATGCTTTCAGCAATGTCCTGTTGTCTGTGAAGTAATCAAAACCCCATGCCCTGCAGTAGTTGCATAAGCCCAAGAACGGCTGCACCTCTTTCACTGTTTTGGTCATGTAGTTTTATGTATTGCCTCTACCCTTTCTGGTGTTATTTTTCTCCTCCCTGCTGACACAATATGACCCAGGTACACCACTTCTTTTTGACAGCACTGCAATTTCTCTTTGTCCACTTTGCATCCTTTGTCAGCTAGCAAAGTCAGTAGTGTTACTGAGTCCTTTCTACACTCCTCTTCTGTCGGGCTGCACCAATAAGTCATCTAATTACTTTATCACTGTGCTTGTTGCTGAAATCCATTTGGATAACTCTATTAAAGATGCTAGGTCACTCACAGTACCCTTGGGGCATTCTAGTGTGTTCAAACCTGGTCCCACAGTACATAAACACAGTGAGATACCAAGAGTCTTGGTGTACTGCGATGGAGAAAAATGCATTCTTAAAATCTATCACAGTGAAATAGCGTACCTATGCGGGAATGCTGCAAAAAATCATTGAGTGATATGGGACCAATGGATGCTCTTACTTAATAATATTGTTAAGAGGGTGTAAATACTGTATGAAATGCCACGCCCCTCATTTTGCTTTCTTGATCAGATAGATAGCTGTGTTACAAGGTGATGTGCTTTCCTGTATTAAGCCTTGCTGCCATAGGGCATGCTGTGTCTCATGAATGCCTTCATCTGCTTATCGAGATAGTGTAGTGCTTTACTCATGGCAATAGTGCTCTTTCTTTTAATTTGCTGTGTACTGCCCGGGCCCTTTTAGTATCCCTACATCATGGGGTACTGTTGTCCATAAGCTTTTTGGCACCTTTTCCAAAACTTCCTGCCAATATTTTGTATTCTTTTTTGTTATCTGAGTCATCTGAGAAACTGCCCTTTCTTTTATGTGTACTGGACAAGGTATGTTAAATTCAAACACTACCTCTCCTTCTACTTTGTCTTTTGTTGCGAACAACTCTGTGTCACTTACTACTCTTAATTTCAGGGTGGGCTCAATACATAATATCAAACGCCATTCCATTTTGTCTTCATCAGTGGCAACCAATATGATCACATTGGTTCGAACATATCCCATTTCAATGTCTACATGGCTGGCCTGACACGTGTGATTGTTACTTTGACCTCTAACTTCCAGTGTTATGCAGATGACATGCAACTCTCCTTCAGGCTACCCTCAGCCACCTCCTCTACCTCGTTCATATCTGACTGTCTGTCTGCAATTCAGTCATGGTGTGCTGCAAACAACCTCTGCCTCAACGCCAGTAAGACTGAGATCCTTCGCATGAGGACTCCTGCTCCTGCCTTCCCACTCTCACTCTGGCCGGCCTCCGTTGGCCCTGCCACCCGCACCCACCTGCGAGGCAAAAAACCTGGGGTCATCGTTAACTCCATTCTCTCCTTCTCCACTCACATTTTGGACATTTTCTAAAACGTCCAACTTCTTTTTCTCACCTCCCCCAGCAGCTCACTGACTCCAGAGCCCTGGTTCTCTCAAGGCTGAACTATTGCAACAGCCTCTTTCTCATCCTCCCTGCCTCTGCTTTGTGCCCTCTGCAGCTCATCCAGAACAGAACCGCAAGACTTTTCCTCTGCCTCAAGCCTAGGGACTGCATCTCTCCGGCGCTGAAACCCCTCCACTGGCTCCCAGTGGCTGCAAGGATCAAGTTCAATACCCTCTGCATTGTCCACAAGGCTTTCTGGGACCTCAGAGCTACCTATTTGCAACATTGCCTACCTAAATACTGCCCTTCCCGAGCCCTCTGCTCATCTACCTCCAACCTTCTGCGAGTGAGCCGGTTCTCCAAGCAGAGATTTGGAGGGAGATCTTTATCCTCAGCAGGGGACTCCCTCTGGAATAGCCTCTCTGCCGCCCTCCATCTTGAGCCTGATCTCCTTAAGTTTCAGATACTCCTTAAGACATTACTTTTCTCCCCCTCCTTCTCTCTCCCTCTACTCTGCTAACCTCTCTATCCGTGCTATCCCTCTCTCCCTCCTTTTCCACACAGCTTGCTGACGGGCTGCCGGGTGTACCTCAGAGTCTCACAGGTCCCTGGCACCCTCGCCAGTCCTCTCACACTAGCCTCTGGGCCTGCACTTGCCTCATCGCTACTGCACTTGGTCAATGACCCATGAGAGTGGCATCTCTCAGCACTTACCCCAGCATCTGACTGACTGGGCACACTTGCACTCCCCCCTGCACATGTTATCCCCCCTCCCCTCTCCTGTACCATCTGTGCACTTGCACCATCTAACGTACCATGCCTTGAAGATCATCTATCTATCTTCCCTGTCTCCCTTCCTTCCATGGTGGTGACTCAATGCACTTGGAAAAATTGCAGAATCATCATCAGACCTATTTGCTGTTATCTACACTGTTAATTGTATTATATACACGCACTCTGCCTGTGCAGACTTGTATCATGCAGAATTACAAGGGCTCTAATGAATGTTGTTTTTCGCCTTTTTCCTGCGCCCCTTGAGCGCTTTGAAAAACTTGCCTTGTGTATAGGTGCTTTACAAATAAACATTAACATACCATACCATACCATACCATACCATAACCATATCCTTTTGTACCACTATTTCCTCTAGGTACATCTGTGTGTGTGTGCCTGAACTAACAGAAGAGGGACACTGTGGCCTGAACAAAAATGTGTTGTACAGCCATAACACCCTTCCTTCAATTCTTGGTAACTATCCCAACAACAATTTCACCCGTACAAAAACTCTTCCATATGTGGGGGTATCCCTCTCATTGTGCTGTGTGCATATTATACTTGAATCAATACTGCCACTCTAGCTGGATACATTCCAGGTGTGGAGCACTCCATCCCTTTCTCTGAAAAGTAAGTCGCTTCCCAGAATGTTGGTTGCAGTGTCTTTTGAATACAATAATGTTTCTTCAATATTCTGTGTCCCTATTGTGAAGCGTAAATCTTTTGTCAGAGGAACTTTGAAAATCGTCCCAGAAAAAAGCCCTGTGTATCCAAATATCCTCAGTTACTGCTATAACAGGACACTCTTGCACTCCCCGTGGGCACCCCTATTGGGAAAATGTATTGGCAAATTATGTAAATAGATTAAAGCCCACCACTGTCACTTCCGTGTATTGGGACACACTGTTCTGTCCCAGTAATGTTACCCATTCTTGTACTTGTGTCTGCACTGGTGCCTGCAGTATGTTTAGTGTACCTGGGATTTCTGCCATCATCCCACCCTGCACTTACACTCACCCAGGGTGGATATACCCTGTGGTTGTGTGGGCTGCATCTGTAATTGCTGCTGTAGCATCACCTATATTTGTTGAGGTGCAGGTGTATGAGGTTGCTGTTGTTGCCCTGCTTGTGCTATTAGTGGGCATGTCCGTGTGAAGTGACCAAAATGTGCACATGGAAAGGACTGTCCCCAAACCATGGCCTCATGCCCCTGTACCTCATTGTACTTCATCGTGTTAATATCCTCTCTGTGTCTGATACGGTCCCATGCAACTGTTTAGTCCATCTGTCTGCACAGCCCCTGACTGTTGCTGCATGTTTATAAAAGCAGGTTGTTGCTGCATCTGCACCTTTCCCCACTGATGATTGGGTGGTACTTGAGTGTACCCGCCTGGTTGCATTACCATTGCCACTGGGGGGCCCCCTGGCTGACCCTGTGGAATGACAACTGGCTCTGTGAGCACTGCTTCTTCCATGTTTATTTTAGCCATTTTTTTCTGAACTAATTTGTTTTCAGCTTTTGTTGCATTGTCAGCTGTCTCCTTATCCTTCTCCTAATTTTTTTTGCAATAATGTTCGATTGTCGAATGAATCTCAGGCTACCTTTTGCCTCAATTCCCACCATCTTCTCTAGGGATGTCTGTACATCTGCAGAGAGCCACTTCACTAAGATGTGGTAAAACAAATGTTTAGTAATGCAGGTTTATTCAGGGCACAGATGCAGCTGGGATAGCTACATTCAAACAGATCACGGAACAGAACTCTTTGAAAAGGCGCTGTCAAAGAAATGCCTCTAAATCTAAAACATTTATAACACTCAAGTTAATTAACATTAGTAACTTTGCAACATGAAAAGGTCTCCCCACACCAAGCTGATTGGTTCTTGCACATTATAGAATTACATACATTATGCTATATATCTGGGTTCACAAACCTTCCCACACCGTGCTTAATTATAATTTGTGACGTCATAATCCAACCCCCACTTCCCACATGATAATGATGATTCATTGAAGCATTTTAGATGACCAGCCAAACTTTATTCAACTGTCCTGGTCATCTCATCTACTTTCTCATGAGAAACGCTCTCTACAATGCCACTGTCAGAGCCTTGAACCACAGACCTACTGTTAAACTCATGTTGAATATTACAAACTCTTCAACCTTCTTCACAGGTGAAACACACTAAGGGGCAATTTGAAACCACTGCGGTTCTTTTAACTCCATCTAAAAATCGTGTTTTGCAAATCATTTTGAATTATATTATAGTAAGTATATTGACATAGTATTCATCTCTCTATTATTGTAACATATAATAGCCTAGAGTATTCTTTTCAAATCAACAATATTTATTTCACACTTACTCATTATATTGAATTATGTACACTCTTTCTATTCCCATCTCAACACTGCCGGTATAACACCAACTCTTTATCTCAAAACATCACAATGTCCCTACGTATTCATTCGCACCACTACTCTCTTACTAACCCAAACCCATCACACCTGTACACACTCTTACTCTTACAACCTTCCCAACCACAACTATCATCCCACCAGACAATCACACAACACGCTATTCATCTCTACAATCACACAAACACCCATGCACAACACATCCATATACGTTCCACAACTTTCAAACCCAAACTTTCTTTTTTCCAACTGACACAACACAATACTTACTAAAAAAGCAACTGTGTAGAAAAGAAAGAAGAAATAGAGCAGGTCAAAATAAAAGCAAGCCATATACTCATCCACTTCTAAAATAATTTATAGAAAACATTAAAACAAAAGAGGTAGTAACCTCACTCAAAAGACTAAACCAGCCACAACAAAAAAACTAAAAGTAAAAAAAGATATGCAAAGAAAAGAAACCCTACTAATGAACCTAACACTATATGTACCCGTGTTAACATAACCACTATAAAGAAATCCAAAAAATAAATGTTACTAAAAATGTTCCACCGCAGAGTTCTTCACAATCTTATAACAAAAGCTGAAAAGTCACGATCTACTGCTAGAAACGACTGCAGGAAACTAAACCTTGAAGCTCTAATTGACAGCACATTTCTACTAAAGAGAACATTGTTTATATTGATTTTAAACAGAATGAAACCACTGACTAAATTAATTAATACATTACAAAAAGTACTTATAAACATGCGCAAATGTCAATATAGATACCTTTTCAAACTTCTGTGAAGGTGAATGGATTCACACAAGCAGCAAAGAACCATATTTCAATTAAGAGGCTTATAACAAGAACAACATCAAGCATTGACGTAGACAGTGATGGCTGGGGGTATTAAATGGTAGGAGACACCATTATGGCAACCCTCATAGAAAAAACATCCCCAACAAACTTACAACCAAATGTTCCTTTCACCCAAACAAACTGTCCAGTGTACAAATGGACATGTAGCTCAATGTGTAACATAAGGCAACAATCCTTCAAATGTTTACGACAATTCCTCAATCACTACGTCAAACTAAAAGACAAAAGTAGAATGAAAACTTTACAAACCATGGACTCCTGTCCAGTACGCAGACAATCTGGTCTGCAAGGACTTTCATTAGCCTGCATTTTGGGAAGTGCTTGCAAAAGTACCTTCCACTACATCAAAATGTTAGCAACAGACCATTTCACAATACAGAATCTTGTGCATAGAATATACTATGCAAAAAGTCCTGCTCTAGAACTGCAACATTTAAATAACATTCTCCTACACAGAACAGCCAAAGAACTCCTTCAAAAAATAGAGCACATCCAAAGTAAGTACTTTGGAACTGAAGTTGACTTAGACAATTCAGTAACTTCAGAAAAACATTACCGAATACCTCACGCACACCAACCTCCTAACGAACAAATACAAAAAAGAAATAGTTAAGTTTAAAACATATCTGCTGAAATACCAGACCAAGTATGTGTCTGTTGTTGGAGAACATTTCGATAAAAAGAGCACAAAAACAATAGATGTTGCCTACAAAACAGAGGAAAATAAAGAATCCCAATGGTTCCAATTAGCTTTATATCTAACAGCAGAAAATAAATACAAAATAACTGACCCCTCAATAATGCACATGCACTGCAACACAAAGATTGACAATAACCACATGCAATCACGTGCTATCACTCATAAATTAAAAATATTCCCATTTCCATAGGCTCTCCAACAACCTAACTATTATGAGAGCATTATAATCCAAACAGTACACCCATTTCAAGCTATAATACGCCTTCAGCCGAAAACAGCCAAATTACCTCCATCTGAGTTACAAAAGGGCATCTCTGGCAAAGTAGTATATTTGCCATTAATTCTTAAAGAAAATGTAGAATCTCTAAGAGTACAATGACCAATAGATCAATCTTTGATTGTATTAGTTAATGGTGTACCAACAAAAGAAAAAAAAATTTGGCAGCAACTAGTGGACTTGAACAAAGCTAGACAAGCCCTACAATATTTAAATGAAAACAATGAATACTACAAAGAGATAAACAAAGTAGAAAATGTAAACAAAACTACCCAAATAATTCAAGATTCACCAGCAACTGGCCAATTTGAATGTGTATATCCTGTTACTGCAGTCAACATTTTAGACCAATATACAATACACCCACTACACTCCAAAAACACCATTGAAAATGATTACAAACATATCAAATGCATCAAGCCAAAGCACCCCAATAAGCATAAGGGAAAAAAGTGTAGAAGCACATTCTTTTTCTCTACTCTTTCTTACAGGAAAAGGAGGAAGATGTGACGAAAGGTCCACAAAAATTAGTTTATTAGAATATAGCGCTTCACGAATGTATTCTGAAGACCCCAGATTCAGACAAAATATAGAATACATTGTCCACCTCCTGTTCCAAAGTGAACTAGCAAATCTATGTTATGGAGTGGCACACACATCAAAAACAGGCTCTATTTTTTTTTAACATCTCTGCTAACCAATTACTTCAAAAAATAAAAGACAAAGATGAAGTTTTGCAGGCAAATATCACAAATCTGTTGGAAAACATGTGTGGTACAAAAGAATACTGCTTTTCATGTCCTGCTGATATACGTCGCATGCTAAGGAACCTAGGCCCATTCACGACTTCTTACGCACTGTAAACCAACATAAAGATGGCATAGATATAAAAACATCAGGAGAATTTTGTTTTCTTGACACTGTCAATGTATCAAGGTACTTTCACCATCAGTTCACTTCCAAGCTGCACTTCATCTGCGATAAAACTACCCCTCCACTCTGAGAAGTGCAACACTTCTTTTGGAGAAAAGAATATCAATCCAGAGGGGCACCACACATCCACATGCTTTTGTGGATAAAAGATTATCCAAAATTTGGCCATGACAGTGACACCACTGTTTTACAGTTTATTGAAAAATACATATGCTGCAACATCCCTTCAGAGATAACAGATAGTGACCTACGTAGACAAATCTTACTCTTCCAAAAACATAAGTGTGGCAAATACTGCTGATGTAGATTTAGAAGCAAAGGTAAATACTATACCAAATGTCTCTCTGGCTACTCTAGACCACTTTTCAAAAAAGGAAAAGGGAGGTGGCTATTCCCTAAAGATCAACGTTCAACTGTACCAGACTAATATTGTGTTAACCATCCTTTATGGGGCTGAGATCTGGGCAATATTGTGAGGTTAGAAGTAAAATGTCTTAGAAGGTTACTTTGACTTCCCCCACATGTGTCCTTTGAAATACCATATCTGGAAATTAATGCAATACCTATTAATGTAAAACTGTGCATGCACTGTATGTCAATTTTCTGGAAAAACTCTCAATGCACCAAATGATTCCCTGCTGGGTCTTCTGCACAAAGTCACCCAATCCGGAGCTAGCCTTATGCGAAATATTAATATAATGAGTTTTGAGGCTGCTGGTAACATGTGGTTGCAGAGGGCACCTGATCAGCCCCTGAACTGGCCTTTGGGTAAATTTAAGAACTGTATAAAGTCAGTTTTGTGCTCAGATGCACATGAACAATGCATAAATAAGTTGGTAGGCAAATCTCAGGTATTGGGCTTCCTCAAATGCTTTAACACACAAACTGGTACACTGGGATATGTTGAGTGCTTTGTTGGAAACTATGTGGGCTGGGACTTCATTTAAATCATGTTCAACAGTGTTAAATCCTATGAGAAAACTGGGGCCTGGCTAAACATTCCCCGGGGATCAACGGCAATGCCGATTATGTGGAGAAGACTTTTTTGAATCTGCAAAACACCTGTTAATGGGTTGTGAAGCACTCTATTCCCTATGATTATCTGTGCTTAGAAGGGCAGGTATACAAACGTTGCTCCAACCTGAGGAGGTATGGCAGCTATTTATGGGTGAGAACTCGGAAGGCTGTATTTACCACTTTTCCCTGCTTTGGAAGAAAATCACTTCAATTTGTGATGTATTGTTTTGATAAGTGAATATGTTTTTATGATGTGGATTTGGATTAATTATTTTAAAAGTTGAAAGTTGTTTTGTACAACTGCATAAAATAACAAATAAAAATAATAAAAATAAATTAAAAAACTATTTAATTGACACATACTACCCAAACAGAAGTACTGCTTTGGAAAACATATTCCTGTACAAAATAGCCCAAAATCACTCCTACAAAAACAATGTCACACCTGATGAGACAACTTGCAAATATTCAGTCTCAACTTGTGAAGGAAGCTTAGTAAAACTTACCAAACATAGCCTTATCAATCATATAAAGTTATCATTTAAATCTCGGCAACATAGAGAACTGTATTACATGGCCCTACTGCAATGTGTTAAACCTTGGAGAAAAGAACAAGAATTGTTAGGTGATTATGGGCCTCATTACAAGTCTGGCGGTAACCCAGCTGGTGCTGCCAGCGGGTTGCCGCCAGACTTGCAATATTTTCCAGCACCTAAAAAAGTCAGGCGCCGGAAAATCGTTAATCCCATTCCCATATGTGGAACATAGGACTCAATAGGAAAGGGGATGACAGAAGCACCGGCACCGTTAATAACAATGCCGGTGCTTCTGTGAAAGTCTGCAGGCGGCTGCCAACCCGCCCACCAGGTCAGACCTGCCGGGCAGGTCAGCAGTTGCCCGCAGTCTCAGAGTGTGCCGGTCCGGTAACAACGGTGCCAGTAAACTTACCGACCCCGTTGTTACCAGACCGGAACACTCCTGAGGCTCTATGACAAATTTCAAGCTTTATTCTAAACAAATGGAAGCAGTATAACACATGTCAATTTCAAACAATGCACACAAATGTTGGACAATGAACCCCAACAAGATGAAGAAATTGAAGCTGAACTAGAGAAAGACACTCCTGAGGATAGTCAACCTTCCGTTTCAGAAAGCCAATAACCACTTGGAGAACCACTCATTCTAAATGAAGCAGAATAGCCTCGACTGAGATAGAAAATACCATATATCAATATAAACAATCTGAAGAAGACTTATCATTGCTCAAATCACAGCTAAATGATGAACAACTAACCAGTCATCAAAAAGTTACTGAAGAAACTGAACATGGTTTTAAACATGAAACTCAAACATGTAGCTGTAAAAATTCTTAATTAAAAAAATCAGCACATTTCTACAAGAATTCACAAGTAGCAACCTTTCAGCTGTTGTAACAGCCCCCACAGGTTTAACTGAATACAACATAGGAAGTGGAACTTTACACTGACTACTGCACCTTCCAGTAGAACACCAAAACAAATTAGAAAACTACAAATTATCAGCAGAAGCTGCTACTGAAGTACACAGACTTCAGAAACAAATGAAAGTACTCCTAATAAATGAAGTAAGCATGGTTCCAACCTCATATTGGTTTTAATTCAGCTCAGAATCCAAGAAGTCTTAAAAACCGACTACAAAGAACTGTTTGGAGGAAAACACTTTATTTCATAGACCTGCTACAGTTCAAACTAGTGAAAGGTCAACTTATTTTCTAAACATTGGGACACAAACCACCCTGCAACACACTTGGGAGCATTGGAAATGTAAATATTTGGCAACATTTTCAATACCGAGAACTAACTCAAAACATGCGTCAGTCTGCAGACCTCACCTATTCTAACATGTAAAAAGTAATTAGAACTTGTCTGCTTACTAAAGATACAAAGTCTATCCTAGATAGTAGAGTAATCGATGAGCTATATGGGCAAAACACATCTGCTCCTGATGTCATGCAACAATTAACTCAGCAATATATAGCAATGCATGTCCTTAATGCCATCCTATGCAAGCTGTAGTGAATTCAATGAGGCAATATTAAAAGTATTTAAAGAAGGTATGAGTTATGTAGCACTTTCACGTCTCTGTACACTCAATGGTCTATTCCTAGTTAACTTTGATGCAAACAAAGTCAACACAAACATTCTTTGCATCCTAGAATTTAACATGCTACGTGTACCGTACACCCCCATCTATATATCTACCATGTATCTCAAAAAAGAAAACCTTTAAAAAGAAAACTAATACAAACAGAACCCAACAATACCACTAAAGAAACAACAACCAACTGCTTTTCCATCAAATAATACAACCACAAAACTGTCTAGTACAAACTCAACTGCATGTCCATCAGAAGACAAAGTGACACATATCTCTTTTCAAAAATTAACTGCAGGCCCATCATAGGATGAAGAGGCACAACTCTGTGGCCCATTGAAATTCAGTAACACAACTGGAGTAAATTGCTATACAAATGTAACATTCAATCTTCTCTTCCAATTGCCACCGAGTGTTTAGAACATTTACTTAACGGCTCAGACCAGTTGTGTTTGCAAATGCTTGCCCTTCATAGAAATGCCACAAACAATCCTGGCAGCACTTACATTGTCTCAGGTATAAGGCAAGAAATGGACTACTGTGCATGAATCGTAACATTTACCATAAACACAGAAGAAGATCCTCAGGAATTCCTAATGTACTTACTAGAAGTACTGAAAACCAAAAACATCCCTATAAATGAAATTGTTCAGATTTCATACAGGTGGAAACATACATGAATTCTCTGCAACCATTTTTCACAAGAGCACATACCTAATGAATGATTTGTATATGTATCCATACCAAATTGTGAATACATTCCATTTCACCAGCTTCCGCATAATGCAAATCAAGGCATACAAATAAACTCACATAGCCAATACGTCATACCAATACTTCTAAGGTACAATGCATTTGGTACTAAAAATAATTCTACACTCACTAGCTTTACACACGGCCAAGTATCTCTTGGCAAGAAAACCTTTACAACAGTAGGCATAATATACCACACTGGTGCCACAACCACTTCAGTGCACTATACTGCATATGTCAAAAAAGAAGTGGTTGGTTTGAATGTAACAACACCTATGTTACTCCAAAACATAGGTTACCAGCAAATCTAACAAATCCTACTAAATATTCCTTCAACCCAAATGTATCCACTCAACTGTAGCACAATGAAAAGTTAGAATACACCAACAGGTATCTAACTACATGCATCATACTACAATAGTACTTATAAAAGTCAATTAGTTAGAATATGCCAACAGCTATCTAACTACTTCAAAAATAGCCTTGATTTCAATACATTTCAAATACGCCACCACAATTCTTGTTACTACAACACTTCTTCTAAGGGCAAATGTAGTTAGAATACGCCAACAGGTATCTAACTACTTTAAACATTCTTTTAATAACAATACACTTCAAACATGCTATCACTCTTACACTCGCATAATTGTAATCGTTTTTTAAAATCCTGTATACATTGTTTTTCCCAATGATTATCAAATTTCAATACAAGACTATATCATACACTAATGTCATACCAAACATAGTACATAGAGGGTAAAAAAAATGTATATATACAATTGTATGCAATTAAAGCTCTTAAACTATCCTGCTTAACAAATTATACTGTTTCTTTTCCAAAGGAAACGTACCAGAGATTCTGGCTTCATTACTGCAAACAGCTCCATATCATCTTTATTCTACACTCCTACCCCTACCCTTTCTATGCCCTCTTTCAGCCATGGAATAACTCCAAATGTGTTTTCCAAGCTGTTCGTTCATGGCACTGTCCACAGACTACCGCAGTGTCCACGGAGCGGGCGGCACTCGTGCCCAAGTTTTTCACCTAGAAAAACAGCTCTGTATCACCTTTATTCCACCCCCACCCTTTCCAGCTTCTCTTGGGACCATCAAATATCCCCAAGTGTGTTTTCCAGATGTTTTCATCACCGCGCTGTCCACGGACACAGGTGGCTGTCCACGGATCCAACATGGTGAACATTTTTTTTAAAATGACGGATCTCATGCTTTCCACCATCAGCGGGTGTGTATGACATCAAGTCGCCCCTGATTGGCACAGAAGCCTGTGCATGGAGTGAATAGTTGGGTGAGTATTCAGACTAAACCCAGATATCACTAATTCTATTTACCTGCTTGTGGCCGTTGTTAAAAAAATGACTGGACGGATGTAGACCAACTTTACAAAAGTACGCTTTCGGCACCAAGATGCCACTCCTGGTGCAAATTTGGTGAAAATCCATCCAGTGGTTTGGGCTGTAGGCGTGAGCACATTTTTTTCCATTACGTCTATGAGGAAAACCACAACATTTGGGACACCACCCTATAACTTTGCCCAACGAAACCTCAACAAACTTCGCGGAATAACTCCGGGGGGGGAGAGCATATAGATTTTTTGCAAAGTTTGGTGAGGACTCGTCGGGGGGGAACAAAGTTATAAGTTGCCCATTAAGTGCTCTTCCTATGGGTTGAGCAACTTAACGATAAGTATGCAGCTGCTACCGCAGGTATATAGCGGTAGCGGCTGTGTAGTTATGGTTTAGTTGCTCAACCTATAGGAAGAGACATTTTTGGGCAGTTTATAACTTTGTCCCCCATGGATGAATCCTTACCAAACTTTGCTAAAGAAGTATATGGCCCCTCAGATTGATTCTGCAAAGTATGGTTAGGGTTCGTCCAGGGAGGACAAAGTTATGGGGGGGTCGCAAAATGTGTGGTTTTCCTCATAGACGCAATGGGAAAAATAATTTGCTCACACCTACAGCCCAAACCTCTGGACTGATTTTCACCAAATTTGCAGCAGGAGCGGCGGCTTGGTCCCGAAAGCATGCTTTTGTAAATTTAGTGTAAATCGTTGAGTAGTTTTTAAAACAGCCAAAAGGTAGGTAAACAAAATAGTGATATCTGAGTCCGGTCATGGACTCACTTCCTGATTCGTGGTCCGCGGACTCCTCTGGGCCAATCAGGGGCTGGCATTATGTCCACGGACGCGCCCGCTGATTGGATGGAGGAAAACGTGAGCTGCATCAGTTATTCTGAAACAGTCGCCATGTTGGATCCGCGGACAGCCACCAGTGTCCGCAGACATCGCAGTAAAAACATATCAAAAACACAACATTGCACTTGTCAAACTAAAGAAACAATCTCTCAGGAGGTGAGGGGTGATGAGGATGGCATGGGATATGGGCATAAAAAGCCAACAAATGCGTGGTATTCCACATTTGAAGTTCGCAAACAGTTCGACACAACCCTGTAATGTTCGCGAACATCTCAGATGTTCGGGTGCATCCTTAAATATTTTTTGCATTATAGGGTTGGTGAAAAACAGTTTTTGGATGGCTTATAGGTTTGGTGCCACTGAATGAAATTGCATGACATTTTCTGATATCAATCTAGATCTGACCTTGAATGGTTCTAAAAAGGGTGGAACTGTTTTCCCAAGAGGGAACAAAATTAGAGATGGGGGTCCCAAAATATTTCAAAAGCTTATAAATGTGGTGCCTTCACGCGTATCTGCACAAACTTTGTAAAAAGATGTAAGACCCAGTTTTGAATGTTTCTGCAAAGTTTGACCGAGATTTTGTGAAGAGGGGGCAAAATTAGAGCGGGGTTTGAACATTTTTAGATGGCTTATAACTTTGTTGCCGCTTGACAAATGTGTAAAAAATATTTTAGACAGATTATAGACCCAATCTTGTATGTTTGTGCAAAGTTTGAATGGATTTTGTCAGGTAGGAGCTAAGTTACATGACTTTTTTATGTACGTACATTTTGACACTTTTCAAGAAATGAAACATGGACAGATTTGCAACAAACTTGTTCAAGGAGTATTGGCAAGGACCTGAAAGCATGGTTTTGCAAATGTGTCCATGTTTTGTTTTTGAAAAGTGCCATAATGTAGGTATAAAAAAAATGTAATATATTTTTGGTGACTGAGGTATAGCCTGTGGCCATGGGCAGTGTCTAGATTCTACAAGTCATAGACTGTGGCCATGAGCAGTGGACAGATTGTCTGAGTCATGGCCAAAGGTCATGACTCAGAAAATCTTGGAACTGGCCATGACCATGGGGGACTGGCAATGGGGTTAAAGTGGGGATGGCCACCAAGGAACGGCTATGTGATAAGGTTTTTCAAAATTGGGATAGGTTTTAATGGGACTTTTTTACTGTGGCTAGTATTCTGTCTGTGGCTACAGTTAAAAGTGCTGCACAGGATGGCATCAATAGCTTGCTATGACTACTTCTGCATACACTCTGAGACAATGCTAATCGTCAGATAATTACAGAGGACACTGAACCATGTGCCCACGTGGTCACCAGGCCACCCCTTCAAATCATTAACCATCTTTATTTGCAACCATACCAGGACGAGATATTGGAATTGCATGCCAGACTCATTTCCACAACCTCACAGCAATGACTGGCCCACAATCCATGTTGGTTGACTTCTAACAATAAATATGGAACCAACAAAGGTTTTCAAGACTGCTTTATTACAACAATAGTTACTTATTGAATAAACCAGTGCTAAGGTGAACAGGGCTCACTCTCCTAATCAAAGCTTAACACTTGAAGAAGAAAGGGCACCTTCACAAAAGAATCCCATCACCAGCAGCAGGGTAATATGTTTAAAGTACTAGATGGAGTGAACTGATCTACACATTCTACTGATGTGCAATTACTTAATAATCGTGTACTATGATTTGATAATTGGGACATGCAGCATGGCTGAAGCTCTAGGTTTGAAAGTGAAAACATATATTGTTCTTGTGGCTGGAGCCAGAGGTGCTGTACTGAATTATAACAAACCTGCGACAGCAGCATCAGTAAGGACTTGAAAGCATGCTTTTTTAAATCTGTTTTGTGTTTTATTTTTCCAAAGTCTCCAAATGTAAGCAAAAATAATAGTGATATAAGTTTGGTGCATGGACTTTGGGCCTAGCCCTTGGCAAGGACGAATGCCTACTCTGATTTACTTATTGGGGCATGCAGCATGGCAAATCTATAGGTTTAAATGCGGCTGTATTCCGAAGTGCTGGACGGGATTGCAGTAAACATGTACGAGGAGCATCAGCAAGGACCTGAAAGGATGCTTTTGCAAATCTGTGCTGTGCTTTATTTTCTTGAAATTCTTGAATAAGTACAAAAAATTGTGATATAACTTTTCTGCCATGGGCAGTGCCACAAAACATAGTGATATAAGTTTGGTGCATGGATAATGGGCATGGCCATCAGCAAGGACGAATGCCTACTCTGATTTATTTATTGGGGAATGCGGCATGGCCTAAGCTCTAGGTTTAAATGGGAAAAGAATATTCGGCTCGTGGCTGCTCCCAGGAATGCTGAATGGGATTGCAGCAAACTTGTAGGAAGAGCATTGGCAAATACCTGAAAGGATGCTTTTGCAAATCTGTCCTGTGTTTTACATTTTTGAAAGTGTCGAAATGTAAGTACAAAAAATAGTGATATAAGTTTTCTGCTGTGGGCAGTGGGCCTGGCCCTTGGCAAGGTCAAATGTCTACTCTGATTTGCCTATTGGGGTATGCAGCATGGCCAAAGCCCATGTCCCATAGATTGTAGAGACTGATCATGCAAGCCATTAGCACCATCCATTGGTTACATTATGAGGGAATAGTGGACACTGAACTAGGATGCTGGGTAGGTACAGTGGATAACAGGGGTGGTTTGGTGGGGCTGGGCCATGGTTGAGCCTCATGTTCCATGCAATTGAACAATGACTTGCAACTCCAGCATGCACTGCTGATAATGATACACATACGTATGCATTGCAGAAAATATGTTTGTTCAAGGAGATTTATAGTTGTGTAATATTTGTTAAAAGAGGAATTATTAATAATTTATATATAGTGATGTAGCATTATGAAATATTTTCACTTATAAAAACCTATTAAATTGACAGAGAAATCCCTGTTAAAGAAACGTTATGGTTAAGATGTACCCCACCCTTGGAACTCATGTGCCCCAGCGGTTAGCTAGTGGCCTCATACCGTGGCACCCCTTGGCACTTCCCTCCTGGGCTCACATGAGCATTTTTCAATCCGTACTGCCCCATTTATTTATGGAGTTCTCTCACTGCATAATGCATATTTGCATTTATAGGAGCGCTATGCATCATTTGTTGGTATTAGTATGGGAAATGCAGATGCAAAAGATGTGTAGAACATTAATATGTGGCAGCTGGTGGGTGTAAGTTTAATATGTTGATAGGGTATATGTAGAGTGTTTTAAGTGGTTGGTGAATATATGTGTGAATGGTTTAAAGCAGGCAATGAGGGAGTGTTAGAAATATAACAGTAAACAGAGTAGAAGGGCTGTCTTGAGTGATGGTGTGCATGTGCAATCTGGGTTTTCTAATAAAGCATGGGCTAGACAGGGGAATGAGGAGACTGTGGATAGTCATAAAGGGCAATGGATTATGGTGTTTATTGTATACTAGAGACAATAATTTTGGGCCGAAAATTGTTTCTGTTCTTTTTTCTTTTTCTCTTGTATGCAATTGTCCATTATTTCCATTAGCATAGTAGAAAATGTTATTGGGAATGTAGGAAAATGTTATTGAATCTAAATACTTCACTGAAAAATGTAAAGTAGGTGGAGTCTATATGCTTATTTTTTAGTTCTATTTTTTACTGTGAATGGTGGTTCCTAAACACCAGAAAGTAAGGTGGGGAGGGAAATGAGGGAGGTGGCACCAACCACAAATATGGAGGGGCAGGTGGACAGGGGAAGATGTTGCGTGTGTGTTACATCTAAGGTAGGGGGCAGTGTTTCTCATGCTCCTTGATTACAGCTTCAAAAACACTTTGACATTTCTCCCCCCTGCAGAATGGTGTGTTTCAGTATTTACAGAGTACTGTTGTCTTCGAAAGATATGGATCAACAGCCTCTTTTATCGCCTGCTGGGTAGCTGGTGGGATTTTGTGTCCCAGAAAAGTAGGCTGTGTGGTTACATTATTGGTTGAGGAAAATGAGATAGCGGAAGACAGCCTACTACTTACTAAAAAAGGAACAGACTTTCTGAGAGAATTGCGGTGGTTGGATTTGGTGAGGTGGGTCATGGAGGTGGTCCCGTAGGAATATTGCACAGGTTCTCAGCGGCAGAGTAAATTGTTGCACTCAGTGCATTTCACTTTGGTAGATTTAGCCTTTGGTACATTCCCAACAGTGGTAAAGAACTGCCACAATCATGATTCTCTCTCTGTGCAGAGGTAGGCACTTCCTCTACCTCATCTTCCTGGTCCTCTTCACTGTCTTTTGAAATATTGCGCTTATTTCTCTGTGTAGGTCCTCCAACTGCTATTGGTGGTGGCTCTTGGGGAGGATCGATGGCAATAGCTGATGCAATTTTGAAGATAAATAGCAGTTTTGATAACAATCTTCCAAGAATGTGCTGTGTGCTAGATTGTTAATGGATAATGAGTAAGAATAGGTGCAGGAGCTGTGCACGAGTACATTTTGCACTTCAAAGTTCCTAGATGAGCTGCGAAATGCAGTTCTGAACTGTGCGTGAAGCACGGACCCCTTTCATGATGTGTGGACGTGTTCAAGAACATGTCCTCATGCTGAGTGCACGAGGTCACGTGACACTGTCCAGCAAGGTCAACAGTGACATCAGACAATTGCGAACATCAGCAAACACAGAAACAGTGTAAAAAGTTACAAAACGTGTATAGAAGTGTTAAAAATGATGCTAGAAGGTGGGGAATGGCAGTGTTTTAAGGTGAAACATTCTAAATTGGACAACAAATCTGCTATATTAGGCTAAGTATGAAAATAGTAAGTTGTAGGAAATTAGGGTGCACTCGAAAAAACCCATGAAATTCACTGGAAAAAGCTTTGTTAAAGGGACGTTATGGTTTAGTTGCACTAATAAAAACCTATGACATTTTGTGAAAAAACATTGTTAAATCGACGTTATGGTTAAGTTGCACTGATTAAAACCTATGAAATTCAATGCAAACACGTTGTTAAAGTGACGTTATGGTTACAAGTAAAACCGAACCCCCCCCCCGAAATTCACCAGTTATGGTAAGCTAAACTCTTTTGTGCTAGATGGAATTACCAATAAAGATTGTAGACCAAATAATGGTACAGACTCAGAAAATATGTCAAAATACTACTTTATTCTAAATTTAATAAAACAGAGCAAGCTGGCAGAGGTTATATACCCAGATATGCGTCATCTATAATGTCACTCTATGTGGCAAACTGCAAAACCTATTGCAAAACCTATTGATGGGAAGGATTGGTTAAGGGAACATATGTACCTGTGGTATTCATACAGGTTAGTACTTTATTGGCTGCCCCTTATCTGTAAAGCACACCTCGAACTGCCTCAAAATACATACCAGACTGATTATAGCAGCAGATTGGTCTATGCAACATTGTATATACCATATTGCCCTATATACCATCTGATTGGTTGGCGTTCTCACCCAACCTTGGACGTTTGGCTTGTTAGCAGCACGGAAGCAAAACGAAACCCAGGTGCTTGAGTCACGTCAGATTACTCCCCACTTTCCCAATGAGTCCATCATCTCTTATCAGTCTGGCCATAAGCCAAAGTTTACCATCTGTAGTTGACTTTGTAGACTTCTCTCGCACACAGCAGTCTTTCTATATCGAACTGTCAGCACCTGCGATGCATGTGAGTGCTTGCAGTGTCTGACAGGCACAGCAGAATCCGGAGGCGGCCGTGACGGAGAATGGGTGTGTGTGCTTTGTTTATGTGTCGCCTGTGTTTTTTTTATGTGTGTGCTTTGTGTTTTTGTGTTTGTACCTATATTTTTCGGTAATGTCGGGGTGTGGGGAGTGCTGAGGGAGGGGGGTTCAGGGGATGAAATCCCCTATTTTTAACAAATCCCATTGGGGCAGGGGGAGTGAGTGTCCATGGGGTGGGGTGGGGAGCAAGGCAATGTGGGTTCTCGCTGTTTGTAAGCTGCCGTAAATCGGCAGAAAAAAAATGTGTCTTTCTGTTGGGCAACTTACTAAAAGAGAAATTATCAACAGTTAATTGTCCAATACTTGGCTCTTGCAAATGTTTTCTTTTTCTTTAATCTTAGAGACAAATGTCTTACCTACATAGTTTATCCATCTGCCTCCCCTTGAGCCTTGCAATTATTTCTTAAAATAGCACCCTTGATGCCAGGCCAACACAGACTCCTCTTTCTTTTGCACACAAAGCTATTTCTCCAACATCTCCTGACTCTGCATCCATGGTCTGTCTCTGAGGTAGATTAATTGAGTCTTGACAGGAGCCGATGTCCGTCTTCCTATTATGTCCATCCTTGCCAGGTTTTATTTTCCTCTATAGCAACCCCTCCCTCTAAATACAGAAATAAACTCAATAAACACATGCCATATCTCTGTATCCAAACTTACCACCTGGAGTGAGGTGCAAGCACATTGTGAATCATGTGTGAGCAAATGACCTCCATACCTCAATTCAGTAGCACATTTATATTTTCTTCGAGTATTTTTGCTGCAAAAGGCTTTTGGAGCACATGTTTCTCCAAAACGTATTTTGACGCCAGCGACCTGGTACATTTGCACCAGGCATCGCCAGGTCACTGCTACCAAAACTTTCATCATTTCAATGGCAGAGTACAAATGTGCAGGGCTAGAGGCATTGAATAAGTGTGTATGTCGCCTTTTCCCCTGCACTTTCGCAGTCCACCATGCAAAGTGAGTAAACCCTGCCTGCCATGCTCACATGCCAGGCAGCGTTTACTTTTAGCTTGAATGCAGTTTACTATGCGTGCATTGTAAGCAGCGTTCACAGTTATAATTAAATGCTGCTTAGCATGCGGGCATGGTAAGCAGCGTTCACAAGTAGAATTAAACGCTGCGGGCACCGTTTAATTGTGATTCTAAACTCTGCCTTCCACGTGACCATGGTAGGACGCATTACAATGGATCCCTATGGGGACTGCCTGCATTATGCTAGTGCACAAAGCCAGTGGACCCCATAAGGATCTCCATCATTTGTGCCCACATGAAAATCCATGCCGGCGCAAATGCATGGGCATTTGTATGGTTGAGAAGAAGGAAGGCGGTGGAAACACAAGTGCATTCCACAAAGGTACATTTGCGCGCCGCCCCTCTGCTACACCATAGGAATGATAACAAATGTGGCATTGCATGTATGAAAGACGGAAGTAAAAGCCTAGCGGTTTTTTACGCCTTTCATTCACGCCGCCCTACATTTTCAATCATTTGTATAGCAGGGAGGAGTGGTGGGAACACAACAGCTCCTTTAAGATGAGGAGCCAGAGTATAAGAGTAGCTGCATATTACTCCGAAAAATATTTGTTTTTTTAAATACATTTTCGTTTATGGACTTTTGGAAGTTTATAGAAAGATATTATTCCGATAGATTAACTATAAAACATAGTACACACTGTTGGGGGCTGCTCCGGTCCACCGGGCAGCCCCACACTCGGGTCGGGTAGCGCCCGACACCACACGCTGCAGTGCGGCGATCACGCCACGGGATGAAGGGTGGGGGTTCATCCCACCCGCTCCGGGACACCGGAGCGCCACACATGGCCGGCAGGCAACCGGCTTACCGCGGCCCCGGCTCTGGGGGCACCCAGGCCGGGGTCGCCACCCTGGCCCGACTCACAGGGCCAGGGAAACACACAGGGACGGTGTTGCCCGGCAGGGGCACCGTCCGGACGGCGTTGCCCGGCAGGGGCACCGTCCTGGAGCTGGGCCCTTTCCTTGGGCCCAGCACACGTGGTGGGGCGCCGCCATGGCGCCGACACAAATAACACACACACCACGGAGTCTTGCTGGTCTCGACTGCCGAGCCGGAAGCGGCTCGGACCTTTTATTAAGATGGTCACATGGGTAACCATGTGACCATGCCACAGCACACTGGACGATACCATGGCCCCTTGCAGGGGTGCCATGCAACACTCCTCCTTTTTCATAACAACAAAACGAAAAACCCCAAAATCCCCACCTAACCACAACTACTACTATTTGAGCCACTCTACTACTTTGCACACCCTTTATTAACCTGGGTGAGTGGCTCTCATGTCACTAAACAGTACCACTGGGGGCTACTGGCACCACATAAAGCACTCCGAGTCTACAGGTGTGCACCACCCAACATTTCCCCCTCCCTGGGCCATTTTAAGCAAACTCGTGTCTACGGGCTCACAGTCTACAGGGGGACGTCAGTTATGATGCCCACCTCCCATACTCGTGGAGTCGCCGGAAACCAGCTTGCATCCTCACCAGCACTCGTATAGAACAGTCACAGCAAAGTCAAAAACCCGGCAAAGCCGCACCTGGGGAGGCCCAGGGGCCACATCGGTCAGGTCCATAGCCTGGAGAGGAGATCGTGGCAGGGTGGCAGAAAAACCCTGTTCCTCCTTCCAGGGGCCTGGGCGGGCAGCTTGCATCCATCTTCCCATCGCGCCCCGGTGGAAGTCGGGCCCGCCTCACCTTGCTGCGGCCCAGGGCCGCCAGGCACCTCATGGCATCCGATGCCGCAGATCTCCCTCCACACGGGGGCAGCAGCACCAGACTTGTTGGGCGACGCCCCCTCCATTGTTACTTTTGCAGGCCCGTGTGTCTTTGGGCCTGCCTTCTCATTTCCCCCTTTTTTTTTTTTGCACGGCAGGCCCATGTTCTTGTGGGGCACTGCCGCATGCTTTCCTTCTGTTGGGGGGGCAGACAGCCCACCTCACGGTGCGGCAACGCCGCAATTTCACCCCCACACGGGGCGGGCAGCTTCTTTGCGGGCCCAGTTGAAACTGGGCCCGCTGCACAATGATGCGGCGATGTGCGCCGCTCCTCCTCCGCGCGGCTCACAGACGGGGAATGGGCAGGGCCTCCATTGTTCCATTTTTTTTTTTTCTGCGGGCCCAGCTGATGATGGGCCCGCCTTCCGTTGGGGGCCGCGTCAGCTGTTGGGCGGCCCATGCCCCAACTCGGTGCCGCGGCCGATGCCGCTCCTCTGTCGGGGCCGCCTCAGCAGTTCCGCGGCCCCTCGTTTCCCTCCTCCTCCTCCGGGTGGGGAAATGGCTCCTTCTTGCCTTGCGGGCCCAGTTGGAGCTGGGCCCGCACCGTTGATTTTCCTGCATCGCCCCTCGCCGCAGCCAGTAGGTGGGGGAGGGGCAGCTCGGCTCCTCCTCGCGGCCGATGCCGCAGGCATTCCAGTCCCCACGGGAAAGGGGGGTACGGCTTCTGCCCTCCTGATGGTGGTGGGGGCCGATTGCCTTCCCCCCGCGGCCGATGCCGCCCATCTCACTCTCCCCCCCTTGACGCAGCAGAGTCCGCATCCAAGGCGGGGAGGGGCGCAGCCACCCACGCGGCCGATGCCGCGGACCTCCTCCATCTCCCTCAGGGGACGGGCAGGCAGCTCGCCCCCATGCGCACTTCGCAGGCCCAGTTTGGAGGTGGGTCTGCCACGGCACTTCTTCTCGGCGGGCCCAGGTATAGAAGGGCCCGCCACACCATGATGTCCTCCGGGCACACGGGGCCCGTTCCTTCGTCGCCATTGTTGGGGGCTGCTCCGGTCCACCGGGCAGCCCCACACTCGGGTCGGGTAGCGCCCGACACCACACGCTGCAGTGCGGCGATCACGCCGCGGGATGAAGGGTGGGGGTTCATCCCACCCGCTCCGGGACATTGGAGCGCCACACATGGCCGGCAGGCAACCGGCTTACCGCGGCCCCGGCTCTGGGGGCACCCAGGCCGGGGTCGCCACCCTGGCCCGACTCACAGGGCCAGGGAAACACACAGGGACGGTGTTGCCCGGCAGGGGCACCGTCCGGACGGCGTTGCCCGGCAGGGGCACCGTCCTGGAGCTGGGCCCTTTCCTTGGGCCCAGCACACGTGGTGGGGCGCCGCCATGGCGCCGACACAAATAACACACACACCACGGAGTCTTGCTGGTCTCGACTGCCGAGCCGGAAGTGGCTCGGACCTTTTATTAAGATGGTCACATGTGACCATGCCACAGCACACTGGACGATACCATGGCCCCTTGCAGGGGTGCCATGCAACACACACGAATACTCCTACAGAGGTTTGAATCCCAATTTCAATAAAAAATAAAGAGACAATCGTAGTTAAATTCGCAATTCAGTTTTGCAGTGGAACATGTAAAACATAACTTGACTTTGCAGATAAGAAACTGGAAGGACACTGACAAGATCAGAAGGGTTTTACTGCCGCCCCACCTTGTGGCGCGACCGTGTAATTGAAAATGATAACTGAAATCCCTGACATGAATAGGCACTAACGTCCCTGGTTAACTCGCTTTTGTGTAAAACAATGTGATCATGCTTTGACTGGGCATATAAATGAGCCCATGCATTAGCAGTATACATATTCCACGTATTCTGATGAAATTGGACTCTGTAACGAAGTGAAATGGGAGCAATCACGAGCACGCATACTTCACTGGCAGCCATCATGGGAAACAATCTTAGCTTCTGAGGGCAACACAAACCACTCTCGTTCCTGATGCTGATTATGCAGACCGCCATTTTCAAAGTCTGCGTGACATGTACCCCGCTTCTTGCCTGAAAGCTTGTGGCGATGCCCAGCTTTGATCTCACTTCCTCGCTAACTTCTGTTTCTACTGCACCCCCCACCACCGTAGGACTCGCGAACGTTGCCTGGCAGGTCTGCCCTGCATCAGTAGTGAGGGCTCCTGGCACCCTCGATGAGGGGAGCAGCATACTAGTGTACCCCTTCTGGCATAATGGGGGATAATCTGTTTGTTGTCTTGCAGTGATATAATTAGTTGTGGCCACATCCTGTTACATAATGAGCAGAATTAAATGGTCGTTTCTACTTATTCTGCCAGGGCAGGCAGCCCTTTCAACACAGAACTTGTTCCGGCAACCAAAGGGTGCACGGTGGCGGCTATCAGTTCTGAGGGCACGGTGACACTACTCTCCCCACGTCTTTGTGGAATGTACCTTGTACGATGACTACTGCTTTATCCAGAAAGCTATTGTTTGTTGAACTCATCTTGGCACTGGCAGATTGTAAAATGATACAAACAGTGGCAGAGGCTTTCACTTGCCAACATGCTTTAACGTCTCGTTTACTGGAAACGAGAGAGCCCAGTAAAAGTGTAGCGTTTGGAGAGCATTGCGTTGGGCTGTGATGTTCACGATAATGGGTATTGTTGATTATGGGTGTTTCTTTTTTTACATCTCGCTGTGTGCACTCTATTTTCTTTTTTTTCCCCCGAAGTTTTTTAAAAGATTTGCATATTCATTGTCTGTGGTGTCCTTTCCATTTCATCTGTTTATTCTGTATCTACTGTTAGAATCGAATCCAAAATGTTCACTGTAGCAGTTACCCATGTGGTTCTCCCACCGCCAATTAGTCTTGACCACCAGACGTCTTGGTCAGTAATATGCGCTGCAGCTAGAACTGGCTTCAGGTAAGGTTTTCTGATGGATTCGACTCCTGTACATGTTAAAAGAAGGTGCCTCAGTGTTTCCACTGCAGATGTATCTTTACAGAATCTGCATTTGTTGGAGTCTGCCAGGCCACGTATCATCAAAATTTCGTTCGAATGTAGCATGTTAAGGCGAGCTCTTAGAAAGGCGCTCCTCATCTTCCGGTTTGGGTATTTTTTGACAAATGGTTGAAGGACATGAAGTTTGTAGTGCATGGGCGGTAAATGTGCAACCAACTTGTATAATGCAGCTTTATCGCAGGTGTTGGCCCAGTCCAGTTCATTTAGCTTTTTATGAATTTTCATAGGGTTCTCCATAAGCTCTTTTTTAGAACACAGTATCTGTCTCAATTTAGTTTCTTGATCTTCATAACACTGGATTAAGGCCAAGCATCGGCCACCCTCAGCCTCGTTGTTTACTGCATCAAGCAGCTTTGGGCGATTATCCAGCAGCATCTTCCTGAATAGCATCATGGTGTTTCTCTCCACAATCGATGATAATGAGAGCTGGCTCAGTTCTCGTCTTATCAAGACCATTGGTGTAGAGGCGGGTAGATTCAGTACTTCCCTCCAGAAGAGGCTTTCTAGCTTGAGCCAAATTTTGTTAGGTATCCCTGGCATGGCTTCAGCACCATAAACCAATGAGGGGACAACCTTTTCCTTGTAAAAGTCCACAATGGATGTTAAAGAGAAGCAACCGTACTTCCTGTCTATCGCTTTTGCCTGTGAAGTTAGGCACTTAACTTTGGTCAGCAGCTGTTTTTGCATGGCGTCTTCATGAGTGGAGTTGTCAATCATAATGACTAAATATTTAAACTCAGCGACCTTCTCAATCCGTTCACCTCCTAGGTTCCAGAAAAAGGTGTCACTTTTGTCTTTCCCCTCCTTTCCGAAGAATAGGATTTTAGTTTTAGCTTTACTGATTTCAAGGCAGTTTTCAGAGATATAGTTGGTAAAGTTGTTAAGTTGGCGCTGTAGCCATATGGCTGTTTGGTCAACCAGGATTATGTCGTCTGCGTACAGGATTCTTGACATTTTTGTGTTTCTGAGGTATGGTGGAAAAGCCCTGATCGAGTGCTCTGTGTCCTTGTAATCACCTATGAAGCTTAAGAAGTGCGCCGGGGCCAGTGGGAACCCTTGCTTAACCCCACGGTTTGTTGTGATCTCTTCAGATAAGGTCCCTTGATGGTCAAGCCTGACTTGTATGCTAGTAGCTGTCTCGAGGGCGATAAGTAGATGTAGTAAGGCCGCTGGGCAATTCCACATTTTCAACTTATTCCAAAGCCTTGTTCTATTGACCTGGTCAAACGCTTGGCTTAAATCCATGAAGGCCATGTATGTTTTGCCCCCCCCCCCGCAGGAGACTTGCTTTTTAGGACACTCAATGCTAAGATGTTGGTGTTGGTCCCCACATTTTTCTTAAAGTCCGATTGAAACGGGTCATTGCAGGGTTCCTCACTTGCCCAGCTTTGGAAGTGCTGGAGGAGCAATGATCCATAGATTTTGCCAATCACATTTAAGAGAGCAATTGGACGGAAGTTCATAGGGTTGTCTCTCTTTCCTCTCTTGTAGATCGGCACTACTACCGCAGTGGTCCAGGATTGGGCAGAACCTTCGCTGCTGTTGATCTTCGGAAAACATCATTAATAAACCCTGCCCATGCTTCAGGATGTTGTTTTAGGTGCATGTTTGTCAGGCTGTCCGGGCCCAGGGGCCCTTGAGTTTTTCAGTTTTTTTAGGATGTCAATGATGTCTTCCTGGTCGTGGAGCTCCACACTGTGGTTCTGTATGGTGGATGGTGGGGCGACTGGGTTGTAGAAAAGCTTTTTGAAATGATTTGTCCAGGTGTCTTCTCCAATACCGTTAATTAGTAGATCTATGGTAGTTCTTTCCGTTGAGTTAATCAAGGCCCAGAATTTTCGGGAATTTTTACCACATACAAGTCTCAACATTTCCTCCGAGTCTCTTTGATACAGGGAGAGGCGATGATCTTTTAGCCACGACTTATATTTAGTTTTTTCGAGGATTAAGGCTTGTTTATTGACCTCAGAACTGTCTCTAGAAAAAACTCTCTGGAATTTCCTGAGTATCCGTCTTCTAGCTACCAGAACCAGATCGTAGTTGTGGATCGGTTTCTCGATAGGTGTTACACAGTTCCGGCTTTGTTTTTTAAAGGTGTTAAGGAGGACGCCATAGTCAGGTAGAATGCAAGTGTCTCCCTGAATCCCTAACTGGGCATATTTGCTTGTTAGGGTGTGGATGTTTTTTAGGCTCAGTGATAGACGATTGCCTTTCAGGTTGACTTCCACGTTTGGTTTCAACGTTGCCTTTTCAGATGAATAAATTGGCCAAGTTGTACACAATAAATTGTGATCACTTGCCATGGTTTTGACGATTGTAAACGATGAGATGGTCGTCAGGAGGATCATTGACACAAAGATGTAATCGATTTTTGCCAATGAAGTATGGCCTTCCCAAGTTGGTATGCGATTTACGCCAGAGAAGATAGTATCTAAATTGGCAAGTTCTTTCGAGTTCAACACTAAAGCCCATTTTTTGCCTCGCAGTTCTGCCTTGGTTTTAGAAGGCTTGCCGGACTTCACATCACAAACTGCGTTTAGATCGCCGCAGATGTACAGGCATGTTTCAGAGTGATCAATGTAAATTCTGTCGATTTTTTTCTCCATCATGACCAAAAAGTCTTGATCTGAGATGGAATCCGGATTCCAGTAGACATTGATGATGATGGCTGAAGGTGTCACTGTTTTCTTCAAGACTTAATTCCAGTAATTCCATTTCACCTGGACTGTCAGCATAAAAAGAGATGACGTCAGGATTTTCGTAAGTTTAAGAACCTTTCCAATTCGGATCGCTATTAGCAGCCTGATGATGGTCTACCTGTCGGCCCTTTTTTCGCTGTGGCAAAAGCAATTTCGTACCCATCCAGAATAGGCTTGGTAGTAAGCCAAGTCTCCTGGAGACACAAGATGTCAAAAAGAGCCAGGTTAACGTCACCCAGTACTGTCAAGTGCACAAACCCTTGTATGTTCCACGAACCTAGCTTCACCTGTTTGTAGATACTGTCGAGTCTTCGGTGTGGTGCCAGAATTGCTATTTTCTTTGAAGAGCTAGAGATTTCGGAAGCCTTGCCCACAGGTTTTCTAGGGGATTAAGTTTTTCCTTGATCAAGGAATGTTTATTGTCTTTTGTCGTGTTCTGCTTGCAAGTTCTTTTGATTAAAGTTAATGGTCCGCTGGGAAATCTTTTGTTTTTTGTTTCCGCCTCTTCTTGGCATTCTTTGTAGTTGTTTGAGGTAGAGCAAGGTCTTTCTGGTTTTCTAGTAGCAAAAACATCTGGGCTCATCATGTACCCTCTGTTCGGCGTCTCTAACACTTTTGAGGAGCGGTGTCCATCTTTATGGCGCCCAGTGGAGTTGTTTTGAGTTACAACCTCTGGAGATCTGGAGAGTTTGGAATTTTCTTTCGTTTTCCATGAGTTTGAGTGTGTCCTGCTGTTTTTCGATAATTCCTCTTGATTCCGGTATCGCTCGACATTAATTTCTTTTAGGTCGTATCCCAGCTTAAGCAGTTGTTTCAGGGTGTCACGTATCTTCATTTTAACAGACCAAGAAGTGATATATAAGTAGATAGTTGCCTGTCGGCCTTCGTGAATTGGTTTGACGATTTCCAGGTCGCTTGATTCTATTGATCTTAGTTTAGGAATGCTTTGTAGCAATTCCATCACGGTTCTTCTATTTAAAACAACGTATTCTCGGAATGCTGGAAACCTCGGCTTCCGTGTGTGGGATCTGGAGTTATGTGGGAAGTCATCTCGTGCTTCCCTGTCAAACTCGTTCTGTCTTCTGTTCTCTCTTCCATCTTCCCTCCAAGTAACTTTCGTCTGTCCTTGACGAACCTGCTTTCGTGTGTCTTTTGGGCTGCTTAGTTTTCTCCCCCCACTATGATTTACAGAGTTAGGGGCTTTGGATGGATAGCGGCTTCGGTGGCCTAAACTAGGTTTGGTGTGTTCCTTCAAACACATCTGATCTGTACTCCATTTTGCAATTTGTGCAACCTTCTTACAGTGGTCTTCTACTGACAGGAAGACAGGAAGGTCTTCTGATTCAATTTCAACAGTCTCTAGGTCTGGTTCAACAGTTTGTTCTTTCTGAGTAGGATTGGTTTGTGTGGCAGCGGCCTCGATTCCCTCAGTTTCTTCGCAGTGTTGGCTCAGATTATCTAGAGCTTCTTCCATCAGAAGGTCCTCAGTAGTCTTCGAGACTTTTGAGGCACAAGATGCCTCCAATTCAATGCAGAAGGAGACGAGCTTTCCTCCGTGTCTTTAAGGATTGTGCTATTTGGACTTCCTATTTTCCTCCGTACATCATTTTGCTCTTCCTTGCTGCCAGCTCTAGAGACAGGACCCCTGTCTGGCACTGGTAGGCAGAAGACTAGTTGTTTTTCGCTGCTAGCTAAAGGTGCATTCGTTGATTTACAGTCAGCAAATATGGAGACGTCCTTGTTTGTCGCAGATTCCATTCCCCTCTTGTTCGGTTTGCCCAATTCAAGCAGGAGTATTTGATCGTTGTCTTCAGATACACAGTTGTGAAGCTTCTTTCCACCGGGCAAACGGGAACTGCTGCTCCCAGCTTGATTGCTATTCTGGGCCGTCTTCCTATGAGTAGATGTTTTAGCCGCCTGTTGAAGAGAAGAGCTTGGCTTCTTGTTTTTCGTGGTAGCACTACCAGTCTTGGCGGATTGGACAATGGCTTGCAGAGGGGTGGTTGTCTTTGTTGATGGCTTATCATGTCCGTCTGATCTTTCCAGTGGTGTTTCGCTGAATTTAGACTCCATAGACTGGGTTTGACACGCCGCCTCATTGGTAGATGCTGGAGTTGCAAATGAGGATTCCTCCCTGCACTCTCGTCGATCTACACTATGTTGTTTTCCCACTTTTTCTTTTTCTAGGCCAGTAATGTAACCTTCCAGAAAAAGCAATTTGGAATGCATCATTGCCGAGAGAGTGGTATGATCCTTTAGTGTGTCGTTGATAGCCTCGTATAATTTTGAAAAAGGTGCAAGAGCAACATTTACTGCTGACATGATTGTCATAATGTCCAGCTTTTTCTTTGGAGATTCGGCCGAAGTGGATTCCAGCAGTTCACTGTGCCTCCTGTCCTTGAAAGGCTTTGATGCCATTGATGGTCGTGAGTCTTTTTTAGCGGATTTTGGCCACACAGGCGTGCGAGGTATGGCTGCGTCTTTTCCTTGATCTTTTCGGTTGTTAGCCGCCCCCGGTTCCTCTTGTGATTCCACTTGATTTTTAGTCGTTAAGGATTGAGCATTTTCCAGACTAGAGGGTCTGCTTGCTTCGGCCAAAGGCGTAGTTGGAATTTTGCTTGTGATTTCTTCATTATAGTTTTGCGGACTGGATGGTGGTCGGTCCGTTTCTTCAGCACTCTATCCAACTGCAGGACACTCATGCACCCACCTCCCTTAAGAACAGACACTTGCACATACATTACATATATTATCAGGTGACTAAATAGTTCCACAAGCACGGGTTTACGCTCGAGGGAGGAGAGCAAACTATGGTTTACTTTGGGATCAGACAAATGCCAATGATGAAAAGCATTGTTCCCATTCGGACATTCGCTCGATTTCGACACTACCTATGTATGACATTTTCTTATACACCAAGAGCCCTTAGAATGCATACAAGTAGGATGGGCAACCCGGTTTGAAACTGATTTGCAGCTAACTTAATGTGCCATCGGGAAGTTGGAGGTCTAGTCCTGGAAGGAGGTTGTACCAGGGGGGTGGGGCAGGAAGTGAAGTGACATGGGGAACGGGGCAGTCGAGTTGGAGGAAGGTAAAATAAAGACATATTGGAAGTTCCTCGGACTCCGTGTCTTATGGAAGTGACGCAGTGCAGGGATTCCTTCACCGGGGTAGGCCCTGGGTTGAGGGATACTATATTGGTGACGATGAGCCTGCGTTATTACAGGTGGCAACATCCCACATTGGGCTGATCCGCGTGTGAGTAATTGCACCACGTGTGCGGCTGTGAAGAAGTGCATCCCGCACTGACAGGAGGAGAGTTAAAGGGCCTGCAGGCAATGGCCCTATCGTTTTGGCATCAGAAGGGGGAAGGTCCTCGTACATTCATCTGCCTGTGGGAAAGCCCCAGGTGGGTGACAGCTGCAAAACCATCTGTCGCACAGCGATGCTCATGCCTATTAATGCAGGCGCCATTGTGGTAGGTAGTGGTGATCAGTGGCAAGGTCTGCCACAAGAGATAGAAACAGTGCAAGAGGTGGGTGCTGCAAGGCAGTGGTTGGTGGACAGGTCTGGCACAAGAAGGACAGCAGTGACCAGTGGCAAAGTATGCCATAAGAAGACAAGTGCTCAGGACAAGGTGGATGATCAGACGTCTGACAACAACGGCGGTTGGCACACCAAGGCGGCTGCCAGCCCAGGACCATTTGCGATAGCCCAACCACACTGTGCTGAGAACACCGCATGTCCCGTAATTCATTATGTCAGACCCCGATACCGATATTCCGGCTGCTGTCCCCGTCACGCCCCCAGTACAGGTGCCACAAAGGGTTTAGGCTCTAGCGCTACAACTATCTCAGGTGTTCAAGGTCACGGATACCAGCAAAATGGGACACAGATGGGTGTGGTGGGTCCAGGACTTTGACCTTTATGTGGGGGCCATGGGGCCCATGGAAGACAACAGACAACAATGCCTGCTGAAACTGGCAGTAGGTCCCGCCACTAGAGGCATTATTGCTGAACTGCCTGCTGACTCCATAGACACCATTCAAGGACTGAAGGCAGCTCTTGCCACTTATTTCACACCACACATGAACATGGACTATGTGCACCATGTCTTTCACACCACCAAACAGCTAACGAGTGAGACCATGGACGCCTTTGTGATGAAAATTAAGCTCAAACATTGTGACTATGCTCTCAGATAATTGCTAGGTGTGAATCACAAAACTTCAGGAGGAAGCTACTGCCGAAATCCCACATTGGAAGAGATTTTAATGCTGGCAAGAGCAGAGCTAGCTGTGGAATCATAGGTAGAAGCCATGGGGAAGCCGAAAAGTACCAAGACACACCATGAGATGGTGCAGAAGCAGAAGGGGGTTTCACCCAAGAGTCAAGGGGAGCCATTTTGCTACCGATGCGAGTACGAACTTCCCCATGAATGCACATGTCTGGCCCTAGGCCAGCAATGTTCGGCCTGTGGAGGTGAGAACCATTTTTATATCCGCCTGCAGAATGTCCAGAAATCCGCTGAAAGGGGATAATGAAGGTAGCACTGCAACCAGACCCAGGGATCATGCACCAACTACTGCCACAATGGCGTCGCAAGTCACATCCCAGGTCTGTGGGAAATTTAAAGATGGGGACATCAGGAGGACGACTCTGAAGATGGCAAGAGACTGAAGGATCGCAGACGCTACCACATAGCGGCGCCAAAGCCAGTAAAAAGGTCAATATGTCATGTCAGATATTTAGTTGAACAGTCTCTGTCGGACATGGACAACAGCTCAGAAGGAGAGCAACGATGAAAGGAGTACCTATATGCCCTAGGAAACGCACAGGCCACAGAACATAGTGCCACACTGCTCATGCACCTCAATGAGCGACAGGTGGAATTCTTAGTGGACACAGGTGCCACAGTGAATGTTATCAGCTAAAAGACATACAAGGCCCTCCCACATGCACCCATACTTCACCCGTCAGAGCTAGACATCTACCCGCATGGATCCAAGTCCCCTATAGCATGCCTAGGCCAATTCGAAGTGAAGTGCCGATACAAGGCACAAAAGAGGAAGAATCCAATGCATGTAATATTGACTGCAACCGAATCTGGGTGCATTCTGAGTTATAAAATGGCCATCGACCTGGGGTTAAAATATGCACTAACCAGACTGATGGTCAACAAATATATTGACACAGTGGAAAAGATAGACCAATTGTACCCAACGCTATTTAAAGGAATTGGAAATCTGAAAAAACAAACAGATTAAGCTCCACATTGACGCAGACGTCCTGCTGGTGGCACAATATTACAGAGGCATCCCTGTCAACATACAAAGACAGGTAGAGGAAGAGCAGAACAAATTCTTGGAGCAGAACATCATAGCCCCAGCTCTGGGACCCACATCGTGGGTGTCATCCATCGTGCCAGTGCCAAAAAAGGGCTCAGATGCCATGCGGCTGTGAGTGGACATGAGGCAGCCGACCAAGCCATAAAGAGAGAACGTCATCTGGCCCCCCATATCACTGACATGATACATCTGCCCAAGGTGTTTTGTAAGCTGGATCTCAACAAGGGCTATCACCAGCTGGTCCTGAGCCCTGAGAGCTGCTACATCACTACGTTTGTGGCAGACCTTGCCCTATACAGGTAGAAATGGCTGAGGTTTGGTGTCTCGTCGGTGGCAGAGATTTTTCTGGCAGAGATATATAATGTGATGAAGCACATTCCCAATTCCATCAACTACAGTGATGACATTTTAGTGCTTGGCACAAGCGTGGAGAAGCACAATGATACACTCTCAGGGGTGTGCAGGGTACTGGAAGTGAAAAGACTCACCCTCAACAGGGAGAAGTGTGAATTTCGGGAATAGCAGCTTGTGATATTTTGGGCACATTTTCTCCGAAAGGGAATGATACCCGATCCCGAAAAGGTGGCACTCAATGAAACGTCCCCTCTGGCGAATGTCTCGGAGCTCTGATCATTTTTGGGCCTGGAAAGATATTGTATAAGACACATCAAGGACTTTGCCACCACCAGTGAACCGTTGCGAGCACTCACAAAACAGCAGTTGCCATTTCACTGGTCGACTGCATGCCAGACAGCATTTACAGCCATTCGTGATCACATCACAGAGGCTGAAAACCTGGCATACTTTGACATCTCAAGAGACACAGAACTAATGGTGGATGCAAGTCCTGTAGGCCTGGGTGCCATTTTGGTGCAGAAAGCGCAAGACAACTTGCAACAGAGACACATTTTTCACTCTGGCGTGAGCGGGTGCCGTGCTGACCAGAATTGCTGGTAAGACCCTCTGGGACCTATTTTCCGTTGGTAATCTTGACTGGAGCCCCCTGTCCCCCTGTTAATTGCTCCCACGTTGTGTTATCCCCGTTGTTTGTTTCCTCCCGCCTCCTGCTTTCTTGCCCACCCACCCCCTCCCTGATTGGCTGAACAAACCTCCCTGTGTTGGTCTGGTTGCAGCCTCGCAACCTCGCTCGCCATTTCCACTCTGGCGTGACCAGGTGCCGTGCTGACCAGAATTGCTGGTAAGATCCTCTGAGGCCTATTTTCCATTGGTAATCTTGATTGGTGCCCCCTGCCCCCTGTTAATTGCTCCCGTGTTATGTTATCCCCGTTGTTTGTTTGCTCCCGCCTCCCGCTTTCCTGCCCGCCCTCCCTGATTGGCTGAACGAACCTCCCTGTGTTGGTCTGGTTGCAGCCTTGCAACCTCGCTTGCCATTTCCACTCTGCTGTTAGAGGGGTGCTGTGCTTACCAGAATTTCTGGTAAGACACTCTGGGCCTATTTTCTGTTGGTAATCTTAACTGGTGCCCCCTGCCCCCCTGTTAATTGCTCCCGTGTTGTTATCCCCATTCTTTGTTTCCTCCCACCTCCCGTTTTCCTTCCCGCCCCCCCCTCCCTGATTGGCTCTCCCCTCCTACTTAAGGCCCTCCCAGAGCAGCCCCCTGTCTGGCAGCCCCACAGCTAAGGGCACCTAGGCAAAGGGCAGCTCCTACTTGGCAGCTCCCTATTAGAGCCTACAGGTGTCCACAGGGGACGCCAGCAGTCAGTCACCTTCCTTTCCTACTGCCCTGCCACCCCCCCCTCCCACCTGCAGGTGGTTCAATCCCAGCTGTTTTATAGTGTGACCGTACTGTTGAGTAGTAAAAAATTGCATTGTGAAACCTAGGCCTTTTCTCCCCCATTCAAGAATCTGAAAACTTAGGTGTGTTTTTCCTTGTATTGTTATAATATTCACTGTACCAGTATTTAAAAATATTTGCGTTGTGAAAACTAGGCCTTTTCTCCCCCATTCAGGAATCTCAAACTTAGGTGTGTTTTTCCTTGTATTGTTATAATATGCACTGTACCAGCATTTAAAAATATTTGCGTTGTGAAAACTAGGCCTTTTCTCCCACATTCATGAATCTCAAACTTAGTTGTGTTTTTCCTTTTATTGTTATAATACGCACTGTACCAATATTTAAAAATATTTGCATTGTGAAAACTAGGCCTTTTCTCCCCCATTCAGGAATCTATCTCAAACTTAGGTGTGTTTTTCCTTGTATTGTTATAATATTTAAAAATGTTTGCGTTGTGAAAACTAGGCCTTTTCTCCCCCATTCAGGAATCTCAAAATTAGGTGTGTCTCACCTGTCTTAACAATAATGTGCTTTTTGTGAGCTCCGTAATCCTGAGTGTCGTCGTCTTGTCCTATTGCTCAACTTGCTTGCCTCTCGCAGTCTTGCCTGTCTACTCTTTGTCCTTGCTAGTGTCTCCCCCTCTCCCTTTCACCTCTCTCCACTCCCACCCACCCTATGGTGCTCTCTGTCTCTCCTATCTTTTCTAATTGCTTCTCTATTGACTATCCTGCTCTCCTCACTAAATCTGGTAGGAAGTTTAAAAAGGACACCCTGGACTCCAACCCAGGCCTGCCTATCGCTGACACCTACATCAGTGCCTCCTCCAAGGAAATTCTCACTGACATCCTCTTTGTCGTGCCTTTGCCAGATCTATGGACCCTTCATATGGTCTCTGTGCTCTCTCCTTTCACCTCTTCTCACATTAATGGTGGCTCCCGTTAGGACGCCCCCCTGGCTTCCTTCCTCTCCTCTAAGGTCATCATTGATGTTTACTCTAATGGGTCCATCTTGGTCCAAGGCCCTCAGGCCAACCTGCACCTTTTTGATAGATGCTTCCCGTGCCTCATCAACTTCCTTTCTTCTCCCGATGTCCCCCTCCCCTTTCCTTGGCTACCTTGCCTTCCCCCTCCCTCTCTGCCCCCTCTCGGGCTCCTTCTACTCCTCTGCAGCACGTACCTCTGATCTGTACCCCTCCCCGGAAGTCCTTTAAGGATGGCAACCTTCTCCCCATTGCCACTCTTAACTCTCGCTCCGCTGTCAAACATTCCTCTGATATCTTTCGCCTTCTTGAAGAACTTAACCTCAATGTCCTCGGTCTCACTGAGACATGATTCACGGCCAGCTCTGTCACCAGCTATGAAACGCTCCTACCTCATGGCTACAAGATCTTCTCGGCTCCCAGTCCCAACTGCTCTGGTGGGGGTGTAGCCCTTATCTTCCCTTAGTGGATTCCTGCCTCTGTCACTACTACACAGGCCTACTCCTCTTTTAAATGCCTCGTCTGCAGGCTCTCTCTCTCCCTTAGCCATTCCCTTA
This sequence comes from Ambystoma mexicanum, assembly GCF_040938575.1. Classification (NCBI taxonomy): domain Eukaryota; kingdom Metazoa; phylum Chordata; class Amphibia; order Caudata; family Ambystomatidae; genus Ambystoma; species Ambystoma mexicanum. The sequence goes on from NC_090937.1 coordinate 451,207,559, forward strand.
CTTTGGCTACTATCTATCGGCCACCTGGTCAGATTTCTTCCTTCCTCTCTGTGTGGGCGGACCTCTCCTCCTCACTCCTGGCCTCAAACACTCAACTCCTCCTTCTTGGAGGCTTCAACATCAACCTGGATGCCTCCTGTCCCTACCCTCTGGACTCTTTCACAACCTCTGCGACTCTCTCTCAATCACCATTCTCCCCTCTGGCCCGACTCATTCTGCAGGGCACACTCTCGATGTTCTGGTCTCCTCAGACCTTCCCCTCTCTGTACCTCTCTCCACTCCTCTCTCCTGGAGTAATCAATTTCTCCTATCCTCGCACCTCACTCTCCCTAACTCTCAGGCCAAGCCACCTCCATCACTGCCACCCACCTTCTCGGTCATCCGACCCATGAAGCGTGTGTCAGTTGAGGCGTTCGCCGCCACCTTCTCACCCCCTCCTCCCCCTTTGGCTGACTCTCACCATGACACAGCCCTCTCCACTCTTCTATATCTGATACTCTTGATATCCTTGCCCCTGTCATGAGAAGCCGCCTGAAGCCCAAAGCCAAGTGTAACTCCTGGTATGACTCAGACCTTGTCACCCTAAAATGCAAGTGCAGGGTTGCCAAGAGGAAATTGCATACTTTATGTTCATTCTCTGAAAAACTGGCCTGCCGCCTGCTGCAAAGGCAATACCGGCTCTCCGTCCTCACCAAGAAGAGAGCTCATATCGAAGCCTGCATCTCTGCAGCATCTAATAACTCGGCTGATCTCTTTAAAATCTGCAAGATACTGGCCAATCCTGCTGCAGTCTCTACCTCACCTGTCCCTTCACAGTCACTCTGTACGGCACTGGCTTCTCACTTCATTTCTAAAACTCAGGACATCCTGTCCGACTCTCCTCCTATTGCCTCCCTCCCTCCCTCTATTCCCTGCTCTTCCTCTGGCCCTTCTGCATCCACCCCCCCCTCCTTCTCTGCCTTTCCCCTTTTCTCTGCAGACAAGGTTTCTAGACAAGTCCGATCTATGAAAGTCTCATCGAAACAGGTTCACCCCTGTTCTTCCAAAACTATCAAGGACCTCATCGACTCCCTGGCTCCTGCCCTGGCTGATTTCTGCAATCACTCCTTCACCACTGGAGTCTTCCCATCCCCCTTGAAGCACTCCCTTGTGAACCCTCTTCTTAAGAAACCCTCTGCCAACCCCTCCTGCCCGGCTAACTATCGCCCAGTCTCCATCACTACCTTCAAGGGCAAGTTCCTGGAGAACTGGCCATCTCCCAGCTTAATCTCCACACTGAATCTGTTGGTTGTCTTCATGACCATCAGTCTGGCTTCAGAGCTGCCAGAAGCATGGAAACTGCTCTCCTGAACATCTGTGAAGACCTGCACTCCAACCTTGACTCGAACACCCCATGCGTCCTCATCTTGCTTGATCTCTCTTCTGCCTTTGACAGTGTCAAACATGCCATCCTGCTCAACCGTCTCCGTGATAACCTGGGTATCACTGGTCACGCTCTGGCGTGGCTGACTCCTTTCCTCTCTGACCGACCCTCCCTGGTCCAACTTGGGTCCTTCCTCTCCGATATCTTTTTCTCTACTTGTGGTGTCCCCCAGGTATTTAACCTCTCTCCCTGGCCGTTCAACCAATACCTGGCATCCTTGCCCACCGCATCGCCACTCTCTGCCCCAACTTTCAGTGCTATGTGAATGATACCCAGCTCATTTTCAGGCTACCCTCTGCCTCCTCCTCTTCTTCCCTCATCTCTGACTGACTGTCTGCCATCCAAGAGTGGTGTGCCGCCAATGACCTCTGCCTTAATGCCAGTAAGACTGAGATTCTACTCATCGGCACACCCACTCCCTTCTTCCGTGCAGCACTCTGGCCGGCCTCTCTTGGCCCTCTTCCTGCTCCCACCTGCAAGGCTAAAAACCTTGGGGTCATCTTCCACTCCACACTCTCCTTATCTCCTTACAACTCTGACGTCTCTAAGAAGTCACACTACCAGCTCCACCTCCTCAGTGGTATTCTTCCTTTCCTCTCCTTCCACCAGACGCTCACTGTCTCCAGAGCCCTGGTTCTCTCTAGGCTGGACTATTGTAACAGCCTCTATCTAAATGTGACTGCTTCTACTCTCCGCCCTCTGCAACTTATCCAGAGCAGGACTGCAAGACATGTCCTTGGCCTCAGGCCCAGGGATCGTATCTCTCCAGGACTGACATCTGTGCACTGGCTCCCAGTGGCTGCGAGGATTAAGTTCAAAACCCTCTGCATTGTCCACAAGGCCTTCTGGGGCCGCAATACCTTCAACTCTCTCTTCCTAAATATCTTCCTTCTTGAGCTCTTCACTCATCCGCATCCAACTCCCTCAGGGTCAGTCGCTTCTCCAAGCAACACGTTGGTGGTAGATCTCTCTCTTCGGCAGGTGCCTCCCTCTGGAACAGCCTTCCTCCCTCCCTGGAACTTGAGGAGAACCATCTCAAGCTCTGGAAACATATCAAAACCTTCCTCTTTGATTCTGCTTTCTCTCCCCCTCTCCCATGTTGAATTCCTGGCAGAAACTGCACTGTTTACCTGGCCACCCTTTCTGTTCTCAGGCCCAGGCCCTGTCTGTTGCCCACCTGCAATGCCTCCCTGGCAACCCCTGCTCCTGGGGACTGTTTTCTGTATCCCTACAGTCCCCCTACCAGCACTTATGTCTGCACTTACCTTGCACTTGCCACCAGCTGGCCGTTTTTATTTTATCTTATTTATTCTACTATCCCATGTACTGCACTTTCCCCTCTCCCTTCCCTCACGCACTTTTCCCTTTCCCCCTCTCCATGCACATGCACAATCTGAATGACACCTGGCCTAGTTGGATCGTTGTCTGTCTCCCCTTTGTTCCCCCTCCCTTGCCTCGTCGCGCCTTGGAACACTTGTGTATAGGCGCATTATAAATGCCATATCATATCATATCATATCATATCATATCATCATATCATATCATATGCCAGTTGGAGCTTGTCGAATACCGAACAAGCATACTCGCAGGCCGATAAAGAAAGTTTGGCCATTGTCTGGGCCTGTGAACATTTTCATTTATTCTTAAAAGAGAAACCATTTATAATCATCACGGATCACCAGCATAACTATTTCTGTATGGCAGTCCACAGGTGAAAATGCACCCCGCATAGCTTGGTGGGGCCTGCGGCTGCAGGACTATGCATTTGCATAATTCACCGGCCAGGAAAAGACGAGAATCCTGCCGATTTTCCGTCATGCCATGCACGGAAAGCTGACTTTCCAGAGCCGTCGTTCTGATATCTACATTAGATACATTGCACAGCAGGCAATATCACAGGGGTGGATCCAGTGAACATTTTGGGACTGTTGTCAGGTAGGTGGAGGAGGTGGAGGAGATCAAAGGAGAGAAGTCGTCTTGAGTTGGGGGAAGTGCAGTGGAAAGTGGACAGTCTCTTGCTGGTGAAGTATGAACTCGCCATGTCGGATGAGACTCTTCTACTCAAGGGGAACAAGCTGGTGATGCCCTCATCGTTGCCGAGGCAGGTGCTGGAGTTGAAGCATTAGGGGCATGCTGGGATTGTGTCCATGAAGAGGATGCTGTGGCAAAAGGTGTGGTTTCCGAGACTGGATACGATGGTGGAGCATTTACTCAAGGAATGTCCCACATGCTGTTTGATTGCCCCAGAGAAATATCCAGAACCGTTAAAGATGAGTGAACTGCCGGTGTCTGGGAATAAGTGGCAGTTGACTTCTTTAGACTTATTGAAGGGTGGAAAAATGTCTTAGACATGATGGACAAATACTCATAATTCCCTGAAGCACAGGTGGTGGCCTTCACAGCGGTGCATTATGTGACATCAGTCTTGTAAAGGATTTTCATGGCCTATGGCACTCCTTGGAAGGTATAAAATGACAACGGGCCTCCATTCATGAGTCAGGATTTCAAGATATTTGCAGAATACATGGGGTTCACCAACATGAAGTTAACCCCCTTATGGCCCCAGGCGAATGGGATGATCAGGTGATTCATGGCAAATTTGAAGAGGGCCCTTCAGATTACAGGAGCACACTACAAAGCTCCACACGGAAAAGCTCTGCAAAGGTCATGTTTGGTTGCAGTATAAGCACATGTTTACCACATCACATAAGAGAGGCTGAGAAATGTGCAGAGGATGATGTCATGAGAGCTCGAAATGGAGCTGCAAAAGAGAAAATGAAGAGGAACACGAATGCCTGGCGGAAGGCCAAGGAATCATCACTTGCTGTGGGTGATGTGGTAGTTGTGAAACAACCGAAGGTCAGCAAGCACACTGCCATGTTTCACTAGGAGCCCCCAATCATAACAAGGACAAAGGGATACAGGGTCATGGCAGAAGGGAATAACCGCCAAGTGACTCATAACTTGTCACACTTTAAGAGACTGCTTATGGATGGCTACCATGAGAGGAGCACCCTGCATAAAATGGAGATCCTGTACTCGTCGGATGAGTCCTATCAGCATGATGGAGAAGAGTCAGACTGGGCTGAGCGAGTTGACTTTGAGCCAGAGCCTAGAGCTGGGCAGTGCAGGATGAGGTATGAGAATGAGGCCCAGGAGACGCATTGAAGAAATGGGTTGAAGTAATGTACTGAATATTTAAACTGGGAGGGTGTGGCATCGGGAAGTTGGAGGTCTAGTGCTGAGCAGGGGGCGCAACTGGGGAGTGGGGTGGGAAGTGACGTGACATGGGGAACGGGGCAGTCGAGTTGGAGGAAGGTAAAAAACAGACATGTTGGAAGTTCCTACAGAGTCAGCGTCTTATTGAGGTGATGCAGTGCAGGGGTTCTTCCCCTGTGTAGGCCCTGGGTTGAGGGATACCACACAAAACAATAGTGGTTTAAATATGAATGATTCAAAACATTTGGAGCTGAAACTAAAAACAATTCTAAAGAGTCAAACCCTATTGGAACAGCTCAACTAGATAGTACTCTATGTTCTGATTTGACTAGAATTTGGGCAGATGGTGCTCATTTTCCTCGGTCATTTTTAACGTTATTCGTTTTTTCAGTATGGTTTTATTTGATTTCATATGACCTTATCTGTATATAACCCTTCATGAAGGCCGAATCACTTTGGTCACATACAAATATGATTTTAACTAATAGGCGCCTGTGTTTTCAATCACTTCAAACCACATTAAGGCCAACTTGTATATGTTAGCGCTTGGTTCCAGTACCCTCCCGAACAAACCTTTTTTTTAAAAAGTGATTCAAGTCGAACAATTTATGACTCCCCCACGCCTACTCACAGAACCATAGATTCTAAGGAAAGCAGCCCAAGTTCCTAATAATGCCCATCAGTACGCATGAAGGTAGACCCATCATCTTTTTCCAAAATGCTCCCTCAATGCAGTGTAACACCTCCAGATCAATCATGGTCAAACTTTCCAGCCCATATATAATAGCAGGAAAAAAACAATGTAAACATAATTGTCTCACTCTTTCAAAGACAAATCCTCCTGTTCGTACTACAAAACGATACACCATAGATGTCAATTGGGCTGCCTTCCTTATGTGAGCGAGCTTACAAACATCATATCCCCTCTGGCTTTCCAATTCAACCCCAAGATATTTATACTGTGAGACATACTAAATAATTATTAGTTTCATGTTGCTTCCATTTATAATTAACAAGTTTAACTCAGCATAATTCCATAGAACCTCAGCTGCCCGTCTTAGCCCAGCGAATGGTCCAGCAATACTAGATCATCCGCATAGGCTAATACATGGCAACATGCATTATCGATCATCGGAGGACAACATGCCGCTTCTGCCAAAATATACCTGACAAATCCGCCAGATATAAATTGAAAAGCAGGGTAGCCAAGACACACCCCTGCTTTACTCCAGCACCAATGATGATGGGCGCTGTGAAGGCTCCCTCGCCATCTAACTTAACCCAAACAGTATTAATAGCATGGAGCAGCTTCACAAAGCGCAAGATCCTGGGTGGACAACCCACAGGTTCCAGCTTGTCCCGTAGCCTAGATCTGTCCACTAAATCAAAATCAGATCTAAAATCCATGAAAAAAGCATATATCCTGGATGACTCCTTCTTCCGTGTTCTCTCCATTAGATAATCCATCAATCTGAGGTTATGTAATGTCGAGTACCCAGGGCGGGAAAACCCCACTAAAATCTATCTAGCAGACCTGTATTGTCCACCCGTGTCATTAGACCCTTTAGTAAAATGATTGAATACAGCTTCCCTGTACAATCAAGCATCGATAATAACCGATAGTTGTTGGGTGATAGTGGAGACCCCTACTTCAAAACTGGGATCATAATAGTTGTTCGGCAGGATAGGGGTATTCTGCCTTCAATAGAGAGCTTATCAAACATTATCTTCAGTAAGGCTGCCCAAATTTCAGGGTCCTGCTTAAGGATGACATTGGCTAGATCATCGGGCCGAGGCGCCCCAGAAAACTTTCATCTGCTGATTCTATACTTTATATCGTCTTTATCAATCTCAAGAGACAGACCACTTATATCGATTTATGCAATATCATTACTTATAGGCTCTACTATTGGGCCTCTCACACTTAAGTGCTGTATTCATGCCTCCTCACTAATTGGATTACAGTGCCAGGACATTTGCCACCAATGTCTCCAGTTCCGATAGGCATTTTTAGCAACCTTCCTCTGGCAGTGTTAATCCGTGATGTTTATGGAGCTACTTTCTATTCTGCGCAATTCCTGTCTAAGTTTTCGCTTCCTATCACAAATATCTTTATCGTAGCAAGCATGGTTAGTTTCCGTTTGGAATTCACCACTTGGCCATAATTAGCATACTGTTCAGAGAATTCCAGTGAACCATGCCTCCAACTCATCTATGTGTTTACCCAAGAATTTAAACATCATGGTTAAATCATAGATGTTAGTAGCGTCTTTGGATCACTGTATATTTTTTTGTGTCCGGCTAATGCGATTACCAGGCTGATAGACTAAGATTTCTGCAATCACATTGGAATATTCTTTAAAATCGCATTCCAGATTCAATACCAGTGAGGCAGGATCACCCCATGCATGCCATTGAGCTCTTACACAACTAATTCTTGGGAGCACAGCAGTGTCTGCAATAAAATAATCTAAAATTGCATTCCTTTGCCGTTGTCTCTAGGTATATGGCCCCGGCTAATCCCCCTCCACATGGCCATTAAGCATTTTAAGGACCCAATTTTCTGTGAAGTCCTTCCATATTAAGCCAGATCGATTAGGGCCAGCTTGCCTCATCTGGCTCTGTGCACTTATTCCACTCCAACCATTCAATATCTCAGTACAAACCCAATTGGCATTAAGATCTCCACCCATAATGATAGTATCTTTATCGTCACCTAATGCCTGAATTTCTACTTGTATATGTTCACTATATAGCATGCCTGGAGGTTCACAGATATAAATAATCTGCACAGGGTGATTAAACATGTACTTTGGGAATTCAACTTAAACTGCCAGCACATACTCTGTGTCCATATTGGAATTATATGTGATTTAAGGCAATGGCTGACATCTACCAACAGTCCACCATAAGGTCTTCCCATTATACCGCTATTTGCCCTAATCTGATATATAGTGTACTCATTAGTGCATATTTCAGACATAAGCTATGATTCCTATATTAAAAATGCATGGTTTTGAGCTAACGAAACTGCAGAACCATTAGAAACAAGAAGGTGGGTGAAACCACGTGTATTCCAAGTCATTATGGATATGCCTCTGTTCTTACGGGACAGTACCACATGCCACGATTCAGCCAACCACTTCAACGTGGACTGAATATCCGACAGTAGGACATTTGCTGTGTTTATGTTCAAACAAGAGTTAGTGAGTTGCCTTGAGCTTTTAATGGTTGACCTCTCTGAGGGGAGACATGGATCTTCAGAATCCTTGTCAACATCAAGCTCAACCCCAGATCTATAAAGAAAGTCTTTAAAAATGCAAAGTAATAAAACTGTTCCTGGGTTTTCACAATGAATAATAGTGGCATTACGATTATTGCACTTCAAGGGTGGAAAGAAAACAAAATCTTCGGTAACCAAAGCATAAAGTTGCGGTATGTTGCTCAAATATTTTAAAAATGCTGAGTGACACAACCAAGCAGATATGTTTCTTTGATTCAGATGCTTTATTAATAGTTCTCCTAGGTCCTAGATAGCACCTCCTTTGTCTTCTTATCAGCATCGTTTAGCACCATTACCACCTGCTTCTCAGACACTTTATTTATCAATGATGGTACTAATGGTACTAAGCTGATAGATTCTTCTTGGCCAGTCACATCATACAGATCTTGAAATAGGTCATGTGTCTCTATACCAACCACAAGATGGGATGAGATTTAGAAGTATATTTGTATTTCATCTGTGTATTAGTGGAAATGGACATTGTATTTGCTAAGGGTCTGTCAAAGGGATCCTACATGGAGGTCGAAGAGGAGTGGAGGCAGGGAGGGACTTTGCAGAACCCAAAACATAACTGCGATTGGGTTGGAAGTATGAAGGGGCATGGAGACAAAGTGTGTTCTGTCAGTGAGGAAGGAGGTGAACCAGTCAACACAGTTCTGTAGAGTTTCATCCCGTGGGTTAGGATGATTAGTAGAATGGTCTGGTCGATTTTGTAGAATGCTGCAGAGAGGTTGAGCAGTATTATTAGGGCTATGTGTCCTTGTCAGTGATGTTGTGGAGGTAATCGAGGATGCAAAGTGTAGCCGTCTCAGTGCTGTGTCCAAGTCGGAAGCCAGAATGGAAAGGCTTTGAGGAGGTTGTTTGTGGTGATGTGTTGTTGCAGCTGGGTTGTGATAAAGTAATCCATGGTTCTGGTGAGGAAAGGCAGGATAGTAACAGGGTAGCAGTTTTGGGGAATGTGGGGTCAAACGATGGGTTTTTGAGAAGGGGGAAATTTGTAAAGATTTGTCAGGCTTTGAACGATGAAGGAATAGTACCATAGCAGAAGGGAGGGCTTGTCTGATGTTGTGTATTTTAGAGTTGAAATAGTTCATGAGGGAATTACCTATTTAAATTGGTGTGGATATGGAAGATGTGGTTGTGGTTTGGAGAGTGACTTGACAATGTTGAAAAGCTTCTGTGTGCAAGTGATGGTGGATTGGAGTTCTTGGAGGTAGTGGGTGGCTTTGACATTGCGTATGGCTGTTTCTTATTTATTGAGGCAGTGTTTGTCGGTTGACCTGGTAGCTGGGCATTGGTTCTTCATCTAGACTATTTCTAGGAGTCTGGATTCCTGTTTGATGGAGCAGAGGGTACTTTTGGACCATGGTTCATGATGGTAAAAGCACGGTTTTTGTGATCTGAGGTGGACAATTTTGTTGATCATCTGTGTAATGATGGTGTTGCAATTGTTGATGTGGGATCTGTGTGGGGATGGAGAGGTTGGTATGAGTGGTGCTAAGGCTGTGTCTATAATGTGTTTGGTTTGCCTGGCTAGATGTGAGGGGGTGTGCAACAAGGTGGAGGATATTGTGCAGTAGAGTGAGCATGAGGAGAATTTCAAAGTGATTCAAATTTCAACTGAGAGATGATTTTTGCTTGAAATCAAAAGGTCAAATGTGTTGCTAGCTATGTGTGTGGGGTAAGTGATTAGTTGTGTGATGTCAGAGGGGGCGAGTGGGGTGAAGATACTGTTTAGTATGGGGTTTCGCTCTGGATGTGAACTACCAGTGCTGAAGTCGCCAAAATACATGTTGGTGCAGGGGCAGCGGGGGTTATGAGTTGTGAAGTCAGTGCAGTTAGTGTTGAAGTTGGGATTGTGTTTTGGGGCAGTAAATGAGGTAGGTAAAGGTAGGGTGTGGGTGTGAAATCGGAGAGGTTCTTTAATGTGCTAGGTGAGATGCTGCTTGCCCTTTCAGATATAAACAAAATGTAGCGGGGTCTCACTGGTTAGGTGCTAACTGCTCCCTCATGTCCAACCTTCAGCCCCCCTAATTCTGATGACATGTGCAGTATGCTGGTTGGTTAGACATTAATACTGTTAAGGGTGATTTTATTGTTGGTTATTTTACCTTTGATATTAACGTATTGGCTCTCTGAACAGGTGATTTACTTTCAATCTGCAATGCCGGATAGCCGATATTGCTTTTGAGGTGCATTCCTTTGTGAGGCATACTTGTTTTGATTTGAGGGCCTGCCGGGGAGCCAATTGATCCCAATCAATGTGACGCAATCAAATTTGCAGCTAGAGCAACAGGGTCACAGATGAAAGGGTCTCAAGGTAGTCTATGGTGGAAGCTCCAAAGAGGAGGTGACGGCAGAGGGTGATAATGTAGGGAGTTTGATTTGGAGTTTGCTGCCTGCCAAGTGGTGAGGGTCATCTAGATGCCAATTCTTGGTGTGCTGATCTATACATGAAGGGGAATTGATCATTGGAAGGTGCAGATGCCTAAACAGTTCTTCAAATTAGTTGATGGTGACATAGTATGGCGAGTCAGGTTAAGCATGCCATGGGCAAAGAGGGCTGCATCTGAAATGTTGGTGATTTTTGCTTGGAACATAGAGGAACGGGGGTAAACTATAACGTGTTGAGATTAGAGTATTTCCCATATTATTAGGCCATTGTGGTCCTTCTGAATGAGTGGAACATGACTGACATGCTTTGAGGGGCATTTAGGTGTCTGCTTGGTGTTGTATCTGCTGAAGCTTTGTTATTAAAACCATATAGCGGTGACCATCTATTTTCCCCTAGAGCACCCCCCTTCAGCACTGAACCATTATCATCTAGAGAGTAACACATCTCACACTGCTTAGCTGTGACTATCTAGCAGATCACCAGTTCTCTTTTAGCCCTGATGGCTCCCTTAGGTGACCGGCACAGAATGGCTTGACATCAGCCCCAGAGTCGCCATGGACTCTTGGCAATAACTTAACCAGAAATGTGTTGGTCTTGATAACTGAGATATGATTGAATCTTTAAAAAAAATAACTTTGGTCAAAGTGCAATGGGTCCTGGCTCTGCAGATTCAAGGTTTAGACTACCCTGCTAGGCAACAGATGCATGCTACCCACTGTCCTCTCCTTGTTCTACCATTCACTTCCTCCACTCAGGATGTCCCTCCACAAAGGGCCAGATGGGTAACACCAATGGGGGTGAGGGGTGGCTGATGAAACCACCTAAAGGCCAGATAGGAGGTGGAGAGGAGGAGGAGGAGGGGGAAAGGAAAATAAAGCACAGACAAATCATAGGAGAGAGAATGGAGATCTGAAGATGCAGAAAACAGAGAAAGTAGCAGAGAAGGGGTGAAGTAGAGAGCATAGAGTGGGTGAATAGGAGGAAAAAAGAAGTGCCAGTGAAAAGGAGAAACAGAGGCATTGCACATGTGAAAAAGAGAATGAAACAATGCAGTGCTCTTCACACCCGCAATGTCTTCACTTTCACTCTGGTTCTTCCTCCCATGGTCTATGTTGTCCTCCTCGTTGAGGAGGGAGATGAAGCCCTGCTGTGATGCACGTTCTTCATTCCTTGTCTGCTCTAGATGGATCTGATGTCACGAGTGTTCTAACAGTAGAATGTTCTGTAACCTGTGGGCTTAACTATACTATGCAGTAACTATAAAAACAAAATGTCCTTTTCTACTTGCCGACTCCTGGTATCTGTGTAAAGGCCACGTCTTAACAATAGCGACAAACTGAACCCATTGCCTAGTGAGGAAGCTTGAGGACATCCGCCACCCCCCAAACCAAAGGAACAAGAAGATAAGTACCCGCTATGTTTATTGAAAAAGGACTGGGTTGCCAGTCTCCCAGGAGAGACCATGGTTTGTCAGTGTGGGGGCAATAATAGTAATTTCTTTACAAAGGACAGTACAGGAGCATACCCATTTAACAATTTGCTAGGGAAGCTTAACTGCTGGTGCCTCGTTGTTGGTGACTCTTCGACCTCTGGACAGTGGCAGTTCAATAGAGACATGTTTACAGAAGAAGGTGTACAATCAGGAGTAAGAGAACACGTTAGAAGATTTGAGAATCCGAGATAAATCATAGTGAACATAGTGTGGGCTGTGGTCATGGAGCTGACGAGATGAGTGCATGCAGCTTGTAGCGGCGAAGAGCGTGCTGGCAGAATGGAGGTCAAAAGAGCTTGTTGGAGCAGTTGTCAGAGAGAAAGCAGTGTGTGAGGGAATTGTGTGGTGAGTAGCGGAGTCCTCCGGCAGTGAGCGTGAACACAGAAGCGTCTGCAGAGCTCCTTTCAGCTTTGCTTCCAGAATGCTTCTGGTGATGTCAGCATTTTGGAGGAAAGGACCTGCTCAAAAGTATGTCTTCCCAAGAAAAACGTTACGCTCCTCCTGCATCATAGAGAGGAACGATCAGAAAGTTTCCACTGGTCAGAAGGGAGATATATACCGGATAAGCATGGTTGTACAGCTCAGGTGTCCAAAATCGAAACAGGGGAGTTTAACAAGAATGGTTTTGTTTTATCATAGCGTGATTTAAGGTCAAGAACATATAGGAGAACATTGATGTTGGGACCTAATACTTAATGGGCCGGGGGCACTGGTGCCAATAATTGAGTTAATACTTAGTAGTGATGTGAGGCCTGTTTGTTATAAGGCCTGCTGGCGTGGGGCTGTGTGTGTAAGCATGAATGTTGTGACTTTGGGTTAGGATTAAAAGTGAGTGCAAACTGTAATTTATATGTTGATATATGCTATTGTTTAATAAATATTTAATTTGAGACAATGTTTTTCTCCAGAGAAGTGATCAAAAGTTGCAGACTTTGCGCTAGGACTATGGAATAGATAGGTGCTAATGTGATTACACCTACAATTACAATGGGGCCTCATTTTGACTGTGCCAGTCCAGTAAGAATCTTTCTGGTAAGCCTACCAGGTCAGCACAGTACGACTCTGCTGGCAGGTTCTGTCCCACCCGCCAGGGTCAGACCTGGGTCAGACCTGGCGGGCGTAATGGAACCCATCCGCAGAGTTTCTCGGAAGCACCGGCACCGTTATTAACAGTGCCGAACGGTGCCGGTGCTTCCGTGGTCCCCAATCCCATTGAGTTCTTTTGGACTCGATGGGAATGGGGATTTACAATTTACCAGCGCCTGACTTCCCGGAACGCCAGGGTTGTAATCCCCCGCCAGTAAATATTGCAAGTCCGGCAGCAACCCGCCGGACTTGTAATGAAGAACCATGTCTTTAAATGTCTAATTATTGCTTTTTGAGTTGCAGGGGGGTGCAATGTTATGTAGGTGTGTGTGTGCGAACTTATGTCTAAATGCAGGGTGTGTATGTTTCCACCATTGCAAACTGGGGCAGTGACCTAGTAAACCTTCTGCCCAGGTGTGGACAGTGTGCTCTTGTAGATGAGTCGTAGTGGAAGTTCATATGACTGTTGATATTGTGGGCTACACACTGCCTAAGTGCCACCTTTGGGGTGTTGGACACCAAGGTTACTTATGTGGTGTTGGACACCATTGGTTATGAGGGGAGGTGTTGGACACCTATGTTAGCTTGTTTGGTGCTGGACATGTATTTGTTATGTAAGGTGTTGAACACCTACGTTTGGAGAATGAGATGCTGGGCACTCATGCTCTGTTGTGTATGGCATGGTGTCTGACTCCATTTTAGCATAGGCCGCAGTGGAGGGAGCGTGCCATGTCACTGGATCACATTGAGGTTTTTGTGTCCACAAAGTGGATGTGTGAAGCACAGAACGGAATATTTGGCATCCCTGCTGTTGGTGTTGAATCAGTTATTAAAGTCGGAGCTGTGCGCATGCTTCATGTGTATGCTTCATTCGTGCTTAAGTGTTTGCTGTTTTAGGGTGGTTACTGGAAGGGTGAATTATTTCAAAGCAGATGATATAAGTGTGTTTCAGAGAATTGTTATGGTATCCTTTTTCTTAGTTGTAGGTTGTTATCTCACCTTCTCTTGATAGTTTGAGGGGAGGCATGTGTGTTTGTGTGGCATGGGAGGACGGCCTGAGGGTGTTGCTGTTTTGGGAATACTCCCATTGTGGGTGGTTACCACCACATGCACTGCAGACGTAAGATGTGGATTATGGTCCATGTAGAGGGGGTGGTATTGGTACTGTAAGTTGTACAGAGATATGTTTTTCCGGTGCTATCTCTTATGTGCAAGTCTCTTTTAATGTGGTTCAGGTTCTGATTTCTCATAAGGGGGGAGATTTGTTGTGAAGTACTTTTTTCCTGCCTTCTCTGTTCTGGATGGATGTGATGTCATGAGTGTTCTAAAAGTAGAATGTGGTGTAAATGTTATTTGCTGAATGTGCTTTGGATAACAGTTGCAGTGAGGCTGGCTAGAGAGACTGGGTGTCATTGGATGTTGCTCATTGTAACTGTGTCCCGTATCCTTCAACCTGTGGACTTAACTATGCTATGATGTAACTATTAAAGAAGATTTCCTTTTCTACCTAGTGGCTCCTGGTATCTGTGGAAAGGCCACTTTGTAACAAGCCCTTCAGAGTGAAGCTGGCCCAGGACTCAAGATGTCAAGGGGGACATGTTCCTGTGGTCTCTCCTCAAGTTTGTCCAAAGATGCATAGCCAAATGTCTGAGGGCCTTCTGGGTTTTCCAGTGTTGACCCTTTCTAATTCCACCTGGAAGGCTGTGGCTCTTGCTTTTGCAGTATTAGATCGTATGCTGGCCTTGCTTCCTCTATGTCTGTTTCTGGCTTCTGTGCTGTACAGCCCTGTGGCTGCTCGCATCCTCCTACTTCGGCCAGATGTTTCTTGTTTCTGCATGCTCCAGTCAAGTTGACACTGCTACTTCCCCTCCTGCCTCATGCTTCTGAGTTTAGCTCAGCCTTTTATAGGCCCTGTCTCCTTTCATGTTTTCTATGTTTTTAATGATTGGCTATTTGTACTAGTATTTTGTAAGGAGACAGAATTTTACGTGAAGGGGGAATCCACATTCCTCATTTCCATGTGATGACAAAATGGCTGTTGCCTATTTTGAGCCCAGGCAGAAGTCCAGCCTTTACCACGGCTCTGCATTAGGTCCAGGTCACCTCTTCTCCTGGTCCCCTATTGGTATTGATATTTTATTTCTATTGCACTCGTACACAAGTGACCCTGTGGTGGTCTAGATCGCTCAGCACCACCCAGATATTCAAGAGTTATACCAATGCCACTTCTCCAGATATCTGACCTACAAGCAATCTCTGGTGACGTGCATGCACCTCTTCCTGTATGGAGGTAGGAGGCTGTGCTACTTTTCATTCCACTGCTGGAACCTCCAGATCTCTGACCTACAAGCAACCTCTGGTGACGTGCATGCACCTCTTCCTGTATGGAGGTAGGAGGCTGTGCTACTTTTCATTCCACTGCTGGAACCTCCAGATCTCTGACCTACAAGCAATCTCTGGTGACGTGCATGCACCTCTTCCTGTATGGAGGTAGGAGGCTGTGCTACTTTTCATTCCACTGCTGGAACCTCCAGATCTCTGACCTACAAGCAATCTCTGGTGACGTGCATGCACCTCTTCGTGTATGGAGGTAGGAGGCTGTGCTACTTTTCATTCCACTGCTGGAACCTCCAGATCTCTGACCTACAAGCAATCTCTGGTGACGTGCATGCACCTCTTCCTGTATGGAGGTAGGAGGCTTTGCTACTTTTCATTCCACTACTGGAACCTCCAGTTCAGCTCCTGATGTGGTGTGTGTGTGTGTGTGGGGGTGGTATTGTGCTACCAGGGCAATGCGAGGAAATGAACATTTTTTAAATACAGAATCATGGTGGCTGAGGGAACGGCATGGTGTTGGGAGAAGGTGGAGGGATCGAGGATAAGGCAAGCTGCTCATCTTTCAATGGTTGTTTCATGGCAAACAGCAACAAAAATAGATTGCATGAGTATGTGCAGTGTAGTGTTGGATTGTGGTAGAATTAACATTATCCTCACAAAAATGTGTGTTTGCTATTGGCAGAAACATCCAAGTGCCCTACTTTGCACTTTGCCCATATCTTATTCTCCAGGATTTTCTGGAAAGAAGCAGAAGTTGCGAATGTGATGGCTATTCGCTGAAAGATTTGTGAAGATGTTGTCATGCTTTTAAGGTGCAAATGGAGAAACGGACTGCTCTAACTTTGACTCATGCAGGAAGTTGTGTCAAGTTGGAATGTAAGTTTGCACATGTTTAAACATCGCTTCGAACAACATCAACAATTATGAGATACAGAACAAAAGTGAGCAAATCACACACGTGTTTATTTCCTAGGCACTGGCAATGAATTCAATTCAATAAATCATCCATATTCTTTCATCATTTGGGTATGGCATAAGGGGGACAGCAGTGAGAAGCACCCATCATCCACGTGATCCCTTTCATGTGTGTCCTATGAGACATTTAGTGATAGTGACTGATTTCCTCACAGTACCAATATAGAAGCTGTGTCTCTGGCAGAGAGTATAATTGTGTATAGACTGAAATAGTCTGCCCATCAATGACATTTTGGCCTCCATGAAAAATCTGTGCCACAATTTTGGATCCACAAAACAAATCTGCAAGGTCTTTTATTCAATATATAGATGCCAACGTGGGGAAATACCAGTGATAGGTCCTAAAACCTGTTGTCAGAAAAGAGATGGTTAGGTCTCAACTTGTAGCAGCCCATGCAACTGGGACCCCTTTCCCAACCTTGACCTCTTCACAGGGCAGTGTTTCACCACCATGACTGTGTAATGTAATGCAGGGTGCTCCTGTACAGCACAACTCTCCCATTCTGGCTGCTTGCAAAAGCAACGAGATGGGGTTGGTGCATTAGTGGATTGGTCGATTGGAGGGGAGCCAGATGCGGAACCTTAGGTGTTGATGAGTCCATACCTTAAGAATCCAAGAGTGAAGTTTGCTATGTTTCTTTCCGGTTGGTGACAGTGTAAAATGTTTATTTGGTTTATCTTTATGGGCGAACCCAACATCAACTGAAAGACAGACCTGTGAGACCAGTTTAGCCAGTAGCATGTGGCTGGGTGGGGTTATAGAGCTCAAGATGTGAGCAGATCACAACCTTGTGATAAGGTGGTCTGTGAATGTAGTTGTGGGTAGAAAAGGGGATTTGGAATTCGTGATGACTCCAGTTGTTGGAGTTGAACGCTCGAAAAAGGGACTGTGCTCACACCTGGTGTATTACAAATCACAAATAAATTAGATAAATGGACAAAACCATTTCAGTTCCAGATTATTGTTGACCTGTTGATGGCAGCTTTGCCCTACTGTTGTCCATTATGATGCACAGTTCTTACTGTTCTGGGATCCATTTTATTTCAGTGGCAGATGGACAGACCTTACTGTGTTCAGTCCCTTGAGTTACTTGACTGTGGTGCTGTGCGCGAGTGCGTGGCGTGTTGATGGGAGAAAATCAAACGGGTTCTATCTCTTTTTTATGGTGGTTTGCAAGGTTGCTATTCTTGTCATTCTTTGCTCTGGATGGTAATTTGGGTCAATGTATGTGATTTTAGGTTGCAAATAATACTAAGGCATTAAGGCAAAATATTGAGCATACCCGTTTATGCCAATCCAAGCAACTAAACACTACTTGGGAGTGCTATACCAGATTTGGGGCCAATGCCACTGCAAGATCAACTGGAGTATTACCAATAGCAAGTGCGCCAGTGCAGAAAAATCTATGAGTACATCAATGGCAACACACAGTTGGCTCTGGGCCAAGAGTCATAGTTTTACAGCCATGGGAAAATCAGTTGCCCAAAGTAAGCAAACTAGCTACAGAGTACTTGGCATGTCCTGCAGCTAGTGTATCTTCAAAATATGTCTCAGTGCAGTTGGGTCAATTATTAAGCAATATGCCCTGAGCTGCGGGGGCATTACTGAGTCTGGTAATGCCCCCACGGCAAGGGGCATATTGCTATTAGTACCCCGGGCCACAAGTCCGGGGTACTAAAAGCATCTTTTTCTGTCCCAAAACGCTGCAGCGTTTCTGAAAAGAAAAAAAAATGGCAGCCGGGGAAGGGAAAACGGAGTTCGTTTTCCCTTTCCATGGCGGCCATTGGGAGCAGACGCTCTGGGAACAGAAGTGTTCCCAGCGCATTAGCTCCCGAAAAACAACAGATAAGAAGCTACGTGGGGTTGGGAGGGCAGGGAGGGTGAGGAGCAAAGGCGTAGGCAGGGTAGGGCCTGAGCAGCAAGGCCCACCCAAAATCTGTAAATGCCCACTCAGCAGCGCTCTGTGGGCATCTACAGATCTTTTTGTCAGTGCAGTGGGCCCAACTACATTAGCTTTAGGCCCCATTTGCTAGACAATCCGGGCTACGCCTCTGGTGAGGAGGGGGCGGGAGAGAAAAGAAAAAGAAAAAACATACCTGAATCCCCGGCGGGGGGCGATGGCAGCCTCCAGCCGTGTGGAGGCTCGGAGTGGGGATGGCCTTGCTTCGAGCCTCCTACTTGGCTGAGGGGCTGCCACACCCCGCCATCGACAAAGCAGCGGAATCCCAGCCGAGGGATTCTCGCTGGGTACTAATAAACAATTGAATGACAAATCTGTCCACTGACAACGTTGAGAGGATGACAATGCAGAGCATGAACTACATCTGCTGCCTAAATATTACATGAATCTAGAGCCAGACAAACAGTTCCTGTGCTTGGCAAGCTGACAGATGCTATCGAACGTGGAATGAACTGCACTGATCGCTCACATTTAAAGAATGAGGAAGGAGCATACATTGAACGTTTTATGGTCAGTTTTGGAGATTCATGTTATGCCTGTAATAATTGAACCAGTTAAATGTTCCTGCTGCTCCTAATTTATTTGACAGATTCTATTTTGCACTTTGTTTCCACATCAGCAAAGTGAGTCTATCAAGTATGAAAAATATCCCCAACATCGAATAAAATTATCTGTTGATCGTCTTTTTCTCAAGTGTGATAGTGCGGAATTTGATGGTGACATTTCACAAGAAATCAAAATGTGTATTTGTGAAACTTGGGAAAAGGTTGTAGCAGGTCTTTCGGTCCACCATCAAACGAAAAGTATGCATTATTTATCTCACTCTCTTTATCAAGCAATCTTAAACAATTCATTGTTCATTTGTTCATTTAGACCACCCTCATAAGTAGTAATAGTACGGCTCGGTTGAGAAAACCTGTCCTGCAAACGGGCTCACACAAAGTCTAATGAGATCTGGCACAGCTGCTATGGAAGAATGCACTGACAAATATAATTGAAGTAGCAGACGTTATTTATTAAATATAGAACTGTTCAATAAATGACAGGATAAGCTGTTATCACAAGAAAAATGGCAGTAAAAAACAAAATACAAAGTCAAAACATAATACATTTGATCCCCCAGGTGCAAAAAAAATTGGGTCAACTTCAAACTCTTGTGAAGAACAAACTGTTTACAGTATTTCGTAGTCTCTAGGTTCCTTTGAAATTCAAACCCCTCCACAAGATGATTGGTTGCTACGGAATACCAATCAAACCCTCTGATGATGCATACCTTGTCCCAGGGTTTATTTCCAATTTCCTGCATTTTTGTAGTGAGATATTTCATGCAGGTATAGATATCTCCCCTATAAGGGATCTTGAAGGAATCTCGGATAACACTAAGCTAACAGAAGTTAGTCGTGTACACTCTATCTAGGCCCGGGGTGGGTAAACAATATATTATGAAGGAGATAGAGTTCAGGATAACAGGGAGCATTGGGCAAAGTGATCCAACATGATACACTAATAAACAAAATCAGTAGCATTTAATATGATATAAACATTGATTAAAAACAGAATTAAATCGATGTACAAGGTTTAGCACGAAGGCTATAAAATACAAACAGTGTATCTAAAACAAACCGACAAAGTTCATAGGAAAACGTCACAATCAATGAATGACTTGTGTAACAAATAAAGATTTGAGTGTATCAATGCATATCAGTCACTGTATACATTTATCAACTCATTGACAGTCATTATATCTTTGTTCACTCTGTGACAATCCAGAGCAGAAGGAAATCACCATGTTTCTGTTCTTTCGGAATCAATATAGAACATTCATCAGGAGAAGTAATTTAACATGCGAAATAATATTCAGAGGCTCCAAGTGGAGAGAGAAGAGCCAATGCAGCCTTGTTAAGTTCCCGTGGGGGCACACCACTTCACTTATAAGGGCAGACTTCTTCATCAGTCCTGGATTGCAAGACACTGAAGTGTCAATATAGTGTACTCCAGCAGAGAAAGTAGGACGGACGTAGTGTCGACGGAATAAGCTGTCAGTTGCAGAACGAATCGCTAGTATAGACCCAAAGCCGAGTCGTAGAATAAATAGACAACATCTCCTTAGGTGGCAGTCTGCAGAGGTTGTGAAGAGTAGCCAAAAGAGTAAGAGGGTAAACTCCCTTCAGTAACAGCGTATCTCCCTCAGGCTCACCATGCTGTTGAGCAGGCCTTTGATTTGGGGATGGATGAGAGGTCCACTCACCAGCATCAGCTCCCCCCCCTTTTTTAAGTGCTTTCTTGATTCAAGTTTATTGCTTCATTAACCTCTGTTTAACTTGGGGAAGCTTTCTCTCTTCTTTCAAACTTAAATATGTGTAAGAGTAACACTACTAACTCCCACCTGCTGCTGGAGCACTCTTGTGCATAGAGTTTTACACATACTTGAATATGTAGACTTTTAGGTGACCATCTCACAGTGTGCCACACTCCAGAATTCTGCACTCAGCAATTCACAATCGTCATCCACGTTCCCCTTCCATTTGGGTAAACCTGGACGCTCCACTGCAGTGTTCAAGATATTTCTTATGCCATTTATGCACAACACCTACTCATTAGGAAACCTTGGACTCCCAATGGGCATGTTTGGGTTCAGGCAACTCCACTTTGACAAAACAAAAGCAGATTCCAGATAATTTCCATAAAAATACAGCAGAGTTTATCCAAGAACTCAAGAACAGCAGGCAAAGAGAGAGTAAGGGGGGGAGGTAAGAAGCCCCATGGGAAAAGTCCCCAAGGAACACCACAGAATACCTCCAACAACCAAAGCACACAATGGCCCTCCTCTGCCTTTTGCAAACTTCAAGCAGCTTAATTTCCAGCTGCATCTTAAATATGTACAGTCCATATGTACAAACCGGGGTAAGGGGAAAAAAGACAAGGGTTGTTGCCTCGTAATATAATGGGCCCAAAACCAAAGAATAAAAAGGGATTGAAGAAAAATGGATGGAAGGGGGTGACTCAGTTCATCCAGAGGTTTTCTATGCTCCCAGGCCTGAAAAAGAGTGGGAGGGTGGTGGCCAGTAGAGCCACAAATTGCTCCACCTCAAGAGTGGAGGATGGGAAATCGCCTTGAGGAATCAACAGTTGCCCCCGTAGATGTGCATATCCAAATTCTAAACTCCTTCAAGACAGGTTGTGACCCAGATAATGAGAGAGAGTGGGACATTGTGGGGAGGAACCGACAGATACAGGCCCCTCCTGATGCTACTGAAAGGGTTGGGCATGTGCAATTCGTGGGGGATTAATCAGAGAGCCTAGTTAAACAAGGCTCAAGGGGAGACCAAACACAGTTAGGGGCCCCGATTGCAGTTAGGGCCAGGGATTTAAACCCCAGGGTGGTTCCTTTTCTGACCCTCGAGTAACATCGACAAGCAGTAAGGGGGGACGTAGACAACTTAGTGGACATGACTAGGAGGGGGTCACTAATAAATTGGTCCTGCATGAATTACCTCGGGACCAGGAGCAGGTTGTTTTAAATCGCTGGCCATATTGTGGAAATCACAGGCCCTAGCTGACTTAGTTTCTAGAGACATCACCAGGGTGAAATTCTGTAACCGTTTTAATATTGACAAGATTTCATTTTTTCATTTCGCTTCCAGTATTGTGCTTAATCAGGTGCTGTCTTAAGCAGACGTGAGTAGAGCATGGGGCTATGACCTTTACAAATTACCAATTAAGGGTGGGGGCCCTTTACCGGCTCCCAGGATGAGCAGTGTTGAGCAAACAAATGTGCCCCACACAGTGGAAAACGTGAAATTAATGATAAGAACTTCAGGTATGGGATCCAACAGGAGAGAATTTCTAGTGCGGGTGGACTGACAAAGTCGCCCAGTAAGGGAAGAAGACTGGTCTAGGGTGGCAGCCTCTTTGAATGTTAGACCAGGTGGTCCAGCATGAAGGGGATCATCAACATAGTGGGTGTTCACAGGTGGATCTGCTATCTTGGAACTGTAGAGGCTTCACTCATCTGCTCCAGCCTGGAAGTGTGGATTTGTTAAATTATACATTTTTTGCCCCTTCAAGAATGCTGGTTGTCAGAGGCACGCGTCATTGATGGGTACTCTGTTGTTCTAACTCAGCCATCATAGGTGATAGGGAGCCCCTTCCGGCGTGGCTTTTGATAGGTGTATCTAAGGTATGTGCAGAGGTAGAGAGCCTGGCCAGTCCAAATCCTTACGTCCGGGAATCAAACTTATTTTGAACAAGGATAGCTTCCTGGGCAGAACTAATACTTTGTTAATAAATATATACTGGAACAAAATAAGAATTAGGCAACACGATATGTTGGAAGCAGTTGAAGGGATCCTCTTTAGTTGGGTCGGTAGAGGCCTAAATTCTACAATAATATGTGGTGACCTAAATTGTAGTAGTGTAGACTGGCTAGTGGGTAAAAGTTCCTCTGGCCTGACAAGTTAAGTAGGGGCAGGGGGTGGGCATGGGGGGAACTTATGGAGGAATGGGGGTTAATAATCCTTAACGGGAACATTAAGGGTGACCAAGTGCCACATGGCACTTGGTTGTGGGGCTCTCAAAGTAATATTCTAGATTATGTGTATGTCTCAGAGGACATCTACCTAGAGTTTAAATAGTTAGCCATGGTGGACATCATGGCGAGTGACCTTCTCCCGCTTAGTATCAAATGGTCAGTGCCCTCGATGACCAGGGACGTTGCACTTTTGAACTTGAAGTGAATGCGGGGGGAAATAAAATAAAATATAATGGCCCTCATTACGACCCTGGCGGAAAGTGACTGACCGGACCGCCACAGCGTAAATAGCGTTTCCGCCATTGCACGATGGAGCAAAGTGCGGCCCATTCCGACCCATCGGGCACGAGCACCACGCCATGGCGGAAGTGCAAAGTCCGCGATGGCGGAAATGACCCCAAAACGGCCCACACCGCCGCCGTACGGCGCCCTAGGTGCAATACCGCCACCCATCATAGCGGACACCGCAGTGAGCGCCAACCGGAAAGTACGGTGACCGTAAATATACGGAAACGGAAGTAAAAACATGGGCCCGGAACGGGAAACAACACCCCGTACACCTATAAAACCACAAAATACACACAACCACTAAAAACACCACCCTGAGACACATCCCAACCCGTCATCCACCCTAGTGAAACCAAGAAAAATGGGAAAAGTAGCGAAGAAAGCGTGCGACCGCAAGCGGCAGGTCCACTTCTCCCGTGAGGAACTCACCGTGCTTACAGAGACCCTCCAGGAGAATGCCGCCGCCGTCTTCTCCACGCAAATGACCAGGATGGCACTTGCGAACAAGAAGGCCATATGGGCCCTGGTGGCACAGCGGGGAAGTGCGGTGGGGACCGCACCCCGCAACCCACAGCAATGCAGGAAGCGGTGGGACGACCTGCGGATACGCGTCCGTAGCATACTTTCTGCCAACCGCAACATTGCCACAGCCACCGGGGGAGGATCGGAATCACCCATCAAGTTGACCCCCTGGGAAGAATTCTGTGCCTCCACCATTGGAATGGAGAGCATAGAGGGAGTCGGAGGGATGGAGAAAGGAGTGCAGACATCCGGAGAATCAGGTAGGTGGCCCAAATAAAACCATGCCAAATCCACAATGTCCAATCATGTGACTCACATGTGTCCACATAGCGCAACAGCAACACATGGCCAGGAGAACGTCCACACACATTGGCCTGATAGCGCACTTTAAAACTCACAATAAATACATAAATAAGTAAAAACCCCAAAAACACCCACTACACGTGCAGCAGGCACACCCTAACTGCAGGCTGCCAAACAACTGCACCCTCACTCCACACACAAATGAAAGCACCTCCAAGGCCCCGACCCAAATCACCCTCAGGTACCACCCCAATGCATGTGATACATTGCCATTCCAATTCCCACAGACCCATTAATAACGCTCGCCCTCCTTTACTCCACCACAGGGTCCGATCCAAACGACGAGCTCCAGGACACCCCTACCAGCACACCTGCAAAGAGGGCCAAGACCGACGGCCAAAGACCCTCCACCTCAGCTGCACGCATCAAGACACGGCAGCAGCACATATCAAGTGGCAGCACACAGGAGGGAACATCAACAGGCACCCCAGCAGCCAGCATGCCCACAACAGCACCACCACAGGTCCCCCCAATGGATGCCACAGAAGGTACTGCCTCTGGTGGCAGCAGCACCATAGGTGACACCCCATTAATGGCAGCATGCTCCGACACAGAAGACGGGGATGTCGAAGTCAGATCCATCCATGACCTGTCCCAATCCCCCTGTCTGTTCCATCCCGTACACCATGAGGATACCACGCAGGGGCACCCACAAGACGACGACTGGCCATCCCCCACAAGCCCTGTGGCAGGGCAACATGAGGCGAACAGCCCCTCTGTGACACCACCGCAAATGGCCATGGCCCAGCAGAGGCAACAGTCCCTCGACCAGTTAATCGTGCAACAGCAGCAACTGGCCACGCTCCTCAAGGACCATGCCGATGGATGTGGGGGCACTAAGGCAGACATAGAAACATCAACTGAGACACTTAGGGCACAAATGGAGAGTAGCACCGAGAGCCTGAGAGTCCAAATGGAGAGTAGCACCGAGAGCCTGAGAGTCCAAATGGAGAGAAGCACCGAGAGCCTGAGAGGGGAACTGCATGCGACGTCCAAAGACGTATGTGCCGAACTTGCCGCAGTGCGCCGTGTGCTCACTGAGCTCTCACAAACCCTTAGGGACATGCATGGACGTGAGCAGGCAGAGACATCATCCGTTGCAAGTTCCGTCCAGGGCAGCCCCCAACGTAGATCTGGGAGGAACCTGCGCTCCACAGGCAGGGGTGCCCCTGATACCCGCAGAGGGGGCTTGCAATAGCGACTGCCCACTGACAATGAGCATCTTTGGACACTGGTGTTCGGGGGGGAGGTAGGAGGGTGGAGGGGGTGTGTTGGGCTCACTTGGGTGGCGGGTCGATAGGGTGTTCAACATGATATCACATATGCCATAAACAATGCACGATCAAACAATGAGATGTGTGGACAATGATCTTTGTGTACTAGGCCATCATAGGCGTACAATCCATATTGTGCATGTACCAGACACACACAGTGCCACGAGTCCCGTGTCCATGTATCAGCCACCAGACGTGAGTGCTAGAAGCATGCATCTATGAGATGCTGACGAATTCCACGGCCCTCCTGTGCCTCGCAGACTCCTTGAGGTGCTGCCACATCCCCACCCTCATCATGACCATCTTCAGGTGCTTGCAGTTCTGCGTCAGGGGGCATGGGCACATTTCTACGTACGCACATGTTGTGGAGCATGACACATGCCATCACCATCTTTGCAACCTTCTCATGGCGGTACAGGAGTGCCCCGCCAGACCTGCTGAGGCACCGGAAACGGGTCTTCAGTAGGCCGAATGCCTGTTCAATGACTACACGGGTACGTGAGTGGGCATGGTTGTAGTCCTCCTCATGCTGGTCCCGTGGGTTCCGGACTGGTGTGAGGAGCCATCTCTTCAGTGGATATCCGGCATCACCTGTATGTGGACGATAAACGAATTATGTGGAATGCCATTGCTATCCCCCCCCCCTTCCTGCCAGGTCATTGCCGCATCACATACCCCACATCATCATGCATGAAATGAGACTCACCGAGTAGCCATGATCTGTTCCCTGCGTGTCGCTCCATGTAGCGTGGTATTGTAGAGTTCCTCAAGACCATAGAATCATGGGTTGATCCAGGGAATCGGGCACAACAATGTGTAATGATCCTGTTGGAGTCACACACCATTTGTACATTCAGTGAATGAAATTGTTTTCGGTTGCGGTACTGGGCCTCCATGGCATGTGGGACGACCAATTCCACATGGGTGCATACCGGGTTGCATGGGTGCAGTCGATGGCACCAATGCAACCCGGTATGCCGGCAAGTGCATGGAATCCCACTTTTGTGTTGGTTATTTCCTGCTCCGAGCGTGGTAGAGAGATGTAGTCGTCTGCGTGCTGCAGGAGGGCATCGAGCAACTTGCAATAGTGTCCGTGAGAACAGTGGCTGAGAAATGCCATGCAACTGTCCGACTGTGTGCTGGTAGGTGCCTGTGGCCAGGAAGTGGAGTACAGACACCACCTTCAGTAGGGGTGGGATGGCGGTTGGGCTATCTATCATGCTGACAAGGTCAGCCTGTGTCATGTCCACAATGGCGGCTATGGTGTCCCGGTCCAAACGGTAGAGGGTGTGGATCTGCTCATCAGTGAGGTTGAACGGATGTGCTCGGAGGCGTGGGATTGCGGGCTGCCTGCGTGGTGGTAGTGGCTGTGCTGGCAGCCCTTGCTGGCCCTGCCTTGCCCTCCTCCTCCTCCTGCGTCTCCTCCGTGCGGCCGGTTGTAGTTGGTGTTCGTCTTCTTCTTGGAGTTGGAGTACTTGCAGTGCTATCAGGTCCCCCAGGGCCAACATCGCGAGTCCTGCCGGTAGCATTTCGGAGTGGGTGTGGTTGTGGGAGGAGACTGGGTGTGCAATTTATGTGTTTTCAGGCTGTATGGCCTCCACCTGTGGTGATTCATTCCACCTGTGCAAGCTGCTCTCCCCTTTGGGCGAGCACGTCCCGCACACAACGCTGCAATTCGAGGAATGGCATCTTGCTATTACAATCATGTATTAGTACCCGATGGCCGTGTAACATTGGTTGATATGTTCATTCGGCTATGGTCCCATTGTTTCACATGCATTCTTTGCAGTCGCGAACAGACTTGTGAAGGGTCAGTGGAACGTAGTACTCGAGTAACGGTGGACCCTCATGCATCACTGTAGCGAGGTTCACCGACGGGCGGGGCCTCCCATTTGTGAGTGAAGGCAGTTGCCATTTTCACACACAGCCGCACTAGATGGATTAATTTGTGATTTCAAGCGGCCACAGATGCCTTTTCGACGTGATGTTGCAAATGAGGAATTCGAAGGGCGGCGCTTTCGGTCTTCAGCTAGCGGCGAGGAGATGCCCACAGGTCTGACTGCAAATATAACGTTCTATTGTTCAGTGTCCTTGGGACAGGGGCCATGGCGAGGATGCAATGATTGATATGAATAGTTTGGGATGCGCAATAGCGAAGTGGATGATGAGGCCGGACGTTCCCAAATACATGTTACTTCACAACACTGGAATTACGGGCTGGGGCACAGTGGATTTTGCAGGCTGCATAACGCACAGACTCAATGGAATTCTCACATGTTATGTGAGTATGGAAACAGGCGTTATCATTACGGGATGAGGGAATGATGAATGGATGCATGGACAGATGATTTGATATGGTGTTTGCCATGTACAGGGCTTCTTGGAATCTGTCCGCCTCCCCTGCGCTATGTGATGCAGGGCTGCCATAGTGGGACCATCGTCTATCTGGCCTTGTTGAGCCCTCCCTGTCTCGACGCGCCTTCAGACACTTGTGTCCATGCACGTTACCAATCCCATCTGATGGATTCTGTTTTCACAGACGCATGCACAGGTACACTCGTTTGTGATGGTGTTTTCACCTCGATATGGATAGTTATGAGTCGCAAGTGGTTTTGGGGTGGTGATGATCCTTTGGAGTGGGCTAGCATGCATATGGCTGTGGATCTAGTGTGATCATTGAAGTGAGTTGTTCGAATGTAGTTCTGATTTCCTTTCTATTCTTTTTCTTTTCTTTTGGTTGACAGGTATCTCCTCCCCTTTTGCCACTGCCATCTGTATGCCACTCCTGCAGATGGGTTTTACTCCCGACACCTGCTGCTTCGTGTTAATCAGTGGAGCAGCATTACGATCTTATGGGACGATCGCCAATGGGCCACATGCCCTTACGCAGTACTAGTGGCTCGGAGCAACATTTCGGCCTTTCAGCTGGACTAGTGCCTCCCTATTGGGACGGCCCTGCGGTTCTAGGCGCTTCCATGTTGCCTTTTCGTACGAGAATGTAGCCCCTGTGTACCATGAAGGAACAGGGCGTCACACAAGAAGTAGCTGGTCATTTATTGCGGATGCAGCCCACAATGGTGAAATGTGTTTTGGAGTTCATGGCCTAATGGCTGTATGGGCTTGGTGAATTTGTTGTGCATTAAATTTCTATTCTGATATGGGCCGTGTAGCGTTCTTCTTTGCAAGTGATGTGGCATATTCCTATTTGGGGAGCGATGTATTGTGAGGAGATCTGCATTGGGTTCCAGCTTCGGAGTATAGTTGCGTGGTACTGTGCTGGGCGCGTTTGCCTACGAAGCCCAGTGAGGTCAGGGGTGAGGGCTGCCAATATGACTGTTTGAATGATGTCATGCTCAGGGGCGGGGGATTAGGTTTTGTGTAACAGATGCCGGTCAGCCAGGTGGATTGGTGGAATGATGTGATTATCGGAATATTGCTGGTCACAGGTGCCTGTGTTTGCGTGCGTTTCTTGGTGGGAGACTGAGGTCATGTCCATTGGTATAGCTTCTGTATTCGTGCCATCTGTGCCCTGCAGCTCCCATTGGCCCCTCTTGTGATTCTTTTGTTCGTTGGCATGCATGGGTGACTTGTACATTTCACTGGTTGCATTGTGACTTCGTTGCACCTACGGGGAGTTGTACTATGTGGCCAGGGAGCGGTGTACAGGCACTCAGTGGGGCCGTTTACGGTTGATTCGCGATGCCGTACTTCTCACCATGGCGGAATGGTACTTTCCGCCGTGCTTGATGGCGTTAAGTACATGTCCGCTAGGGTCGGAATTCTCGTACCCTTGCGCCATGGTGCTAATTATGGTTTGGCATGGCGCGCGCGCGCGTACTTGGTGCAGTTAGCGTTGGCGTTCACTACGGTGTCGCTAATGGCATCGTACTTTACGGTGACGGGTCATAATCGCACCGAGCGCTATTCGATGGCGGTATTGCATTTCCGCCATCGTTTTTCGATTTCCGCCAGGGTCGTAATGAGGGCCAATGAGTTCAAAATGACGGCCTTCAACAGAATCCTGCCCTGAAGGGACCTAAATGGCTATTTTGAGGAATGTGTTGTTGGGAAGGGTGTGCATGCAGTTTGGGAGTAGATCAACAAGTGGCTGCCAATAAGAAAACCAGGCAGAGTGCTAGACAGACATACATTTGACCGGGTTATCTTACTTAAAAAGAGAGAGCTACGGAAATCCC
Source organism: Ambystoma mexicanum (assembly GCF_040938575.1). Lineage (NCBI taxonomy): Eukaryota > Metazoa > Chordata > Amphibia > Caudata > Ambystomatidae > Ambystoma > Ambystoma mexicanum. Next base: position 451,236,904 of record NC_090937.1, read on the forward strand.
TTAAAGAGTGTGCTAAAGAAATGAAATGTTGGAGGTCATGGTCAGTAACAACTTGCATGACTTCTGGAATTTAATTAAAAATGATGACAAGGTGCAAACCAGGTCCCAAATAAAACCAATTTCAGAAGCAATGTGGAGGGGCCATTTCACTGAGATTTACAAATCAGTGGCCGACACTGAGCAAGTGTGGAATGGGGATATAATAAAAAAGTTAGAGTGGGAGTTAACTTGGGATTTAGACGATTTGGAGTATCTAATCTCTAGGTGTAAAATAATCTATGGCCCCGTGAACAGACGTACTGGCTGTGTGTGTCCTGAAAAATAGCCCAGATACTTGGGTATTTGTCCTAGACAGGATGTTTCGTACAATACTTAGGGAAAAGGCATTATCAGTGTTTTGGCTAATAGCTATTGTCGTTACAATTTTTCAAAAGGAGTCTTGCTTAATTTCTTGAAATTATAGACCAATCTCCCTGCTGGATTGGCCAGCCAAAATCTTCACAGGCCTAGTATTGAGAGACCTGAGAAAATGGGCAAAGGAGAATGGAAGAATGGACATTTCCAAACAGGATTCTGTCGGGGAGTGGGGACTGAGATGAACGTCTTTGTGCTAGAACTGTTAAAGAAGGGGGCGATGAAAAGCAATAAACCTCTTTATGCTGCCTTCATAGATTTTTCTATGGCTTTTGATACTGTTCTGAGCAACATTCTATGGGCCAAAATGGATAAATGGGGTTGCCTTCCTGCTCTACTGGCGATCCTGATTGTGCTACACACGGATACCAGTTTGTGCATGCATTTGGACAGAGAGGGTAGCCTATCTGCTCAGATCAACTCAGCAAGAGGTCTGAAACAAGGTTGCCTATTAACCCCAATTCTATTCCTTCTTTTTTTGTCTGATTTGGGCGAAGCCTTTGTTGATGTTAAGTTTCCCTGCCAAATTAAACGATAGATTGATCAATTACCTATTGTATGCAGACAACCAGATTTTAATGGATTATACACTAATAGGGTTGCAGCGGCAGTTGAAGGCTCTGGAGATATATACCAAAAAGAACATTCTAACGATAAATGTCCCTAAATCGAAAATTCTAATCTTGCATAGGGGGCCGGGAAAAGCAGGAGGACAATTCAAGTGGTCCATAGGAGGGACTCTTGTAGAGAAAGTGGATTGTTTTGTGTACCTGGGTTTCTCAATCTTACAGAAGGATACCAGAGCGTGGTGGCTTTCGGCAAGAAAACTAAAGATCAGGGCATTGGCCACTCAGGGAAGTTGTTTAAATAAGAAATTTGAGTACTTCCCGATAATTCCTGAATGGGATTTCTATTGTAAAAGGGTGGTTCCAGTAATGACCTATGGTGCTGAGACATCATTTTTTGCCCTTAGAAAAGCCAATGGTGTAAGCTTGAGGGAGCATTCTGGAAAAAAAGTATTAGGGTTGCCAGTTAGTGTTCCAGCTCCAGTCCTAAGGTATGAACTCGGTCTGGTGTAGTTGGAAGCGTTGGTTAAATAGAAACATTTAAACTTCCTATGAAAGATCTGTCTGGCAGATGAGGTTTCGACCTAGGGGATGCTAAAGTGCAGGCTATAATCCAACTCCCTGACCGGTCTCATGGTTCTGCCAGTGTCTTGAAATTCTACATGCCGTTGACTCCTCAGTGGAGTACTTAGTAATGTATGCACTGAAAATAAAAAAGAGGTAATGGGAGGTTGACTCGATTGATACAATCGATTGTGTTAGGAAGTGCCATTTATTTACGAGTTTGTTGCTAGACGCCAGACCCTATAACACTTTACCAGATTACTTGAGGAAATGTCTGGGGCGATACTGGTGTAGTCAGTGTCTACACCTTCACCTGAATTTGCTGCCTACCAATGACATTTTGGGTGCGCGAGTTGGACTAGCACGCAATTAAAGATGTTGTAGAAAACAGAGAACTCTATAGAAACTCTACATCATTTGTTGGTAAATTGCTGTGAATTGAACAGGACACGCCAGACATATTGTTTGCACCTTTTAAAGGATTTTAGAATGGTTCACCCGGGCTGGTTTTGGAAATGTATTTTTATAGATACATCTTTTAAATGGTCGTTGGCTGCCATACTTTTTATGAAACAGGTTTTAGTACCCAGCTAAGAATGTCTCCTGCAGAGTTGTCCCTCAGACTTTTTACCGATTAATTTAGGGGAAACCTTTTAGTACAATTTAGTGTAAGTCACTTTTAACTAATTCTCATTCATATATATATATGTGTGTTTTATATTAGTATGTCTGCATTGGGAAGATAAATTGATTGGAAGGTTTAGCAAAGACTCTTTGTTGTACTGGTAAAATCTGAAAGCATGTTTTTACCATGCCTGTAAAAGGTTTCGTTATGTGATATTGTTAAAGTGCTAAAGCATTTTTTAACTCTGTTTTTAACTTTGCCTGTAATAGGTTCTTTTATGCGATGTTCATTGTGTGTATGTGTGACAGGTTTCTTGAAAACTATAACACAACAATAAATAAAATAAAAAAATATGTACAGTGCATTATGCAGAATTCATAGTCTGCAGAACTATATTGGAAGTTGGAAGGATCAGATGCACATACTGCAGTTTAGAGGTGTTCTAATGCAGCGGGAAAAAAAGTATGCTAATTTGGAAAGCAAAGGCTTGTTACATCAGTACATTTTTTGCTGAGAATGTAAAACACATTACATTTCTGCAAAAAGTGTATGAGGCAAATCACTGTTGTAAGAAGATTGTGTCCCTTATGAACCTTCATCGTGGTAAGGAATGTTCTGTGTCAAAAGAAAGGTTTTGTGTGATGTTGGCCGAGTTAGATGTGATTTTGATCTTGGACCACAACAATAACCAGGTCTTCTCATCAAACACCTCTCCGCAATCCATTTCCCTGTGGGTTTGAGAGGCTCATTTTACATTAGGTCTGACACTTAACAGCAGGTGGTAAAAACCAGCAGCTTAAATTTAAGAATCTGTGGCTAAATGTTCAATTCGTGTGGGATTAGGTAGAAGTTCATTATTTACATACTGATCAAACTTGTCTAGGCAAGCATTAACTAGATTATTGTACAAACTCAAGTCAGTCAAGGGTAAAGAGAAATTGTCACTAAAATCGTGGAAGGAATTCACAGTGGTACTTTGAAAAATTTGTTGAATAAACATAATAACATTGTTTAGCCAGAGCTTCAGATACAGAGTTCTACCGTTCACAGTGATAGATGTATTAAGATAACAATATCATGTGAATCCATAAAATGGAGACATAGAAAAGGGGAAAGGGAAAGTCTTAAGGGCAGAAGTGGATGCTTTAATAAGTCACAGGACAAAAATCATCAAATTCAGAGGGGCGGAACCAGGTACTAGTTTTATTTTTAGTAAAATGTACTCTGATAACATTTCAAATCTGGAAAGTGGAAACTACCATTTTCATACAGAGCCTTCAGTTTTCGAATGGCAATTCTCTTATGTTTCCCGATACCCCATAGGAAGTTAATCAGGATTGAGTTGATGGATCCAAAAAAGGAGGCAGGAAGGGGAAGAGGAAACATTTGTAAATAATAAAGTACAATGGGAGACAACATCATTTTAATTGTTTCTAAGTGTCCTCACCATGACAAGTAAAGGGCGACAAGGCAGAAATTAGCTCTTTAAGCCTTCAAAGAAGGGCATTTATATTAAGTTTAATAGTATTGCAAAACGATGAACTAAAACGTAAGCCAAGATATTTAAAGGAACTTTCACGCCATTGGAAACCCAAAGAGTCAATCTCAAACAAAATGAATGAAGGAGCACGATTTCAGATTTATCTTGAATGAGTTTAGACCCTGAAACAGAAGAAAATGTATCCAATACAGTAAATAGTTTAGAAAGATGGGCTACAGGATTTTTTAAGAGTATAAGGATGTCATCGGCGTATGCAGCGACCTTAGTCTCATGCTTGTAACAAAGACTGGATCGGACAATGTCCTGAGGGTTCTAAAACCACAGAAGGTGGGAGACCCCGACAACCCTCCAAACATGATTAGCACTAACACAGTTGGGCCCAGCAGCAAACTATTAAAGAGTACAGACCCCAATTGTCGTTTGTTGGTAGGGGGACACAGGCTCAAATCCACTCAGGTACCCCCAACCCCATCCCTAGCTCACTGATCAATGCAATGCAACCTCCCTGCTGTTATCTAGCCGGTGGGCAGATAACGCCTTTAGTGCCAAATCTACAGCTGGCAAACCAGTTAGTAGGGCAGGTTATGTGGCACTGAACTGTACCTCCTATGGTTTTCATGCAAGGACCTGTAGATCATAGCTTGAGCAGGGTATGACAGACAGCAAGGTGGGCCATATTGGGGGCAAGTATTCTTGCATAAAGTCCCCAAGTTGCCCTTGACTGTTTGAAAACCAGGACAACCGAAATCAAGTCGCAAAAGACGTTTCTGCGCATGCGCTTTCCCCATGTACGCGCATCCACTGCGCATGAGCAGTCCTCTGAGACATACTGTTCCATGGAACTAAGAACCCGCAGTTAGAGCCCACCGTGGCACGAAGATGTTCTTTGCCGCAGCCATCATCTCACAAAGGTAACCTCATGTCCCAGCCAGTACTGCTACTACATGGCCACATATAATGTTTTGCTTGCATGCTTTTACCGTGCACCCAAACTCCAACTTGTACTCCAACATCTGGATTACATACCCACTCTCTCCCTTTGCCATCCTTCCAGTGTACGCTGCTTCACACATGTATGCCTAGATGAAGACCCCACCTTCCGAACTGCCTAAGAACAGTGACACTACTACCACAGAGGATCTGCCTCATATTCCTCTGGCAACACTAAATAACCAAGGTAAATGCACCCAATAGATAATGGTTTCCACCACAACTCTGGTCTCTTGAAGAAATTAAGCTGCATACATTCCATTATGCATATTTGACCAGACACACTTTACAATACTTTCATGCAATTTTGCCCTGTTATATTTTCAGAGCACCCTGCCAGACATAAGCCGCTGTGCCCTATGATACAGACCACAGCGGTACAGCAATGCACTAAAATCAGAAGCCAATGTGGAGGAAGCCAAAATCTCCACTCCCAGCCTGGCTCAAACCCCACTTGTTCCTAGGACGCACCACAGGTTAGTGCTGACTCTCTCCTTTGGATGACAAAGACGCCCGTCTCTGTCCATTTTGTAGCACACCCATCCATTTAGAGAAATATCTCTCCATGACACATTTTGGTTCGCTTGAACCCCTTTTTTAACACAATGTCCATGTGTTTGCCTTTCCCCTTCCTCCTTTCCCCTCCCCTTCCTCCAGAGAGACAATTCCTGAGGCCCTGAAGAAGGCTAACCCGCTAGGGGCCAAAACACCATTGGACTCAGCAGCGTAGCTGCTGCCAAGCCCACAATCCACTGGGGGTTTTCCCCAGGCGTAGACCTATGGAACGGTCATCTCTCAATCCATTCACTGTTAGGATTTAGGCACTGACCTGAAGACAATGTTCTATGCAATCTTGGTACAATTTATTTAAAATGGGGTTGTTTTCTACTGTATGTGCAAGTGCCCAGAATGCTGAAAATGTTCCTTTGTTCCTTCAGAATTTACACTGAAGGTCTCTAGCACTTGCTGTTTGTTACACATTGTATCGCTTTGATCTGTATGTATTTAAACACTGTGTAATCTTGCATTGTGTTCGTTACTGTTTTCTCAAAAACCATGCACTAAAAATCGAAAATTAAAGTGTGAAAGATAAAAGAAAAATTGACAGCGAATTAAATAACGCTGTGCAACTAAAGGATTGTTGTTTACTGATATTTGTAGACTGATCTTGCACTTCCAAAATAGTGTCACGTCTGGGTTCATATAGCAAATTCCTTATTGCTACAAATCCCTACAAGCTAGGAACGACACATTATGAATAATGTTTTGTCGATAAATATTCTTTTGATAGAATACCGTTTTGTTGTATGAAAACCAGGGAAGAGCTTATCAACAAATGCATCCAGCCGTTCTGTACTGTTCGTGGGTGCCTAATTGCAACCTGGAAAGACATTTCAAATTGCACCCGACTACATTACCAGGGGACGAGCGCCTTTGACTGCATAGGGATTGTCATTAGGAAGCAGAGAGTAGTGAATGCCATATTGGGCTTTGATATGAAATGCCGCCCCTCACAAAACAACATAATCAAAATCAAACCCAATCATGCGCACAACAATGTTTACCCCTCTGAAACTAAGCCACATCGTTCTGTGCTCTCGGGGGCCAACACAGTCCAGCTGCGGAAAAGGACTGTCAGCTATTTCATTGGAATAAGTGGAAAATGTATTTGCTGGTCGAGTTGAAGAGAACTAAATGGGGTCTTGAGTCTGTTGGCCAATAGTCAGGCTTTGGATTCAAGTTTTGTCTTCATTGTTCTACGGATGGTTGTATATTTATTTGTATTATTGACTATGCATGTGTTAGGTTGTACTTGTATGGTCTCAAGGCCGAAATAAAGTTACTGACTGACTGCTTGTCACAACGCGATATTCCTTCCTTTCATAAACAAAACCAAGATTTCATCATTTTGGGAAGTGTAGTATTGGGGAACACTGGAGAGACACCAGGAGGCAGGTAAAACGTTGAAAGGCTTTGATGTATAAAAGTGAGTAGGTTTATTACAAGTTACAGGGCAAGTTGGGTTAGAGAGGCAGGAGCTAAACAGATAACACCCTCTCAGTTAGGTTCTCCCATCCTCAAGTCCCAACTGTAATAATTGGAACTCTAATGACCCATAAGATTGTAGATGACATCAATACATTCTACTGCCTGCACAGTGTGCACCCAGTGCGGGCAGATACTACACATCCCCTTTCCTTCCGATGGAAACACACAAAAAGAATCCGTAAACCAGGCACTCTGAAACCATCAAATGTTCACACTCATTACACATCTGCCAAAACACTACACAATCACAACCCTAATAGCGTATACCACATTTTCGTATTTAAGATCCGGTACCACCAGATACACTAAACACCACCTGCCCGGGACTGCCACTCCTGGGCCTCACAGCTGCCACCTGTACAGGGGCGTTGCTAAGGGGGGGCTAAGGGGGCTATAGCCCCTGATCTTTTGGTTGTAGCCCCAGATAGAATCTCAGGAGCTATAGCCAAAAGACTAGCTAGCCCCCAGTCCCAACAGTTCTGACATCAGCTTAGCCCCGGGTCTTTTCCAGACCTAGCAACTCCCCTGTGTAAGCACATACATTCATGTCCACACTCAACAACCATCAAAGCGTATCTCCTTCCACTCCATCTGCCACATGAAGACTGGGGCCTGCCACGCCTGCAGCACAAACGCGTACTCACGCAACCATCAGGTGACTCAACTAACATCCAAATAGACCATCAACTATATCAACCATCCATAAACCTTAACCACATCACACCACCATTCTCTCCAGAAAAAACCGGTCATTTGCATCTTCCATTTACACCATCCACACATGCTCACACTGCCTAAAAGAAAACATTTAAAAGTGGAAAAAGACAGAAAAGATACTTACAAGACAAAGATCACATGCAAACAATGCAACTGGGAAAGAACAGCACGTGAAAATAAATCACTGCGACAGAGACTGATCAGGTAATCTGTCCAAGTGTAAAAGATCTTTCAAAACAATTAATGCAGTCAACTTCTGAAAGCATTGAAACTTCTAGCAAATATGGCCAAGTACAAACCGGTTAAATATAAATATTCACATTAAATGCGTTCATAGCATGCTCTGATATATATGCGCTCACGCCCGTGCATCAACATATCCATTAGGGCCTTTCAAACATAAAATATCAAATTCATATTGGGCTCATAAAATGCTTCATGACACTAATGCACTTCACAACAGAACATGCAGCGTCACTACTCATAAACATACTCCAGTCATAACATCAGATCTGCCTCACGCAGACACATGTACAACATGACAACTGAACGATGCAGTGTCACTACAGTTGAACCTATGACCATGCCCATCATAAAATAATATAATATATCATCATTATCACCATTGCTTTTTGCACTTTAAACAATAAACCACAGATGAGCAAAATACCATTTCATAAAACAAGTATTATGTTATAATATGTCCATGTATGCAGTCCAAAATGTCACACTGCAAAACCAAAAAAACAGTTAAACACCACAGTCTAAAATATTTTTGTTTTTGGTGTTGTTTATTGTGTGTAGTTTATATCAGTATGTCTTATTGTGAATATAATGTACATCAACCGTGCACCTCACGCAAACATCAGATCAACCATGCACCTTCCCAGCCAGGCACACAAAAAATCATAACATGCATGTCACCCTTTAAAATACTAACACACACCATTCAATGATATCATGGCAGTGTCCACACTATTCATTTATATAATGGCATTGCCAAACTGCATAAACTATAAAGAGCATAAAACCATTACATTCAAAATTGCATATACCAATAACTGTATACATTTAAAGAATCAAAATCAACTGCATCTACAGTTAGAAACTATGTGTAGTCCACGAATTGCATGTAGGACAGTTGCGGCAGGTAAACAGGCAAAAAAAAAAAAAGAACAATAATATTTGCCACTCGCAAAAACATACGAAAAACAGTACCTTTTAAAACAGTTATCATGAACACACAGTAATATCTATTACTGGACAGCCACATCTGCTGCCGACGAGCAAATTCACTGTGCAGCACCTTAGCCGCGCTGAAATCATCTTCCTCTCCTGAAAAAGGGTTTAATCCTTTTAATTTGACTTCCTTCTTTCACCGCCGATGCGGCCAAAAGTCATAAATCACATGCATCCACACAGAAAGAAGGTAACTTATACTTGAACTCCCTCAAAGTTTCTTGTGGTCATTCACGCTCACGTATTGACGTCGGCCACATTATTAGGCCATTCCTCAAATGTTTAACTCCATCGTATGAAATAAAATGAGAAACGTTGCTCCATTCCACGACATGGACTAGAACGTCCTGACATCAGCGTTCCTCAGCTTCACCAGCCTTCAGAAAAATTCAGAAACATCAGTTATAGGGCAAATTGGGTTAGAGAGGCAAGAGCTAAACAGATAACATCCTCTAAGTTAGGTTCTCCCATTCTCAAGTCCCAACTGTAATAATTGGAACTCCGATGTCTCATAAGATTCTAGACGACATCAATACATTCAACTGCCTGCCCAGTGTGCACCCAGTGCAGGCAGATTCTACAGGAAGGGACAATTTAATTCTGTTAGCGAGAATTTTGGCAAATATCTTCCATTCAACATTAATGAGGGAAATTGCTCTATAATTCTTTGGAAGATCCACATCTTTCTGTGATTTAGAAAAGATAATTAAAAGTGCCTCAGCAAATGTACCAGAAGAAAAAACCCTATGGCAAAACATGTGAAAACATGTGAAAAGTGCTTCCAGTTTAGAGGTGATAATCTCAGAAAAGTGACTAAAGAACTCAAGGTATAGGCCATCTGGATCCAGAGCCTTCCCTTCCTGTAAATCTTTAATAGCTTGTGCAATTTCAAGTAGTAATATCTTTAATGTGATTTAGTTTAAATAATAAACTTTACACATATACATCATAATAATATACAACCTAAAATAAAAAATACAATACAATATAAGAAAAGAAAACGTTTTCCAAAGCAATTTAAAAAAATTAAAAAAAAATTAAAAATCTTCATATGAAACAATACAATATAATTACACTCAAATATAAATCATTCATTGTCTCTTATATTATCATCAATTTAAGGTACACATACTATTCTTCCTTATCCCATGATCATAGCAAATTATATTGCAGGGTTTAGCCTCCTTGACAATTACTCAATTTCCACATATAACCAGGGCCTAGCCAAAAACTAGCTTTCCTCATATAGATATGTCCAGCTTGTCTTCCACTCTTAACCAAATAGTGTAAAGTGTGGTTAACAAGCACATACTATTGGTATTAACACAATAGTTCCAAAACAACATGTTCCCTATAGTCTCCCAATTATGCACATACTTTCCCAAGTGTAGTTTTATATCGTCAATCATTACATGGCATTCTGTAAGAACATGCTTAGCTGTCTCGGGAAATTCCTGGTTCTTACAAAGACGACAATAGCATTGATCTCTGGGTATCTTATCTATCACACCCGTAGTCATCTTTATGGGAAGGTATTCTATTCTCAGTAATAATATGAACCTCCTGAGTCTATGGGATGGGCATATCATCAAATATTTCTGTGGTTTCTTGAATGTGTATAACCTGTTTTGCACAAAGTTATACCTTTTTAGTTTACGAAGATGTTCGTAGTTCTCAAGCCAGTCCCATAGCTCTACCCGTCTCCCCACACAAGACTGCATAGCCTCCGTATAAGTCCCTTCTCGATATTTCCAACAAATATCACTAAGCAACTGTCCCATTTGTTTTTTGAATTCACTAATGGTGCTTTCTTTATTATTATTCAGGGCAAATGTCATTAGTAAGGCATTGCCCGTACCATTCACCATTTTTAAATAAAACCATGATCTCTTCTTCAGTATCTGTGCTTTTACGATATTAATCCCAGCTCTAGTCTTAGCAGAGACATAGGGATACATGCCGGAAGTCCCAATATCTTCCTCCAGAATTTTCCCTCTATGATTTGTAACCATTTTAAATCCATCTTAATCAGGGATTCCAGGCCTTATACCATCATGGGCGCTAGTACTTGTATATAGAGGTGACGGGATCCCCATAAGGTAAAGCCTCCCTGTTTAGTTGTAAAGCTTTTAAATAGGGCAGTAATTTGTGCTGCTCTTATTTTTCGATTACGTTTACATATATAGTAATCACCTCTGGGTTAAAATTCTATCCCGAGATATTTATATTCCGGGACATAGGAGATTTCAACACTATCCATGCGAAGCAAGACACGTGCAGATCTCTTACTTGTATACCTCATCACGTGTGTTTTCTCAACATTGATAGTGAGCCCATTTTGTTCAGAATATTGCCAGAGGGCTATAGCTGATCGACGTAAGCCACTAATTGTGTGATCAAAAATCACCAAATCGTCAGCATATGCAAGTACCAAACAGGGGGTATTACCAATACTGGGAGGGCAGTTCTTTGCCAGGACTATAGTCGCAGGGATGTCATGTACATATAAGTTATATACTAGGGGGGCAGTCACGCATCCCTGTTTAACCCCTCTATTCTGTGTAACTTCTTCCGACATATGGCCTCCCTGATCTAATTTTAGTTTCACCTTGGTGTTCTGATGTAATAGCCTAAGATAGTATAGCAAATCATCTGGGCAGCCGAGTTTTTGTAACTTCAACCCAAGTTTTTCTCGGGGAATAGAGTCAAATGCAGCTTTAAAATCTATATATAGTGCATAGAGGGGAGGTTGTCCACTTTGTAGAGCTCTAGTGCGCATATAATCCATAACCAAAAGGTTATGGGTAGTAGAGTAGTCTTGCCTAAAGCCACATTGGAATTTACATAAGATGTTAGCCCGATCAACCCATTAACATGGAAAGTAATCTATAAATGTTGGGATCCATTCGATTGCCTTTTTTTGTATATAGGAATTAAAATGTCTGATTGCCAAGAGCTCGGGACTTTCCCTACACTCAAAATCTTCGTGAACAATATGTTAATTAGGGTGGCCCAAAAGTCCGGATTGGTCTTTATTACGATGTTGGCCAGCCCATTTGTTCCAGGTGCCCTGGAGGATTTCAGTAATTTAATCGTGGAAAGAATGGGATCGTAGGAGATGTCCATCGTGGGATCAGTTGGTATGTTACCCATTGGAATTATCTCCTTGTTTCTAAACACTACATTACGATTCTCCAGAAACCTGGTCCATTCATCACTGGAAATAGGATTAGCTATTTGCCGTGTCTTGTTCCCTCTGGCTTCATTAAGAAGTGCCCATATGCTACGAGTTTTATGAGAGCAGATAGTCTGCACTAACCTTTGCCAGGATTTATTTCTGTCAGAGCTTCTTTTTTCCTTAATAATTGCCCTGTATCTATTATTTAATTTCTTAGAAATAGTATTATATTTATCCCAGGTTGTGCTACTTTTCTTAGCTCTTCTTAATTTCGCCCTCAATATTCTTTTAGCATCTCGGATGAATCTATCATAGATGGGAAATTTCTCCTGTTCACTGAACATAGCTCTAACCAAAGTGGAAGCATATTTGTCAGAGAACAGGTGAATCCAATTCTCAACTCCATCAATGGACATCTTCTTAAATTCTTCGAGATTGGGGTAACATTTTTTATATAGGGCTTCATCAGCACGTAACACATTCTTATCAGACCATCGAATACACGTCCCTGCATGATTGACTTTTAAGTCCCCTATAGTACACAATTGGGTATGGGCTTCAGAGATATCAAACAAACATGCCAGAATAGCATGGTCGCTCCAATTGTTTGGCATTACTATCATATCATCCACAAGAAGCATCATACTAGGTGATACAAAAATATAATCCAGGGTACTGCTCACAGATCCATTTTCCATGTTTGTCTACCAGGATGATCACTTTTAGTACGTCCATTTACCATCTCAAATTCCCAATTACGAAAAAAGTGCACCCAGTCTAAACCTTCACCCTCTACTTTATGATGCTCCATTACACATTTTGAGTGCAGCTTTGGATTAGCCGTTCTCCATTCTCCCCCTAACATGTGGGTATTAAAATTACCAACTACACAGACATCAGCATTCCCTTCAATAGTTAACCAACTGGCCAATAGCTCATGTAGCGCTTCCTGTAGGGACTCTCTGCACGCGGCCCTCGGTGGATTATATAAGCACACAACCAAGAATTTCCCAATAGGCTTCTTATCTTTATATACTATCCCAACAGCCACCATTTGATCGTCTTGCCTCCCATCAACCCTCATCGACCAAAACCTATTGGATACCCCAATCCATAGCCCCCCAACGGGCCGTCCCCTTTCACCTCGTTTGGCATATACCTGGTGTCCCTTATAACCGTCCAAAAATAAGGAGTTCATTGCTAAAGTTTCTTGTAAACAGATACAGTTATAGCGAGATAATTGAGCAATTGGCCCCGCTTTATTTAAGAGATGGGCAAAGCCCCTGCAATTCCATGATGCCAACGATAATTTTCAATGGCTGGCTTCAACCTTAGATAAAGCCTCCGTCAGCCATTTCAATAAAAATTGTACCTCAATCTTATCCATCTTTTTTCCAGTTTGCAAATTAGGACAAGCGTTTACAAGACTATCTGTTGCAGTTTCTGACTCTAAACAGCAGGGCTCATTATATTTCAATTCAGCATCTATCTCAATATCTACCGTTTTCAACTCTTTTTTGTATGTCCTTAATAATTGAGCAGTAGCTATGAATTTGTAATGCAGGGCTGACACCTTAGGATATGATCCTGACAAGGGCTCAAGAAATTGAAAATCTTCGGATTGCAAAACTCTCAATTGAGGAACAGAAAACAGTCTCTTCAAAAATTCAGGACGAGAGAGCCAAGCGCTTTTATCAGTTTGATATAAATTTTTGATAATGCAAGTACGATTTCCCCAAACTGCATCATTCTCTTTTATAGTATCTGATGCAATAAGAACTGAGTTATGGGGACTACCATGTTCGCTCACTATCTTAAACGCCTTCACTGAGATATCGTCGTCTTCAGGTATGGTCTCAATCATTGAATTTTCAAGTTCCTTTGCCCCATCAGGGACTTCTGCGTTCTCTGCAATCAGCCAGCTCGTTAATCGGCCATTTCCTAAAGCCCTTCGTTTCTTCGCCCGAGCAGCTCTTTTTTTTGCTTTTTAGAGCGATGGATGGGCTTCTCCATCGCTGATGGGGAAGGCCCATGGCTACTAGATCTAACCCCACCAGATACTTGCTTAGACATCCTACGCTGCTTGCGAGTAGGTGGTGTATTTGGTGTATTTGGATGTGCTGTTATAGCGATGTTAGAATCAGGGAGTTGTTGTTCATGCATCTCATTTGCTATTAAGATGGCTTCAGATAAATTACCATCCGCCTCCTCAGCCATATTCCGTCTTCGCTCATTGACACTAATCAATGTGTCTGTATTTGCCAATATGCGCCCCGATATCTGCAATAATATTTTTAGTGCAAACTGTAGGGATGCCACAGAAGCTTGTAATTCTGGCGTACCCGGGTAATTATTGCTAGCTTTCTCTGTTTCCCTATCCGAGGATGTATCAATGACTAGATTAGGTGATGTAGATAGTCTCTCCAATGTCCCAACTTGCTGGGATATTTTACCGCACTCTTTAGCCTGACTCTCCATCATAGAAAGATCAATATTCTCCGAGGGGACCACTGTCTGAGGGGTCATACCTCTCTATATGTTTAAGCATAAATCCAATAGGGAATTATTGTCGATATCTTCGAAATTCAACAAGCTACTCAGATTAGAAGTATTGATCACTGGTTCCATGGGTGTCTCCAGGGCTGTAGAATTGATTTCAGCTGGTATATTTAAGGGGAAAAAACCCGTAATCTTTCCTTGGTCTGCAGGAATTGCCTTCTTAACTTTATTCCTCCTGCTTTTAGATTCTTCTATTATAGGCCCCATGACTGGTTCCTGTTGCTTTTTCCTTAGATTGTATTTGGATATAGCAGGTTTTTTAAGGGGAGCCATCCCCTCTGATCTGTATACGCTGTCTAAAGCCAACAAGGCTAAATTAATCCGATTTCAGGATCAAAGGGAAAATCCCCACCTATTAAATCGGTATTTTAGATCAGAAATATATCTCCCAAGTCCAACATTAAACTGTATTTAGTATTTATAGGGAGAAGGTCATAGAATGTGAAATGACAATGGCAACAAGTAAGCCCGGTGTGCCCAAATTTATTACTATCAGGCTAGCCACCCCAGCCACAGAGATCAGAGATAACAGCAAAAAGCAGTTAAGGAGGCACCCAATTCGCCCACCAACACCACCGGCTCCCGGGTCAGCCAAGAAGCACCCCCTGTGATCGCGGTGGGAGTGCACCAGAAATCGTCTCAATGCGCCCCCAATAATTAATAGCCAGATTCACCAGCGGCTCCTTATAGTTAACACCGCTCACCAGCGGCCACCGGGCACCTTCACAGCACACAGTGCACTGTCACTCCTTCGCTATCCACTCACCAATAACCACAGCGAGACTGCATAGCGTGAATGTGGGGCTTTGCCACAGCTGGCCTTGCTTACAGGATCGAGGACCAGCAGGGCGACCTCTCTCAGGCACTAAGCCGCTCGAGACCGCGCCGCACCAACAGGTGCCACGTACTGCCCGCAGCAAGACCGGGATCAATAGGCTGCTTCTTCTCCTTCGAACTCTCGGCGGTCACCCGCTCCTGCTCCACGCCGAGCCACGGCACTCCACGGCACACCCTGTATGTCCCGCAACGGAATCTCTCGGCACTACTCCGGGCGTCACACAGCCCGCATCCGCGTCCGAGTCCGAGTCGATGTATCAGAGTAAAGGACCTTGCCTCAAGCCGCACCTCACGTGAGACGTGGAACGTACTGTACGTCTCCTAGGAGAGGCCGCTTCCGAAGCAATCTCAACGGGCTTCGGTGATACGGTGAGTATACTGCAATTTCACCAGAAGTCATTTTACTGTCCAAACCACCAAGATCTAACTTAGCGTAGAGTCTATACTGGTTATATGAAAAAAGGAATTAAGATTAGATGGCAAACAAATGACATCAGGCAAATACAATTTACAATAGAACTTCTTAAAGACTTCCATGATCGCCCCAAGTCCGTAAGTACCACCATCATTTTTAATGTAAGAAATTAAGATTTTATCTTTTTTGTATATATTAAGATGGCACCAGATGCATATTCTGTTAATAGCTTATTGATTTGAAAGCGTAAGGACAGAACTCTTCAATGACCCAGCTCGGGCAAGGGGTTTGATAGTATTACTTCTCAGTGGTGGTGAGCTGAGAGAATAATGCATCTCATTTTTTTATGTTCTTTCCTCTATTTACTTATATATGTGATTATATGACTCCCTTAAAGCAGTTTTAAAATCATCCCAATTATTAATCTTGAAAGTCTGCTGTTGGAAAGTGAGAAAGGATGGCTAAAACTCCTTATCCTGTAATAGGATGTTATTAAATCTACATCTAAAAGAGTGCTTTACGATCTCCAATAAGTGAAACGTAGTTATCAAAGGGGTGTATTGGCAATTGACGTCAATAATAGTACTAGATAGGGATTTAGCCACAAAAAATATAATCCAGTGAGAGAGCGTATGATGGGGCATGGGATGAAAAGTAAAATCCAAGCTTTGTAAGGTGAGATAACCACCACGCATCAACCAATACGGCCTCCTGTTAACACTGAGTAAAAGATCTGTGGGATCCTTTATTTTTAAAGACACATTTAGATCTATTATCCATGAAGGGGTCAATAACTTGATTAAAATCAACAAAGATAATAAGTTAGTGAGACTGGACTGCAAAACAACTTGTTTGATGGTATCCCGGGATTAGTTGGGCTATAAATGTTCATGATGGAAACAATATTTGAGTCTGTTGAGTTTTTACCCAAACCCACTTATCCTCAGTCTCGGAGCTTTTTTGAAGAATTATATGAGGTAAATTCTTGTCAATTAATATTGCAACACCATGTGTTTTTCCAACAGCTGGACTGGCAATGATGTCTTCAACCCAAAATGATCTAAGTTTCATAGATTCGGAAAGGGACGGATGAGTTTCCTGAATGCAAGCAACGCAACAGAGGTGTTGAATTTCTTCAAGTGGTGGATTATTTACTGTCTCTTTCTTGGGTTATTGACACCTTTTATATTCCACATTTAAATACCATTATAGTAAATTAAAAGTACCAATGAATGATGATAGGTACATAAGTGAGCAAAGTTCAATAGTGACAATAACCAGACCAGGCAGTTGAATTTACAAAATAGAAACATACTTGTGGAAGATACACCAGACCGAAAGAGTCTGAGACACATAAGGGGAAGACACCGGAGGAATAAGTAAAATGGTATGACTTGACGTAAACATTGAATATGTTTAGACAATAAGAGTGAATAGAAGTCTCATGTAGGATGGAATATAAGAAGAGGATATCATATGTATGAACATAGTCAAGCTTACAAAAGGTGTAAAAAGAGAGAAAGCTTAGGACACGGTGGCACCAGATGGGCCAAGGATTGACCCAAGAGGAAGACAGGTGCCAAACCGACACCCCCGTCCACAACAATAAGCAATTATACCGGAAGTTGCAAGCCCAAACAGAACATTGGGAAACTATTGGAAACATGTGCAAAACTCAGGAACACGAGGCTTGAGAATTAGAGGGTAATGAAGTGTCCATTCTGTCAGTTTTAAGGGATATAATAAACTCTTTAAGGTCAACAGGATCATAAAAAAAACACATTTTTACCATTATTGGTGACCTTAACCGAGCATGGGTGTTGTTTCAATGCCAGACCAAAGGATAGGAACTCCTTCCTGCGTTGAGCCGTGTTACTCACCACATCTTGAGAAATATAACATCTGTTGCCATGCCACACAAGAGCATTTCTTTCCATGCTTTAGTAATAATAAGTTGCAGTTGGGTTTACTGAAGCATTAAGATAATCAAAGTGCGTGGAGCTGAGTGGGGTACTTGATGGGCAGTTCTTAGCCCAATGCAGTGCACCATTTGATTATTTAGGACAACTTCAGGTGGGATATGAAACAAGGCAGGTAACATTTGTTGTAACAAAGCGATAGCATCGCTCCCCTCACAGCCCTCTGGTAGACAAGAAGGGCAAAGGTTGTCACGGCTGCCTCTTTTTTCCAAACCCTAATTATGTTTTTGCAGATCCTTAACTGCCTTTTCTAAATTAAGAACTCTGGGTGATATATCCTCTGCAGTGCTCAATCTGTTTTCCAGTTCGCCCATCCTATTTTCAAATGAGCTCCAGCTGTCATCCAGTTGTTGAAGTTTTTGATTTGTGGCTTCTATATAGGACTTAAGTGACCTTATTTCCTGTAAAAGCACATCCATATCAGGGTCAGAGGATGAAAGCGGGGGAAGCAACTCACTTTTATGGGTGGTAGAAGAAGCGAAAGCTTGTGTGTCCTTAACACCAGGAATAACCTTTTGCCTGCCTCTTCCACAAGCCATAGTTAGCAGAAAGTATGCTTTGGGCTGCATAAATGAGGTCTGCACTTCAAGAGCAAGTGAACAGGTCAGATAATGACAAAGGGCAAACTCAGACAGTAAAAATTAAATGAATGATGACGAAAACCGAGCAGCAACAAGAAAGTTTGGAGAAGAGAGCTTTGTATCATAAATGTTCTTAGAAGGCCATTATATGGGGCAAGCCAATGCAGGTAAGGATTATGCCCAGCTTGAGTCAAGGACTGACAGGAGAATAAAACGTACAACGAAGAAAAACCAAGCAGCAATTTTAACACGCTTTTCCGAAGAAAGAGTTTGTTACCACTGTAGGAAAAAGAACTTTGTCTCCTGCAGATTCTTATTTGTCCATTAGATGGCACAAATAATGGGAGCGAGGTCTGGCCCAGCTCGATGTGTGCAGTTGCGCCACAGAGCTATCCGAGCCTCTCCACACAAAGTGCGGCCGCCGACAACCGGCCCAGCCACTGTACTACCAGGTGTCTTCAGAGCCCACCTTGGAGGACTGCTGTGATGTGAAAAACAGGTGCTGCTCATAACACAAGGCAAGCAGAGTATAATAAATATGAAAATGGTCGAGTTTGGGCAAAACAGAGTAAATTAGATGATAGATTAATTAGATTTCCAGACAGGAGATGTGCGCTCAGGGAGCCATTTTCTTTGGTGTCATAACACGCACCCTAAAGTCACTTTTTCACCTTGCCCAGTGTGATGAGTTGCCATTTTGCAAGGGTTTGGAAGCCCTGGATCCTTTTATTTTTATTAAAATAACAAAATGTTGCGGGTAATTCCATGCCTGAAATAGTAATCATCGATCAGATTCCTATTTTCATCAGCTGTACCTTTGCACCTATGCATTTCTGCATCAGTAGCCTGATTGCAGCGCCTGCCCTATGTTGGCACAGATCAGGTTCAGGTCACAGGTGCCCTCTTGACAGCTGAAGTGACAGCCAAAGTCATTGCAACACAGGGGTGTCATTTAAGATATGCACCCCTGTTCTAAATTGCCACGATTATGAGTAGCCCATGCTGGTGGAAACGTAAACTCTAAATGTAAGCCATGCCAGAATTAGGGCATGGTGCAAGGCACTGCTCATAATCATTGCAGCCATGTCCAATTTGATATCACACATGTGTCAGCTCCTGTGAGCCAGCTCAGCTGTAGAATTGATGCGTGTTCTCTCCATACAGGCTCATCCTGCCAAGTGAAAGGAATTATTTTTTTAGTGACCATGTCTCTTCTTTCATATCTTTGTAAGGGCAGGTAACACCCTCCTCTAGAGATAGCCACTCCACAGGCAGCTGTACTGGGCCCAGGAATCAAAGCAGCACACCCATCCAAAAGGAGTAGCCGCATGTCAGGGTGCTGCTGCAGAAAGACCTGCCTCTCTAGTAACCACAGCAGTACCCAAGACCTCACTGTGTTGAAAGACCCCTGCAGTTGTGTTCCAGCCTCCCCTGTGTTTCCTAGCCCGAGAACCAGGATCCATCTTGTTCCTGAATCCCTGGAGTGAAACTCACAGCAAACGTGAGAAGTGGCATGCTGCTTCAGCAAAACCTGCCTCTCTTCCAGTCACAGCAGTACCCAGGAACTCACCATGTTGAAGGACTCCTGCAACAGTGTGCTAGCCTCCCCCGTGTTTGGGAGCATGAAGAAAGGACTTGTCTTGTCCGTGAGCCTCTAGGTCGGGGCTCACAGCACTATGAGAGCAAAGACAGCCGGGATCCTAGTCTTCTTCTCTGTTGAACTGCTTGGAGCCATGTTTCAAGAACCGTTCAACACATTTGAACAACAAGGGCCTGATGGCTTTGCAGTCTCCCCGATCTTCAAACCGCCCACACAGTGTCAAAAAGCCTGGTTTGGTGCTGCCGGACCATCAAGAACCGAGAAAGGTCCTATTGACTGCTAACTGCCCCCTTGGTCCATATTTGGGCCCTAGAGACTGGCTATGTCACATGCATCCTTTTTACACTCAAGAACATATCCATTTAAAAAACATTGTGCTTCTTACTTGCCTTACACCCCCTGGATTCATAGTGCTGCATCTTGCTAGCTTTGCTTACTCTGTGTTCTTTCTTCAGAGGTGGGCTTTGTGTACACTTGTTTTAGTTAGTAATTATTGTATGCTGTGTTTAAGTAAAGTATATCTATTTGTACAGAACCTTGATTGGGCATTCCTTTATTTTGAACTGTTATACTTCGCTGTTTGTGTTGCTACTGAACCACATTCACACCCCTTTTAAAAATCTAGCCTTCCCTCGGCCCACGTTACCACAAAAGGCGAAGGAGGGATATCTCTTGACTGTGCCTGTTTTACCTTTATGATTGTGTTGGCTCTTGTTTTGTAGAAGCGTGAGGGTTAAGTAGGCACTTCAGCCTCTGCTCATCCTTGAACTCCTGAAGGGAAGAAGTCAGCTCCTCACACCCAGAGTTAAAAAATAAACGTCAACTTCCAGTATCCCCGTGTTTTCAGCTATGTGCAGATTACAAGCTGTGTACTGGATGCACATGCTTACCACTCGGGTGTAGAGGGTACATTGGGTACTTGAGGGAACCTCAATGATAAAATTAACATTTTAGATGCTGTGACAACAATACCTCTGTGTAAAGTGTCACACACTAATTTTTATGATAAAATGTAAATTTGCATTCAGGGAACACTTGTGTCTCCAGCATGGAGTTTTGAATGTCCACGAGTGGAGGGCAAACTCCATTTTACTCTTTCATTTTCCTCTCTGTCTGGTAGACAAGTAAACTCACCCCACAAATTACACTTCCCAGGTGACATTTACCATTGGATTATTATGGAATCTGTCTGGTTTTGAGCAGGGGCAAAAACAAGGTGGATTCCATAGGAATCCATTTGTTTTCGAACGTGTCAAACAAAATGCACTGACAAGATAGAGGGAGAATGTTCAGCAGAGATCGTATCTCCGCTCCGCGCCCCTCCTCCATCTAATCGCTGCTTGAAAATGGGACAGAGGATTCAATTGAGGCATAAAAGCATTACGCCTCTATATAATGCACTGCCCCCTTTTTAAAGTGAGACCCTAAAATGAGATATTGAAAATGTCCAAATAAGGAAAGGTCAGCAGGTAAACCAGGGTGCTGGAATTATCCTAGCGAAGTGGGAACGAAAAAATGTAATTTCCACTTGAAGGTGGTGAATATTTTAAGAATGACCATACAAGGCCTTGGAGTCCATACATTTCCCAAATGACCCATGCATAGTTGAAAATGAGAAAACAGGCAATGTGTCTGACAATATGCCTGACCTGTGATTTCCCCCAGGCAGTCTGGAGGAGCTGCACTTAGACTTGCCCGGGAGTTAGGCTGGCCTCCATGACAAATCAGCTGAAAGGGATGCGCTGCTGTCAACCGAGATCCCCAGCGAGTCCCAGGAATGATATACACCATGTTACATTCCAGAGGAAACACGCAAATGACATGTGCAACAGTGTCATCTTTTCAGCAAAAAATGCAGGCAGGGCAAGGACGCACACATCAGCAGATAAGCGCGAGAATGCTCGCTTTATTACAGAAGATAGGCAATGATACATGTTTCAATATTGTATCCGACATTTAATTCATGCACACAATGCATTGTTAGCAATTGCGACACTGGTTACGTTGCACTTCATGCCCAGAGGTTTCTAAACACGGACCCGGGGATCGAACCTGTGTTGCTTCATGTCCTCATACTTTCAAGGCGAGTGCGTTGCCCCTGAGCTATCCTCCCGAGACGAGACCTTATTTTCAATGTGTTTAAAAAAAAGAGAATGTTTCAATTGCATTAATGGAGTCCAGAAACTCCTGCCTATTCAAGGGCACCTTAGGCCAAGGAGGAACATGTGCACAGCACAGCATACATTTTAAAACTTTTGAACTGATGAACAACGTCATCGTGCAATGCGATTTTTCATTTTTCGAATTAACGGTTGCCACTGAGAAAACTGTTTTTTTTTTTTAACTGAAGGGAATTGGGGGGTGGGAGGAAGGCGGATATGGACGAGTTAAAGGTTTGGGACGTTTACTGGCGGCGAATAGTGACATATTTCCAAGTGATCACTGCGCCTACTGTTACACTGAATGACACATAGGCTGAATGTGCTCTCTTAAATGAACATATGCCTGATTTGCCAAGTGTTCTTCAATGGGTGAATCCCATTAAAAAAAGCTTCGGGAATCCTGCCCTATGTATCTTGTGTTAACCCTGTGCTTGGCTCCCTAATCAGCACAATGTTTGTAAAAGCTACGATTCAGATTTGTTAAAACAGTGAAAATCTGACATATCACAAACTGAAAGTGAAGGCAATTTGTCAAAGCGCATCTTGTTTGTGTCCATTTGAGACGTAATGGCTAAACTATGGCTAGAGAGTGTTGATCTGCCACTTCTAGCTACATATTGTGGTAGGGTACATCCTCCCATGCTGATAAGATGTAGTTTTATCTCAGAAGGTTTGCAATAGCTAGAACAGCTGCCAGGAGTGTTGCTAGCTCTGGAAAAGATCAGGGGCTAAGCTAATGTCGGAACTGGCGGGACTAGGGGCTAGCTATAGCCTTTTGGTTGTAGCCCCTGAGCTTCTATCCGGGGCTACAACCAAAAGACCTGGGGCTATAGCCCTCTAGGTCCCCCCCCCTAGCAACGCCTCTGACAGCTGCAAACATATGTACAGTTGCCACTAGGGCTGAGCAAACTGGTTGATGTGCAATCTAATCCATCGAAAATGACAGTAAAGTAAATCGTTTATGAACGTTCACAAGCACAATGCGGTCCCTGTTCAAATTGAAGCCAATTGAAGCGTCATGCGTCAAGCACATCTATGACTAACAACCCGGCCACGTTTACCCTGGCCTCCATTAGCCATTAGTCTTTTTCTTCCATCAAACACACCAGCACACCAACTATCTTGAACTCGATCAACTCACCTTGTTTTTCCTACCTCTTTTGCCAACTCTGCTGTTGGGACGCTCTGGACGGGGGAACAGCTGTCTCCAGCTGCCCTGGTCCCTGAATCAGTGTGCTCCCACTGCCATTGCTGTGTCAGTTACGGCTGATGCTTTGAAATCTAACTTGGTTCTCCCTCATCCAAGTTGGGAAACAAACACTACCACCTCACATTCACTGTTAGGTGCCTCAAACAGTGAAGTCACATTCAATGTCACATTGACATCCTTAATTTCTACTGAGGTTTTATCCACAGGGCATCTGTCAGTAAAACATCAATGAGTAAGGGCGTTGAGTGAAGGATTCCAGGGGTTACTAGGCTACTATGCACTAGATACAGGGTTCCATTGTATACTTGGATGTTATGTACCAGCTACAGGGCTCAATTTGATACATGGCTGCTATGTGCCAGCTGCAGGGTTCCATTGGGTACTTGGCTACTATGTGCCAGCTGCAGGGTTCCATTGGGTACTTGGCAACTATGTTCAAGCTACATCGTTGCATCAGATATTTGGCTGACATGTTCCCGCTACATGGTTCCATCTGATACGTGGCTGCTATGTGCCAGTTACAGGGTTCCATTGGATAGTTGGGTGCGATGTGCTAGCTACAGGGTTCCATTGTATACTTGGATGTTATGTACCAGCTACAGGGCTCCATTTGATACATGGCTGCTATGTGCCAGCTGCAGGGTTCCATTGGGTACTTGGCTGCTATGTGCCAGCTGCAGGGTTCCATTGGGTACTTGGCAACTATGTTCAAGCTACATCGTTGCATCAGATATTTGGCTGACATGTTCCCGCTACATGGTTCCATCTGATACGTGGCTGCTATGTGCCAGTTACAGGGTTCCATTGGATAGTTGGGTGCAATGTGCTAGCTACAGGGTTCCATTGGATACGTGGCTGTTATATGCCAACTACAGGATCCCATTGGATACTTGGCTGCTATGTGCTAGCTCCCAGGTGGCATTGGATACTTGGCTGCTATGTGCTAGCCACAGGGTGGCATTGGATACATGGCTGTTATATGCCAACTACAGGATCCCATTGGATAATTGGCTGCTATGTGCTAGCTCCCAGGTGGCATTGGATACTTGGCTGCTATGTGCTAGCCACAGGGTGGCATTGGATACATGGCTGTTATATGCCAGCTACAGGGTTCCATCGGATTCATGGATGCTATTTTCCAGCTACAGAGTTGCATGGGAAATGTGGCTGCCATGTTCCAGCTACAGGGTTCCATGTGATATGTGGCAGCTATGTGCTAGCTTCAGGGTTCCATCGGATACTTGGCTGCTAGGTGCCAGTTACAGGGTTGCTTTGGATATGTGGGTGCAATGTGCTAGCTACAGTCCATTGGATACGTGGCTGTTATATGCCAGCTGCAGGATTCCACTGGATACTTGGCTGCTATGTGCCAGCTCCCAGGTGCCACTGAAAATGTGGCTGCTATGTGCTAGCTACAGGGTTCCTCAGGGTACTTGACTGACATATGCCACTTAGAGTGTTCCATTGGATACTTGGCTGATATGTACTAGTTACAGGGTTCCATCGGATAATCGGCTGCTATGTGCCAGCTACATGGTTCCATTGGATACTTGGCTGCTATGGATACTTGGCTGCTATGTGCCAGCTAGAAGGTTCCATTGCATACTTGGCTGCTATGTGCTAGCAAAAGGGTTCCACAGGGTACTTGACTGCTATGTGCCACTTAGAGGGTTCAATTGAATACTTGGCTGATATATACGAGTTAAAGGGTTCCATCGTGTGTCACATCTTCATGGTTCCATTGGATACTTGGCTGCTATGTTCCAGCTACAGGGTTCCATCAGATACTTGGCTGCTATGTGCTAGCTACCGGGTCCCATTCAATGTGTGGCTGCTATGTGCCAGCTTCAGGGTTCCATTGCACACCTTTTTGCTATGTGCCAGCTGCAGGGTTCAACTGGATACTTGACTGCTATGTGCTAGCTACAGGACATGTAAGGCCATTTACTAATAATGGCATTTTTGCCTCATTTCCTCTTTCCATTAATTAAGTTTTGTTAACAACGTGCTTATTTAGTAACCCAACTGCTGTGATCATTTCATGTTTTCAGTTTAGCTGCAAAAAGCATAAACCTAGAATGGCAATGCAGCTACTCTTCAGGAGCCCACCTTAAAGGAGAGTTCCGGGACTTTTTTTTTATTGTCCCTACGGTTCGGCCATGTGTTTTTAAGCATAACTCGGTAGATCGTGGAAAACTTTCCTATGGACCTTACCCGACTTTTCTTCCATTAACGCACTCGAAATCAGCCGCCATTTTATGATAATCCTATCATTTCCCCCCATCGACCTGGCTCACCTGCTTTTGCGGCACTAAATCAAATCCCCCGCCCCTGAAACAGACTTGATCAAAACATTCATATTCCCCGCCTCTATCCGTGACGTGACTGAGCTGCGTAGGCAAACGCGCCCAGGCGTCTTATACGCGACTCCACACAGAACCAGGAAATCAACACAGATGAGCTCAAACAACACAGCGCGCCACAATTGGGAATATGAAACTGTACTTTTAAATTAAACCGCAAGATTGTAAATTTGGTAAAGTAAATTTATTTGACATCAAATGTTTTGAGAATATTCAGCGATTTGCATTTTTATTTGTTCACGTTCCGAAAAGTTCGTTTCGAGGCACACGATGTTCCTTTGCTGTACACAGGGTCTTAGATCATCTCACAATACAGCGCCACAATTCGGAATATGAAACAGTGGTTTAAAAGCAAACGGCAAGATTGTACATTTGGCAAAGTACATTTATTGGACATCAAATGTTTTGAGAATATTCAGCGATTTGCATTTTTATTTGTTCACGTTCCGAAAAGTTCGTTTCGAGGCACACAATGTTCCTTTGCTGTACACAGGGTCTTAGATAAATGAATTTTTATTTGCTCTCGATCCAAAATATTTCGTCTTGAGGCAAGCGATGTTCGTGTGCAGTAGACATGGTGTTGGTTTACGATAAAATAAGCTCTTCGGTCGCACTGATAATCGCATGGCTATTCCAACAACGAGGCACTAGGGCACCACAACGGTCTGTATGTTGCATCTAGCCATTAGTACCGCGTAAGGGCATACTTGTACTTGGCGATCGTCCCACAAAATGGTCAGGGTGCTAACGTTGTTCACGCGGAGAAGCAACTGGCGATTATAGAAGCCATCCGCCGGTGTCTGGTACTCGTGACACAGACAATAATGGACGATGTATCTATTTGAAAAACATAAAAAAAGGAAATTAGTCTCACCATCAGATCTTTATTAAAATTATTCATTTTATATATTAGGTCTGGAAATTATTTCATAGCTAGGACAGTGCAACTGGGTTTTAAACGTCAAGGGGGGCTGTAGGATACTGAGACAGTCCCCCAGTGCAGGGGTTGACAGGGAGTGCAGGTGGAGAGTGGAAGGGCCCAGGACCGAGATCGCAGACAGTGGACCAGTTGTAGCAGGGGAGAGGGAGAGAGAAAGCAGAAGCAAAGGTTTTGAGGTGCTTCCGTAAAAGTATGATATGATATGATATGGTATTTGTAACGCGCCTATACACAAGTGTTTCAAGGCGCGACGAGGCAGGGAGGGAGGGGAACAAGGGGAAGACAGACAAACGATCCTACTAGGCCAGGTGTCATTCAGATCGCGCAAGTGCAGAGGTAAGGGGAAAAGGAGAAAGTGCAAGGAGAGGAGGTGGGGGGGGGAAGTGCAGTACAAGGTAAGTAGCGTAATAAAATAATAAATAATAAATAATAAATAAAAAGGGCCCGCTTGAGGCCAAGGACAAGTCTCGGAGTTCTGTTCTGGATAAGTTGCAGAGGGCGGAGAGTGGAGGCAGGCAGATTAAGATAGAGGCTGTTACAGTAGTCCAGCCTAGAGAGAACCAGGGCTCGGGAGACAGTGAGCTTCTGGGGGAAGGAGAGGAAGGGAAGAATACCTCTGAGGAGGTGCAGCTGGTAGTGTGACTTCTTAGAGACGTCAGATATATGAGGAGAGAAGGAGAGTGTGGAGTCGAAGATGACCCCGAGGTTTTTAGCCTTGCAGGTAGGGGCGGGAAGGGGGCCAAGTAGACGGTTCTCCCCAAGATAGTGCGCGGTACAAAACAACATGCCACATAGAACGAACAAGTACAACTTAACCCGTCTTTAAAGCAACTGTATAGTAATTAAATTGCGGTATAAACTCATCTAAAGAGTTACTTACATTATATTTGCATTTTCCATTGCGTCTGTGCGTAGGGCAGCCCCGAAATACCACTCCTTCTATGCCGACGTTATTTCTTCTAATGAACGAACATGAAATGGCTTTCGTTTCTGAAATTATATTCATTATCGTTTCTTACGTGGTCCAGGCCTGTCAAGGTCAAAATACAATAGAACCTTATTCTGAGTCGTGGGCCATTCTGGCACCCGAGAAAAAATCAAAGCAGCTGACCTTCACTTCGAACGAGCACACATTCCAAGTTAGCTACATTCAGTGTAAGGCATTCTCACAGGACTTGAAATTTACACTCCATCTTTGCATTTTGTCTGCGTGCTTTGCAGCCACACAGAACCATAAATACGGAGAGATTCTATATTTATTGAAAAATGATTTATATTACTGTTTGGTTTAATTTAATGCGCAAATGAACAAGGGTGGAGAGACACATTGCATGTACACTGAGCAATCACTTTTATTTACACAATACATAGATACACATATTCAATGGGCCTGCGACATGAGGAGACTCCAGAGCAAAGTCACAGGTGACACCCAGGTGGTTCGCACTACTGCACGGTGAAGGGAGGGGCAAGGGTGGAGAGACACATTGCATGTACACTGAGCAATCACTTTTATTTACACAATACATAGATACACATATTCAATGGGCCTGCGACATGAGGAGACTCCAGAGCAAAGTCACAGGTGACACCCGGGTGGTTCGCACTACTGCACGGTGAAGGGAGGGGCAAGGGTGGAGAGACACATTGCATATACACTGAGCAATCACTTTTATTTACACAATACATAGATACACATATTCAATGGGCCTGCGACATGAGGAGACTCCAGAGCAAAGTCACAGGTAACACCCGGGTGGTTCGCACTACTGCACGGTGAAGGGAGGGGCAAGGGTGGAGAGACACATTGCATGTACACTGAGCAATCACTTTTATTTACACAATACATAGATACACATATTCAATGGGCCTGCGACATGAGGAGACTCCAGAGCAAAGTCACAGGTGACACCCGGGTGGTTCGCACTACTGCACGGTGAAGGGAGGGGCAAGGGTGGAGAGACACATTGCATGTACACTGAGCAATCACTTTTATTTACACAATACATAGATACACATATTCAATGGGCCTGCGACATGAGGAGACTTGAGAGAACAGACAATCAAATTACAATCATTTAAACCGTGATGTGTATTTCTCAATGAGTTCTTCTTTAGGTGGACATGGAACAGATGCAATGTTGGGTGGCAATGCAGTTGTCCCCTGCACAGGTTCGTTCACAGCTCCATTTATGTGCCTATCTAGGACGTCAACAATAAGTTTCTCAATAAACTCATATTGCATATCCTCAAACACTGGTTTGATCACCCATTGTTTACTTCTTTTAGTGAAGGCCTTATTGTAGCGAAGCGTCCCTAAAGTTCCGGTCGTCCTACTTTGTTGACGGCCAACATTATGGTTATGTGCCAAGACCGCTAAAAGAGTCCGATTTATCATGCCCTCCATGCCAAAATGCAATCGTTTTGGCCTGTACTTTAGGCACATATTGTGGAACACCTCCAAATCTCCTGTGTGGCAGAATTCCGTGAGTCCACTCAAAGCTTTTGTTATAGTTTTATCAAATACAATCTTTTCAATGGCTTTGTGAGTGGGTGATGAAGGAATCAACCACTTCTTCTTCCGTGCCTCCTCTGTGGACAAATGGCCATGTTCACAATTGTGGAAATGTTGGTTCGTGTTCCATCGGTGAACATTTGTACAGTGTGGCATTACTGACCGCCATTTTTCCAGTAGAATTTCCAACGACCCTCCACATGTTTTTGAGCTCCACCAAAGATGGTTGCTGATTGACTTGGACCACTGTGAAATACCTTGCAATTCTTTTTTTTTACCTGCAGCCGACAATTTTTTATTGATTGATTTTGCAAGATGCCAAACGTCAAATTGGTGATTTATATTTTTGTACTGTTCTCTCATTGTCTTGGCAATTGAAACGTGTCTGTCCGTGGCTATCAGGTCGATCACCATTCCCCGCGATTGTAGTTCTTGCAATGATGCTACAAAGCCAACTTTCTCCATGGCCACTGAGGATGTACTTTGTGACACCTGCACGACCACCGAACTCACAATTTTCTTACTTTCCATGTCCTGAAAGTGGTAGGTGCAGTACTTGGCTGAAAATCCTGGGCTGTCGCACTGTCCATCACCGGCTAGCCTGAACCGTTTGCCCGCGAATGTACTATCAATACACATTTTTTCCATTCTCCAAGCTTCGCTAATGGCTGGAAATAGATAATCGGTTTGGTATTTGTAGAACTGAGTTTTCGCAATGAAATGGATTCCCACAAACTGAAAGAACGACTCTAATTTTTTAAAACTTGAACCACTAAAAAGTGCAGCCGCTGCACAAAGTAGATTGCCTGCTGGCAGTTGTCCCAGCATAGGTTGTGCAGACCATGTGAAAGGATGATATTTTGTACAGGTGGCATGTATTTTAAGGTTAGTGCCTCGAATTGCACGAGTCACATTAATCAATGGCTCCCCACATACTTCCCCACCAACCAAATGCCCACATTTCATCCGAATAATAATATCAATCAAACAACTATCGAATACAATGAATTTGGCCTCTTTCCTTATACTGTCACTCTGCATCCCAGCTGGTTCGGCCTGTAACGTTGAGGACATGTCACTCACATGAAAGGTAGAATCTCTGATATCGTCTTCCGCTATGTTCAGTGATATTGATGGTGTTTCATTGTCGCCTACTTCATTCTCTTCCATTGCAACATCTGTTCCTTCTCCGGCGATGGGTGAATAAAACAATTTCTTCAACTTTCTCGCGGTCTTAGTTTTTGCGGGTGTGGATTCTGTGAATTGATCTCCGACTGCATCCGAACTACCAGGAGGACATTCACTATCAATGGCTGGTGGTGGTATAGCTCCGTTGTCAATCACTTCATATTCTTCCCATTGGCACGATGCTTCTCCAGTCTCAAGTCCCTGCCAAAAGGTTTGACAAGCAACATCTCTCGTTCGCTTCACTGTCTGTGTAGATCTAGTTCGTACACCCACTCGCAACTAGAGGACAGATTGGAAAAGGGGTGTTCAGTTTAAACACAACTTACAGTATTGAACTATTAACAGTGAAAAACAACATAATATAGTGACCAGGACACTAACCTTCTTTTGCTTTCTTTTCTTTGAAACTTTCTTGCCTCGAACTTCAACATCAGGACGCTGTTGCTCCGACTCGTGTGTATATGTCTCCACTTCCTCTTGCGCTGCAACGACTATGTTTTCCTGATAAGCACATCCATCACGCACTGACGCTCCATCGACTCCCTGAAACATAGAACTTTCATTAGTATGTATAATAATATCGAAAACACAAAATGTACTTGGGGACCAATACCCACGTACATCTCAATAGCAAAACACGAATGAACGCTTTGTGTAGAACATTCAAACGACAATTATTCACGCATTGTTGATCTAGTTAGATGGAACTGTCAAGATCCATACCTCGGGCTCCTCATAGACTTCCATTGATGATATTATTGAAGATGATGCTTCAGTGACTCCCTGAAACACAGTAATTGCATTAGTATGGTTTTCTATTTTGATAAAAAGAACATAAAGTTTGTGCAGGCGTCAACGGCTCATCTAAATAGACCTGCACAAATGATCAGTTGTCTAAAATAAATAATGGATATCTAAATATGATTCGATTTGCTCGATCGTTGGAAGTGTCACCACCCAGAAATCTGCATCAACTACTAGGGGTGATGTTCTTGTAGAAGAAGCTCCGTCATCTCCCTGAAACATAGTACTTGCGTTAATAAAGAAGGAAGTATAGCGGATGTAATCAAGTCATATGATCTCGCTTGATCGAGCTGTCAGTATCCATACCTCGAAATGCATAAGAACATCAAGGGACGATGTGACTGCGGTGCACACTTCTGCAAGCTGTTGCGCCGACCCGTAACTGCACGCTCCCCCTTCTTCTTGGACTAATGCTCCATCGACTCCCTGAAACATAGGACTTTCATTAGTAATGAACACAATATTGAAAAAAGAAGACACATAGGAGGGCGACGACAGAAGGACATATCAATGGCTAAAAACGATAGAAACATTGTGTGTAACAATCACGCTACAAGAATGCAAGATCTGATGATCTCCATCGATGGAACTGTCCTGAAACGTACCTCGAGCATCTGAGTGACATCAACGGTAGTCGTCAATACGTTGGACTCCTCAGCATCTCCCTGAAAGACAGTTCTTGAATTATTTTGGATAACAATAATTATAACTGAAAGCAAAGACTAGAGGACGAGTACAAGGGTGTACCATTAGGTAAAATAATTACACAATAAATTAAAACTATTGATTTACATGCCTAAAACAAGTCAGTGGCAGAATAGCCAAGTAAGATTACCCGATAGGCGCTTGAAGTGGCTGATGACTGCAATAACGACACGGATGGAGAATCTTCCGCCTTCATATTGAGTGGATACATAAATGGGGAAATTATTGTTAGCTAATGCTACACACTACCGCAAGGCCGAGAGATAAATACGTAAACTTGACTCACCAGTGGAGGGATGTGGACGAATAGAGTGGGAATAGCGGTTGAGAGCAATTTTCGCCTCGCTCGCGGTGTGTTCTTCTTTATTAGCAATGATGTGGAGTACATGTCAGAGGTAAAGTGCCTGCTGCAGATGCGGTATCGATCACCCCTCTTGTCCGCAAAGACTTCTAGGACTCTACTTTCAAGCTCAGAGGGTGGATATCCGCAATATCGGACCCATTCTCTTATCTGATCTATTGTCTTAGGGAAAACATGCATTATAGTACCTTCAGATTTATTATGGGTCTTCGAAGGACAACCGCCAATGGAACAGGCAGGCATTGTGGAAAGTTCTGAAAAGTAAAGATCAACAATTCTCTATGAATACCATTGTGTTAAAAAATTAAATACATAAAAGGTTCAATGCAAGGTATGTTTTGGTTCTTGGAACTATACACGTTATTCACATGTGGATAAGTATTTGAATAACTTTAAAAAAATACAAAAATAATTTCACTAAACTCAGAACATGTGACTAGTTCCTTGCATGTACTGTCTTGAACGAAAAGAAATTGGACGCAAAATGAGTATGGTACATGGCCTTACCTTGACGAGCAAACAGTTAGATGCAGGGATCAGAGTAGTTTCTTGTCGTAGAACAGGGAGCAGTTCACAGGTTGCAAACTGATGAGTTTGCTCAAAGTGGTCACGGAAGTTCACAGAGACGAAGAGCAGACAACCAGCACCTTCACGGGTTGACTAGCAAAGCGCAAAGAAGTTCTCATTAGAAATATGAAGTGGGTTATAAAGAA
Organism: Ambystoma mexicanum; assembly: GCF_040938575.1. NCBI lineage: Eukaryota > Metazoa > Chordata > Amphibia > Caudata > Ambystomatidae > Ambystoma > Ambystoma mexicanum. The sequence goes on from NC_090937.1 coordinate 451,269,679, forward strand.
TTCGAAACAGGGGTGTGTTTGTGAATGAATGACGTGTATATGTCGTGGCATTATGCGGTTTGCAGGGGGGCGTCCCGCGTGAGGGGAGATGCTTGGCAGGAGACACGGGGTCTGGCGGTAGACATGGGAACAACAACCCATGCTCTATAGACCACTTTGAAGTGTACATGGTCTTTGGCACCTCTTGGCCTTTATCGCTCCCTGACAGCTCCACTTGCCAGCACAAGTACCCCGGTGCGAACTGCCTTTGATAGGGCGGGGGGTGGATTGGGGCGGTGGTCGTGCAGACAAGACACAGGAAGACTCGTGAATGGAGACACACTTATGTGGATTGCAGGGGGCCGTCCAGCGTGAGGGGAGATGCTTGGCAGGAGACACGGGGTCTGGCGGTAGACATGGGAACAACAACCCATGCTCTATAGACCACTTTGAAGTGTACATGGTCTTTGGCACATCTTGGCCTTTATCGCTCCCTGACAGCTCCACTTGCCAGCACAAGTACCCCGGTGCGAACTGCCTTTGATAGGGCGGGGGGTGGATTGGGGCGGTGGTCGTGCAGACAAGACACAGGAAGACTCGTGAATGGAGACACACTTATGTGGATTGCAGGGGGCCGTCCAGCGTGAGGGGAGATGCTTGGCAGGAGACACGGGGTCTGGCGGTAGACATGGGAACAACAAACCATGCTCTATAGACCACTTTGAAGTGTACATGGTCTTTGGCACCTCTTGGCCTTTATCGCTCCCTGACAGCTCCACTTGCCAGCGCAAGTACCCCGGTGCGGGCGGTGGTCGTGCAGACAAGACTCGTTTGCCGTAGGGCCTCACCAAGGAGAGGCCATCTAACTGCATGTAAGAGGCAGGCTGCAGGATCTAGTACATGGAAGGCAGGGGGGTGAGTTTATAAATACCTCAGCCTCCCAGGAGAATATATGGGTGCAGTTCACCCTGGAGACCCTGAACAAAGTGGTGTGGTAAGTATTTTTGGGGGAGGAGGCAAGGCCGGGAGGCTTGATGCCAACCCGCAAAATAACATATGTATGTCTGCTGCATATGGGTTCAACGGTTATGTGGATTGAAGGTGGGCGGCCAGCGTGAGGGAGGATGCTGGCCGGAGACATGTGGTGTGACAAGACAAGGCACAGGAAGACTATTCAATGGAGACACACTAGATTCATTTAAAAAATCAAAACAACCATTGTTAAAATATATGTTGGGTTTTATTTTAGATCTTAATTTCAATTGAACATAAATAATAAACATTACACATTGTAAAGTTGCGGTTGCAGCACATCCCGGGAAAAGCCGCGGTATTGTCCACTGTCGCTGGGGAAATGTTGTCTAATGGCAAGTACCGCACAGGCAGGTATTACTCTCCGAACGCGGTGTCCGAGCCTCCCGTGAAGCCACCAAGTGAAGCAACGATAGGCCACCAGCCTGTACCACCTGTGAAAATGAAAGATGCAAACTGTATTAAAATGACAACTTTCTTATCACTGTCGATTCAGGTACAAAAATGTCATTCTGCTTTGAAAAAAATTCTATCTAGAAAATGCACAACATGGAACCAATTTACATGCATTCGAATGATATGTAGATGTAGTTTTATATGTGGGAGACGACCATGAAATAGTAGTGGCATCACTGACATCACAACCAGAGTATACTTACTCGTTACTCGGATTACGCGGACGAACAGTGCCGCAAAGTTCGTGCATAAGCACCATCATCATCCTCAACACTGTCCGTGAGAGGCAGGCTTCCCTGAACTCTGGCAGCTCGGTGATGCATTGCGGACTTGGCTCGCCTTCCGAAATGTAGGCCAAGCACCCGGAATTTTCACGGCAGCAGCAGTTCTCCTCCTCAGTTGGCATTAGCTCGCAACGATTGCACGTGCACCAGGTGGAGACGCCGTCCATGCGACATGGTCCAGGCTCTTCATCCGTTGACTGGTCCTCCCAACTGCCGTCCGAATCCCCATCGTTTTCGCGTGCTTGCCTTTCCAGTAGTTCTTCCTCGGTGTACTCGGGCTCGTACATATACGGCATTATTGTAGCCATTGTGTGGTAAAGAAAGTAAAATAATTTATAGCGGTGGTACTGGTATCTGTTCACACGGGCTACAATCAACGAAGGTATTTGACCAGAGCACAGAAACGAGTCACAGAATACTCAAAGTAACACAGCGAGAGTAATGGAATCGAAAATCTGCTGCTGTGTGTTGTGAAACGGTGTGTTTATACTTATTGAGGAAAGAGGCGTCCTGCCGTTTCCATGGCGACACTTCATTAGCTGAGGCGCAGCGATTGTTGACACGAAACGTGCTTTGGCGTTGGGAAATGGGCGGTACGCGTCTGCTGATGTCAGCCTCGGGGGCGGGGGATTTGATTTAGTGCCGCAAAAGCAGGTGAGCCAGGGCGATGCGGCAAGTGATAGGATTATCATAAAATGGCGGCTGATTTCGAGTGCGTTAATGGACGAAAAGTCGGGTAAGGTCCATAGGAAAGTTTTCCACGATCTACCGAGTTATGCTTAAAAACACATGGCCGAACCGTAGGGACAATAAAAAAAAAGTCCCGGAACTCTCCTTTAACAGCTGAGTTTTTACCAATGTGCAAGCCACCAGATTATATGCCTACAAGTGGTCAGTCGGATTAATTGACCAGAACATTGTTCTCTTTGACTTGATTGCTTTCAATCACATTGACATTTTATTTTTGAAAGTTAATTAAAAACTTCTTCCGACCCTGTTTCGGACCTTTCAGTACACACAAACGGTTTCGTGGCTCGAGCAGATCGCCATGATCGTCAAGTGGGCGGGTTGCCTGCCATTTTGAAAAGTTGACTAAAATTCTCCATATTCAACTTTGTTATCTCTTCTGCCTTTTCCACATTTGAATGTATCGCTGTCACTTGTCCTGCAATGGTCCCTTACATGTTAAAAAATGAATAAATCAGTTTCTAATATTGTGCTTAATTCCGGGCTCTAGCCTCTAAGTGTAGTACTGGGACTGGGTACCGAACATGTATTGCTCACTGTAGTCTTGTTTACAATACCAGAGCGTTGCCCTGAGCTATCGTTCCTGGTGCATGCCCCTCCACCAGTCACAATACCCAGTGTTAATATTACACGTCATTTCATTGCCATTAAGTCTATTATACAGTTTATTCTTTAACTTGTGTATTTGTTGCTTCATTAGTTAGTTTAGAGTGTCAAGAGCGCTTGCCTACTGATACACATCTTGAAGGGAATTTGCTGCATGGGATAGTTATTAAATCTCATTTAGTTGTATTTAGTAATCCATTTCACCTTGATTGGACTGATCATGCAGCTAGCCCCCTTTTCATGAACATGTTTTGCTTTGCTTAACACTATTGAAAATATGCCCTGTACTATATGTACCTTAAGCAGGACTCTGCTTCATCAGCAGCATCCATACCTGCATATAGTGTAAGCCCTTCTGCCACTAGTGTCAAAGCTCTCCCATTATAACTATTATAATAGTGCACTTTAAAGTGCTGAGCAGCTTGCTATTCTACATTTGATGAAATTAAACAATAGCAACTCCGGGTTATGCTATTCTTTTAATTTATAGAAGGCAAAAGCACAATGGTCAACGCATAAACTCTTGGGTATAACTAACATTGAACATATTCTGCAAAACCTTGAACTTAGAGCTCTGCCACAGCAACATAGTTTTGCAGTGAAGTCTTCCTTCATGCATGCATAGATTTTCAAGGACGAGTCAATCTAAAAAACTCTTCCGGATTTTATTTATTTATTTTATTGTTTGCTTTTTAGGCACTTATACAATAAGAAAATACTGCCCAAAAAGCGTAAAAAAAATAACTGAGGCTGAAAGGTTCGAAGAAAAAACTCCAAATAGTGAAAGACGCTACAGACAAAACCACCTGACCAGTAAAAGAACAAACCGACAAGTGAACAACACTTACGAACAGAAAAGCACTGTCAACCAGACAGAGGGCAATAGACGAAGAGAAAAATCTCTGGAAAACAGAAACAGACCTAACCGAAGATTCTCGTACTCGTCTTCACAGCAAAGCCAAACTCGAACATCAGCAATTTTTACTCACAAGAGCAATTTGACACGAATGCTGAAACTTGAAAGACGAGACAGTTCAGGAGAGAAAATTGTTTTAAATAGAAGAACCACGATTAAGCTTCTTGACAAAATTTCAAAAGGAGATCAAATCAGAAGCGCCGACATAAACATAGTGGAGTTCGCACACAATGGACGGACGGATAGCATCTTCCTGCACATTACGTCCCAAACAGTAAAGAAACTCGTGCTCCTGATGGCAGGCGAACTGTCAAAAAAAGGATACCTCTTACGAGAAACAACATCAGAAGAAAGAGGTCACAAGAGAGAAAATACAAACACAACGAAAAAAGACCAGAACCGTGAGATCAAAGAAAAAGGAAGATGGGATCTGACACAGAGAACACCAAACATAAAAGACTCTGTGAGAGAGAAAAGAAAACGTAATCAAGCATCGGAGAAAGACAATGATAAAAAAGAAGAGGAAAGACCAACAACTCGCAAACTGAATGGCTCAAACTCGATGCAGACCATTAGAGATAAAGAAAGAACAAAGTTGACAGAAAACTGCCCTACTAAAGGACAGTGGAATAATGAAGACGGGGACATAGAAAAAACATCAATCAGAAAACCAAAGGGTCCGACCCACATGCAGACCGCCAGAGGAAAAGAGAGATGCTCGGCGAGAGATAAACCCTGGACCCAAGAACACCTAGACACTGCTGAAAAAGACTCAAAAAGATGGGCGTGGATCCCCCCGGTATTGACACGCTACACCCGAAAATAGCAACCAACATGCTCTGTCTCTGGTCTCGAAAGAGAATTAGCGAAGACGAAAACTGCTGCACAGAACACAGAGCAAAATATCACCATCGGATCATGGAACACTGGAGGCCACACTCACCTCACACAACCAGGTGAGATAAATCTAGGCCGATTCGACTTAATAAGTTTGCAAGAGACTTGGCTATTATTCCCGCCTAGCATGGACGGCTTCGAGGTCCTACTGTCTTCAGCTCAAAAAGGGGAAAGAGGTCGCCCAACATCAGGCCTCTTAATAGCCGTACGTACAGGCGGAAGTTTGCGAATAGCCCACAACCTGGTATCATCCTTGGTAATCCAAGCGACATTGTTAGAATGGGAGAAAGACGGAAAACCACAGAGGAAAGCAAGTCAAGATCTCATCCTCCTATTGAACATTTACTGGAATCCAGCTGCAATCAAAAGGATTGAATTTCTAAACAACATAGAAAAAATATTAACAGTAGCTACTACAACTTACAACGTGGACCACATCTTGATATGTGGCAACTTGAACGCCACTTGTCCAGCCCCTGATGATGTAAAAAATACATCTCGAAACAAAACAAAGCCCAGTTCGCAATCAACAGTAAGAGGTCTTGCATGGTCTGAGCTGATGGAATACCGTGACTTGTATAATCTCATCTCCTTACAAACAGCCAGACCCAGGATTCCAACATGGGAAAGCGAAGGAAACACAAGCACAATCGACTACATCTTTGCTTCTAAGGGCCTATACTTACTAATCAAGAGTTTCGAGGTAGTGAAAACCACTCGAAGTGATCACAACTTACTAACTGCAACATGGCTTGCAACTAAACGTCTGCCGGTGAAAATGTCACAAAAGATAGAAACCAACTTACAAGGAAATTGGCTAAAACTGACAACACAAGCCATAATTTCCATCACAGCGACTTATAAACAGGAAAACAGACACAACACTGTTAATAACATCTCAGATAAACTGGACTACTGTCCACTTCTCATTCCGTACTCATGCCCAAGATAGACAAGAAGACAAGAAAAAACCCACCTACATAAATACAATGAAGAACTGAGGCTAAAGAAATCAAACCTACGAAAAGCTACAAGGCGGGCCCAAACAAATCCAACACAAAAAAATCTTGACCTGGCAACTATATAGATAAAAAGCTACAAGTCATGGCTCCAATCAATTCGATGGGAACTGTATCAAGAAGATGCAGAGACCATGTTGAGAACGGTCTGCAAAAGGAACTCCAAAGACTGGTGGGCGATAATAAAGAACAAATTATCAGTCACAGAAAAGACTACCACTAACAGCGTCTCCGAAGACAAATGGTTGGAACACTTCACCAATCTATTCAAGGAACCAATGCCAATGGCAAGCACCCCGGACAAAGGAGGCACAAGCAAATGGATTGTGTGCACCGAGCAGACCATTCTGGAGAAGATTAAAAAGCTGAACAACTCCCTTGCTCCAGGTCCCGACGGAATCTCAAACGTCCATCTCAAACAGGACGCGGAAACCTGTGCACCGTTAATAACGGAAATCTTCAGAAGATGCAGGATTACAAGATCTATTCCTGCCACATGGAAAACAGCCAACATCGTACCAATTTATAAGAAGGGCCCGAGGGACGACCCAAAAAACTACAGGCCGGTAGCACTATTGGATGTGCTGGGAAAAGTTTTCGGATCCTTGGTGTTGGATGAATTCCGGGAATGGCAGAAAGAGGCAAAGACAGCAGACCCATTACAATCAGGTTTCGAAAAGAACCTAGGTACCTTGGTCAATATCATGATGATTAGGATCCTGAAGTCTAGAGTCTTCGAGGGTCATCCAACAATATTTATAGCCTCGATTGATCTGGTCCAAGCATTTGACCGCGTAAACAGGAAAAAACTATGGAGAAAACTAGAAAAACAAAAATGTCCACCATCACTTCTAGAACCCGTCAAAGCCTTGTATAGTGATACCTCAGAGTGCGCCTCAACGAAGCGGGATTGTTGTCAAAAACCATAAAGACGACAAGAGGGGTTAAGCAAGGTTGTCCCTTGGCTCCTGCTCTGTACAAGGAATACATGGCAGACATAGTGGAAGCAGAAAATGACACCCACTCATTTCCTCCCAAAATAGGAGAGTCGAAAGTGACACGACTGCTCTACGCGGATGATATTCTATTGCTGGACCAAACGGCAATCGGTCTTCAGCAGCAATTGGACAGTCTTTCAACCTACCTGAAGAAAAACGACTTGGAACTAAACACAACAAAAACCAAAATCATGATTCTAGAAAAATCATCAAAACCAACCAAAAGATCTCAGTGGTTCGCAAACTTGGAAAAACTGGACACAGTAAAAAGTTTCACCTATCTCGGAGTGAAAATATCTCGCAGTCGAATAGAAATAACGATGCAAGAGCACCTATTCATCAAGACAAAGACACTCGCAGCACAAGCACTGTCCCTGGAAAGAAAATACAGTAAATTCACAATTCTGCCAATAATCAAATTTTTTAAAGCAAAAGCCATACCAGCCATAACTTACGGGGCAGAGGCAATGCCACATCTTCCATCGACACTGTGGGCAAAATTGGAAAGCGCCTTCTGGCGCAAAGTGGTACGACTTCCGAATTCTACTTCCATAGCAGTCATTCGATGAGAACACAGCCTCTAATCACTAAAATCACGGGTAGAGAGAAACTGTTTATTATTTCTGGGAAAAATTCTAAGGAGTCCACGTCCCAAAATCCTGGACATCATCCTTGATGAAATAAAGAGCAAAAAAAAACAAATGCTGACGACTTGGTACACAACTTACTGGAACAATCAGAAATAATTGGATGCTCTGAATGGGACATAGAACGTATTCCTGGAAAAATAAAGACAACATTAAAAACTCAAGACTGGATCGAGACGCTAGAAAAAGCAGAAGAGCACACATCCCTGGCCCATCATGCAATCAATACACAAAGGATGGATGAGGTAAGAAATTACCTAAAAACATTTCCAGACAAACGACTATGCACAATTTTTCTAAGAGCACGCTTGAATGTCTTGAAGACGAAAGAAATTTTATTCCTGAGAAAGCAGTCGAAAGACAACAACTGTCGCTACTGCAACAGTTTGGAGACCGAAACAGTGCGACACCTACTCCTTTACTGTCCGGGGACAGATAAACTTAGAACAACTTACCTGCGACCACATGTACTTAAATATCTAACCATAAGTGAAGAAAAGTGGTGGAATAAGCTAATGGGTGGAGATTCCACGACCTTGACCATGGCAACAGCCAAGTTCCTTGAAAGCTTGGAGTTGGAAGAAAAGTCAACTGAGAACTAATAGAAAATTGAGGATTTCAAAGAAGAAAAAAAAAATAGCACACACGGGAAGTGTATCTGAGGATACACGCAAGCTAGAGGAAACTTTTACTTTTCCCTTCAAACACGAAAGCAAGAGAATGGCTTTGTAAAAATTGTAATACAATTAAACACAAAATAAATAAGAAAATACTGTTTCAAAGTGCCCAGGTCGCAAAAGGGGGAGCAAGAGTGGGAAATACAATAAAATACATTAAAAACACAATACATAAGAGCAATGAGGGAAGAGGGAAACAGGATGTACCTACTATGCCTTGTGAGTGTTCAGAATGTGGAAGTGCAACAAGGGAGAAGGTGGGGGGGTCAGTTCTGCGGGGTCTGAGCTCAGGGGTGAGCCACGGATGAAGTGCTAGGAATGGTGAGTGCTACATGGCCTGGAGCTGCGCGAGGTGTAAGTACGTGCCATCAGGGCGGAGGGTGTAAGTGCAAGTGCAGAAGACAGGGGCTGGGCCGATTGGGTGAGGGAGGTCAGGGCCCCGAGGATGCGTAAGGGCCTAGGACACCAATCACAGCAACTGTGGGATTAGCAGGGGAAAGAAGAAGGGAAGGAGGAGGTAAAGAGGAGAGTCTTAAGGAGCTTCCTGAATTCAAGAAGGTCCTGCTCAAGGCGAAGGGAGAGGGGGAGGCGGTTCCATAGGAGGGAACCAGCTGAAGAAAGCAAACAACCACTGCCCTCTGTTTAGCAAAAGGCGTTACACGCAGAGAGTTAGAGCCAGAGGAGCGTAGTGGTCTAGAGGGGGAGTATTTAGTGAGATAAAGTTGAAGATAGCGTGGTCCCCTGGCCCAGACAGCCTTGTGGATGATGCAGAGGGATTTGAGTTTAATCCGTGCAGCAACCGGGAGCCAGTGAAGACTTTTTAGTGCAGGAGAGATGCGGCCCTGGGGCTTAAGGCCAACAATATGTCTTGCTGCCCTATTCTGGATTAGCTGGAGGGGTCGCAGAATTGAAGGGAGGATGCTGTTGCAATAGTCAAGCCAAGAGAGAACCAGGGCTTGGGTCACATTGGGCCTCTGAGGGAAAGTGAGAAAAGGGAGAATTCCTTTGAGAAGGAAGAGTTGAAAGTAGGACTTCTTGGCAATGTCCTGAGTGTGAGGGAGGAAGGAGAGGGAGGAGTCAAAGATGACTTGATGGTTTCTGGCTTCAGGAGAAGGCAAAGTGGGAGAGCCCAAAGAGGAAGGCCAGAGTGAAGGGAAGAAGGAGGTAGCAGGCGTACTGATGGGAAGGATCTCAGTTTTACAGGCGTTGAGGCAGAGATCATTGGCGGTGCACCAGGACTGTATGGCAGATAGGTAGTGAGGGATGATGGAGGATGTTAGAGGGTCAGCAGGGAGTTTGAAAACGAAAGGTGAGTGTTGTCTGTGTAACACTGGAAGTTGGAAGAGAAGGAGGAGATGAGGCATGCAAGCAGAGCAACGTAGATGTTAAAGAGCGAGGGGGAGAGGATAGAACCCTGGGAGACAACACAGGAAGAGAGGAAAGTAGGAGAGGAGAATGTACCAAGGATGACTTGGGAAGAGCAGTCAGTAAGGAAGGATGTCAGCCAGTCCAGTGCCCGTTCCGAGATACCAAGGGTATCATGGAGCCTTTGTATGAGGATGGAATGGTTAACTGTGTCAAAGGCAGACGAGAGATCAAGGAGTATAAGGACTGATGAGGAGTTGGAGTCCAGAGATGCAAGCAGTTCTTCACGTTTTTTCAGAAGAGCAGTTTCTGTGTCTCTGGATGCTCGGCATCCAGATTGATGGTTGTGGAGACCACCAACAAGTTCGGTGTGAGTTGAGCTAGGGCAAAACCAACTTCTCCAGCAGTTTCCCCAGGAAGGCGTTGATGGAAATAGAGCAGGTGTGGTCTGATGAAGGTTTTTTCAGGAGTGTGTGCACAAGGAAGTGCTTAAGGGAGGAAGGGGAAGATTCTGTGAGGAATGAGTGATTGCACAAATCAGTGAGAGCAGGGGCAAGAGAGCCAATGTTATCTTTGATGGTCCTGGATGAGCAGGGGGAAACCTGCTTAGAAGTGGCCTTCATTGGGCGGACAGCTCTGGTAACATCTTCAGGTGTGACAGGGGTGATTGAGGAGAAGGAGGATGGAGGAGGGAGGGGGGTGGTGGAGGTGAGGGAGCATGGGAAGGGTTGTGAGGGAGAGTAGCAATGGTGGTAAGGATGTCCTGGGTTTTGGAAGCAAAGTGTGAGGCCAGTGCATTGCACAGGGCCTGGGAGGGAGATGGGGAGGAAGAAACTGAGGGGTGGTTGTTTAGTTCCCTGCAGATATTGAAAAGTTCAGCGGTGTTGTTGAGTGCACCAGAAACCCATGCCTGAATGTAGGCTCTTTTCTTGGCACGGTTGGAGTGTCTGTATTGCCTTTGGAACAGGCGGCAGGCCAGTTTGTCAGAGGATGAGCCTGAGGTTTGCCACTTTCTTTCTGCTGCCCTGCAATTACGTTTCAGGGCCTCAAGTTTGATTGTCAATCCCTTACATGAAAAGGTGATTACTTTTACAGATCATCAAGCCTTCACATTTCCCATGTTTTTTCTCATTAATTTGTAACCTTTCAAATTAAAAGTTTGACCAAACGAAATCTATATTCTTCTTCTCCTCTATACCAGTTTGGTACTCATTCACTCAGCAAGCTGAATATAATATTCCCAAGCTACTCACTTCACCATAGCCAATGATTGTAAGGATAATCCTTTCCAAGCGAATCATATTACATAGAAGCCTTCAACTGTCTCTGTGTTTTGTCTGCCTTGATTTAATGATTCATTTAATAAAGGGATTTTTAGTGACCGATTGAAAGACCCATTGAAAGGGGCTGATTAGTGCCCCTTTTTGAAATAATTATTCTTAACACCTCTGTTAAGATGGATTTCTGAACTCGGACCTGGAAGGGCAGAGGTTCAGAAGGCCAGCCTAGTTTCTTGGAACAGGGTAACCTCTGGGCTAGCCAGACCAATCAGGGTAGCGATGGCGGCGGTCAAGACTAAGTCTCAAGAGCGGTGAGGGTGACGGAAAGACCTCAATGAGCACACAAAGCAAGGACACTTACAAATTACTCCAGACAGGTGTTATATTAAAAATATAGACACATTTATTACAAGGCTTTTGTAACATCGACCATAGCAAAGAATCACAATAATACTAAAGTAAACCAACACATCACAGTCAATACAATATATATACAAGACTGAGGGGTCTAAGGAGTTAGCAGTACGTAATATGTAGACCACCTAGATGGGGAGGAAAACAGGCAGTGCAAGTAATCATTAGACCCAGTTCGACATCTGAAATACACCTAACTAGGAGGAAGTCCGAGCCCTACGAAGAGAGGAGCCTTATGCTCAAAAGTACCTGCACGCGCTGGTGCCAATGGATAAAGTAGGGTCTCTTCAAGGGTCTCAGGCAGTTCAGGAAGGTGAATGAAGCGATGCAGAACAAGTCCCCACTACACATGCAAGGCCTCCACTTGTGGGCAGAGTCAGGGTGAGAGTGCGGGATAGAGTCGCTATTTCGCAACAGCGGTAGAAAAGAAACGGGCTCCTGCGCGAGGGGCCACCGGTTGGGGTATGGACTACTCACCGGTCCCCGAAGCAGGCAGACCCAGACTTCTCCAGTTCAGTTCACGTTGCTGGCAGGTTCAGATGCGATAATCAGGACGTCTCGACACTGTGTAGATTCTGTGTAGCAGGATGCAGGGTCGAGGGTGTCCCAAATGCAGCGAATGTGCACAGGTTGTTACCACTGCAGGGCAACATGGCAACCGCGTTTACTCTGGTCCGGGCGCACTCGTCTCACTTCAGACCTGGGAATGCCAAGTGTACGAATTTTGGTGTGAGGGTGCCGTGGACGCAGAGCAAGCAGTAGACCAAGTTTCGAGGGCTTCCCCGAAACAGCGGCGGTGACAGAGCAAAGCGTCCTGCGTAAGCTGGTCAGCCCACTGGTTGGCCATGGGACACCTCCGAAGAGGCTTACTTGCAGGGCTTGATGAAGGTGCCGGGAATAGTTGATCCCACTATTCCAATGGGTCGAAGCGCCTTCGCAGACCTTCTAGGACGATCAGATGCAGAGGGGTCTCACAGGACGACAGCAGTTCAGGGTGCCAAACCTTCAGCGGGTCACCAGTGGTTCCTCGACTCAGCTTCTTGTTGCAGGATACTTGGCTCCTTATCCCTTGTTCAGTGTGAACTCAGGAGATCAACATGGTAGTGGTGTTTTCAGCCTCCTCTTATCCAAAGTTCCCTTTGCGCCAAAATGGAGAGGACCCAATGGGAGACTCACACCATACGTGGACCTATCACGGACTCCCCATATGCCAGTATGCAAATGACATGTAAATCTTTCTTAAAGAGTTGTCCTCTGAAGATATTCACTGCCTGAAGGATTAGTCTTGTGGCATCAAGGACTGGTTGTCGGCTCTTTTACTGAAACCTAAACCCATTAACACTGCCATTGTTCTCCCTTTTGTAGACATTATTTTACTAAATATGATGTGTTTCATTAAACAAGGTGATTTTTGGTTGGCTTTTCATTTAAGAATCTTGTAAACTAATATTAAACGCAACAGACACAAGTGTTATATTATACAATTAAATTAGCGAATGCAAACATGTTTCTGTGTTTATGCAGTCATGTTGCAAAGAATATTACAAACTGTGCACTCATATTTTCATATTTTAGTATTCTGTAAGGGAACATAATGTTATTACAAGTCATATGATAGACTGAGTAAAACATGCTGACAGTTCTACACTTTATTAGATTATCATCACCAGTAAAAAATACACAAAGAAAGCATTTTCCTTTTACATGTATCCTCTAAAAGGTCAATTTCGTTTGAACGTTTGTTAAACCTAAATTATATTTTTTTGCAGCTGCCTTGAGACCAGAAATGCACTTGCCATTTTTTTTTTAAAAAGCAGCCACATTATCAATCACTTTGACTACTTGTAATTGGTTATTTCTAGTGCACTTGATACTCAGAGGTTTCTAAGCACTGACCTGGGGATCGAACCTGTGTTGCTCTGCATTGTCGTGCTTTCAAAGTGAGCATGTTGCCCCAGAGCTATTCTCCTGGCCCAAGCAATTGAAGACTTATTTTGACAGAGCTGTGAGTATCTCGGGCAAAGGCTTGTACCTAAAATTCAGTATTTAGTATTGCAGCCCTTTGTTGGGAGGTTCTGCCATGTCCTTTGGCAGATGCTGTTGCATTATGCAGTGACTTGCAAACATTCTTCTAATATGAATGTGTGACTACATCACTATGTTGTGTGCCATTTTAATAGTATAAAGTAGAGAATACACATTTTTTTTAAAATGTCCAGTAAATGTCCAAGCAACAAGTACACTGTTACATTTATTGTGGTTTGCTAGCAGTGACAAGATGCATCTAAGTGGGTGTCTTTTATAAAGAAAATAAATGATATTAAACAAAACACAAAACAGCCTTGTCTCTGAGATGTCACTCCAACCACAACGTTGGATTGGCAATGGTCAATGGTTTCCCCTGTGCAAGATGGGCATGCACAATCTCACTAACATGGTAGCGTTGAAGTCAATATGCTTTTGCTGCAAGCATGGTGTCACAGCAAACGCACTTCGAGGGTCTGCAAATCTGGTCATTGTTCTGCGGCACTGACAGTAAATAGCCCATTCCACTGTGCAATTGCCAGCGATAAGTGCATATATGGCTCTTTGAGCCAGCCCCCAACATTTCCACAGTGGTTATTCCATGTGCATTTCTATAGTTAGTAAAGCAGAGACGTGGAGTTAGGAAAGAAAACTTTAGCAGAATGTTGAAATGTAAACCACTGAGACAATGCAGTGTCTTCATATCTCTCAGCACAGGTTTTTTTTCCTCTAGTCATCGTTTTACAAGTGGGAGGCCAAAGAGCTGTCAGAATAATGAGGGAAGGCACAAAGGAGCAAATGAAGGGGGGGAGGGTGTTAATGTTCTTAAAGGCAGCGGTGGTGTATGTTACTTTTATTATCGTGTTGTTTATGGTGCGCTCATTTGTAAAAGATTGGTAATTTTAATTTCCCTTCATTAATTTGAATTTCCCTTCATTAACTTTAATCTTCGCCTCCCTACTCCCCCTCAATACTCCTCCTTCTCTCTATCCTTGACTCATATCTCCTTCCCCTCTCCCTTCCTCTCCTACCCACTCTTCTGGCTCCACTCTCGACCTTATCTTCAACTCAACCTACCCCTCTTCTACTGTCTCTAAACTACCTATCTATCTCTCTGACCATGCTTTACTCTCCTTCTCACTCACTCCCCACCCCCTTTCACCTTCTCCTCTACCATCCCCTACCATCTTTTCTCGACGTGACCTTCGTGACTTTAATCCCTCTATCTTTTTCGACACTTGCTCTTCCTTTCTTCCCCCACTCCCCGTTTTCTCCTTGCTTCCGGCCAGTGAAGCTCTATCCACTCTTTCCTCTTCTTTCTCCTCTACTCTTGATCTACTCTACCCCCTCTCCTCTTTCCATCCTATCCGTAAACCCTCTCAACCTTGGCTCTCTCCTCAACTTCTCTCCATGCGTCGTCTCCTTCAAAGTGTCGAGCGACTCTGGCTCAAATTTCCCTCCCTGTCCAACCAAACTTCTTATTTCTCTTACCATTCTCTTTATGACTCATGCCTTGCATCTGCCAAACGTTCATACTACTCTAAACTTCTCCACTCCCAAGGCTCTCACCCTCGCTGTATTTTCCAAACCCTCTCTCGTCTTCTCTCCCCACCTACCCCTGACCCCTCAGCCTCTTCTACCCTTTATCTTTCTGACTTTGCTAACTTCTTCTTCTCTAAGATTCTTTCTCTACGTCAAGAAAATGAACATCTCTTCCTACTGCCCCCTCCCTATTCCCCTTCAACCTGCATGTCTGATTTCTCGCTTGTCTCCCCTTCTGACGTGTCCCTCCTCCTGTCCAAAGCCCATCCTACATCTGTCCCCTACCGATCCTCTCCCCTCCCTTCTTATCCCAGAGATCTACCCTCTTCTTATTCCTTACCTAACCTCCTTCTTCAATACCTGCTTTTCCTCAGATACCTTTCCCACTGCATTTAAGCATGCCACCATCATTCCTATTCTAAAGAAACCCTCTGCTGATCCCCTTCTTACCTCTAACTTCCGTCCAATCTCTCTTCTCCAATTCCTCTCTAAACTACTTGAACGCCTCACCTATTCCCAGCTCTCAGCCTTTGTCACTAATCTTTCTCTCCTACCCCCCTCTCAATCTGGTTTCCAGCCTAAACACTCTCCTGAAACTGCCCTCACTTATATCCTTAACTCCCTTCTCTCCACTCGTTACTCCAAGCAATCATCTGTCCTTATTCTCCTTCATCTTTCTGCTGCTTTTGACCCTGTTGATCACCCCCTACTTCTCAACACTCTTTCTTCCTTTGATTTCAAAGACTCTGTTCTCAACTGGTTCTCATGTTACCTCTTATCCCGCTCATTCGCTGTCTCCTGGGGCAGGCGTTCCTCGCCTACCCTCCCCTTGGAATATGGTGTACCCCAAGGTTCGGGTCTTGTCCCTTTCCTATTCTCCCTCTACACCTCTCTCCTTGCCCCTGTTATATCTTCATTTGGTATTTCTCACCATTTCTATGCTGATGACACCCAACTCTTCCTTTCTTTCTCCTCCTTCTCCTCTGACCTCCATCTTTAACTCTCTTCCTGTCTTACTGCCATTAAAAACTGGATGTCAACCCGCTTTCTTTCTCTCAATACTGATAAGACTCAAGTCTTATTCTTTCCCTCCAACACTCTTCCCCCTCCCTCTCCTCCACCTTTCATTCACTTTCCCCCCACTAATTTTACTATTTCTGCCCACGCCCGCAACTTAGGCGTTCACTTTGACTCTCCCCTCTTTTTCCCACCATATTTCTCTTACCTCTCGTGCCTGTCGCTACCACCTCTTCAATATTTGCAAAGTCCGCTCCACCCTTACCTTCCATGCAACTAAACTCTTAATCTCCTCCCTTATCTTCTCTCACCTCTTCTATTGCTCCTCCCTATTCCTTGGACTACCTGCTTCTCATCTTGACCCTCTCAAATCTATCTACCACTCAGCTGTCCGTACCCTCTGTCTCCTTGCCCCGCATGACTCCACTTCTTTTTCACTTTCCTCCCTTAGCTGGCTTCCCTTCCACTCCCAACTTAAATTTAATTTCCTCTGTCTAGTCTTTAAGTCTCTCCATGGCCTAGCCCCCCCTATCTCTCCTCTCTTTCTATAATCCCTCCTGCCTCCTCTGTTCAGCCGACCACTTCCTTCTCACCGTCCCCCCTCCCCATGTGCTTCCTCCCATTAACGCTCCTTTCTGCTCCTAGCCCCCCTGCACTGGAATGCCTTACCTCTCTCAATCCGCTCCATTCCTACCTTTTCCTCCTTCCGCTCTTCCCTGAAATCTCTCCTTCTCCATTCCCCACTTTGAAACCTTCCCCACCTGTCATTCCCTCCCCTTCCCTTGATTCTTCCCTATGATCCTCTCTTCCCTCCCCCTTCCCCTTATCCTCCCTCATTTTCACCCTATTTCCCTCCTGTTTCCTCCCTCCTCCTTACTTACTCCTTTTCCCACTCCCCCCAGGGACGTCATTTCACCAAAATGCCAGGGGTAGCGGAAGTGACATCACATGACCCTTGACCCCTGAAGACATCACAGGAAGTGATGTTATTTGACCCCACCCCAAAGTGATATCGCAGGAAGTGATGGAACACAACCTTTCACCCGTTGACAAAACAGGAAGTGGCATCACATTGCATTATACACTACGAAAAATATGGGCACGATATCACTATAATGTGATGTACATTTCATACAAGAATGGATCGCCATATGTATTGTTAAGATCAGTGTGAAAGTGTTAGACTTGTGGCACTCTTGTTCTTATTTTTCTTCTTTTTTAAGGGGCCTGAACAAGAAAGCCAGCAACTCCAGAAGTAAAGAGCCACATGGTGCTGGCCACAGCCCAGGAGCTTGCATTAAAAAAAAAAAGTGTTTTTTTTTTTAGAGGTCGCAAGAGAGACCTCAGCGTTCGCAGTTGCGACCTCTGGCGACTCCTAAATGACGTCCCTGACTCCCCCCTTCAGATTAATTGCTCTACTAACTGTTTTTTACTGGTTCGATTCATGATTGTAAATTGCTTCTACTGTTATATAGTCTATGTATATTGTTGGTTAATGTAAAGCGCTTTGTATGAAAGCGCTATTTAAACTAAATAAATACAAATACAAATACAAATACAAAATTAAAGTCTAACGTATATATAAAGCAGCACATGTGTGGCATGCATGTGTTGTGCCGTGTGCTCCCAAAGGGCTGGCTTAGTGAACTAGCCCTGCCATTTTGATCCAATCTACAAGTCTGTGGGCATCAGTCAACAATCAAAGCAAAGATTGCGAAGGGATTCTCTGTGGTAGCAGCAGGTATTATTGAGACATGTTCCTTCTTATGGTGCAGGGGCAGCATGCAGCTTTAGTGTTTCAATTCACTGCAATGCAATTCTGCAGTCAGAGATATCCATTGTTGATGTTTAGAAAACACTTTAATCACAATTTTCTGATAATGACACACAGGTCGGAATTAAAAGAAATGACAGACTCACGGAGCAAGGATATAACGACATGCATCACCACTGTTAGTCCTTTGGGTGCCATTGCGACACGCTTATTCGTGGGAAGGGGCAGTAAACCCACTGTCCTCCAACTCCCCAAGCACAGCCGCCGTGCAAAATGTTTCTCTGTGTTGTTCCACAGCACTCTGAGGCCTCAATGGGGCGAGCACGCAAAAGGTTGGTTTCAGAAACAATAGAAAAAAGGACAAGTGACCATGACCGCCAGGAACATAGTGGAAACATTAGAAGGTGACAGTGATTATCGGCTGTATCCCCCAGGAAAGGCCATCTGCATAGGAGCCCCTTTACTTTCAGGGGGACTTTTTTATTTGTGCTGCGGCATCAGCACCCCCTGGGAAAACGAGAAGTCGCTGATCCTGTTTACTGGATACAAAAAAAGAAGGAAAATACAAACCAAAGTTGCAGAAATTAAATATATAAAATACAGACGCAAAAATGTCCAAATAATAAATAGCGAAATAGCATACATTCTGAAGTCTACATATGTAAGCAGAGCCAAATGTCAGCACCAGTGGACATGCGTTCTTAGATCTTTCCCATAGGCACACAATGGTAAAATCTCTTTCCACTGTAGGCGGCCTAATCTCTACTGTGATTTTCTTCCATTTTATACCTCCCATCAAGTAACGCTTTCCAAACCCAAATGCTGAGAGCAGCCCACTCAGTGACAATGTGTTCCAACACAAAAACAGCATGCCTGGCTAATGAGTTGCAGCTCTAGGCAAAGCCACTAATGGGCATCCTTACTGTATGTACTGTACACGCTCTTCAAACATTACAAAAGCAGATTGCATCAGTAAGGCTGATAACTATGTGTCTTGTTTCCGCATAAAACTATTTAACATGTAAATTGTCATTATCTCTCTTACTGCTCATTAAGGTTGCTGTGTGGCTTTGCAAAGCGCGGCGGGGGCATGAGCTAGCACACACGGTGCCTCGTGGGGCAGCCAGAAACATGAATCTTTTGTTTACAGTCATGTTAAATATTTGTTAAAGGGGAAGCGGAAGTATGTGTGGTTTACTAACCAAGTTGCAGAGTCCCAAAGAGCCAGATCCGGATTCTAATTCCTAAGCGCCCATTTTTCCACACACTGTGCTTCTGCGGCTGAGCTTTTTACAGCAGGAACCATCGTCGCAAGACCAAAACTTTAGGCAGGGGCCGTGGCGGGGAGCTGACACTTCAAATGTTGGGGGAGCAGCTAGGTTTAGATGCTATGTGGGGGCCAGGGAACACTTACTTGTGGTGGGTCATTTTTAGTGCTGCAAATAGAATTTTTTTACTGGGGCATCCCACAAGTGCCCTGAGGGGAGAGGGCGTGTGTGGCGGTTCGTGGGTTGAGGGGCAGGGATGGACTAGCAGTGAAACTCTGCTGTAAGAAAATGTTTAAAATAATGGTTTGAAATGGCACAATTTTACAAAATCTTTCATGAGGTTTCTGTCCAAACTCTGTGGGGGCTAGTACTGCTTTACAGACTGTACAGGCTGCTCCACCCAACTGTACAGTTTGGACCACCTGGCTATACCTCACTGACCTCTAGGCCTTGATGAACGAGACAAAGTATACACATCTGTTAATGCATGTACTACAGTACTGCATGTTTCACGTGTGGGGTACTGTGGATTCAGCACATGAATCACTAATGTTTAGGCTCGCATCTAACGGATCTACGTGATCCGACCGCGGCTGATTTTCCCTTGGCTGGAAAGTTTGCATGTGAAATGTACGAACCACAAAAGGTTCGTACATTTCCCATGCGAACACACGTTCAAAACCCCTACATACGCACACACCCCAACCACACCCACGACACACCCACGACACACCCGCCACCCACTCAACACACCCCCAACATAAACAAACCCTACTTACCTTCTCTTCACGTTGTGTCCCTGCGGCACCAGTTCCCTTTCACTTCCGTGATCGGGAACTGGTGCTGCAGGGTCCTTTTCTTTTCTTTTTTTTTTCAGGAGCTGCAGGGTCCCCCCCCCCCGCAATCCCAGCTCACTATACTGTGTGGTATAGTGAGCGGGGTGTTTCAGGGTCACCCCTGCACCCCCTGTTTTTTTTTGGGGGGGGTTTCGGGTGTGCTGCGGGGTGACTCCCACAACACCCCGCTCACTATACCACACTGTATAGTGAGCATAGTGTTGCGGGGGACACCCCCGCAACCCCCTTTCTTTTTTAATTATTTTTTTTAAGGGTGTGCTGCGGGAGTGTGCCCCGCAACACCCCGCTCACTATACCACACAGTATAGTGAGCGGGGTGTTGCGGGGGACACTCCCACAGTCTTTTTATTAATACTTACCTAAAATGCTTCCACCAAAGGTTCGAACTTTTGGTGTTCGAACCTTTGGTGGTTGCATTTTTCTGACTTTTTGTACGGTCGGACCTTTTTTTTCGGTCCGATCGTACAATTCCCGTCCAACACTTAGGGATGAGAAGATATGTGGCCAAGCGCCAAAGTTTGTGACTGGTTGCAAGCACCCGTGGCACCACTTAATTGAAGCAGGTGATCTTGGAAAAACCTTGCAGCACTAGGCCTTATCTGTCAAAAAAGGCTCTAGAAGACATGCTTTGCTCCCTACATACCTAGAAGGCCCTGGCAGAGCTACAGAGAGAGCCTGTGAGACTGAGGGCCACAGACAATCAGACCCTAGTTCTGCGACTTCATACTTGCTCAAAAAGGAACGTTTTAAGTGACTGCTTCCAGCTTAGGAAAACTGTTCTGAGCTTTCCTTGTCTCCATTACATGCAAAACACTATATAAATTGTTGTGCATGTGCATTCATGCATGACATGGGGCAGATTAAGATGTGGCTGCCTACATCGTGCCTTTCAGTCTGGTGCAATATTCTTCAATACAGGACTTTGCAGGGTGGTAGCGATGTGGTGCATATCATACAGAGAATATGTGACTTAATGCAAATGCAGTTTGTGATTTCCATGGTTGACTTATTATTGAGTTTGCATAAAAGCATGAGAGGCAGAGTCATGAACATTTGCCAGGGATATGGGAAGAGAGGTTGCTGTCCTAGAGACTGGGGAGGTTGTTATCCCCTGGTCCTGTTCCTGCGCTAATCTTCAGCGAATTAGTCAAGAGTAGCATCGGAAGTGCCATCAAACGTGGCTGTTGGGCTTGAAAGGCTGCGTGACTGCCTTCTACTTGCAACGTGACCTGCTGCCTTTGGACATGGCCATCCGCAAGCGGAAGTTTCCCCTTTGCTGCAACACGGCCTTGGACCTTTACAAGTAATAGTATTTTCTTGCTGGACTCTATTGACTAACAACGCGGCTTCACTGTGGTCTTGTGTGTATTCCTGTTAGCGTTTCCTCCCGTTTGTTCTTTGCATGTGTTTGTTTTATTTTTCAGCTTCGCATCCCACGCCCGCCCCTCTGCCCACCCAGAATTGAGTGTCATCCACTATATCAGTAGGGTGCGCGCGTCGCGCGCGCATCGGAAGTGCCATCACAAGTGGCGAGGGGTGAAGGTGTTCCTAATTTCATTTATTGTTTGTTTACCTATGCCAGGTTTTACTTAGCAGATTATTATTTTTACCTCTGTGAAATCAAACCCATAAAGCAGATGGGTGTTCTCATCGTAGTAGATTAGGATTGTCTACTTTAAATGTGTTTTACCGTGCCTTCCTTTGTTTTGCTGTTACAAAATGGAAATCACACTAAGAAATGGGAAGCGCCTTCGCAAGCTTCCAAAAAAGCGCCTAGCAGCAAACTTATTGTTCCACCCAATCTCCCCAAGAATGTGCAATTAATCGGCAAAAACTCGTTCCTATCTGTATCAATGCAAGATGAAATTTCCTTAGTTTCTAACGACATTCCCATGTCACTGCATAATTCTCCAGTAAAAAAATAATTGTCACCTTACTTACATGCAGAGGCAAATCAAGCCACATTGAATTTGCCGTTTTCACTAAAAGTAGCCAACGAACCCGAAGCACAGTCTGTCACGGATGTACTGACAGACACTCAGAATTTGGAAAAGTTGTCTCATGATGCCACATTTGTTCCTATATCTGATACGTCCATGCTAGCACCTGGTATAATGGCAGCGCTGGATAGACGGATAAGTCTTTCACTCGGTCCATCTACCCCAGTCTCCAACTCAGGCGTATTTCGCGAACAAGTGCACTTTCATCCAGTATCACTACCTCACCCTTCCAGTCTGCCCTTACCTACTAGCACGACTGTTCCTTCCTTTCCATTTTCGCCCTCTCGTATATCTGTAAGCTCCCCAACAAGGGAACTCTTTGCATCACAGGATAAACACTCCCCGGCCAACATTGAGCTCGATCCCATCATTAAACATTTAGAAAGAGAATCTTTGCCAGATCCTAATCTGGCACATTCTCCCGTGTTGTCTATCCCTCTGGAAGAGGACTCTCCTCACTTACTGGAATTGGAGATGCATAACTTTCCAGTACTCACCAGAATCCTCAATTTGTTGGATAGAGGTCACAAATATACCCACACTCTCTTAAAGGACATGCAAGAAATTATCTCACTCAACACAGAAAAGCTCTCCAAATTAGAAGGCTTTATTCTTGCCCAGGAAGCGTGCCATAAATTTCACTTAGCATGTCCGGAAAGAACTGTCTCATTATTACGGAAAGACATACCTTTAACAGTGCCTCATGCAGCTTTGTCTACTAAGGACACCCAGACCTTCGACGATCTCCTGTTGGCAAATGGTATCCCCACTACCTTTGCGAATCTGATATGCCAGTCCAATACTCCAGTAGAAATCTTGCCTCAGTCCTCCCCCATAGATCTTTTGGCAGTTGCAAAATTGCAACATGAAAGGCTCCTGCAGGTGGAACGGGTTCTCTATAATGCAAAACTGGTTCCTCCCGCTTTCCTGACTGACCCTTCCTTGGTCCCTGAAGCAGTTCATTACGATAATTCTCCTGACAGTCCATCCACAATCACAGACCTACTAGATCAGGAGTCAGCAGACCTCGCAGTACACACTGACTCGCTAAGAACAGAAGAACCTGTATCAAACTTTTATCATATGTCTCGTAGAACTAAGAAAGCTTATCAAAAAGCTTTAAAAAGTAGACATAGAGCAAAAACAAACAAAAATGTGTCCGATAAGGAAACCAAGCTTCGTTCTCTTTCTAATAAGACTGCAAAACTAAATACTACCAAATCTGGTTCCGAAAAAGACGGTCAGCTTAATTCTGAAGAACAGCCCTTCAATCTTAGTTCACTGAATGAAGAAAGCAAAAAAGTATTACAAATCTAATCAAAACAAGCCGTGCAGGCTTCCTTATCTTCCAATACAAGCACTGTCTTCCATCTGATACCACATACCAACAATGTGGAAGTTGGGCCTGAAAAGAGTTCTGACCCATCCTCGGTGCTTGTGAACCTCACAAGTGAACTACCAACTACGTTGGTGCAAGCAAACATGAGTACTTACTTTCCTGTACTGGAGAACAAAAAAACCTCTATGATGACACAAACCGCAACTCCTGAATTGCCCAATATGGTGGCAGCTTTACCTGGCCCTTCTTCCGTGCAGGCAGTTGTTCACTTTTCTTCACCACCCATTGTGTCTGCACACTTTATCTCTCAGCCCTCCGCTAGTGCCCCCTTAGCTTCTATTGAGATCCAATGTAAACAGAATTCCAATGATAACATCCCTATACATGATCCTCCAAGAGGGCCCGTTGCTATGTCCTCTCAAGATCTTGACACAGCCAAAGCTGAGACTTCTTCTATTCCTACATCGACTTCATTTCCTTTGGTAATAAAGAATGCAAGCCTTTTGTCCTTCTTGGAAATTCCTAGTGAAATGCAAACGACCATTAGATGGATCAGTAATTCTCAACATAATGGCTCGGCACGTATGAATCGTGCCTTTTTAATGAATGCTGTCTACAAAATTCCTTCCCTGCGGAACTTAACGTCCCTGGATGCAGAGTGGATACGGCTTGCTAACACTAATAACAATTGCATGCTCTGCAAAGTGCAATCCTCAATCATAGCAAAATTGCTGTGGGAGTTTAAAACTGACCTTGCCTTATTGGGGCTAGAAATACAGGTCTTCTCTTCTCTTGAGGCAGCATGGTCATTCTTGGAATTTCAACCTCCAATTATACCTAGATGCCCTATTGAAAAAGAGCCACCTTCTAAAGGGAGTGATAATTCTCAGATATTAGTGCAATTGGCTTCCCTCACAACAGCACTTAATGGCGTACTAGCTTAGAACTATTTATGAAAACAGTGGCTGCTAACACTCAAACTGTAGCCCCATCATAATTGAATGAATTGTGTATCTACTCGTGGAACTGTTGTGGGCTAAAAAACCTTAAAACATGGTTTCACTATATGCTGTACAAACAGCGCCCCCTATTCTTCTCATTCAAGAAACTATGAGTCTAAATGATATCCAATTTGATGGCTTTAATTCGTTTTGTCATCCAGCAGTACAGAAGAATGTCGGGAGACCTTCAGGAGGTTTAGCAATTTTTCTTAATAATAACACGCGCTTCACAGTCAATTACACTACTGCTCCTAACTCGTTCCTCCTTGTCCACCTAAGTCTCGACATTCCACCTTGTAAAAATCTTGTCCTCATTTTGCTTTATTGGAATCCTGTTGCATTACCTATTAAAACAGCTATTCACACACTCCATGCTACACTTATTAAGATACGTATACGCAATCCGTATGCAGAATTTCTAATAGGGGGCGACTTTAACGCCTCACTTTACCCGTCACTACTTCTAGATCCTAAAATACCTGTGTCCATGCACAATAAGCGCTCACTTTTGAATGGGAATATTTGGACCCGCTTTCTGAAAGATTGGGACTTACACATTGAACCTTCTAAAAATCCATTAACTTTCTATACATGGCAGCAAGGCTCTGCCTCATCCACGATTGACTTTATAGTTGCCTCACGAAACCTATCGGGATTACTTTTGCCAATCATGATGCATTCCTCTCAGCTCAGTGATCATATTCCCATTAGTTCAGCCCTGAGGCTGGATGTCAAAAAATTCTCTTTATCACCAGATCTAGCTTTAGTCCAAGTAGATCGTGCAATGCTTTCCATCCATTGAAATGTCTCCACATGTAGACGTATAACCTTTCTAGTTAACCGTGATCTCTGGTCACACTTGTATGAAGACGCTTGTCCTCCTGAAAAAATCCTAGAATGGAATCTTAACATGATAAAATCACATCTTGCCTCCTTTGTTTCCTTGGCTAAATATTCTTCATATGGCTCTACTACTTGTTTGCCCTTCTCTGCTGCTATTGCTTGCTTAAAAACTAGGAGAAATGCTGAACCAAGACAATTAAAGAAGAGTATACATCTATTGGATCGAGAGACTTACATCAGCTCTATGAAATCTTCCTTACAGAAATATAAAAATGACGGGAAAAGATTACGCTTCTTAATATCGCTGGAAGTCAACCAAAAAATGGTACGCAACATATGTAACTGTAACACTGGAGGTATTTGGAAGCATTTATGCACCGCAAATGGCTTAGTACTCGCCTCTTTGGATTCTGCCATTGATGGTGCTACATGGTCTTCCTTCTTCGAGCAGAAATATTCTTTGCCTTCAGCCTTTATTCCGTTTGAGATCTTGAACATAACTCATCAAATTCCTGATTTGTGTCCATGATCCCATGCAGACACTGTCTTTGCTATTAACAAGCTTAAACCATCGAAATGTGCAGGCCCCGATGGCTTGCCCCCATGTGTGATTAAGGATAATCCCTTTTTTTGGGCAAGCATTTTTCTAAAACTTTATCACTCCATCTTTAAAACTAAAACAATTCCGACCTCATGGTCGACATCTATCATTATACCTCTACATAAAAAAGGTCCATTGAATGACCCTCTCAATTTCCGCCCCATCGTGCTAATTGATGTGGCTGCTAAAGTCTTTGCACTACTGATTCTCCATGATGTAGATGCCTTTATAACAGACCATTTGATTCTTAGCAAAGCGCAGGTAGGATTTTGTAAATCCATGGGGACGCAATTAAATGCCACAGTTTTGGCCCATCTTACATCTTCATCTCATTCTTCCACCTGTGGTCCCATCTTCATGGCCGCTCTGGATCTCTTGTCCGCTTTTGACAGCGTGATAAGAGGAATACAATGGCACAAAATGTTGGACTATACATTTCCTCCCCATTTGTTTGCACTCATAGCCTTATCACACCATAATACCAACTTTAAGGTGCAGATCACACAAGAAGGCCTATTGACTGAGCCAATTCCCACGGCGATCGGGGTCAAACAGGGGTCCAACCTCACAGCTGTATTATTTAACCTTTACTTCGCTGACATCGACCGCAGCTGGGATTTCACTAAATCATTTGCTGTTCGTCTAGGCAATCTGCACCTCTCTTGGCTGGCTTACGCAGATGATGTCCTTCTTTTTGATCGTACACAAGCAGGTCTTCAGAACAAGCTTAAAAGCTTCTTTCATTATTGTACCGAAAACAACTTATCTGTGAATTCCATGAAATCTAAGATCGTAATACTATCCTCGCGCAACAAATTGCGCACATTTCGTTGGTCCATTAATCTAATAGAAATTCATTTGAATTCTACTCTTCGAAAGTGTAGGCTGTCATTCTTTATGGGATGGACCTTTGCCTCATTGATTTGGACCCCTTCCTTAACAAGCTCCAAGGGAAAATTTGGAAAAACACTCTTGGCCTTCCCAACTATCTCCCAAATGTATTGGTGTGACATTAACTAGGGCATAATTCTCTGGCATCTCGTTTTAATTGGAGAATGCTAAATACTTTCACGAAAATGTTATTTCCGCCCTCGAATTCTTTGTATGAGGATTTCTCCATCATGGTCCACAAATCCCAGCCTGTCTCAATTGCTCTTTTCCAAAAACGAATGCTTAAATAATTGGAACAAATTAAGTTATTACCAGCAGATCTGCAATGGAAGATGGATCTTGCCAAGAAAATATTATTTTTGAATGATTGGGCTGCAACCTCCGACCTAATCTCTACATACTCTTCTTTTTCTGAATACAACATCGTTAGGACCAGCCAACGCCCACGCCTTCCATACCTGATATTATGTCTTTTGATACATCATGTTGCTTTAGTTGTAATGCAGTTGCTGAAGAAACCTTAAAACATCTTTTCCTTTTCTGGCCACTTTTTGAACAGATTACAAACCCTGAAAGATTTCCAAAATGTAAATACATCTTCTGGACGGAATTTAATATGGGCCAGGTGCATGTGGGGAACAAACAATGCCATAATATTGGCAACTGTTAGATTCTTACAGCTCATAGAAGCGGATCTCCTTGTTATGCCGGCATAAACAATTAAGATATAAACAATGCTGCAAATATTCATCTAATTATGAATTCTTTTTCTCCTGCTTCCTATAATAATGTGAAAGTCATATTGTATATGTAAAAGCATTTATTTTCTTTCTTTTCTCCTTATCTAAGAAGAATTATTGTTTGATTTACTTTTTTCTTTTCCTTATCATTCTGTAGAAGAATGATGTGTGTTAATACTGATTTTAACTTGTATGTTCCTTTCTATCTTATGCATTTTTAATCTTGTTGTTAAAGATGTTTTATTCTATCTTTTTCTTGTTTGTAAAGGTGCGTAAGCATCAAATACAATTTTTAAAATTGTTTTAAAGTCAAGTGTATACATAGGTGTATGGCATCCATCCAAATGCTTCAGTGAGTGGTTGGACACCCACCCCCCCTTCCCCACCCTCCCTTAGGCATAGTTGAGGCTGGACCTCAAACACAAATGTTTTGCTAGAGTATAGATCTACCAGAATTTGAACCAGGTCATGAAAGTGTCAAAGCACATGTCCCATACCAGGATTCTGCTTTCCAGGGAATATTTCACTACAGATTGCTGGCAGACTATAACAGATGAGCACTTTAAGTCCTTGAAATTGTATCTGAACATCTCTCAAGTTATGTTTTGAAAGTCCAGTGCTTATTTGTCGTGTGCACTCACTTCTACTGGAGTAGGCCATTTGAATGACGCTTCACTTCAAGATATGGTAAAATCCTGTATGTATGTCAATGAATCCCCATCCCATTTTCTAGGACTTGTGCCCTGCTGATTTTATTAACACGTGAAGACCTTTGAAACTGCTCACTCTCACTGCCTCAGACCTTGCCAGTAAATAGGCTTTGCTGCAATCTCACTGTAAGGCAATCCCGCAGTCGGGGCAGTTCTCCCTGTCTTCCCCGGCCCCAGATCCTGCCCTGGCATCCTTTGACATGCGGTCACAGTAGGAGACATTCTTTGGGTATGTAATTCACTGCATGGTTTAAAATTAATAAAATCACTCTCTTTTGATTTTTAAAATAATTCCTGTGTCTAGCTTTTGAAATAAAAACATATTCCTAGCTTGGCAAACATGGACAAATATTTTTCCCCAAAAGCATGTGGCCTTTTTTACGCCAACTTGAGGCCATGATATGGTGGAAATTATTATATTATATCCCAAAATGTGTTCCATTAGAATTACTAACATATGAACTCGGTCTACATTCACTTACTAGCATTATGTTTAACGAAAAATTGGCTCTATTAAGAAATTGTCTGGCTGCCAAAAGCAGTTCAATTTATTTTCATTTGAATCAAATAAAAACGGGCATTTTCATGTGTAACTTAAAGTTGGACTGTGAGAAAAAACTATTCGAATTGGGCTTGTCTGTAAATACACTTCTTAGGTTTCAAGAGAAGGTCAAGGAGATAGTTAATGCTTATAATTGGCTGGAAAATAATGTAGTTTTGTTAAATTCTAAGCTCTACTGCGAAAGTGTGTCATACTGGAAATGTTTCCTTTATCCGGAAGAGTGTCTGAAGAAATATCCATTAAGAGAATTTAGAAATTCGTATATGCGCTTTAGTTTTAACGTTTTAAGCACAAATGAGATTTTGCTTATCCGTGGGTTGGGTATTAGTGAGAATGATGAATGTCGATTCTTTAATTCAAAGGGTGTAGGCGAATCCTTGAATCATTTATTACTGGAATGTCCTACACTTTTGGAAAGGAGACTCGAAAGTTTTTCATTGTTTGTAATGAACACAGCCTGGGTTGATAGAAACCAACTCTGGTATGATATGCTTCCTGGCTCCTCTAATGCCTTGAAAATGAAAGTTAATGAGTTTTTAAATATACGTGTTTGCTAACATGACAAGGGTTGCAGGTTGAGATAAGGAATATGCTTAGCAATGAAGTTTTGTCTTTTGTGCAAAGCTTGTCTGGTGTTTACAAATAATTGTGGATTAGGTCTTTTAAGTTGTGAAGCAAATAGGAAGTGATGTAAATGGCTATAGTCCTGCTAAAGGTTCTAGGTTTCTATGTGGGTAACACAATTTGTGCTTTTTTTTGCTTGAAAAGGGCTTCAAAAGATCATGTGGTAATGTGGATATGACCAGGAAAGTGGAAATAGCTCTCTTCTGTTTCTTTCTCTTTTACTCTTTTTTATGTAAATGTATATGAAATTGTGAAATCAATGTTTTAATGGAATTTGTTTCTCTTACGGTATATATTTTTGTAAAGGTTTGAATAAACCAAAACCAACAAAGAAAAAAAAAACATGGACAAATATGTACACCAACAAAGAAAAGCAGTTGTGAAAATGCTTCAAAAGCAACTGTTAACTTCGGCTAGCAAAACACAGCCACCATTTTCTTTGCAATGAATTCGACCGTGAGATTCTGTCAATTGGATAAAACTGCTGCAAACAAAATTCCTCCTTTGGAACATTCATATATGTTGAAGTGCTCGAGCTGGAGACTGGCTGAGCCACTTAATTAAAGTGTGTGCTCCAGACATGGGCAAATCCATTAGTTGCATTCAGTGAAGCTGATTATGAGGTTCTTAGCAATCTCTGCACTCAACGTAACCGGTGAACCAAGAGGTTGATGCCTGACCGCGTTATACCCCCATGTACCACACGAAACATTGGTTGAGTGTTGGCAATAAAATGCAGTGGGATTTTTTTATTGCACATCATTATGTAATAACACACCAAGCAATCAAATTCATAATAACAACATATAATCTGTACTTTTGGGCACGGGGTCCAGAGGTTGCGCCCTCAGGCCTGTGCCGCCTTCTTGGTCCCACGATGATGCGGGCCCCTTACGTTGCCCTTTTATCTGTTTTCCTTCTTTTTTCTCCCTTTTTCTTGAGTGGGAGGGTCTTTGGGAAAAGAAAAAGCAAACTGCGTATGGAGGATACTTGTTTGGTGCTCCGTGCAGAGTCCCAAACTGATTCTGTTATCTGGCTGCTCCTGCAGCCCATTATATTGGCCCAGGGACACGCCCTGGGCTTTGTGCGCCTGTGTGGGGGCTGTATCCAGCCCCGGCGGGCTGGCACCGACAGCATTTTGCACCTTGGTGTGCTTCTTTGTTCCTACCTGAGGTTTCCTGCTTCCCTCCCCCTGGGTGCTTCGCACCTCTTTGCTGACCTGCAAAAAGGTGTTACTCCCCTCTAGCCCCTCATCCTGCCTGGCTCCATGAGTATGAGGGGCTAGGGGAGGAGAGGGAGTTGTGGTTTTTGTTTTCCCTGGCCTAGCCTCTGCCAGCCATTTTGCTATTTGCCCTGCTCCCTCTCCTTACTTATCCTGCCTTCCTTGGGGCACAGGTTACTGGCCCCCACTTATTTAGCTGTGGGTTCCCAGACCGCCGCGCTGGCTATTCTGCGAGGCTCCTGCACCTTTGCAAACAGCCCCTAAGTGGGGGCTGCCCTTAGCGGGGATGCCCAGTTGGCCTAACCTATACTAAAAAGGAGGGGGCGGGCTCTGCACTCACCTCTGCAGTAGGGTATGGTGGGACGGGTAGCTGCGTCATCAGGGGGTGACGCTGGGGGAGCCACGGCCAATGCTGTCACAGTGTGTCAGGTCATTCACCAAACGCATACAAAAATCCCATAGGTTACTGAGCCACACCATCAGCTTCATTCCTACTAGTCAGCTGTGTGTTTCTGTATGGCGCAGAGTCTGCAGTGCAACAACAAACGGATGTGTGTCTCCCTCTCCGCGGTGAAGCAGATGGTGTAAGGGCCCATCTGTCCCGCACCCACAACGATTATTGACTATATTCTTTAATCACCAAACCCTCAGCTTTGCTCCGAGAGACAGAGACTCCCTCATTAAAGCACAGCCATGCGTTGCTGCACTGCAAGGGCTTAACTTTGCAGCACTGTGCAACAACACACGGCATGCACTCAGTGATGCGGTTGTTGAGGGGGGAGGGTGATGGTCAGGGCTTTAAGTGGGCTGGGGCCAGCCGGGGACAAGCCGCAGCAGGCTTTGAAATATCGTTCTGAGGCAGGGCCTTGCTGGGTCTCACTAATCTCCTCTGGAGCCCGGCGGCTAGAGGAAAGGCTTTTTTCTAAAGCCTGAAGCTCTCACTCATGTGCGAGATCTTCATACTTGGGAAATAAATGCCTTTCACCCATAATGGTGGCGCGGGCACCTACGAGACATCCCTTCAAGCAAGAGATGCCCGTGGGCCGGCGCCACCATTAAGGAGAGAAAAGTGAAGCGCTGGAAGCACAGGCTTTTTTTTCAAAATACTAAAGCTCACACAAATGAGCGGGAGCTTTAGGATTTTGAAAAATAGGCCTCTGCTTTCAGCGGCCTCACCTTCTTAGCCTTAATGGTGACGCTGCTCCCCCACCCCAGCCTGCAAGGTGCAGCTCCACCATTAAGGCTGAAAAGGCGAGGCGCTGTCCCCTGCCAGGCAAGCTTTTAGAAAGTAAATGCTGAGATCAGCACCCTCTACCCCACGAGGGAGAGGGTGCTGATCTCTACAGAAGGCTGCCTGGCAGGGTTGCCTGTAGCCCACTGAGCCGGGCTCATCAATGGGGCGTGGCCTACCCCCCCCCGCCGTTAGGCCACGCTCCCTTAATGAGACCCGGCTCATTTTTTGTCCCATTTAAGGCACTAGTTGTGGTAGAACAGCGGATCCTCAGCATGGTTGCTGCTTTGTCCTGTACTTTTGAGACACAACGGCGGCACTCTCTTCATGGCGGGTGGACTGGGAGCACTGCAGTGCAATGTACCCGGGCCAGCCGAGAGCCCTTGAACTGTATGACACAGGGAGAAGGGGTAGAGTCAAGAAAAGCATGGCACTCCCAGTGCCAATCTCTGTGGACCCCCCTCTACAGAGCAGTGTATTTCCCTCTGGGCTAAGGGCAGAGGCAGGTTGGATCCGAGATCCGGCGAGACATAATTTGCTTGGTCTCAGACCGGGCAAAATCCAGCCCCATGATCAGCGCTGGGCATGTTGGAAACTAGTGTCAAGTTACCAGCAATGGTGCATTGAAAAGCATGCCAGGCAAATGACACTGCCTGTAAACATGATAGGATTGGAGGACAAAATACAGATTTCTATTGGCACCTTCCAGCAGGTTAATGCTGTGGTTGTGATGTGGTTGGCCCTGCAAGTCAGCTGCATTGTACCAGAATCCCATTCAAGCTGGAGTGTCGCTATGTTGTAGTGTCTTTGTGATGTCAGCAGAGAGGCTCCAGGCAACTCACTGCAAATTGTGGGCCCCGCAGTTGTGCCACGACATGGTGTCATATGACACAGTATGACTTAGTCTAATATCACATAATAAAGTATGACAAGTCCTAAAGGCTGGAGCAAGAATGTTTTGAATGGCTATAACAAATGTGATCAGCTCCAAGTCCCAGAATGCAAACCATGCACCACCCTGACATGCAAGTGGAGACATTCTAATTACTTAACTCAAAGCAGACTTCTTGTCGTCAATAATGTGTTATATGGGTTTTGTCTGCAGCGTGCCTGAATGGCGTGCCTTTTATTTAAAATTTAACTACTTGTGACTCACAGTGATTGTCTTGCAAGCAGGCACATCGTTTTAGGAAATTGAAGATGGGTGGGAGCTCTCAGTTGGACATGCCTGGCACGGTTTCAGTTGCCGAACTATGTATGTATTTTTGCATAAGAAAAGCACTGCTACAAAAATGAAACGTGTCACAGTAGCACAGCCTCAGACGGTTCCATGTAATAATGTCCCATCAAAAATATCGCCATGCAAAAATATCGTCCAAAAATGGCCGTTTTTTGTGGGGACATTATTGCATGGAACAATCGGGGGACACCCCTGCAGCCCCCAAACACTTTTTTTTGTTGTTGCTGCCCCTGTCCCTATATATATATGGTCACCCATATAATATCGCCACCACCTTTTCCCGGCGATATTATGTACGGCGACCATATATATGGGGATAATATTGCCTGATACTCCTCAGACACCATTTATCATTTGCTTCCTGTCCTGCGCGGGACAGCTCTCTAGGTGAACGAAGTCGGGCCGCGAATTTCATGAGGTCTAAGGCCCTATTTGCCCAATGGCCTATAAACGGCACTCTCCGACTCACTCACCCATTGATTCACTCACTCTTTCACTTGCACGCACATCACTGTATGTCCCTAATGAGTATTTCACAGCCTCACGTTGTTTGAAGCAGAAGATAAGCATGCAAACTAGGTCTTCAGGATTTGGCATTCGGCGTGATCTTCTGACGTATATCTGCAAGAGGATTGCACTATTGAAAAGGGTATATTAGTTTCCTGAGCCGAATGCAATGAAGTTCCAACGAGAGACACCCATGATGGGTAGTGTTCACTGGCTAGACATGGAGAGACAGAAGCTAAACACATCTAGTTGTTTGAGTCGTTTCATGGGAGTATCAAACAGTATGGAGGGAGGTTCGCCATTTTGTGATGAAGTACAGGGTTGAGTGTACCAATACAACAAAAAAAAGACTTGAGGTGGGCTATCCTAAAGTCTACCAAATGTTTGACTGAGAGTAAATGAGGGGATATAGCATGTGAGGTGGGGTGGACGTTATCAGAGAATCAACGTTCTATGGTTTCCAACGGCCTGCAGTTTGCTAATACTTTCAGATTAAAGTGAGTATAAACAGTATGGCAGTAGGTGAATTATAATTTGTCTTTCAGAGAAATCCCATAGTAATCCCTTATTTTGGTAAAGGTGGTGTGGGACAGTGTTCATATTGTTAGACTTGGGTGAAAACACACATTTCTCAAATATTTATTGCCATCCGCTACAGCCTCCTAAGCATTTCAGAAATAAATTAATTAAGCGGGTCCACTGACCCGACAAACATCGAGCAAATAAATAAATAAACCAGGCCATGGCCTTGCGGGCCATATGAAATGGCTCGGAGGGCCTCATTGTGGCCCGCGGGCCTTACATTGGACAACCTTGGTCTACATCATAAGGGCCTGAAGTCCATAAAGCGCTTGTCACTTTCTCCAAGTCTTCATCATAAAATGCTGGGGGCTGCTGCATTATCGCCATGCGCTGTCGGATCACCCTTTTCTCTATTCTAATCCAATATGTAATGCTCATAAAGAACACTACTTCATCATCTGATGGATCATCTCCGGACTTGTCATTGTCAGTGATGTCAGTCAATCTGCCCCCTTCCCCAATGACAATCACTGTTCTCCATGGCCTACCCTCATAATCCATTCCTTCAAGCATTGCCATTTCCCCTCGTACTATGGCTGCATCTAACTCTGGTCTGTCCCCCTTCTTCGTCCATACGTATCTGTGGTCTAAATACAAATTCATGAGGTATCCTCATAGTCTTTCCCATTAAGCCAAGTAGCCATGTTAACAGAATGCTCACCCTATAAAGGAAAACCTCTGGTTTTATCGGCACACCTCGCAGAGCCATTTGCCCTTTAAATGGCAATATAAAATAGCCCACATTCATATAGTGTATACCAGGAGTGGAGCACACTATACCTTTGTCAGTAAAAGAAATCATCATGTTAAATTTTGTCATTAAGTCTCTTCGCAAAATATTAACTGGTGTCTGTTGGGAGTATAACAATGGAACAGACATGTCACACTCTCCTATTACGATTGGTAATTCATTAGTAACATTGAACTCAGAAATTGTTCCCATCATCATTGAGTATGGCCTAATAGTGTCAGTGTGGTAAAGTTGAATTTAGAAAGTGTTCCCATCATCACTGAGTGTGTCCAATAGCGTCACAGTGCTAAAGTTGAACTTAGAAAGTGTTCCCATCATCATTGAATATGCCCTAATAGAGTCACTGTGGTAACGTTGAATTTAGAAAGTGTTCCCATCATCACTGAATATGCCTAAATAGTGTCACTTTGATAAAGTTGAATTTAGAAAGTGCTCCCATCATCATTGAGTGTGCCCAATAGTGTCACTGTGCTAAAGCTGAACTTAGAAAGTGTTCCCATCATCATTGAGTATGCCCTAATAGCGTTACTGTGGTAAAGTTGAATTTAGAAAGTGTTCCCATCATCAATGAGTGTGCTTAAATAGCATCACTGTGGTAAAGTTGAATTTAGAAAGTGCTCCCATCATCATTGAGTGTGCCCAATAGCGTCACTGTGCTAAAGTTGATTTAAGAAAGCGTGCCTAATAGCATCACTACGTCAAAACTGAATCTAGAAGGTATTCCCAACATCATTGAGTATGCCCTAATAGCGTCACTGTGGTAAAGTTGAATTTAGAAAGTGTACCTAATAGCGTCATTGGGCCTCATTACAACCCAGGCGGTAAGTTCCCAACTTTACCACCATGGTGTAAACTCGGTTTACACCGTGGTGGATGGCGGATTTACTGCCCCATTCCAAGGTGAGTGGGGCGGTAAATCCCCATTCCCCATTTACCCTTCCCCATTCCCATTTTTGCCCAATAGGGCATAATGGGAGTGGGGAAGGCGCTAATTACGGCACCGTAAATTACGGTTCCGTAATTAGCACGAAGGCGGGTTAGTGCCTTTCATTTTAACGCCTGTTAAAAGCAGGCGTTAAAATGGTAATCAGGCGTTAAGGGTTAACGGCGCCGACGGCGCCGTTAAACCATTAACGCCTGGGTTGTAATGAGGCCCATTGTGTTAAAATCTTATTTTAGAAAGTGTGCACAACAGCATTGAGCAAGGGATATCATTGAGTGTACCCGACTATTTCACTGTGTTGAGTTTCACATCTAGATCGTGTACCCAAATAGCACTGAGTGTATCCTAACTAGTTCAACCGTGTTGCGTCTCACTTCTGGATAATGCGCCCAAATATCACTGAAAGTACCCAATTGTTCCACAGTGCTGAGTCTCACAGCTTGATAGTTGCCCAAATATCATTATGTGTAGAAGGTACTCCAAACATCACTGAGTGTGCCCTGATAGCATCACTGTGTTTAAGTTGAATTTAGAAGGTATTCCAAGCATGACTGAGCATCATTGTTTATGCCCTAATAGCATAGAATGTAGAAGGTATTACAAACATCACTGAATGTGCCCTAAAAAACGTATTTGTGTCAAAGTTGAATTTAGAAGGTATTCCCAGCATCATTGAGTATGCCTAATAGTGTCACTGTGTTAAAATCTGATTTTAGAAAGTGTGCCCAACAACATTGAGCAAGGGATATCATTAAGTCTACCCCAACTATTTCACTGTACCGAGCTTATCATCTAGACCATATACCCAAATAGCATTGAGTGTACCCTATCTGTTTCCACCGTGTTGAGTCTCACTTCTAGATAGTGCACCCAAATATCACTGAAGGTACCCCAATTGTTTCACTGTTGAATTTCACATCTTGAGTGAGCCCTAATTGCCTCACTTTGTTGAGTTTCGATTCTACCTAATACCTGTATCACCTATATATGCCATGTACCAGTATCCCCTTAGGTATCTGTATCCCATATATACCACTATCCATCCTATCACCATATATATGTATGTCGCTATGTTTGTCCCCAACATCACTGTCACACTGTCACTGATATCCACCATATCACACCACTATGCTTACCCTCTGCTATACAGCATCATTCAACTAGAACACAGCTATACCATGATGATACGGCCTAGCTGTTCTCATACGAACACGACCCCACGAACACCTTATCACCCTAATAAAACCCAGCTAGCTGAGCACAATCCGGCTAGCTTAGGCGTTCCTCAGGCCTAACGCAGCCAGAACCCAGTCTAGGTGTCCACCCACCAGACTGAACACATCCAACTGATTTCATCAGCACCACACATATCGCTATAAACCAGCTATCATCCAAGAACCACACCAGCTGCACACATATCCGGTGCACCCACGCGCCATACCACACACTTTCTCTCTACTGACTTGAACTACGGTTCCCGAGGGTGTTCAACCTACCAGCGCTTTGAGATCATACCAGTGATACATAAGGCGCTATATATATGTCAAGTAACATAACATAACAGTAAAAGGAACTCGACTCATTGCTCCAGAGAACACTTGAGCATTCATGGCAATTCCTAACATTAGATATTTTCCTTTCGTATACATGAACGAGTTGCCCCAGTGTGTACTAAAAACGAAAAAGATGTGCCTTCTATTGTCACATCAACTCTTGGTTCCTTTTGGGGGTCTGGTGTCACAGATAGTACTGAACACTTCAAGTCACCCTGTGAGCTGTCCTATTGTGGATAAATGCATACCCCTGTCCTGTAAAAGTATTCCCTCCTACCACAGTGACACCCCCTATTAAGGTGTCAATAATTGTCCTGTGTTTGCATTCTGCTGTATCTACATAGGGGCATGCTGTGACTACCCTTGTGTTGGAGTCAATGGTGCTTGCTGTCGTTGCTGCGCCTGTTACATTTGCGGTGCTTGTGCCTTATACACTGTCTGATCTTGGGCATACACTTCCCTAGTTTGTGAGCTATATGCTGGAGGATAAACTGTCCTTGAGAATTGACCATTTTGTGCAAACCCTTGGCTTCCGGAACACGCGCGTAGTGTGCCCTGTCATCCCACATGTCCAGCATATAGGAGGACCCCATCTGACTAGTCCCCCTTGGTTGAATCCTCCTTGCACATTCAGATTCTCATTCTGTTTGTTCTGAAATCCACTTTGATTGTTTTGAAATCCAGCCCATGCCTCAACCTCTTGGTACAAACCCATTCCCTCCTTGGTCCATCGGGCGCTGATTGCTCACATGTGATGTACCCACTGCTTGCTGTCCTCCTAGTCCTTTTCCACTTGTCAATACTGCTCCTTCTATGGCATATTTTGACAATTTCTTCTAAACTTCCTCAATTTTTCTACCATCGTCTGTCTTCTTGTTTTTCTCCTGTAACAGCCGACAATGATGCACTATAGTCAACTGTATTTCAGCCCATGGTTTTGCTTCCATTCCCACTTGCTTCTTGAGTTGCCTCTGTACCTGCTCAGGCAATCCCTGACATAAAATGTGGTAAAATACTGCCACTGATTTTCCCCATGGCCGCGCATTTCAAGAGTCCAGCGTTCCTGAATGTCCTGAATGTAAGTAAGCGGATCCTTGTATTCTTTCATCTTTCGAGTCATAATCACACCCATGTCTGATGTATCAGGATACTGTACTCTGAGAGCCCTCCAGACATCTGCCTTACAATTATTAATGGCGCTCCACCGTGCGCTGTGTTTTGTGCCATGACACTTGAATAGCCTGCTCTCATCCAAATCTCATCAGCTCTTTCCCCAAGAATAGCTGTTAGGAAACCGTTAAAATCCCCTATTGCCAAGGTATTTCCTCCTGTCATTTTTTCTAACTCATAAATCCATTTTCCCGCACACGCCGTTAAACTGGAGAGTTTGCACCTTAAATTATCATTATCCATCTGTGGCGATGGAATATACTGTGGTCTTGCTTCTCCTTTTTCCAATAAGGGAAACTGCATAAATCCTGATCCGCAATTGGCTCCCATCACCTGCCTATTCATAGTGGGGACAATGGTTCGTTGAACACCTTCTTCTTGGAAATGACCTTAATCTGCTTACATATGGTGGTGATTCTCTCTTCTGGTTCTAAGATCGTCCTTTAGGGCGCTCTGCATATGCTATAGGATCTGGCGTCCTTTCCTTAGGTTGCTCTAGATCAGGTCATCTTACTTCCTTTTCTGCCTGCAGGCCTCCCTCAGCAGCACATGCACCTCCTCCTTCTCCACTAAAGGATTCTCTCTCTTCGTCTGGCATATCTAGTCCCCAACTAGTGTAACTCTCATCCCCTTCACCCTTATCTAAGGTCAGTCTACTTAAAGACAAGTCTCTATGCTAAAAACTGAACAGATTATTCTCTTTGCTTCATGATTGGAAGACTAGGGTTTGATCCCCCTTCCCTCGGCTTCCCAATTTGCCACCTTCTCTTAAGTCCTGATAGGCTTTATCAATCCTATCTCTGATGCTTCCTATATCGAAGATCTCTTCTAGGGTTACTATAGATGGCTCTGCTGTTGCTCCTGTGTTCAGAGGAACTCTTCTATACTGCCCCATTGTATTGCTCGACTTGGCTCCATTAATTCATCTTGAATGCGGTCAATATCGCGCTCCCAACATCTCCTATTTTGTTCTAATTCCTCATCTCCTTCTCTTCGCTTTTTTGCTTCCAATATAACTCTTTCCTCTTCTTGTCTTATCTATCTCTCCTTACCCCTGCTCTTCTCACTTCCTCTTCTTTTCGTCTCTGCATTCTTTTATCTCTTAATATCTGCGCTTCCTCCTCTTCTCTTTTCCTTTCTTTCCTATCGTGCTCTCCTATTGTTCTCTGTCTGTTACACTTCCTTTGCTCCTCTGCCCTTTCTTCTTTCTTTTGTTGCTCCTCCTGATACATCTCTTCTTGCCACTGTCTGCTCTTCCTTTTATGCTCATCTTCTTTTAATCTCTTTTCTCGTTCCCTGTCTTTCCTATCCTGTTCGTCTTGATCTTCCCTTTGCCTGACTTCCTCAATCCTCCTCCCATCTAGCTTGAGTAATATCTGTCCTCCCATCCACTCGTTCTGTACGAGCGTTACTTCGTCAGTTTTATCCTTCTCTCCTTTCCATCTCTTGATCTCTCATTCTATGTCTGTTGATTCATTCGATCGCTCACCTTTCTGTTTCCTGTTTTGTGAGACCTTAAAGATCTCCTCTTTTCTCTTAGACTCCTCTGTATTATCATCACTACTGTAAGCAGGCAGTTCGTACATCGGATTACTATACCCCATTGCCGCTTTAATGGGTACAATCCCACGTCTTCCGTCCTATCGCCTTTTACCTCAGATGAGGCCGGGGAGCAGAAGGCTCAACACCTTCCTCCTTACAATGGTTAAGCATCCACTCCTCAGGTGGCGGATCCTCTCTCTCCTCTTGATACATTTTCCAAAGTTCTAAAATAGATAACCTTTTCTCCAATTTCTTTCCTGCGTACACAGCATGCAAGTATGTGGTCAAGTGTTGCAAAACTGCTTTTGACAATGATCCCCCTTGTGGCCATGACATGAACATCTTATCTGCCGTGCCTTTCACCCATGCTGCACTGCACTGTTTGAGCTTGGGCATGTGTTTTGGCAATGTATTACATAAATGCATCAGAGGTGTAATGTCTCCCATTATGACAAGTCTCAATTGACTGTCAATACTTACCAGTGTTTACAAAAATACTTTTATGAAAACAACAAAAATGAGCACGCTCCAACAATCGCTGCTCAAAACCTCTATTTATCAATAATCTCAGCCAACCTCTGAGTCAGTACCGACAGTTTCTCTAGATAGACACTATGTCTCCTTGACCTTTTTTCAATTTTCCTTACACAAATGTTGCTCTTCGACACCTTAATTTACCACAAATACACAGACAGACTAGTTGACTTTTCACATTAACTATTAGTGATCACTCTTTATTTCTGCCCCTATTAATACCCTGATTGCAGGATTTAAATTGTTATTTTATACCGACCTATCCTATACGTAGCCTAGTTTATTTCAACTGAAGTGTATAACAATTTCTTCTGAACTCCCTTTTGGTTAGGAATATTGGGATCTCTCTCTCTCTCTTATTACACAAAAGAAATCTCCTGTTACTTTCCTCGTTACTTTCTAAATTACCACAATCCCATCCCCTCAGTTTGCCATTCCCCTTAATCTACTCACCATTCGTTTGTTCAGCTCCAGGCCTTCGTTGTCGACTGCCTCCTCCAATCAACCACTTTCGCCTTCCATCCACAAAGCACCTGTGGAAACCAGGTAGGGATTTCATCAAAGAGGGACCCTGCCCATGTCTCGATTTTCTTGCAAGAATTCTATATCAGCTGCTCTCCACAGGAAACCCCACAATCTTCTGGCTAGATGGCAGAGAGTGCCCGATCATTCGAAATAATGGAGTCTAATGGTCGAGGGGTCTTACTTTGAAACCATCCTCTGCTAACAATTGAACCCTTATGGTCCTTTTAATCGAAGCAACACATCATACAATGGAGGGGATGAAGAATAACTTGTACACCAAATAGTAAGACAGACTCAGGAAGTTGGCAAACTGTCTCTGTTTTATTCTCAATTATCTAAAACGGGGAGTTGCAACAGACATCAACGGACATTGCACAGCATAGTCTCAAAGCATTTCATAAAAAGGCATTCTTATATAACAAAAATGTGTCATACTTGATGTCATACTACGTGGCAAACTAAGAAAACCTATGTGAGATTGTGGTTGGTTCAAGGGGAATATCTAAGTAGACTTTCAATAAGGGATTGGATTGTGATTGGGTCTCTACAGTCAGGTGCAAGTTATCTTTAGCAGTTAGTACACAGCATATCATTGGCTCTCAAACTATAAGGCCCTGTGTTATATGGCCCTCTACCATTGGTTGGCACGCTTGTATCCTTCTGGAATATTTGATTCTCTAGCAGCCTGTAAGCTGCTACCCCAGGTGCTGGTGGGTGAACTTGACCATACCTCTGCACCCATTTAGCCCAGCATCTCTCATCGCTCATGCTGTCTGCCATTCAGATTGTCTTTGAACTTGGCCTTGCAGTAGCTTTTCTTCTCTGGGAATATAAGGGAGTGTGAGCATTATATTAGAAAGGTTCAGGTCTGCATGCCCACTTCTATTTCCATCTTGGACTCACGTGACAGTAGACGGTCAATCAGCCCATTTTATAGTATTTCATTGTCTTGAATAAAGAAACTTGGCACTCATGGTCTTCTCTCTTTGCAACTTAACAAGGAAGGCCTCAGCATCTCACATTCACTTTTACTCAAGGACTGAAAACCAGTTTTGGCTGCCTTAGCCTTTGACATCTGGCCAAACAGCCTTCCTTTGGTCCATCTTCGAGTTCAGCTTGTTTCTTTGCTGCAACACATGTATAGCTATCCACACTCCTTTCTCCACGGGTTGAGCTTACTAAAGTTGTGACATCGAATATCTAGATTCTATAGATTATATTGGCAGCACCGCCTGCAGTCTATTCACTACGTATAACCAGCCTTTACGATTACTTAGTCTACTTGGATTACAGCATCTGTACAGTTATAAAATGGGTTGCATTTTCTGCAGTGCTTCTTCACAAGTGCAATTTTTATTCCGCACACGAAAGTCTTCTCGATTCTTTACTTTGCCATTAGATTCAATAAGGTCTATGCATTCTCTTCTTCAGTCATCCTTCTCAGTGCGTCACGCTCATTTGTTGTGACGTCACCAGCCTCTTCTTTTCAAATCTTCACACTTCTTCAGGGATCTCCCTCAGGAAACCGTCATCTCTTCGGGGATACATCATATAGGGTTTTCTCAGTGGATACCTTGTCTCAAAGGCTCTTCGTGGGATAGGCACCATTGCTGGCTTTGCACATGTCTCAATGTCCGGTTTCCAACATATTGGCATTGTTAACAGAATCATTTATATTGATACACAAGGCACATTCAGAAGCCACCTATGAGATATGAGGGCTAAAGACGTGTCATTGTCCATCACATGATTCTAACCATTAAGACTATGACCCCTTTGGCCTGCCATGCCAATTTGAAATGTTTGGGGGACAATAACGGCGGTCACAAATAGGCACTGTGGCAATGTATGTCATAATGTACATTTTCTATTCATGCCCTTTGAGTGTTTCAGGACTAACACACCAGGGTCATTGGTAGGTTGCGTCATGTTATGTGGCATTCCTATTGTTTGTGGATCAACATTTGGCCATGAAGCTTAGATAGGTACAGATGGCACTGATACTCAATGTTGGTGTATGCCTAGTGACATGGGATCAGTTCACAGCCATGTTAGTGTTAAATTGTGTTGTTCATTTCCATGCACTTTTGGGGTCATATGATGGTCTATTTGCCAAGAAGTCTCACCTGTCTGTGGTCTACAGACTGTAGCTGTGACTGTACCAGTGGGCATCAAAAACTGTAGCTGTGCAGGGTGGCACCAGGAAAGTTGATGTCTTTGCCCCTGGCAACTTTGCTGACTTGTTCATTGATGATATGCCAGTGCTTCTGATTGTGCAGTAGATGTTCCATCTTGGAATAATCATCGCAGTGCCACCTTGGTGCATATGGGAATGGGATCAGTGTACAACCACTGAGCCATCCACTGACTTGCCAAAATCGACTGTGGCATGCATATGCTGCAAGTGTGTGTTTGATGGAACTTCCCCGCCCATGAAGTGTTCCTTGCAATGGCAATAGTCAGTTATCATTACCTAGTTGCCAGAAAACCAAACCAAATTGACCTTTATAAGCCATCTAGAAATACAAGAAATTTCCCTTTTAGACGATCTTGAAAGTGATGGATTGATTGATTGATTGATTGTTTATTTATAAAGCGCCCATACACAATGTGTTTCAAAGCACTTCAAGGAGGGAGGGAACATAGGAAAATACAGTTACATTCAGTTAAAGTCCTTGAAACAGTACAGAATGTGAAAAATAACTATCGTAATAGGCCTGTCGACATTTCTGATAGTGCAAGTTCATAGAAACAAGTAAGGCAAGAGGAAATGGAAAAGAAGGAGAACAAAGCAAGCAGTAACATTACTACGTCTGATGACAATTGATGTAGTGCACGAGGTATAACAAGAGGAGGGGCGGGGGGGACAGGGGGATATGAGTAGGGAGAAGGAGATGAACAAGGCACGCTACTGAGCAAATTTTTCAGTGACAAATTTAAAAAGCAGGGATGGGGGAGGAGAGAGAAGAACAAGGGGGGGAGGAGGGGAGACAGACAAGCTGCTATCAAAATTCAAGGGAACAGATGATAGGAGTAAGTGCTAGGAGGGCGAAGGCTGAGAGGAGGGAGAAATAAGTAGGAAGGGGAGTGGGAAGATAGTAGAAGAGGAGGGAATAATGGAGGGGGAAAGGGGTAGAAGGCAGGTAAGGGGGACAGGGGGTACACAGAGCCAAAAAGGGGGGAGCAAGGCAGGGTGGGGGCACACAGACACTCACAGGGGGCATGTGGGCACACAGACACTCACGGGGGACATGGGGGCACACAGACACTCACGGGGGCATGGGGGCACACAGACACTCACGGGGGGCATGGGGGCACACGGACACTCACAGGGGGCATGGGGGCACACAGACACTCACGGGGGGCAAGGGGGCACACAGACACTCACGGGGGGCATGAGGGCACACAGACACTCACGGGGGGCAAGGGGGCACACAGACACTCACGGGGGGGAAAGGGGGCACATGGACACTCACGGGGGGACATGAAGGCACACAGACACTCACGGGGGGCAAGGGGGCAC
Source organism: Ambystoma mexicanum (assembly GCF_040938575.1). Lineage (NCBI taxonomy): Eukaryota > Metazoa > Chordata > Amphibia > Caudata > Ambystomatidae > Ambystoma > Ambystoma mexicanum. Next base: position 451,314,113 of record NC_090937.1, read on the forward strand.
ACAGACACTCACGGGGGCATGGGGGCACGCAGACACTCACGGGGAGGCATGGGGGAACAGAGACAATCACAGGGGGGCATGGGGGCACACAGACACTCACAGGGGGCATGGGGGAACACAGACACTCATGGGGGGGCATGGGGGCACACAGACACTCACGGGGGGCATAGGGGCCCACAGGCACTCACGGGGGGCAAGGGAGTACACAGACACTCACGGGGGGCAAGGGGGCACACAGACACTCAAGGGGGGGCATGGGAGCAGACAGACACTCACGGGGGGCCTGGGGGCACACAGACACTCACAGGGGGCACGGAGGCACACAGACACTCACGAGGGGGCGATCCAGCGTCCCGTGGTGGACAGGGGTAGACAGGGCCTTCGTTGTGGGCCTTAGGTGGTGTGGCCGGCTCCCACCTCCCGGCTTCAGCCACTGGCTAAAGGGGCCATGGCAGCCAATGGGAGGGGGCAGGGGCTGGCCCACAACAGGACAACAGATGCAGGCAGTGCAAGAAAAACGACGGCCATCTTTGAAGGCCTCAAAGCATGGAGGCAGCATACAGCACACAAAGCAATTATAAATGTACCCAAGTGGGTTTCACGCTAATCACGCCATGCAGGGCACGCCAGACCAAGAGGAGGCAAGCACAATGATCATGTGTAATTTAGAGGCAGATTGTATATTTTTGCCATGATTCATGAAAAGTCCGGCTTCAAATTTTTTTCAGAAGGAGATTGATTTTAATATGATACTAAATGGCAAATTCAGCATCCGCAAATACAGAAGGATAATATTTCATATAATTATTGAGACAAAGAAGGAATTGCAATAAAAAAAAAAACTTTTTTGAACAAGTAAGATTTTGTAGAAGTAGTTTATTTTCCCTGGGCTGGATAAAAGTTATTTTTTGTGTCTTTTCTGAATCCTTTTGAAATGTATAGGCTGAAAAAAAAAGATTATAACCGTATTCAAGAATGGACTCACACATATTTTGGAATAGACTCACAAAATGCAAAGAGATTGAAAATGTTGATTTTTATTCTAGATTTGGTCACCTTGAAGAAGACTGGGTCCTGATGATAAGTGTTCCTTTCAGCCAAGTGATGAAACCGATTTTTTTAGGGAAAAAGACTCTTGAGAGGAGGAATATTAAAAACAACAATCATGACAATGGTCCCCAATAATCTTAGAATAATAAGATGTATCTGTACATTAGGTAGATACGTAATCATGAAAAGAGTAAACTCGTATGCAATTTGATAAGGATAACCTTGAGCTTAGGGTGCTAGGGCAATTGTAAAGTATTACATTAGTGGATCAGCGCTAATCAACTTGCTTGGGGAATGGAACCCCATTTAATAAGTTCTGGAATTTTGACTTTATTCACGAGTACTTCACACAAACAGGAAAGCTAATGATGATGAAAAAGATGTTCATCAAATAGCAAGCAATCAAATACATTTGCTACTTTTGATGTTGTGTTACATGACAGCGCTAATGAAGATATTTTTTAAATACGGAAAGTTGACTGATGGTTTAGAGGATGATTCTCATGAGGCTGACTATTACATATTTGTACCCAGCAGGGGGCGTGAGTGGCAACCTCTCAACAAAAGAGCAGGCTCGGAACGGGGTTATTACCAGTGGTAATCTCCCCGCTCCGAACCGCCTCACGGCTAGAGGCAACCATCTTCCACCGCTAAGTGCTCCTGTGCTCACTTCCCACCTCCACAGATTTCCCTCTCACCCTTCCTCCACTTACCTTCTTTTTTGCTCCTCATTGGGAATGGATGTTCTGCAAACACTTCTGTCTTCAGCGCGTCCGCTCCCGATCTGCGACAGGCCGCCATGGAAAGGAAGTCTCTTCTTTTCTTTTACATGGCAGCCATTTTTGTTGTTTACTTTTTTTCCTATTTTTTTTTTAATGGCCACCATGGAAAGGGAGAAGGGACTACTTGTAGTACCTTTCCATGGTGGCCATGTTGTTTGTTTACTTTTTTATTGTTTTCAATGACCGCCATGGAAAGGGAAACAGACTTCATTTTTCCTTCCCCGGTGGCCATTTGTGTTACTCTCGGAACAGAAAAAAATGTGTTTAGTAACCAGGTCTTATGAGCCGACGTATTAATAGCAATATGCCCCTCACAGGTGTCCATTACCTGAAGCGGTTATGGCCCCCTGCAAGGGGCTTATTGCTTAATGAGAACCAGCTGTCCAAGTTTAAAATGGCAGAAATGTTTGATTTGAATCTGACTAAAATTGATATGAATTATCTACCTTGAAGAAGACCGGAGGGCGAAACTGACGACCATAAAGTTGGCATACTTTTGTTAATCAAGTCACACTTACTGACACACCCAGAATATATCGATGTTTATATTTTGAAATTAATGAAATTACCAACTGTTGGATACAATTCTCGAATGGCCTTGTATGTTTTTTAATCTGGGATGCGCTTGTACTTAGGCTACCAATTTAGCTTAGTTCACTTCAAGGCTTTCACTTGTGAGCCTTCCCTTAGCTGGGCAGCTCCCAATTACTAGATTCCTATTTCCCTTTATATGATTATCTCAGTGGCGCAGCCCAGCACCAACTGACAACAACCAAGTTACTCTTTCTTTTTGATAGAATACAGAGAATTTCACATAAAATGTGTTTCTTTTTATAGAATATTAGAATTTAAGTAGAGCCTGTTCTTATTAAAGCAACGTCTATTTTTGATAATACCATCTTAATTTAACAATTGTGCATTTTCAGAAATTTCTGTTGATCATGTGTACATTGATTAATCTTAGAATTTCCCTTTTAGCATTTTTTAAAATAATAGCCTTTGTTGACTGGACATTCATTAAAAAAGCACTTTTTTAAAGATTTGAGAAGGGGTCTCGTTTTTCAATAAGCATCATGTCAGTGGGCCTCATTACGAGTCCGGCGGTAACCGCGGTGGTAAAACCGCCTGGTTACCGCCGGACTCGTATTACCATTCTGCCTCCGTGATTCCCGGAGTTACCGGGGCATTACAACCCCGGTTTTCCGGGAATCACGGAGGCGGAATGGGGATCATGGAAACACTGGCAGCATCTCGTAATGCTGCCAGAGTTTCCTCGGCCGCCTGAAGGCAGGCGGTGTCAAACCCGCCAGGTCAGACCTGGCGGGAACATCACCTCCCGCCTGCAGGAGTCGGGATCAGGCGGTCCGGAAACAACGGTGGCGGCGGGTTTACCGCCACCGTTATTTCCAGACCGCCTGAGTTATAATGAGGCCCAGAGTCTTTGAGATATTCACAAATGAAAGTACAATAGCAACCCAATTCCCTTTAACAATGCTCTTATATAATTCCCTCTTGGTAAAACCATCTTTATTATGCAATCATCTAGCCTGGACTCAAATCCCAGCTTTCCATTTCACCAAACTATATTATCCCGGTGTAGATATTTTACTACGTTTGGCGTATGGTGGTGGGGGGGGGGGGAGTTCCCTGATGAGGCCCCTAAAATAATTGAAAGCTACGTTGCATCCTATCCTCTGATTATAAAAGGAAATGAGTGTAAAACAAGTCTACCATATATACTTGAGAATGTATGGATGTGGGAGAGTTTGGTATTCAGTGTACTTGCTCTGAAGGGTAGAGCCACTGCATTGTAGGCTTCCATGCCATTGTTATGGGCCACTAAATTGTGCTTACACTCGAGTAACCAGCTCTCTCTCTCTCTCTCCCTCCCCCACTTACATTTATCCTCTGCTGCTTTTAAATTATTTTTTTTAATTTACCTTCACCCAAGCTTTAACCCCAACCATGGGTCATTCCCAGCTAGGACGCCCCACCTTGCAGGTGATTATTGCCTTATAAATGCGTCATGATCATGAACAGTATATGCTGTGTCAGGGTCTACCTAACACATAACAAACAGTGCATTGCATATGATTGGGACTTGCTTTTAGTTTCTAATGTGTGCTTTTATCCTGGTCATTCCAGGTATTGCAGGTTTGCAGTATTGTGAAGTTTTTAGCAGAAATGTTCAGTACTGCCAAAAACATGAGTGGCTGTAAAACTATACAGGGGCGTTGCTTAGCACCGTATGAGACGGGGGTTGAAACGGTGCTCCTGCTCCTTTTGCTTTTATATCACTTTCCATAGGGGCTTTAATGTTATATTTTTGTTTTATTGCCTTTTACCTCCTCTTTTCAGTCTTCTGTCAAGCAACAGAACAGTTCCTGGCTCCCTTCATTGAGGCAGAGCAAAAGCCAGAGGCAGTGGGATGGCGTGAATAATGCTACTGCATTTCTGTCGGCAATGGCCGGCACATCTGATGTTTGACCCGGCCCTACTCTTGGAAGTTTGCTTTTCTCTACATCCCCAGCAATCTGCTGCTATTTGAACTGCTCAAAGGAATAAAACCCTTCAAGGCACTTTATTTCAAATTTAAATAGCACTACCAGGAATGTATATTTTCGTCTTTCCACATATGTGGTTTTATCAATGTATTTCCTCTTGAGAGAGGAAATTATACAAACAGCACTTCATATATTCAACATTATTTTATTAACGGGGTTTGACCGGATAATAACTGAGGACTATAAGTTAAAAATTAAAAAAAATATATATATTTCAACACTGTTACTACTGTTGATTTGAATTCTTGAAAAGTGCTGAGGTAATGGGATTTCTTGTAATTGCACTGCCTTTATCCTTAAGCAATATATTGAGCGTAGGCTCTGCTCATAAAAATCTAGTCACAATAGCAAGCTGAAAGTGGTGCTGAAGCCATTCAGTGAATCCAGAGTGATTCCTAGACATTTCGATCTGCCTCTCACTTTGACTTCTCTATCAAAAGGCTTCAGGAATAAAGTAGCTTCGGCACCAGCAACGGCCACTTTGAAAAGGCCACAATGTTACTCTGCTCTTCCTGCTGAAGCACTGTTGGAATTTAATATGGAGACCATTTTATCAGAAATAAGAGCACTTAAACCCTTCATGGAAGCTAAAAGCATCAATCGACAAACAACTGGATGAGCAATGGGTGAATATTGAAAACAGAATCGAAGAGGTAGAGAGAAGAGTTAGCATGCCTGGAGATGTTGCCATTCGAGTTGTCCATCTGGAAAAATCTACGCATACCTTTCAGAAGCAAAATGAGAATTTGGAAAATAGGAATCATAGAAACAACCTTTGTATATTTGTAGATTTCCAGAGGTAGTCGAGGGGATGACTTTGCTCTTTTCCTCAAGAAAACCCTACCTAACATTCTTAATCTACACTCTTCCACTGTCCATAATATACAAAGAGCACACAGAGTGGGGTTTAAAAAGTAGAGTCACACAGGAAAAACCCGCAAAGGATGATCATCTTACTGCTTTGTGAACATACACAACTTCAGCTGATTATGCAGAAGACTAAAGGAATTGAACATTCAGTGTGGAATGGTCACAGGATATTTATTTCGCAAGATGTGTCTAAGGCTACAGTCCAACTGAGGAATGAACTGCTCTCTTATTGTCCTGCGCTCGAGCAATTGAATGCGAGATATGGCCTTGTTCATCCCTGCACTTTTAGAGTTACCATCAATGACAAAACGTCTTCCTTTGAGGATCATCTGATCTAAAGAATTTTTGTAAGACTACAAAAGATGGAGGCAATGGACACAGGAACTACCAGTCATGCATCATTTTTCTTTTCTTTTTTTTTGGTTGTCTACCACTGCGTTCACTATAATATGAAAAGAATTTCCCCTCTGGAACAGTTATACTCAATAATGATGGAGAGTGGGCAAGTATGTATTTTGCTTGCTGTTTTGTCATTTTATGGGATGTGCCCACACTCCTTCTTGGTACATGTCATTGCAACTTTGACTTTCAAACTTTTTATCTTTGTTTTATCTCACCTTTATACATGTTTTGGGTGGGGTTGTCCTGAGCCCTGTAACGTCAGAAGCGTCTGTATTTTAACACCCCGTTGTCATGGATTGCAGTGTTTGCTCTCTCGTTCCCTTCTTTTGTTTGGTTTTTCTTCCCATTTTTACAATTTTTTGACAAGCTAAGTAAAAATGTTTTGCCTTGGTTTATGCTAACTATTGGCTGTACAGGAATTGACTCGACTGGACACAGGGGTTTCAGTTGTTATTCATTGTTGAGATTATTACTCTGTTTTCTATTAGATTATGACCTTAAAGTGCATGACATGGAATGTTAAAGGTTTTAACAATCTAATAACGAGAAAAAGAAATAATCTATCTCACATTAATAGATTTAAGCCAACTATTGTTTGCTTACACGAAAGTAGTCTATCGTTACAAGAATCCATGAAATTGAAAAAGTTTTGGGTGGGTGATGTATTGGTCAGTCAAGCAGATGGTAAACGTAATGGTGTGGCAATATTAATTAAAAAGGGCGTCAACTAACGGATCTTACATAAAGATACGGATACTAAAAGTACATGGATTTGAGCTAAAATATAGATTGACTCTCAGATTTATTTGATTCTTAATGTATATGGACCCACTAACCCCGACCCCAGCTTCTGGATTGATTCAAAACAAAACATATTACAGTCAGACCTTTCTAATTTGGTGTTTTGTGGATACTTTAATAACATTATAGCCCTATTTCTATGCATAAGGTCTCCCTGACACTTTTAAAAAAGCAACTCACATACTGAATTTATAAGATGTTTGTCAGAAATTGATGTTGTTGATTCATGGAGGTTTTCCCACACTGCTGACTTGGATTTCACCTTTCACTGCCTCCTACATAGTACATTATCTCATACAGATTATATGTGTGTTGCCAAATCCTTAGTACCCGCAATAATTGACTCCACTATAGAATGTTCGCCAATTTCAGATCATTATCTTATAATAACTAATTTGGAATTGGAATGCTTCAGAAAGGGCATAAATAGATGGATATTCAATAACTCATTACTTGAAGACATTAATTCTGAAAAATCTTATGTTGATTGTTACCAGTGTGTCTTTCAAATTAATCAAGATGATGATCCTTCTCCGCTCAATAACTGGGATACCTATAAGGTTGCCTTGCATGGACATACTATTTCATATGTAGCCAATAAAAAGAAGGCGGGTAATTAAGATCTGGATATTCTTTACAGCCAACTGCAGGACATAAAGAAGAAATATAATGCAAAATCCATTAATACTCTTCTTAGACAGATCCTTGCTCCTCGCTTCTCTATTAATAAAACATTGACAGACCAAGCTTGTGGTGCTGTACTAAAGTTCAAGTCCAGAATTTTTCAATCATCTAACAAAGCGAGTAAAGCTCTAGCCTCATATCTCAAAGTCAAACATGAGAGATCTAGAATATCTGCTATCAAGAATGAATTAGGAAAAATTGTATCCTCTGATGTAAGTATTCTGAAGGTCTTTACTAACTTCTATTAGAAATTGTATTTCTCACACCTCTTACACTCCAATATTGATTTGAATAACCTCTTTGATCGTGTAAAACGTAATCATACAGTGGATACTGATTTAATTAGCCTTAATGAACATATCCAAGTAAATTAAATCTCCAAAGCAATTAAAGAATTTAAGACAGGTACAGCCCCTGGACCTCATGGATCTTCTATGGATTTGTTGCCACATTTTCCTTTTACTCTCACACCAAAGCTAGACTCTTTATACAATCTTATTTCAAGGATTGGTAGTTCATTGGGTACCTTTACTGAAGCTCTTCTGACACTTTTTTCCAAGCATAATAGATATAATGAACTTCCCAAAAATGACAGGCCACTTTTGTTCATTCATTCTGATTGTAAAATGTTTGCAAAGATTTTGGCCAATAGAATAGAATTCTTCACTCATAAATTAATCAAACCTGATCAGGTAGGATTTGTTCAGGGAAGAAGGATCTCACTGAATTCTAGACTATTTATGAATGTTCTACATTGTACACATTTTTTTTTATTGTTTATTATGAAATACGTTCATAAAATATTTTTCCACACAAAAGAAACATATAAAAAACTTGTCATACAGTATCGAAAACCATTAAAACCAAGCATTACAATTCATTTCAATTCACAGTAAATACAAAAATTGGCTAAAACATGTTGTTAAAATATATGGTAAACCCAAGTTGTCATTACTCGAATCAATTAAACATCTTTCAGAAAAAGAACAGCTGCTAATCTCCAATGGTTACTCCCAGATGTTATAATTTATTGGCAAACAAAACCGGCAGGTGGAGTTTTAAAATCATGAAGAATGTAATCAAAATGTAAAATACGACAATCATTCAGGGATTCACACTCCAATAGCACATGTACAATAGTTTCAATGATGGTCACAGAATTGCAGAACCTGCAAATCCTGTGCTTTCACTCCACTCCCTGATGAGCCACTAAAATTTCTCTTGTCGGAAATAAGTTGAGCTGCAAGCACAGAAATGGGGATCTCCAACAGGGGCATGCAAACTTGAACATTTACAATGACAAAACCCACAGAGATCTAACATCGAGGAGCACTCCAGTAAATGACTTAAACCTCGCCCCTCTTGGATGGTAAGGTTCCAATAACACTCCCATATTTTCTTTTCAGCAAGATGGGGGGTTGCCTGCAGTAGTAGTCGGTTCACATCATATTTCACCATAATATCATTACCGTCAGTGGTCCATTTGTTAAATGAGGAATAAGATTCCCCCCCCAGAACCTGTCTCAATTCCCAACACAGCGTGAGACAAAGTTGCTGCCATGCCACATGTGGCACAATAGACAAGAGACCAACTCATAATGCAAAACAGCAGCAGGAACCCCAGGGGGGCAGTGACAAAACCCTTCTCCAAAAATGGTCTTCGGGTTTAGCCCAGTTTTCAATCAGATAAAAAAGCAGGGTTTCAGCCCCATATAAACTACCGGGAGCACTTTTATTTCTCATACAACTCAGGGACCTGAGCCAATGAAAAAATACCATATTTTTTGTTAATTGAAGAAGCCTTGACAGCTAAAGTAGTGATCTTGGCTTTCTGTTCGAGAAAGGATTTATTGCAAGTGTGACCCTCAGATAAATAAAATCCTAAATAAACAAATGTAGGCACTTGTTCTATAATATAATTTTCCCCAAACCACCTATATTTACAATAGTGTCATTTGTTGCCTGCTTTAAGTTGGAAGACCTTTGACTTGCCACTGTTAATCGTCACGGTGTTACTTCTTGTATACTATGGCAGATTTGCAAGTTGTCTTCGCAGACCAATTGAAGTAAAATCCAACAGATCGAGATCATCTTCATACAAAAGATAATTGGTTTGGTTAGTTGCTAAGAAAGGTGGGAAGCACTGCGTATCTTTAAAAGCATCAGAAATGTCAGAAATAAAAAAGATTAAAAAGAAGAGGAGCTAGCACGCATACTTGATTAAGGCTGTAAGAACTTTGGATCGTGTTTGACAATGTGCCAGTAGCGTTCAATCTTACCCAAACGGATGTACTATTGTGTAAAACAATAATCATACTTAGAAGACCACTCGGGCATCCACAATTAAAAAGCTTCCACCAAATGAGGTCCTGATCAACACTCAGGAAGCCATCAAAAAATCAATGAAGGGGATAAAAACAGGATTTCACTTCATCCTAGCCTCACATTTCAAAAGACTCAAAATACATTTTCATTTGTCCCGGTTCCCTTCATGAAACCCATGTAGTGGGTCTCAAGCCTCTCAGCCCCTTTTGCCCATATCAGCAGATCTCGTAGCAAGATCGAAGCAAACATTTTTGAAGGCACATCCAGTAGTGCCATCGGGCGGTAATCAATTGGGTTATTTCGCTGCCCCTTTTTATGAATAGGGACCAAGATCAAAGTCAGCCATGAGACAGGTAATGTATTGTATTCCCCGCCGTAATATCCCCAAAGGTTTTCAATAGAAAATCAGCCCAAAAGCACTGATTGCCTTTCAACGCCATCACGGGCAGCCTGTCCGTGCCCTGCACCCTAGAATTAGAACTACGGGTAATAAGACCGATAAGGTCTTCCTGATCTATATTCAAGCACCGGGGCTCATGACGAATAGTCTCCGTAGGAAACATGTTTTCACATGGACCCCGATATATCTTGCTGTAATGTGCAACCCATTTAGATTTCGGAAATAGAATTTACCTGGGACTTAGTTTGTAAATCCAAGTTGATAAAATATTCCAAAAGGATTGTGTGTCTTTAGTGGTCACTACCCTGAGCATTCTTTGAGAATCCTTCAGTAGCTGAGAATGCCTATAATTTAGAAGCCAGTTTCCATAAATGAATCTAAGACGTCTACGCTCGATTAAGTCTGCTAAAGGGATACAACGCAGAGCTCGGCATAAGACTTTTTTGTTTCCTTGTATGACAGGGTTGTAAACATGTTTATGGGCTACCAAGGCTTTCCTACAGGGCTGCATCAGATTAAAACAGCATTCAGCAATACCACATATGGAAACTTCCTTAGTAAGGCATATAGATCTTTATCGCCAAATAGTCCCAAAAGGGTTATTATTAAAGGACCTTATGTTATGGTCATTCCACACAGACAGTGTCCCCCAGAATTTTGCTGTATGTCCAGTGGAAAACAGACCGGTTCAAGGCCCCTACCCCATACTCTTCAATTCAAATATAGCGGTAAGTGATTGCTCATAGTAGTAGGTTTTATGTTAAAGGACGTAACAGAAGTAAATATCTCTTGGGAGACAAAAAAGTTATCTAATACTTTTCTCTGGATATCTGTTTGCCAGGTATGATGTACAAGCTCGTCTCCTAACACATTGCCATTAAATGAGCATGCCCCATAAAAATACTAAAATCCCATAGATCCATCAAAGACACAAATGCCACCCCTCCTTTTTTCCGACAGCAGAATCTGCCTTACACTCGTGATAACTAGTCGGCTAGAACGCACAAGGTGTTCAAATCACCACAGATGATGAATGAGTCAGAATTCCTATTTAACTGCCAACAGAACAAAACCTCTTCAATAGCATCAAAGAACTCTTCTTGAGCAATTTTTGGCGAGTTCCAATATAAATTCAATAAACAAGTGTGGCTAAGTTTCAGATAGACCAAATGGTCGTGTTCCAGCTCCACCGCCTGCATTAACACATTTGGTTGGGAAAAAAAGTGTTGGAACAATGGAAATATCTGTTCTTATTGCACAAAGCAAACCAGAGGCTGGATGGCCCTTTTGCCCCTTACATGCAGGGTTTAACAAAAGGGTAAAATCCTCTAAATTTGGAGGTTCCTGAAGGACCACACCAAGAATGAGCTGCATCACAGGAAGATGCCAGATCTCATGGAGTTGTTACTTCTCCCACCTCTTCATGGATAGCCCCCAAAGTTGCTGTCCTTGTCCTAGTTCCCTTGTGTGGCAAAAATATTGGTCTGAATTCAGCGGCGAAGGGTCAATACCAGCTGAAACCCTGATACACAGCATCAGCATCCGGCATAAGGAGGCATGCTGACCACCCCCACTGCTGCCACCTGACTTGAAACTGGACCCTCTCTGGTTTCCCTAGAGGTCACTAATGTTACCATCTCATTTATACCACAATCAGTGAAAGTAGACCCATTTAGTTGGTTCAGTCTCGGGAGGATATCTCAGGGGCAACGTGCTCGCCTTGGAAGCAAGACGGCACAGAGCCCCACAGGTTCGATCCCCAGGTCCGTGCTTAGAAACCTCTGGGTATTAAGCATGTTATAACCTATCATATCATATCAGGTCGTATCAGTTCACCATCCACCACCACTTCATCTGTTTGGGTAGAGCCATAGTGGGACAATGACACATTCCCAGAATCAAGGGAAGGAGCCTGGAGGAGGAATAGCTTTCTCACACCTCCACCTTCCTATTTCTTTTCTTATTTCTCTTCTGTTGGAAGACTGGGAACTCGTCCCTTGCATCACTCCTACAGGCACCCCCCCCCCCAACAATTACATCCATATCTACTTCCACTATTTCAACCCCTCTGCGAGCAGGTCCTCTGCCATGTGCAGTACACTTGTACTTAAAGAGGAAGTAATATTGAGGAGAGACCCCCTGGTCAATTAAAAATCTTTGATTGACCAACGGTAGAGAACAAGCAATAGGTGTGTCCTCAACATTTATAACCTCAGCTGAATCAAAACAAGGCACAATACCATTATTAGTGCAATTTGCATTCACAAGCTGGGTTACCAATGATGCCGTCTTACAAGTCATAGGCACCGCCCCCTCAGCACACCAAGTACAACACCTATGCTACCTCCGGGCATTGTCTTCCCCTTTGATGTAGCCTTCAATATAAGTGAATCTTTTCTTTCGATTAATTGATTGAATGCAAGCGCCTGTTCCCCAAGAACCCCACCTACCCTTTCTTTAGCATCAATCAAGGCTTTAGAGTAGAAAGCAAGGCTCCAGTGGGATCAACCTTAATGGCAGGATCTTCATCTTTTGTTCACAACGGGTTTGCCATAGGTAGAACAGGGGAAGCATCGCCAAACTGTAACGCTGACGGGACAAAGGGATTGAAATCCTCTGTAAAATCCGGCCTAAGACTAGTTGTTGGTAGGGGAACATGTAAATCACCATTTTTCTTAAGAGCTGTTGGAACGGAAATCAAAGGCCTGCCGTTGGAGAAACGGGTGCATGAGAAGGAAGCTAATTCTAAAGAACTCACCAGGCTCATTATTTGTGGATCACAGGTGGCGATGGGGCCTCAGACCCGAGGCCACCACGACTGCCCCCTCCATATTCACCGAACCATTGTGGCACAGACCAGACCATTCTCCCTCCGTCAAGGAAGGGCCCAACATTGATACCACATAAGGAAAAATTGTTAGACCAACATTTGCATACAATGATTTCAAAACATCCACCACACCCATGCCTACATGTGGCCACATATCGTCATGAATTGACAAAATGTCCATATCTGTAGCTGCTCTTAAAAGGCCCTTGCTAGCTGACAGCAGGGCCTGAAATGAATCATCCAAAATGGCTCCACCCAAAGTTACTGGAGCCGACAAAACTGAAGAAACAGGTGTAATGGGGAAGGAATTACACCTACATCTGCCAAAGAAAGACCATTGTTCATGGTCCCACAGGTTGGTCTTCCAAAAATAAAAACTGCTGGTTTCACTGCCTTTACACTTGCAATGTGCTTGCCAATAAAACAGGATCAGTAAGTTCAACATTCAATGTGTGAGCCTGCACAACCTCCCAGGCCTGTTTGCCTTTTCAGAGCAAGCACCAGTCACAGAGTTAGTAGTAAAATATGAAGGGCACAGCGAGAGGGGCTTGGGCTTGCCCTTTAACTTAAGTTTGAACTCAGAGCATACTGCTTCATTACAGACCCTGCTGCACGCCGCTGCCACGTCCTGCGTGTCAAAAACCTCTGCATCCGTCATTATAACAATTTCAATCACCACGTCTCGAGCCTGGGACGTTACACTCACCTTACCTTGAAGGCTGCTCATAGTTACAGGAGAGCATCCCTCTGCCGCTGCCTCCCACTTAAACCATTACCAGTGGGACTGGAACTGTAGAGTTGAAGAGCAAGAGATTTCAAACCAGGCTTCTTTCTAAAACTTCTTCTATCTTCTTACTGAGTTGCTGAACCACACCAAGGTATTGAAGCACTGGCGCACAATGCTGCACTCGCTGAACTGAATCTCACACAGCCTCACACCACAGAAAAATAATCATTCAACAAACAGCTACATGGCAGTAGCACTTGATGCTGAAAAAGCATTTGACCATGAAAATTGACTTTTTATTTCAAACTTTAAAGTGGCATGGTATTGGAAATGGTTTTATTCAATTGGTTAAACTTGTATATTCTGATCCAAAGGCATCTATATTTATGAATGGTCAATTTCCCCCAATTTTGCCTTCATGGATATACAAGACAAGGTTGTCCCCTATTTTATTTGTTTTGGCCCTTGAGTCCCTATTAGAAATAATATAAATAAGTAAAGATATTGTACGTACTAGTTGTGGCAATTATGAATTCCAAAATACTGCATATGCTGAAGACATACTAATTTTTTAATAAGAACCTGAGCACAACACTCCCTTATTTCTTAGATATGATTGACGTTTTCTTGCATTTTATGTGGTGTAAATAAAGACAAATCTGAAATGCTTCCACTTAATGTTCACTGTATAAAACAAGATTTTAATAACGTAGTCCTTAGTTCATGTCCATTTTCTATTAATATCTGGGTATTTCAATTGCTTCCTCACTTTCTCAAATGAGTAAGCTACATCTGCAAAGCTTGCAATTATAGTTATGTGATTCAGTTGCCTTATGGTCGTTGCTATTACTATCGTGGTGAGGAAGATTAGCAGTCATCAAAATGATGCTCACACCAATAATATTATACTATTTACAAATGCTCCATATCCCTTTACATCCTCTATGTCTAAGTCTATTAACATGATTCTTATTGATTTCCTATGGGGTCCTAAGAAAAAGAAAATAATTGCTTGTAGTTAACTTAAAAACCCAAATGCTTGTGGCAGTGTAGGCTTCCTGGACTTTATGAATTATCATATAGCCTTTGTTCTAAAGCAAGCCAAATGTGTTTCCCCAAATGAAAACATAAATCTACCAACTTCGTTGATGGCTGAAAAATACTAGTATTACCATTTGACATCAAGGATACAATCTATCTGTTTAATTGATCTAAGGCGGGGTTTTCCCCAAAAATATATCTTACTATGTCCTACTTGAAATATTTCTTCTTTCATCAAACTAATAAACTTGACAATGCATTTTCACCTTTGATATGGTGCAATAAAACCATAACTATACTGATAGACCTATTTTCTGGAAAGCTTGGGTTAATAAAGGAGTTACATTTATTATTCAGGTGATTACGGGAGGCGATATCCTCACTGCAGATTAATTTAAAACCAAATTTGCAGTGCCAAGAGTTCCTCCTAGTCAATAACTTAACTTAATAAATGCATGTTTGGACACCATGAGCAGAAAAGATACATATAAGTTGGTTGTTGAACCTATTACATTTCGCTTCATGGAATCCCTTGATGTCTTTAAAGCTTCTAATTTCTACAAAATGTTAAAGGGAAAAGACCTCATGTAAAATGGTCATCTGAATTGCAGTGACAAGAAGATTGTGGAACTCAATTTGATGATGGAATTTAGTCTATGATTTGGACTAAGATGGAATTTAACCCAAACTCTCTTTTACTTACTCTTTTGGCCATATGTTCTTTTAAATGCTCTTTGCTCAATGCTTTTTGGATCCAAGTATGGAGTTTCCATCAATGCATGTTTAAGATTTCTAGTGCTTTAAATATTAACCAATATCCTTTTGGGAAATGTTTCCTTTAATGCTGGGAAAATAAAAACGTCTTTTATTATATTTGATTCTACTAAAATGTCTGTTAAAGGATGGTGGAACAATATCTGTGATGTATATAGAATGAAGAAATGAATTGCAAAATCGCTGTCTCTCTCTATCAAACATGACAAAACATGGCAACTCTTTGTTAACTATTTGAATTAAATGAATGTCTAATCTTGCCAGGTTTTGTGGTGATTACATTGATTGTATTACTGTTAGTTAATATTTATAAATATGATGCACTATGTTCATACACTTTTATTTTCTCTCCCTCCTTTCACTGTACCTACTCCTTTAGTTACATGTTTATACCATTTTTCATACTGATCCTTATGATACAATTCTGGTTAAAACTTTTTCTTATCTTTCATTACAATGTAATGTACTTACTATGGACCTTATTTCAAATGTTAAACTATTGATAGATTGTTTCATCGTCATTTTGGAGACTATTATAATTTGGATCTGAATAAAATAAAACATTATAAACAAAGAAAGTTACAAAATACTAGGTCTGCTATTGTATGGACATTTTCAGTAATCAATGAAGGTTTTCAATTTTATTTTTCATAGATCTTTTTATTGGCATTTATAACAACAACCGAACAAAGTAACCATAATCTTCCCAACCCAACCCTCCTACCTGCACCCACCCCAACCCCCCACCCCAATTTTAATAATGAGAGTAAAGAGATAGCAGTAATCTTCGTTACAACAAATAATTCTGGCACATGTGTAAATAGCAAATATATTGAATTAAAATAAAGAATGAGGAGTCATTGAAAGTGCTGCAACTCAACTGAGTGACCGGTTGTTTCCTGCACGTTGATCTGGGAATTTTGTTTGGACAATATTGGTATCTTGTGCATTAAGATAAATTAAATAGAAAAAAGCATCAAAGAGGATGAGACTGCATCGATTCATCTTTCAGCCTTCCAGGGTTCAGGGAGGCATAACTTAAATTCCGTTCTTGTGCAGCAGGAACTTGTCTGTCTCTGTGACTGTCAATTGGGCATTTCATGGCCTTCTAGCCTGCTCCATGCCATGGGTAGAACATGTACCATGTATCACCCTAGTGATGCAACAGGGCATGAGTGCACTATGCTTTTGGCATGGAGTCAATGGAAAAGGGGAATCTGTTTAGCAGTACATCCCCTTTGGGGATGGAATTACCCTCAATATTCTATTTGTTCTAGAAATTAAAAAAAGACAGGGCATTTCACCCTTGCCAGATGGCAATTCCTCACACCCCCATAGAATGGTTGAGTGCGTAGCATGTTATGGCTTTTGCAAGAAGAAATGTTACAAACACACACACACACACACACACATCGCATTCTCAAGAAACTCCACTAACGGTAAAATACAGAATAAATGTGCAACTACCAAAGTTTGTTTTGATCTTACATGATCTGCCATCACACAGTGGACCAGCTGGTCCCAATTGATTGATTGACTACCAATGGCATGGTAACAGACCATGCTCCAAAATGTATCCTGTCATTCCTTGATGGAACATAGCAATGCGTAGCAGTAGGAGTTATCACTCTGAATCAACCCTGGGTGACAGTCCCACATACACTCAATAGTTGCTTCTGTCTTTCCAGTTGCATTAGGCATGCATAATACAATTGCCTGGGTCACCGTGACTTATCGTTCACTGGACAGTGATTAGGATCGCAGAGCGTCACTTTGTTCTATAAGATCTGGTCGGGTATGGCGATCCAATGTGACATCCTACACTAGACAGCCTCTTGAAAGCACCAGTTTGAATCTAAATAGAGCCTCACTAAAGTACTTTCTGAGGCTGTCATTTTAACATTAACCATCTAATATTATCTGCCATAGAGTAAGGGAGAGCGAGTTTCCTTAGGATGCCAGTCGCTGTTCCACAAATATTCAATCAGTTCCTGCAATTCTAGTTTACAGACATCACTGTCAAGGCTACATGCCCCTAGTAGGGCAACTATCCAGTAACCACTTCAGGTGTATAAGGGAAAACAAATGCAAGTAGCTAACAAGTTATGAGCACGTATTGAGGATATTGTACAATGTTAAAAATTGCCACAAGTGGTAACAAGTTACTAAAAGTAGTAACAAAGTAACAAGACTAAGGGAACAATGTTCCCCAGTAATGACAGCCTGAAGGACATGTCAGTTTCCTCATAACATATTAGCAAAAGCCAATGTAGTGAAGTTTAAGGCTTCACTGCACTGTAGAAAGTGCAGGCCAGATACAAAAATAAAAGTAACAAGGTTTGGGGGTCCATAGAAATGGAAGGAAAGGTGCAGTAAAGAGGAATCTTTACCAACAGTGGCGTACAGGCACACTGATGCTTGCTTACCACCCGAAACTCGTATTTTCCCATATGTCTTTGTGGCTGGTCTGGGGGTCACTAGGAGCTCGAACTTCTTTTGTTTGTTCCAGTGAGAGGTGCGCAGGAGTTGCGGGTTTGAGGCTTCTTCCGGTCGACTGGTAATGCAAGATGCCACTCCTGTCAGGGTGAAGGAATGCAGAATCCAACGATGCAGGCCTCCTTCAGACAATTCACTGGATGGAGGAAAGAGTTCCTTTGATCACCAATTGCAGGTGACAACAGGCGTCATTCGAGTCACGGTCATAGCAGCTTCTCTAGGACAGGTTCTCGTGAAGGTAGGAAGGTGTAATTCCAAGAGAAGGCGGTGTGTGACACAAGCTGATGACCACCAAAGTTCCAGACTTTAATTTGGTACAGTGAATGCTCTGGCGAGATAACCCACAGAGAGGATGCCAACTTTGTGGAATTCACTGCCTTCCCACATTAGACACATCGAAGACTACATGGCTTTACCGAAGGCATTCAAAACCTGGCTCTTCACCAAAAAACACATAAGGGAATGAGGTGAACTACCCGACCTACCACCACAGCTGACACCTGGCATGGTACCCTGCTGATTAAGGACACTGTCATAGACGGTCAGGCCTGACGATATCTAACTGCACTACCTAGAACCTTGCCCAGACCTGAAACCTGAATCGTAGTGGCACCCATGTACCTGACAGAATGTATTCATCACCTCATCCGCAGAAATTCCGCACGCTCTGAGGCCTAGAGTTATTTATCGCCATTAATCAGGGGCAATAGTGCTAGACTCATAGCCCAAGCACCAATAACACTCATGAGCTTGATCAAGGCTATGCAATTATGCACAATGTAATCACTCCAAGAAGGCGCTTGCCTGCCAATCCATGATCAGAACTAGATACTGAGGGTGAGCTAATCACACCTACCAGTGAATGTATATAGCAGAACTACCCACCAGTAATCTATCTAGCAGAACCAGCAACCCAAACTTAATAGTACTTATGAACTTGATCATTGCCCTGCAAATATGCACTACGCTATCAATCCAGGAAATGCCCTTGCTTGCTAATCCTACACATCTGGACATCCCTGTGGGGAATTATATAGCAAGGAACGTTCTAGCTATTTGGGATTAGCTATTTGCTAATCCCAACTATCTGACAATGCCCTAGTAGAACTACCTATCAGGGATTCAATTTAGTAAACCTGCCAACTGAAGATGTTGCTAGCATCAATACAGTAACAACATGAGTTTTGGGAAAGATTTGTCTGTCACCACCCATCAGTCTTCATCAAAATAACCTGACCCTCAAGAAAGAGGGAGATACCATGCACTCGACAGGCACTGGAAGCTAAACAGGAACAAAGTCCCACTGGAAAACACACAGACACTCAAACCACTACGCTAATTCTTGCCTCTGCACCAACAAACATTAGAAAGCAGCTACACCCCTCAATTAATTTGGCCTAGCTGCACACATACTTACACACCTCCAAGTTCACCTCAACAGTCTTTAGAACGCAGCTATAGCCCTCGAAATCGGTCTAACTGCACACGAAATTTAATTCTCAAGCACCCGTGCCACCAGAATGCAGATACCATAGTCCATTGGTCTTGCTGCACACATTCTACTGATCTTACTCAACCACTGCACCACACCAAGCATTAGTATGCAGCTGCACACCTGCTGTTGCACACTGACTGCACACACACCAAGTGCACCCAAGCACGCACTGCACTACTCTCTCTACTGACCTGGACTGCGGTCCCCGAGGGCGTTCAACCCAAAGCGCTTTGGAATCATAACAATGGTAAAAGGCACTATACAAATGTCAAATAACCTAACATGACATAGCATGGCATAACATATTTTGATTTCTTTTCACCTATCCAAATGAGTACCTGATTGAAATTTGGCAATTTCATTAATTTGCAACTCTGTGAATCAATGAATTCTTTTGACAAATTTAGTTTTACAAATTGCAATTGTAAATCACGAACCATCCTTTGAATGGAGGATTGGCAGGAAGACCTAGTCAAACTAAGGAAGCACTACTGCCTGACCCATTTATAATTGTATAGTGATGTTATATATTTGAAACTTTAATAATGGTGATACCTTCAAAGAGCAGGAATTTTGTGAATAAAACCTGGATGAATGTTAAAACATAAAAAGGAGCAGTTAAATTTGGTAGAGAACTCCACCTTTCCTCTGCTAGTTATGCAGGTGTGTAGGTAAATATTAAGTGCAACAAATCACATTCAATGAGGTATCATGGCACTATGGACATGAGACAATCTATGTTTTTTTCTTGAGGAATATCCTAGTAAAACATTTAATACAGAAATAATAATGAACAAAATAAATAGAAATTCAACACCAAATACTTTATTAATTTTCACATTCATATTTTATCATTAATCCCTTTTTTGGTGGCTTTTTTTGTAAATATATATGTTTGGTTGCAAATCATTCTGTTTGGGTCATTAAGAAGTTGGTTGTGATCAAATGATTTATTTACCGTTTTCATAGCTTTTGCAGGCAGAATTGATGGAACAAAATAGGTTTTATTAGACAAAATTGGCTCATTTTCGATGTGAGAAAATACAGTTTACCCACCCTTAGTTGACGGAACCAAAGGGGCTACTTATGCTTCAACTTCCAAAAATGAGCCCGGTGGGCAATGTCGAGCTGATCCAGGTGAGATGAACCTGCGACTGTGGGAATCCCTGCCAGATTTGTCAAGTGTGAAACCCCATTCTGGGCCTCAAGTGGTTTCCGAGGACTGCCGTTCAGTTGCAAGAACGTAGACTCAGGAGGGGAGAGCGACCAGACAATCAGAGGCCCTGGGCCAGTCTAAAACAGGTTTGAGGGCTTTAAAATGATCCAGCTTGCATCCTACTTCCTTTGTAGGATTTGTTTAATTGTCGAGATAGGAGTGGACAAAGCAGACTCCCAAACTGTTGGCTTTGCAGCAGTTTTGGAGTGATTTAGTCGAGGTTAGGTGAGTTTAGGAATCTTTCTGGAGGACATTGTTAGTTGTTAGTAGTGTGGTTTTTTCTGTGTTTCCTGATCCCAGTTTTACCTTTCTTGTCTGTGTGTGCTCTTTAGGCTCCCTCTCAAATCTTACCTTTTTGACCTTACTCCCTTCTAAATAAAAGGTAAAAAAACAGAAACCGTTCCTTTTCTCCATTCTGTCACCCAAAATGCTTGTATTTAAAACAAAAAAAGTCTCCTAACATGTTTCCTTTCCTTTGTTTGAATATAAAACTATGGGCCTCATTACGAGCATGCTGGTCCGGTAACAATGGTGCCGGTAAGCCAATTGGCACTGTTGTTACCGGACAGCAACACACTGAGTCTGCGGGTAGCTGCCGTCCCGCCCGTAGACTTTCCGGGAAGCACAGGCACCGTTATTAACGGTGCCGGTGCTTCTGTCATTCCCATTCCCATTGAGTCCTATGGGATTCAATGGGAATGGGGATTAACATTTTTCTGGTGCCTGACTTCAAGGAACACTGGGGTCGTAATCCCCCGCAGTTTCCGTGAAGCCAGGCGCCAGAAAAAATCACAACTCCTGCGGTAGCCTGCCGGTTTTACCGGCATGGCTATCGCCGGAGTTATATTGAGGCCTTATTTGTTTGAACCCGAGACATCTTCCTGTGCTGTGGTCAGTGACCTTCCCTACTGTTTGTGCGTTTTGAGCACCCTTTCCCATTATGCAAGTCTTGTGAGAATCCCTTTGTCTTTCTTTGTCACTTATTTCAAGTTTTGCACATTGGCAGCATAGCATATGTACAATAGGGACCATAGGCACATTTTTCTTTTGCACATTTGCACCTTAGGCAACATATCCTTTTATTTGGAGGATGTGCCTGGGAGAGAAGATGAAGAACTAGACTACTCCTCAACCTCCTTGTCAGCATACCAGAGGTTGAGGGAGCCAGCCAGCCAGGAAGAGACAGAGGAGGGGCAGATGAAACTTGAGAAGAAGGATGGGTGAGGTGGACAGTGGCTGGAGATGGAGACAGTGGTTGAAGTTGAAGAGATAGTGGTTGAGGAACGGGAGACCGAGCATGAAGGGTGAGACAGATCAGAGGGCAGTGGAGCATGAGGAGGATGTGGGTACCAATCTGGAAGAGGTTTCATAGAGGCATAGTCACTCGAGGTGAACCTGCAGATGGTGGGCGAGTACCTTGAACTTGGAGTTGGTGGGGACGAGGGAGGCCTCCAGGGACAGCAGGAGAGGTAGCCATAAAGGTACACAGGGGTGCTGGCAGAGTGGAGAGGAGGAGGAGGTAGTATGGCTGCAGCGACCAAAAAGCACGATGTGGAGGAGCCAGATATGGTCCCCTAACAATTGGCTCAGGAGGCAGAGACTTGGGCCACTCAAGCATTTCCTACCTGTGTGGAGTAGGCAAGGTGGGCTCAGGCTTTCCTCAAGGGGTTGAAGTCAAGTCAGAAGATGTTCCCACCCATGACATCACTGCTCAGCTGGTCATGGTTGTGGACTACATCATCTGCCAGAGGGTATGACCTTCAAATGGGAGGGAATCTCGTGTGTGGGATTCCAATAGATGGGCTTGCTGCTTCCTCCCAGCAATCACAGTGCTCTGACAGGGTATGTCATAATATATGACTCAGCAAGAGTCTCTAGTTCGGTGGTGCTGGATGGTAGTGCAAATGTGCCAAATGCATGTGGCTGATGCCATCTCATGTGAGGGTCCACACGGAAGAGGTATTCAAATTGATAGCCTACTTCACCCTGAAGACACTTTTTGTTGAATATATATTGCTTTTCCACCACAAAATACCTCCACACTCCCAATATTATTATTTTGGGGTTGGGGGCTGAGATGGGCACTAATCTTTCCTCCTTGCCATCTGTTTGTCTACTTTGCAGTGGATGCTGTGTGGGTGCTGGTGACTGCGGAGCCGGTGCTGTTGACATAACTGACTGATAACACATAATAATGCTAGCATGTGTTTTTTCAGACCTTTTTTGGAAATGACTGTACCCTAGTGCACAGGGAGTGTCTGAAGCTTGCTTCCTGTGTATGGCGCTTGCACTTGACAATTACATTACATTAAATACACTTGACATTTGTCAATGTCTGCACCCTTTCCTTCTGTTTTTTGGTCTCCTCGCCATCTATTGTATCTTTGAAGTGGAGGTGTCTGATCTCAATCTTGATTGAAGTGATGGAGCATAAGTGTCACATTTATCATTGTCATCTGTTTCCAAGGAAACCAGAAGTGGAGATTTCTCAGGAATCACCTCTTCTTTAGCATCCCTGGATTGTTCTCATTGTAGCTGAGATGATGTCATATCATCTCCCTCTTGCACCCTGGTTAGTGGCCACTTAACCTTTTCCTGAACTCCGTCCGCTTGCCCCTGATGCATGTGCAATGTTGATGACTTTGCAGTTAATGTATTCCCAATGCACAATATTCTTTTGAGACAAATACCCCTGTACTTCATAGGTGAGGAGATTTCAAACTACTGATCGACCTACCTAGGCAGGCACAGAGACCCAAATACAATCTGAGCTCTTCAACTCAAACAGCTACTGAGGTAGCATGTAAAAAAAACACCCAACAGATCCATTCCTCCTATGACCCTTACCTAGTCTCCTACCACGTTTGGGTCCTACAGTAAATTAAGACATATTAATTAATTCATACGTCACTTGAATAAATAGCTGTGGGTTCCCAATGCTTTCGACTCCTCCTCCCCCTACCAAATGCATATTGGGTCCTCAGTGCGTTGCCCTTCTGCTCTGCTTATAAAATGCATGTGGGCTACTCAGTGCTTTGGCCTTCTCCTATGTCTAGTAATGCACATGGGATTCTCAGTGCTTTGGCCTTTTCCATCACCCCGAATAGCTTGTGGCATTCTCAGTGCTTTGGTCTTCTCCTCTGCCTACAAAATGCACATGGGGTTCTTAGTGCTTTGGCCTTCTCCTCTGCCTAGGAAATGACATGTGAGTCTCTGTGCTTCGGCCTTCTCTTTCACCTACAAAATGCTCAAGATTTGTACTGCCTCCCTCCACACAATTCAAGCCCCTCGCCAATCCACAATTCATGTAGCCCAAACTACCCTAAAAACAAATTCAAAGCAATTCCCAAACTCTACCAAGGCCATATAATTAATTTAAGCCTTCTCTAATCCTCTCTAAGCTAGCAGCAATTACCTTGCGTAGAAAGCCTGGGCCACTCTTTACTTTTCAAATGCCAACTATCAACTGACCCCACTTTCTACTTGCCCGTCTTTACATAGCGTTAAAGCCAATTCTAGTAGAAATTGATTTCTCGGATCTTGGGGAAATCCTGTAAAGTTCAACCTGGTAAAACACCCAGGAAATACTATGGGTTCGATTTTTGCCTGAACCGTCCCTCTCATACTGACTTCTAATATTAGTTTACATTAGTTACCAGACCCTCATTTGGGACCCCAATTTTATTTCCATTCAATGCTGGCAGCGTTCAACAGGACGCTACAGCAACTTCATCTTCTGTGACTCGGCAATGACTAGTCACTGCTCTCTTTCAGGGCAATACCTGCAGAACTAGGTTGCAATGTTGGACCTGCGCTTTGGCAAACAGATTCAGGAAAATATTAAAAGTGGTGTCCAAAAGTAGTCCCAGTAGAAATATCTCAATGAAGGCAGCCATTATCAGCTATTTCGTAATCACTTGGGTAATCTCTCCAAGTGGATTGGGTAATCCAGATGTGGACTCCTGCACTCTGTGCCGCAAAAACTAGCTACACCTCACTGAAGACGTCAAAAGAGGCAGAAACATGTGTCTGGGATTGCTGTCGGTACTCTTGTCCAGAGGAGATTTTCTTGATATTTTGGGCTGGATTGTCATTGTGATGGGGAGCAGGTGCAAGTGGATCTAGGTCACCTGGCCTAAGCCTCGCCCACCTGGTACCTTCCTGCCTGCCGCTCTTTTGCACCACTTAGCTAGTCCTGCCCACCTGATGCCTTCCTGTTTGTCGCTCTTTTTCCTTACTTAAGGAGCCCTCCAGCCTCTTTTCCTTTGCAGATGGGAAGCAGGTGCAAGTGGAACTAGGTCACCTGGCCAAATCCCCAGCCCACCTGGTGCCTTCCTGTTTGCTGCTCTTTTCCACCACTTTGCAAGCCCCGCCCACCTGGTGCCTTTCTGTTTTACGCTCTTTTTCACCACTTAGCAAGCACCACCCACCTTCTTAGCCCTGCCTCTTCCTTCCTGCTCCTAACTATTAGATCAAGGGCGTCTCTCGCCCGGGCGCCCTAAGCGAAGGGCAGTCGATGAAAAGGGGAATTCCTGTTTGGACCTGTTCGGAACAGTAGGACCCAGGGCCCGGCCCCCTGCTCAGACAGCAGGTAGGCATGCACCAACATGTGTTACTCCCTCTGGTCCCCCCGTGATGTTCCCTTGTGCCCCCCCATTCTCGCACACAAGTGTTGCCTGTTTTGCTTGATTCTTCTACCCTGCTCCCCCCTGACCCCACTCAAGCCTACTTCTGCGGGAGTCTGTCCTGATACATTCTGGTTTCACCATCACCGTCTTGTGGACAATGCTGGATTTGACTTTTATGGACTTCATTCATTCATGGTGCGTCACCCTTTCTCAACTCTCATGCTGAACTTCTTTTGCATCTTGTACTCATGGTGGCCCTGAATCATGCTGTTCCCATCTTCATCTTGTATCCTGGCTTGCAACATTATGTGTTACTACTGACTTCTGCAATTGTATTCACTCTCCCTCTTGCTTCTCCACTCTTTTGACTGCTAACTTTCTGTTCTCTCCTACTTTCCCTTCTCCCTTTTCCTATCTCCTCCCCTTACTTTCTTCTATGCACTTACTCTATCAGAATTGTCCCTGGACCTAGTATGATAGCAACCTCGTCTGTCTCCTCTTCCCTCCCCTTACTGGTTTTTTCCTCCCCAAACCCCTCCAGCACTATCTGAAATGTCGTCAGGCCTAATATGATAGTCGATTGTTGTGTTCCTCCCCTACCTTTCTTCACTACTCACCTCTTGTTTTTTTTCCGGCTCTACCAGAAATGTTGTCAGGCCTAGTACGGTAGTCGCCTGTCTGTTTCCATTTCCTTCCCACTCTCCCCCTCCCTTCCTTATCTATGTTTAGCTCTTGCATTATGTGAAATGTCATCAGGCCGAGTACGATAGTTAATTTCACATCCTTACTGTTCATGGCCTGTAAGAATGTCATTGTATTTTCCGTTGTTCCCTCCCTTGCCTTGAAGCGCTTTGAAACACATTGTGTATAGGCGCTATATAAATAAACTATCATATCATATCATTGTGGGAAGAACCATGCTGATTGGTAAATATATATGCTGCTTGGATGTGTCAGACTGGTAGAACCTGATCGACACCATCCTATGCTGGCTACAGTCCATAAAACAAGCTATTCAAGCTTTTGTTCATTCCCAGTAGAGGACTTCCAAGATTATTTGCCATAAAAATAATGGCCGCACATGTTGTCAGTACTTTAGAGCACTCCCTATCTGTGCTGTTGATCACTGTCCTTCAGCTGCACATTGTGGGCCTGATTCTCAAAGCCCTGTGCTAGAGCAAATCAGAGATGGCCTTGAGCATTTCTGATTTTCACCTGGCACATGCTACCTAACTCACAAAGACTAACAGTGGAGCAAATCTGGAGATGCCTGGAGCATCACTGAGATGCCCACGTGCAAATCTCTTAAGGATTTGCAGACATCCACAGATTTGCTCCAGTCTTAGGCTTCATGAATCGGATATAAGGGAGCCGGTGCAAATGAGAAATGCTCACGTCTCACGTGCATCTCTGATTTGCTTCAATGCAAATCTTGGTGACCCAGACCCAATGCACATTACTCAGATGGCGGGCTAAGGACAGACCGGGTTGCTCTTGTTTAACCTCCTTTTCAAGCTGAAAAAGAACAGGTGTAAAAATGGCTGTCGCTCCAAAGGTTGTTTTTGGCAGGGAGTCACCCTGGGGTGTCAATTGCATTAGGTGCTGCTTGGCAAGCTGGTCTGTTGTGCGCTGGTTGAAGAGCCACATCCTTTTGACTGCATTACTGGCTACTGCCTTCGAGGATTCCGCTATTTAAACCAGGCCATGGATTTCTCTGTCCAAAGGGAACGGGGCCGGAACACTTGGCCTTCAATCAACCACAATCCCCGCTAACCGTACATCATCTTTCTGGCTCATGGAGGTAGCCATGGAAAATTTCAAAATCCCAATGTGACTTGTTGGGCTTGAAATCTGTGAAAAGGCCTGACAACTACTGCAGATGTGTTACAGATGGTTTTGTGTGCGGATTGTGACTTTCTGAATAATATGTTCCTGTATTGAAGCAGATGTCTGACAACTTTACCAAGATATTGGCCCCCCTGGCCAAAGGCAGACCATATTCATAGCCCCATTCTTTAAACATCAGTTCCCTTAATAACAGTAACAAAATACATGTAGTGTAATGCAAAGACCTGCTCTTATGCACCAACTAGGAACCTTGGCTGTTTATAAGGCAGGAACGTTCCACGCTCGTATTGATAGCACCATGACTGCTATTAAATTCCGACATGTTTTACTAACCTCACAAAAGGGAAAGACTGACACTAGGATGCTTGAAAGCGGGCATCTATTTCTTGCGAGAAATTCAGCTAGGAAAAAAACAGACGCAGTGATATATTCATATAAAACATGTTTATAAAGTCTAGGGTTATTATGCTGAAGCATTTCTGGAGGCACATTCGAATCCGAGTTTAAAGGCTCAATATACATGCAGCACACCAAATAAATCACCATGTACGCCCCCAGACACAGTCACCGGTACACTCATGCCTAAATTGTGAAAACCTGTGCCTAGTTCTTTGATGCTAAAAGATAGCTGTGAATGAAAGAGTGTAACATTTAGTAATCAGGTGATATAAATGAATGCAGATCACACTAACAGCCTCCCTCCTGATGGGGAAGAATGAGAGAATGGAAAAAGGCATTCTGTGCCTTTCTCGGTGTCCATCCCATTTGCATGGATTCCCTGCATGATTCCGGAATGCTGTGAGGACACTCAACCCCTTCAAGACAAAACTCTGGCAGTAGCCGTGCCGGTAAAAATGGCAGGTGCCGCCGGAGTTGTGTTCTTGTTCTGGCGTCTGGCTTTAGGGAATCACCGGGGCATTACAGCCCGGCGATCCATGAAGCCAGTCACTGGGAAATGTAACTCCCCATTCCCATTCGAGTCCCATGCACTGTGTGCAACAGTGCCGGTGCTTCCGTCAAAGTCTGTGAGCGGGTGCCGTACCGCCGGTCAGGTCTGACCTGGCGGGCGGGGTTGCAGCCGCTCAGAGTACTCAGAGTGTGCAGGTCTGTTAACAAGGGTGCCGGTTCGCTTACCAGGACTGTTGTTACCGGACCGGCACACTCACAATGAGGCCCAATGTCTTGATCATTGCCTGCCTAATCCTCACCCCATTTGAGCAGATCAGCACTGCAGGACTGCATCACGTCGCCGGACCACGTCGAGCCGACTCAACTATCTTGATGCACTTGATCCTTTTGTGCACCCCTAAGTAAATAGTCACAATACTGACTCAGCCAATTGTAAAGTGGCTAGAGGCGTGTCCTGATGCTGTTGAGCCGTAAGAACAAGCCCAAAAGGTGTTTGTAGTGATTGTGTCCCCCCAGCCTTCCTTAAAGGACCATGGCGACAGTTAACCCCCCACTTGCTATAATTTTAAACACACCTTCAGTGGACGTGAACATTGATACTGTGTTGTATAACCGCATTGTTAGACCCAGATTGCATTGTTCATCTTAAAGTCTACATATTTTGTCTTCTCCTACATCGGTGGGTTGCAGTGTTTATAATTAGCGTGTTAATGTTTTTAGTTTAATTAAAGTCTCCTGTTGTTTCATTTGCAACCTCCAGGCCAGCAGAGCAAGACCCCTTGGTGAGTACCTGTATCCGACCATGCCTCACTGCATTCCAAGGTCCTTTCCGTCCATTTGGTCTTCTTTTTCTTCCCTTTCTGCCTCGCCCTCCCTCTCCCTCTAAACCCCTCCCAGACCTTCCTTATCAACACCCCCTGTCCGCCTCTGCCCATTTGCCAGTTCCCTGTGGGCCTTGTACATAGACGTCTTCCACTACAAACAGGTAATGTGATAGGGATTGGGAGCACCTGCCACTACATCACTGCATTATCACTATCTGCAATTCATAACACTGGGTAGAAATTTCACTGTACTCCAAAGCTAGAAAATGAATTCGTAGAATAGATAATGTATTGCACTTTAATACATTTTGAGGGTTGCCAATGTATTGAATTTAGATTAATTTTTAGGGTAGCCCATGCATTGCATTTAGGTGAATTTTGAGGGCAGCCAATGTATTGCATTTGGATGAATGTTGAGGGTAGCCAATGCATTGCACTTATATACATTTTGAGGTTAGCCAATGTACTGCATTTAGATTGATGTTGAGGGTAGCTAAAGTATTACACGTAGATTAACTTTTTCAGGGTAAGCATTGTTTTCGAACCTAGGTGCATTATAAAGTTCAGCCAATATTCTGTTACGAGGTCCATTTTTAGAGGTGCACTTATAGCCAATGGATAGAATTTAGCCACGTTTTGAATTCACCCTTCCAAACTCAGCTGCATCTACGCAACAAAGAAACCAGCCAGAACACACGGGTATGTATCACACTACATGCTCATGGAAACTAGCTGAAGGCCTGGCCATCCCACTGCACATATCTGCTACCATGCACTAATCTAAGGCACATTCCGCAACACCTGTGCCATAAGAATGCAACAATCCCCCATGATATAATTTCAGTCTAGCTGCAGATGTAATGTTCCCCCTACTCTCAGACACTCTTCACATGATTATCTTTCAGCACGCAACCAGATGCCAGCTCGACATGGGTGTCTAGCAGGGACCTGGCCACCCCTACCTTCCTTCGTACTGGCTAAAAGGCACACGCACATTCTATACCTCTCTGACCAATACAAATGTCAGATGATGATGATGAGAACCTTTGTTGGACATCCTTTTGTTTTGCTACTCCATTATTATTTTTGTTTGGATGATTCTTTGCTATCTCACAATCTTCCTGAAGGGTATAGCATGCCCTCGGCCTGCGCTACCAAAAAGGCAAATAAGGAATGCCTGTCAAGCTGTGTCTGTTTCAGCTTTATGATTGAAACCACAGCTGGTATAGTAGTAGTGTGGGGCTGAGTAGGTGCTTCATTCAGTAGTCATTGGTGCACTAGTGCAGAGCAGAAGCCTTTTTATGTCACCGCCCTATTCTGCAGATGTGTGAAAAAGAGAACGATCAAAAAAGGCCACCTTGCAAGGTAGCTACGAATCTGGAGCCAATGACACTAAAAAGAAAGATGCCAATCAGACACAGTAATGAGCCCCCAAATCCACCCGCGGGTGGGCTTCGTGTTTAAAGCCATCCATGTGGAGAATTGCCTACTGATGAAGGTGTTCTGATTCTTGACTGCTGATCGGGGCACTGTCAGATGAGTAGTTCATCATGTGAGCGGTATCAGTCAGAGAATGTCCACTCATTCCCTTGACCCGTGGCTTATCCAGGGCTGAAATGAATATATTCCCTGTCTTCATTCAGGTGTGAACTGAGAGAATGCAATCACACTTGTCACATGCATCCAGCTGTTTCATGGACACTTCCTGTAAATTATTTGTAATGCCCCAATCTTGTGTGTTCTTTCATCACCACTTGGATTAAGGTGAGCGAAGACTATGGCTCTGCATGTGCAAGGGGCAGGGCAGTGTACCCTGTGCTTTGCTTCTAGGGGGGATTAATGCGTATTTCCATACTGACACATCGGAATGGGCTTGCTCAATGTAAGTCCTAAAGGCAGTGCCCAGAAATGGCTTTTGTAAAATATTTGCGCTATTCTTGTCTGGAGGAACTATGCTCGTGAGTCTTTTAGAAGTGCTTTTATATTTATTTTATTTATTTATTTAGGTAATTTGTAGAGTGCATGAATGGCAATGAACTCTCACAGCGCACAACAAGGTCTAGCGATAGCAGTAACGTCTTAGAGGGCTTGGGGAAGAGCCCGCTCTTCAAGTTGCATCGGAATTGGTAAACGTTAGGATTGTCATGGAGATATTGAGGCAGAGATTTCCAGAAGTGGGTGCAGAGAGCAGCTAATCCTCTTCCTCCCTAAGCAGATGATTTGAAAAGGAGAGTCAAGCAGGTTTTTGCTGTAGACACATCAGAGTCTGGATGGTTTGCGTGAAGAAAATAGGTTGGGGATGCAGTCAGAAGTGCTTCTGTAAACGGAATTCTGAATCAGGGTGAAGGATTTAAATGCGCATCTATGTTGGACAGGAAGTCAATGGAGAGCATGCAATGTGGGGTGGATGTGATTGCACCGGTTGGTATTGGAAGTGAGTCTGGCTTTGAGTTGTGAAGAATTTGCAGCTTTTTTGAGATGGGCTGAATTGACTCCTTCGAGTAAGGCATTGCAATGCTCCAATTTCGAGGTGATGAGTGATTGTGTCACAAATCAGAAATGTGAAATTGAGATACACGTTTTCTTTGTTTCAGACGAATTGTAGGGTGAAATGTGCAGAGGAGGGAGTTGAGTTGATGTGTGCCTTCAACAAAAGAGGGGGATTGCGAGTAGCTCCCATACGTTTGTGTTTTGAGATGTCAAAAATGCTATGCTCCCAGAGTATCAGATTTTGGGAGGAGGCATTGGGGAATAGAGGAGTTTGTGAGAACTTAAGAGTGAGATATTCTAGTTTGCACTTGTTCAGGGAGAGCGTGTCGCTCTTCATCCAGGATTGGACATTGTTCAGGATGCTGCTTATGTGATTTGGCTGGGAAGAGCCGTTTCCAGGGATGCCTATACAAATTTGTGTTTCTTCGACGTAAATGTAGGTACCCATGTCAGCAGAATTGAGAAGTGTATCCAAGGCTTCCATATATATACATGTTCAAGAGAGTGGGTGATAAGATAAGAGCATTGAGGGGCTACATAAGTAGATGGAATGGGTGAAATGGCAAGTGGGTTTAGGAAAACGTTAGAGGATCTTCTGGTGGGAAAATAATTTAAGCCACTTTCAATCTGAAGGTGCACCTGCTTGCAAGGAAAGCAATTTAATGAGGATTTGGTGGTCTGGTGTTCCATGCGGCCGTGCAATGAGAAAGGGCCAGGAGTGTCCAGCCATTTGAATCAATTGAGTGACAAAGACCATCAACCACAGAGATAATGGATCTTTCAGCATGTCTGGTATAGAAGCTGGACTGCATTGTGTCAAGGATTGGTATACGTTGAAGTGAGAATGTTAAGCCAAATTGACTTGTACAGTGCTCCGGTTCTTCCTAACTAGGTTCATGATATATAAACCCAAATGCAAAATTGACTCAATGACCTTCACTAGGAAAGGAAAGCCAGCAACAGGTCTGCAACTGGCAGGATATTTCGGGACAAGTGTAGGATTCGTAAGTCTGGGATTAATGCAGGATAGTTTCAGGTACTCCTAGATGTTCTGTGAGTGAAACTGAGGTTGCATAGATGTGAAATGGATGGTATCGAGAGAACAACTGATGTCCATGAAGAGGTGAGGATAACAGCCATCTGACCAAGAGCCGTAGTGTTTTCAATTGACGATGTTAGTGAGGACGGATTTAGTGGAGGTAGGCAAAAAAGAAAACATCATAAGCAAGGCACTGAACCTATCACTGTGTCTAACTGTGTGAGGATATATGTGATTTGGGCCTTTAAGTTGCAGATTTTAGATAAGAGAAAGTTCAGAATTTCAATGCAGTATTGTAGTGATGGAGTGGATTTCCAGGCAATGACCTAGTGCTGATTTCAAATGTGCATCTTTCTTGAAGACCTATTCGGGCTTCTTAAGGGACTTGTCAATAAGTTCAAGAGGTTGGCATTCTTGGTATTCTTGGCTTCCCTGATTCTTTTTTGCAGAGCTCACATTTCAAGTTAGGCAATTTTGTAGTAAAGCATTACCTGCTAGACTCAGGTTGTGTTGGGGGTCTTTACATAGGAGTGATCTGATCCAGTATGTTAATGATAGCGGCATTTAAGTGACGAAGAGGAAATTAGGAATTGTTGGCTTGTAGCAGAAAATGGCATTAGGTGCTGACGACAGAGTCAAAAGTTTAGACATGGGGCCTCATTACAAGTATGGTGGTGTGGGTAAAAACGGTTGTAATGCAGTGGTAACTCTGTTACCACTGCATTACCCCTGCATTACCGCACCAACATACTACAACTTTGGCAGTGAAATGGAGGAAAATCCACAACCGTACCGCCCAGAAATCTGCAGAATTGGTGCAAGTACCACAGGTGGAATTACAGCCAGTGGTAATTCTGCTATAATCCCCATGGAGGCCGATGACTCCAATAAATGGGGACTAAAACTGCATACCACCACTTGCAATCCAGCGGTAATTCCACCAGACCAATTGGCAGTAACGGTAAATCTGTTTGGTGGTATTTCAGCAGATTTACTGCTGAACTAACACCAAACTTGTAATTAGGTCCATGGGCCTGATTAGTTTTCGAAGTGATTTAGGGCCTGTAAGGGAGTGAGGGGCTGAAGGGCAGTGTCATGTGATAAGGGAAGGGTCAGACCATCATAAAGGTGAGGCAGTGGGAGAGGGAATGTTTTGAACAGATAAAATGAGATGGTTGAGGGTATGGCCATTGTAATGAGCAGGGCCCTTCATATGTTGGTAGAGACAGATAGCATGCAGGTCGGTCACGGAAGATGAGACAAATGAGTTTGTGTAGCTCTCAGTCCAGTTATAGTCTCCTGTGACAAGAATACATTTACACTTTCGAAAAAATTCTGAGATCCAAAAAGACCTAAATGAAATTGGAGTCATTGCCTGGAGAGCGGTAAACTGTCATGTGGACTAAAGCATGGGAGTTGATAAATGGGAGGGTGACAATCAGGGATGTCAATTCACAAACTGCCAGGGCTAGCGGAAGTGACACCATGCACCCACGGTTTCCTCCGTTTGTGGTATCACACCACCTTTACCCCTGATTACATTACATGAAGGATTGGGATGAAAGACTTTTTAAATTGCTAACCATATTTTAACCATGTACAGACTTGAGGTGCCAGGGCTAGATAAAGCATAAATAGCTTAGGCCAGGGGCACTATATGATAACGGTACAGTCTTATATGCCCGTTACTGCCATCTTACAACAGTTACCGCCTCATGCACCAGGTATATTCATTATATGCTAAATGAAGCCCCACATTCGAATATGCTACCTTGCTATGCAGAGTATAGTCTCTTATATGCAGATATGGCCATTAGATGCCAGTTATAGCCTCACATGCTAGGTGTAGGGATAATGTTTAGGGGACACTCTCACATGTCCAGGTGATGCCATCATATGCCTGGTCTGCAATACCCAGGGTAGCCATTTGCTGTCAGTTCATGTCTCATATACCGTGCATAGTTAGCCTGTGTATGGGACAGACTAGAATCCAGATGCTGCATCATGTGTCAAGTGTCAAGTATATCCTCATAATTCATAGCAATGAACCCAATACCATATACATTCTGCTATGTTTGGTTACACGGTCATATGTTCAGGTGCTGCTTTGGTTATATGTAATTTCATTCTTCTGAAAATACAGAAAATAAAAAAGTAACAGGGAAAAAACAGAGGTAACATTTTCAGAGCGTCCATATTCAAACAATGGAGTAGGTAATTACATTGTTGAATAAATAAATACTTCTGCCATCAGCACGGAAGGAACCTGAATCATGTTTACCAATGCTATTGTTCTTCATGAGACATAACACATCCATTTGCAAAAGGCATCCCAATTAGAAATTCTAAAGAAAATATCGGAATTAAAAGCTCTGCCAGAAGGGGATACCAGAAATGGAACTATATTTAAACTAATACATACAAAAATCCCATTTCACATTGCAGAGTATTGCGTTTAACTTAAAATATTAAAACTTGCCGGTTAATAGCCGATACAAAATTCAGCAAACACACTGGCTAAGGATAAAATAATAAAATATTAAACTTACCAATGTTCATGTTGTAAATATAAGTCCATGCGTTGCACCATTTTGAAAAGTTATGTTTTAATTCGATTTTCAAAAGGAAATCCACCAATCCAAGAACCATATCCTGTAAAATTGATCCAAAATAAATGGGCATCCAAGTTCCCAAAAGTAATCCATCGATCCAAGCAAACTATCCAGTTAAAGCATTCCAAAATCCAATGAATCCAATAATAAAACCATCCGACAATGTGATAAAATTCAGGTTCCAACATGTAGTTCAATTATCCAAATACAGTGTACTGAAAAAACATTTCCAAAACCAGAGAATCTGAGGAAAAAACATCTGATGATGTGAAATAATCCAACCTTCCAAAAGTAATACAGGGATCAAAAGAAAGCATCCAGAGAAAGCATTCCCAAATCCAAAGAATCCAAGGAAAAAAACATCAAAAAATATGAACGAAATCCAAGTTCAAACATTAATCCTGCGATCCAAAAACATTGTCCAGCAAACGCATTCCAAAATCCTAAGAATCCAAGAACAAAAACATCAGAAATTGTGAAAAAAATCCAAGTTTCAAAAAGTAATCCTAAAAGAAACCAGCGTTGTCCCTTAACAAATATTCTTAAAAACCAAAGAATCCTGGAAATAAATATTCCAAAAAGTGCAAACAATCCAAGTTCCACAAAAAAAACCCAAGGCCTTCATCATTGGGAGCATCTGCACCTGGAACAGCCTCCGGAAACACTGACGATTGAAAATAGTTGGGTGTGAAACCGGAAACGAATGAAAAGGGAACTACATTATATCAAACATACTCAATGGCCTTTAGTGGTTGAAAATTGGAACTACAGTAATAGTAATCACATAATTATAAGAACTTTTAAATATTGGGCATACATATATATGATTGCATTGTCGATGAAATTATTTTCAGATATGTTAGTATTTCGTTGAATATTCACCACTGAATATTACTTATTTTTCTGGCAATATTATCACTGGTTACTACTGCTTTCTCTTTCATATGCTAAGTGCAGATTCAAATGTGCCAGTACTGCCATGTAATTACAGTTAGTACTCCATATTCACATTACTGTCATCGTATGTAAGGGTTAACCTTACATATCCAGATGCTGCTATTATATGCCAAATGCACCCTTAAATGCCCCCAGTAATTTGCTGCAATGCCAATTCATGTCTCACATACCACTTATGGTTACAATGTATAAGTAACAGCCTCATATGTTAAGGTGAGGCAATCAAATCTTAAGTGCAGCCCCAAATGCCCCAGCAATGCTAGAAATTGCTTAATGTGGCTGATATAGCGATTATGTAAAATACGTCTTCACGTTTGCAGGTGTCTCCATCATAACCTAATTACCACTCTTACCTAAAAGCACAACTTTATCTGACTCTACTTAAAGCAACTGACAAACATGGCCTTGTTTTACCTCTTACAGAGTTGAAGAAAACAACATTGACAAGTACTTGTCAAACTCCAACTACAACAACCAGGCTTACAGATACTGCTGCATGCTATAAGACTAGAGTAAAGTACCTTTCAAATTGACTGTTGCATTCACATTTTCTGTCATTGCACTGCATTCCTTTTACAGTGAACTAAAGGCTTTGTGGCAAAGCACTACGGAGCTATAGGCTGTCTCCAAAGTGGGACATTTTCAGAAATATCATACATGCCAAATAGCACCCCCCCAAAAAAAAAATAATAATAATATTGTAATCTTGTACATGTAATTTGCAGAGATAATTACAAATTATTTATCGATGTAAAATTAACTCATGTATTGCCATTGAGTAAATGACAGAGCACTAAAATAAACCGAATAGCACATAAGCTGTTTGTGATCATTTCAAAAGGGAATAAGGAAGGTGACCTCGTGATCATAGGGTACACCTGATTAAATCCATGCTTCTTTCGGTGCATGGGCATTATGTTCCAGCATTGTGTTAGGCAAACAAAACATTGGGCAAAAAAAGTTACACGGCACAAATACATCAATGTTTATCACACTACCACCTTGCTCTCCATATGCACAAGTATGGTGTGCCAGTTGTGCATTTTCAACTAAGCACCCTCATATATAAATTGTGCAAAGCATGCACAAATCTTGCCTGTTTCTGCTGTTTTGTGGTCACTACAATTCCACTAAAATTCCAGAAAGGTGTAGAGGAGCAGGTAAATGCCTCTGCAGGAAGTCCCGCCCACTACTTCCGGTATGTTGGGAACCTGAGATCGTGCCATGCTTGACACCTGCATGTGTGCCAATTCAGCTGAGTATATTCGAAAGAAGATACCTTCTGAGAAAAGCATATCAGAAGTATTCCTGAAGAGACAATAATCTGAGAGAGGAACTACCTGAAGGAATATGAAAAAGAGTGAAAGAGGAGCTGGTGACATCACAAGAGATGACCGTGATGCCCTAAGAAGACTGACTGAAGCAAATGCCTGGACCCTATAGAAACCAATGATGAAGTTATGAATCAAGTAAACTTTCATACACAAAATGATGATTGCATGTGTATGACGCACTGCAAAAAATGCAAGCCATTCAATAACTGTACAGATGCAGCGACACAAGTAGATTAAGTAATCTTAGAAGCTGGCTATGAGTAGTGAATAGACTGCAGGCAAAGCCGCCATTGTATAGAAACTGTACATTAGTGTCATGAATTTAGTAAGCCCAGACCCATGGAGAGGAAAGGCTGAGAGCTGTGTCGCAGCAAGAACTAGCTGAAATCGTGGGCATAAGTGGCAAGGCTGTCTGGCCTGATACCAAATTTGAAGCATGCCAAGGCCGGTCATATATTCTCAAAGACAGTGAACGTGAGAAGCTGAATCATTCCTTGTTAAGGTGCAAAGAAAAAACACCATGCATGGCAAGTTTTATTCATCTAAGATATTTAAATGCCGCAAAATGGTCTGAATCGTGGTCTTCGGTCACGTGAGCCAAAGATGAAAATAGAGATGGGCATTGAGTTCAAGAACTACGATAGTGCGTGCCTGCATTCCCTTATATTCCCAGAGACAAGAATACAATGCAAGGTTAAGTTCAAAGACAATCCTCATGGCAGAAGGCATGGGTGATGAGAGATGTTGGGCTAATTGGGTGGGGAGGTAAAGTCAAGTCCACCTCCTAGAACCTGGGTATGAGTTTACATGCTGCTAAGTGAACCGAATGTTCCAGACATGGCACAAGCATGACAACCAATTGTAGCGGGGCATATAGTGAAGGGCTTTATAGTTTGAGAGCCAATGGTATACCGTGTACTTAATAGTGTTGAAGATGACATGCTTTGGAGGTAGTCATAAATTGTCCATCTGACAGTAGATATCCAATCACAACCTCACCCCTTCTGGAAAGTATACTTATATGTTCCCGTTGAACATATCACAACCCCTCATAGGTTTTTCTCATTTGCCACGTAGTGTGACGTCACTTATGACACATTTTTTGTATATAAATGTGTTTTTTTTTTAGGTTTGTTAGGTGAGAACTTGAGCGAATGTCCGTTGATGTCTGTTGTAACTCCCTGTTTTAGGCAATTGATAATAAAACAGCAAACTTTGCCATCTTCCTGAGTTGGTTTGATTATTTGGTGTCAGAGTTATTCTGCATCCCATCCACTGCATGCGTTTTACCCAAAGGGCTCTAAGCTCAAAGTAAACACGGCTGTGTTTTTATTTTCCACCATGGCACTACCCTTGTGCCCTCTTTCTGACCCAGCAGTGGCAAAGACAGGTCCAGGGGTAGCCAAAAGGCACTCAGGGGTAGCAGCTGTTACCTCTGACGACCCTCAAATGACATCCATGGTGACAACGAGGGATTCATTGGAGTTTGGGAAAGGTGTGCCAATCATGAATACACCCAGAGATGCCTTGTCTAGGACAGCTATATCTGCACCTTGTTTTGCAGGTTCATTTTGTGTCAGGATTTGTACCCAGAAATGGAGGAAGATAAGAATCCGGCCTGGGGAGTCATCCAGTGAGCTTCTGGAGAGTGAGAGAACATCTGAGGCATGGTTGAGAATAAGTTTCTGTAATACGAATCCTCTGTCTTGTCTGATCTTGTGTTGAGGTGAGACATCATCAGTGATATGGTGAGGTAGTTGTAAAGTTCATAAGGTGCAGGAGAGTAGGTGTTGAATTATTGCAGCAGGTTTAAGATATATTCGGTGATGGAGCAAGTAGAGTTGTTGAGGACTAGGAGGGTATTACGATCGTTAACACTATGGTTTTGGAATGTGTTAAATAATTTCGATCTCATTCAAAATGGTACTGACAAAAATAAGTCTCTAGGACAGGGGTCTGCAGATGTTTTGAACTAGGACTCTCAGGATCACTTACCATTTACTATGGTGGTTAGGGGTGGTGATAGTCCTAGTCCAAAACATCTGGAGGACCACAGTTTAAACACTGATGTTCTAGGCCAATCAGTCTTCACACATACTCTGTAAATAGTAGTGATTTTCCCACACTCTCTGTGTCATGTTTTTTTCACTAAATCATAGGAAAGCTTTACTTCTCAGACAAAAGATTAGTTCTCTGGATTTGGAATAGTTTATGTAGAAATCATGATCTTGTCAATATCCTTTAAGGAAAAGGAAAGATCTTTGCACAATAACAAGCATAAAATCTACAAAAAAAGAAAAATCGCCATAAGGCACAAAATTGACTTAAGTGTCACCTTTATTAGATGTAAATGAACAGTCTGAGTCCGGCGCTATAGATAAATCTCTTAGAAATTAACCTAAAATGCAGACCGGTGCGAATTCATCCTTGTACTATACATTTACAATTGGGTTTTATACTGCACACATAGACCTGTGTACATAAACTAATCTAGACAATCTAGTCCCCTACACACTATCTTGGGCTGGATAACCAAGACTTTTCAATGCTTTTAAGGATAGAGTATTAAAATGAGTATACTATATTCAATGTGCTTGTACATTACAGGACTTGTTTACAGAAAAAGTCTTACAAAAATGTACTTCAAAATATGACAATGAAGTTTAATAAAGAATAAAGTTTTTAATATGTAATATGCTCTAAATTTTAATGGTATTTTAGAATAATGAATGAATTGTACTATGTATGTACTATGTATGTAATTGTAATTTGTATGTATTCTAATTAGGATATTTTACTGTGTGTTGGTTATGTTGAATACACAAAACTTGTTGCTGTATGTGTATTAATTAAATAAAAAAAGAACCCAACGCAATTCATTCACATGTCTGAAAATAATCAAGAGAAAAATGTAAATGAGTGTGTTGGAATAAGACATCAGATAATCTCAGACAGGTTTAAACAAAAACTGTTTCAAGAGGGTGCCGTAAGCATGGTAATTTTCCTCAATACTTTCATGGTCCAATCGGCACCAATGGGTAAAATCAAGAAGAGCAAAGTCAATGGAAATGGTTCCACCACTTCTGGGAAGTGAAATAAGAGAAGGTATGTAAATATATTCGAAAATTGGTGATGTTTTTGGGTTGCCTAAAATACTAGAGATATAGGTAAGTGGTCTGACCTTATCCATGTAATGTCATCAACAAAGACAAACCTCTACAAATAGGACATCCTACAGCATGGTACTTCTCGAAGTTCTGTGATCTAAGGGTATAAACCAATGTGTAAACCAGGTGAGACTAGCACTCAGTATGGTCTAATGCCATCATGGCTGAGAGTTATGTGAGAACTCACTTCCTATTTGGTGTACTCAAAATGTGGTCCAAAGGCAAGGGAGTCAATATTCTGGACCAGCAATACAAAGTATGTGTTTGCTCTACAAATGGTTAGAAAAAAAAGGATACAACATACCCTATGTGTATTGTCACACTGGACAAAGATTGTCTAATGTTATGCTGTGCGTAAGGTCACACTAGATACTCACAAAATGGAGAAACGAAAACTGGAGCCAGTATTGCAACGGACAACAGTTCACGGTCAAATTTGAAGCAGCTTCTGATTTAAGATTCAAAATGGCCGCCATTTGTTATGACATGCCATAAAACGTGATGATGTCATAGCGCCATGCAGCGGAGATGCAAAACAAGTAAATATAGACAACAATAGTATTGGGCACGGTTATCCTAAATGAGCCGTGCTCTGATATGGATATTTATTGACAGTAGAATGTGGTACAGAACAAATGATTAAATGATAAAGACACTTCACTTATGGTATTTAGGTAATGTGAAAAATAAATTAAACAAGTGAATGAAATGTGTGGTGAGGGAGTAGGACACGTAACTGTCTCTTAAATGGACAAACAATGGGGCCTTTAAAGGCTAATAGAGCTATGGAACAGCTTTATTGAAGGATCCGATCACCCTTAGAGGTATAAAAGTGAAACAATCTGTGGTGATTTCACCCGTATGGAATGTATATTCAATGACTGGCTAGAGAAGTGCGTGTAATAAGGCAAGAAAAAAGCCTTAGTGTAATGAAATGAAGATATAGGTTACAAAAACACAGATTAAACAGACTGATTGCAAGTTAAGTTAAGATGCAAAATTGCAATCACGATCAAATCAAACTGATCTGACATAGGTGAATGATCATGCCTATGGTCAAATCAAACACAAGTATGACACATAATGGTGTTGTGACACTTACTATTCGGGTGTATAACCTAAGCAAAGCATTGGGTTTACATGTACAGACCGACATGGGCAGATATACAAGTATGTGGACAAACCCAGAGAAATACTAGTTTAACATCTGTGCAAAGGCATGTCCCTCACTCAGAGATCATAAAATCTTAATGGGCTGCTAGTTTAGCCAATAGGTGAGCAGTGAAGCAAACGACATCTGCTCTCAGAGCATACATTCTGTTACGCTGCCTTAATACGCAAGTACTCAGTGAGAAAGTGTTAAGTTCAACATATATCGTAACTGTTTTGTATATGACAAGACCCTATTGACCATCAACTCATGATAGGGTAGACAACAGTTATGTGAAGTAAATTAAGGCAATCATGGAGCAATAACCATACAATCACTACCATGTATGTATGTTAACTGAGCACATTGATGCTACCAATGTTCGCTGTTCAAAAAGAGTGAGAAGGTATATAGAAATCAACTTCTCGGATGTGAAACAAACAGAAGAAGAAAACTATACTGTTAGTGTGTACCCATGTAAGCAGAATGTCTCAAAAGCACACATCGAGGTATACACAACGTGTCTGAGTTATATAGGAAAGGGCCCAAATAGTTCTCCTCATTCATACCCAGTGGGGAGACAGTGGTAAGATGATGAATCGGAAAAAGTTCATGTTGTGATAGTTTCTTATGTAAGTCACCCCCTCTGGGAATTGGTGTACTATCTCTAGCATGACACATCTCATTTGTGCGATTGAGTGACATTGTTCTTTAAAATGTTTGTAGACCGGAGATTTGTCATTTGCTGTTCTTATGTTAGACTTATGCTACGTCTACTGCTACTTCGCTTTGCATATAGTTTGGCCCGCGCAGTATTTCCCATATGGGCATCTTAGAGCATACATCACATTCTGGCATAATGGTGTAACATTATTTTTTTACCCATGTTAGGGTGTCTGGTGTGATCTCCTTTGATTGTGTTCTGTTAGCTATTATGTTAGAAGGTTATACCTAATCTTGTGGTACTCCCTTATGGTGGTAAAGTGGTATGGCGTTATGATAATGCCCTCTATGGTGTAACAAGACTCCCCTCTAACACCTGTATTCTATTAGGGTCAACTCTAAACACACATTATCAGGCTTTGTACACTCGAAATCTTGACAGTGTCTCCTGACACTGCCAGCGCTTATTTGGGAGGCTGGACTATTGCCTTTGGCAGATTTGATCCGCTGTAAGCATGCACAGCTGAAACACTGCACTCATGCTCTGTCTATCTACAGAACCTACAATGAGTCAAATGACACAACCCAAACACCATAAAAAATGTATCAAAACACGCAGTGACTTTTATCATGTGTATTTATCTTGACAAATAAACGTACCAATCATGAACAGCAACATTGAAAAGTGATACAGTTAACAGTGTGAACACGGGTCAGCAAGAATAAACAGCAAGGAAATACAATTTCACAATGAACTCAGCTCAATAACAAGATAACATATGTTTAACCCACTTCGACCTTGGGGAGTGTAACTTGGCAGGAGCCACGCTTAATATCAAAAACATGTAACTTCTCCGAACATCATTTGTGTGTTCAATTCTTTACATAAAAAAACATCTCTCTTTCTGTCTGAAAATGCATTCACCAATGTGTACACCTCACTTATCACAGATATACTCACTTTGAGCATGGGCGAGATTTCTGCGCTGTTATCACAGGAAACCCCTCTGTGTCAGTTGCAGTGTCGCGACCTCCAACAACCCACAGGGATGACACTAATTCTATGCCAGAATAACCGCTCCCCCATCTTCTGCTCAGCTGTTCTTCATCTGCCTGGAAGCCTCTGTCAGTCTGACCCACACCCCTTGAGTCTCTTCATTTTAAAGTCTATCCCTGTCACTCAACAAAACCTGCCTCTTTTTCTGATGTGCACACATCACCCGAGCTGGTCAGAATTTCTCCCTTTGGAGAATAACTTTCCAACGATATTTGCAACAATTGCTTCCTGCAGCATACAATAGTGCCTTCTCAACAGTGTATTTTTCCCCGCAGTTTGCGTAATGAAATCACAGCCAGCAAACTGTGCCTGCATGTTTTAAATCCATTGTAGAAAAAGCACTTTAACTTCGACCTGTCAACTGCGACTGCTTTGCACTGCTTTGTTAAGGACAGGTTACCAAATTAATGGGAAAGATTGTTAATGGATTGGTTTAGATTAGTATGTATACAGTGCAAACCGGACAGCTGACCTGTTTACCCGGAACTCTTAGCATTTTAAACATGTGCTTACTGCAAGAATGTACATTTCCATTTGTAATGTGCACCTCCAATTTCATGTCTGTATTCCCACATGAATCCCCTTGCCACTGTTTGCTGCCTCTTCTGAATGTAATGTCATGGCTCACTTACTGCCTCTTTAAAGTATCCCTACAGTTTGAGCAGTGTTGGCAGTTTAAGCAAGGAAAAGTGGCAACTTTAGGTTTGTGCAACACTCTCTGTGCCAATTTTCTGATTCTTTCGAACTAAAGGGTCCCTGAAATGTCTTCCCTTTTTGAAGGACATCATGGAAGGTTCAGGGAACAGCCTATGTAACAGCGGGTCAA
Source organism: Ambystoma mexicanum (assembly GCF_040938575.1). Classification (NCBI taxonomy): domain Eukaryota; kingdom Metazoa; phylum Chordata; class Amphibia; order Caudata; family Ambystomatidae; genus Ambystoma; species Ambystoma mexicanum. The sequence continues at coordinate 451,358,074 of NC_090937.1, forward strand.
GTCATGTTTCAGTTCTTCTCAAAAATTCTAGCCACTTGGTGGCTCTGCACCGAATATTTTAGTATATGAATCATGGGCATGTTTTCTTTTTTAGGGCCTGGTTTAATAAGATCCTGTCTTCTGTGTGTTTCTGCCCTAGTAATGGCTTTCTCTAGGATATGAGGAGGGTATCCACGGTTCAGGAATATTTCTGACATAACATCATATTCCCTTTATAGTACCTCAGTGCTGGAAACAATCATTTTGAGCCTCAAGAACTGGCTATAATGTCCACTTACCTTAAGGTGAGATGGATGAAAGCTACCAAAGTGTAGAGTATTATTGATGCCACTAGGTTTTCTATAAATGCTAGCGGACAGCATTATGTCGGAGTAGGTATCCTTGACATCAAGAAAATGTAGACTTTGTGTCCCTTTCCAGATTGCAAAGACTTTGGGCCTCATTACACGGTAGGCGGTGAGCCATGGCGCTATTAGCGCCATGGCTCATGCCGGTAAAATACTGGCACCGCCTTGGCGGAAAAGGGATTTACCGGCCCATTCCAAGGTTGGAGGGGCGGTAAATCCCCCTTCCACCATTGCCCTTCCCCATTCCCATTTCTGCCCCATAGGGCTCTATGGGAATGGGGAAGGCGCTAATTACGGCACCGCAATTTTACGGTGCCGTAATTAGCTCCGAGGTCCCTTAGCGGGTTGGATTTTAACGCCTGCAAAAAGCAGGCGTTAAATCCCCTAACCCGCAAAGGGACCTCGTAGTAAGGCGGTAAGTATTTACTGGTACCAGTATTTTACCGGTACCGGTAAATCCCTACCGCCATCCGTGTAATGAGGCGCTTTGTATACATACTTCCTCCAACAAATAATCCTGGAGGACCAAGGCTCTGTATTAAGGATGCATGTTTTTTTCAAAATGGAACATGAAAATGTTGGCATACGTCAGTGTAACGGCTGAGCCCATGGATGTTCCTGATTTCTGCAAAAAAAAGTGCCATTGTATCTAAAGTAGTTATTGTATAGGATCAGGTTGATACATTCAATAGCAAAGACTTCAATAATTTTGAAATGTTCATGTTGCAATAGAAACCATTCCATTACCTTGATAACTTCTCCGTGGGGGATGGAGGCATAGAGGCTATTCACATTAAGTGAAAACAGAATAAAATCTGGGTCAGTCAGTTGTTATTCACCCAACAATTGCAAGAAGTGTGATGTGTCCTTAAGGTATGTTCATGTCTGTTGTACCAGTGGTTCTAAGGCTGTGTCTAGATAAATCCAATTGATGCCCAGGTGTCGTATGCCTGTCTCTTTGACACTATCAACCTGTTCAATTTTCTCAAGTTTTCAATCATATCTAATTTTTCCTTCTTACTGAAGCAGAACATTTGTCTGAGAAACCTTCCAGGATTCCTGCTGGATAGCACAACTGGTCCCTCCCTAGTGACAGGTAACACCTCCCTGTCCATAAGATCTGTTGTAGAAAACTGAACGGGATGTGGAAGCCACTCACGGGACTGTATTCCATAGACGGTTATTCTGAACACCTACAAAGTCTGAATGGTCCAGATATATTTTGTTATAGTTCTCTCATTGTATACAAATATCATTTTGTATATGCACCCCAATGGAGTGCCTTTATAAATGTGTGTGCTCACCGGAGGTAATTGCTGGCTTTCACGAACAGCCTCTCCAATATCTCCTGCAACATTCACAGCCTCTAGAGGAAAATTTGTTTTACTGTGTATCCCAGTTTTGCAAAGCACTTCCCTTTGCACCTTGGAAACTTCTCCAGCTTCCATGATAGGGGCCAATTGAGCAGCTCCTACATTGACAGGCTTTTAGAAAAGACAGTAGAAAACAGCCCCTTGATAGAGAGATGCAAACCTTGTATGTAGCCATAGCAAAGACCTCAAGTCTGTGGTCCACATTTTGATGTCACTCGCTCTCCAAGCATGAGGTCTTCCTTCAACTTAATGTTTCTCTGCCACGCTGCATGATGGCACAGCTCGGATTCATTTGGAGGCACACTGCCCATGAGCCTAGCCTTGCAGAATTAATGAATCCACCATCTCTCCTGTGTTTTTGATTCTTTAAGTTAGATCCCTTATTTTTGCTATTTTTATTAGATCCCTTATTTTTGCTAATGATCCCATCATGTCCACTAGTCCATCAATCCCCTTCTTTTGGTCATTCTGCCTCTTGGAGAAATAAAGTTCAGCAGCTTGGAAGGCAGAACCAGATGTGTAGCCTTCTACATAAAGCCTTTAGCATTCTGATTAGTTTGCTGTACACCCCCTTATACCAAGGCTCATGCAGATGAACCCTCGTATGTGCAGCTATTTGTGGCAACTGTTTTCTTTGTGATATTCTCAGTGCTGCACCCTATCACGATCAAGCATATCATCCTCATGATAATGGTTCTGTCACTGACTGTGAGCCTCTAGATTGCAGGATGTGGTATCAGATGATGATCCACAACTAGAAAATTCTCAAATGATGACATGGAAGAGCTGCATGAGCTTGTAGTCATTGTTTTCAAGCACGATGGCATAGGGCCGGCCACAGTCCATCGAGGCTGCTTTCTTTTTATGGAAAGTGAACATGGGCTTGAGAGGGGTATCTTTCTATGAGTTAGAGACTGGATTGAAGAGCATTATCTTCTGTGGGCGTGGATGCTTTCCCCTTAAATGGAATTCCTTAGGATTAGTAGATTTGTCTGTGCATTTCACATCCTCTCTCACACTGGTGTCTTGATGCTATGTCCTGAATCTTCCATCAGGCCAGTTACAGGCTGGACATGCTTTTATGGTGGATAGCCTGTCTTGGACAAGTTTTCTCAGTTCAGAAACAGCCTGTGGTACCATTCTAATCACCAAAGACCCCAATATTTACTTAAGGTTCTCATCCAAAGTCACATTCTGATAGTCCTCCTGCAGGTCATCCTCCTTACCTCCCTCCTTGGCGAGAAAGGTTTATTAGGAAATTAAACAGATATGTGCCCTTAAAAGACTGGAGAGGGGTGGGCGTGGCCAGGAGCGCCAGCTATGTGGCAGCTCCTCTGATGACCTCAGTTCATCAAAAATATAGGTTTTCCGCCATCTAACTGAAGCTACAATCGCAGCAGCAGTGGGGAAGGCACAGAGCGTCGTCCAAAGGCAGAATGGGCTCTTGAGGTGTCTTGGAGCCCCAAAACGGAGCCAGTGAAGCTGGCACCCCTGTTCGCTATATCATTGTAAAAATGGCGGACGGTGAGATCCGTGATGACACCCGACAGAGAGAGACGTTCTGGAAGTCTCTCCTCGGTGGACTGCTTCAAACAAGCATGGCCATGAAGCACTCTGAGGTATCGCAGGCTCAGGACTAAGCGTTTTGGACTCCAAACTCGAGGTGACCCCAAAGCTAGATGGCGAGCAGCTCCGACCCCCTTTGAGGGAAAAAAATGAGGCACAGAACACATAGGCACCTCGAACTCAACAGGTCCGGAGCCAGCTGCGCAGCACGGCATTGAACACCTGGCTGGCTCAGTGCGGGTGCCCAGGAGTGGCTTGGCCCCACCCATGGAAGGGGACAGCCAAGAGCAGTGAAATCCAATGCTGGGAGGTGGTGGGCCCAGCTGGAGAGAAAAGATTGCAGTAGAGACATGGCTCCCCTCCCTCCACCCCCCCTCTGCAGCACTCAGGAGGGAGTATCTCCGGCACTCCAGAATGATCATCAGGCCCTGGAGCTGGACCAGCCTGAAGCTTTCTGAGCCTCCTGAGCAGGGGTCGAGGCACCCACCAGAAGCAGCCCAGAGACATGGCCACGCATCGTGGGATGTGGAGACGAGTATCCAGCGACCAGACGATGCAACAGGCTATCCAGGGAAGAGAGGTAGGTGAATGCTCAGCTCACCCAGACCCACAGGCCTTAACCCAAAGAAACTCCCCCCTCAAGCCTACTATGCATTCTACTCCCCCTGTTGCCCCCACAGGCTCATGAGATACGCCTCACAGGGACTGAAGGGGTGGTGATTGGGAGAGGGGATAAAACCAGCAAAGTAGAAAAAGGGTCATACGGCCCCCTACCCCCAATTAAAGGCAAGGACCACAGATAAAAAGGGACCCTAAGTTTAGATTGGACATCAAGAGAACCCAGGGCAGCCTACAAGACCCCGGTGGACCCCAATGTGTCAGACCGTGGCCCCGGAATCCCCAAAGCTGCCACCCGCAGCAGCAACTCTCTGACGCAACCCATGGCCTCGCCTGGCACTGGCTGCAGCCTTCTGGGGGCCAGACTCTCTGCTCCTCGGGTGCTTCCTTGATTTCCTCTCCACTGGAGGGCCTCAGTGGCTCCACGACACCCCAAGCCAGCGGCAATCCCAATAAGCCATACCACTACTCTAACTTGGCAGCGGCCCCTGGCCAAGCTCCACCTTACACAGCCAGCACTTGGAAGGGTTCTCCTCAGCTGCTACTTCCTGGGGTGCACCGGTCCACTCTCCTCTCTCCACCGGTAATCCTAGGCCCAGCTTCTGCTTGCCTGGAGAGACAGTAATTCTACACCCTCTGCTAGCCAGCTGTCGGAGGAGGCTCCCTGTGGATGACCCAGCAGCCGTCAGCCAAGCCCTTCGGGATCTTGAAGCCTTGAGGATCGAGTACCAAGGTGCCCAAGACTGGCTTCCAATGTCTGGCGAGACCGAGCCAGGTTTCCCTCTTCACGTTCCCCCTTACTTTAAGGAGACCTCGCCGGAGGCCTTGCCAGTAACCTAAGCTTCTGCCCGACCCAAGGTGCAATATTCCTAAATGCAGCCCCCAATACTTGCTGCTTTGCTCCACTACATACGATGGGCTGGAAGCCGCAGATCTATCCCTGTGGCCCCTGGTGACGGTCTCCTCTTGGACTTTCTCACTTTCGCTGGTTTTGCCGGAGCCGACATTGGGGTCCCTGAAACAAAGGTTGAGAGCAATGGCTAAACATGAAACCGCCCAAGAGCTCAGACATTTCTACCATGTTGCTTTTGGCGGACAAGGGGAAGAAATCTGACCCCCCCAAACTCACGCCATAGAAGACCCCAGAAGCGCAGGGCAGATTAGCAACTAAAGAAGACATTAAGTCCTTCATGTTAGATATTAAAGCGGAGTTCAGATCCTGCATGTCAGAGCTCACCACGAAGCTGGAGCGAACGGATCAGAGAGTCATGGAAGCAGAACAAATGATTGGAGAGGTTGAGGACCTAACCCAGGGACACGCTGCAATGCTGTTGGAAATGCAACACTCGATCCAGGCCCTGCAGGACAGGAGTGAGGTGCTTGAGTTTAAACAGGAGGACCGTGAAAATATAGCCCGCCGTAACAGCCTTTCGGATTCGTGGGGTCCCCTCTACAGTGCCGTATAAAGATCTAGCCGAATATGTGGGCGATTTCTCTCAATCTTTGCTCCCGCACATGGATAAGGCCCGACTCATATTAGATTGCACCTACAGGCTGCACCCAAGATGAGGGGTAGAATCAGACTCCCCCCCGATGTGATAACGAGGGTCCACTTCTATACCACCAAGGAGGCCATCTCAGTAATAGGCCGTTCCCGAGATGAGTTGACCTTCCAAGGCGCACCGCTCCAGATCTATCAGGACCTTTCCATCGTGTCATTACAGAAGAGAAGAACCCTTCGACCGTTAACCCTGTTTCTGCAAGACCATCAAGTCCGATACCGGTGGCTGTTCCCCACAGCTTTGCAGTTTTCCTACCAGGTAACCCAATGCAGAATCAGTCATCTGGAAGAGGCCGCAACAATCCTGCACCCGGATTATCCTAGGGAGGGACTCACCCTATCCCCAGTCCACACCGCGCTCCAGAGGAGCTAAACAGGTCTCCCCCTAAGCAGAGGCACCCGGCCTGGTCGAAGGTACAGAGGCACCGAAATGTGAAGTAGAGCTGCTGCGATTCACCTTCTGACATGATTGACAGTGGAACTTAATGCGACAAAAATGATGCTGCAGGCCCTGAGCGGCCCATGCCCTCCTACAAGGCGTATTTCATCAAATTCCCCTTGGAGGCAAACCCAGTTTCTCTTTACCATCCTAGACCCGTTGGCTGGTAGAACAGGTATGGCCCCGTTGGCCATGTGAGCCGCCGAGCCAAAAGAATCGGCCTCCCTAACCACTACGTGTTTACCCTCCGATTGGAGGTGGATAAAAACCCAGCCACATAATGGCCACATCTTCACTAAGGCCCCAGATGACATCCACCCCCCAAGCTCTTTTCTGGTAGCCTGCAAAATCCCGGTTGACTCTGCCTCCGCACTGAAAATTTAAATTTCTTACGCTAAACGTCAGGGGTTTGAACTCCCCCCCCCTAAAAGGAAATCCACGCTGCGACGCTTGCAGAATGAGGAAGCCTCAGTGGTTTTCCTCCAATAGACACACTTGACTCCTGCAGACTTCACCCGGCTCCCCGACAGATTCTTCCCATTGCAATTCCTGGCTTCCAATGGCACCAAGAAAGGGGGCACTGCTGTTCACTTTGCAAAGAGCATCAGGCTGCAAAATTTTGGACACATTGCTTTGTCCTGAGGGCCGTTTCGTAGCGGTCAAATGCCTGATCTATGTTCTGCTCTACTCCCTCATCTCGATCTATCCTCCGAATGACAATCGAGAAGAGTTCTATGCAGCCCTAAAGGAAGCCCTCCCTCATTTTATAGAGGGCCAAACTATTATTGGGGGAGATTTTAATGGAGTCCCGGACCTTTTAAAGACAAATCGCATCCTCCCACTCGTAAAGACTTCAAGTTGGCAGCGAGCCTGCTCCATTTGTTCAGAACCCTTGATGTGGTGGATACGTGGAGGGTGCTTCACTCCAATGAGCGAGACTATTCCTTCCACTGATACGTCCACATAGCTTATTCCCAAATTTACCTCCTACTGGCCTCCCCCCAAGTCTTGGCCTTCGCAGATGACGTAACCATTGGACCTAGGGTCTCTCTGATCACGCCCCAGTCACCTTGATTCTCCGGGCCCATGATCCTGACCCTCCCCCAAGACGTAGGTGGACCCTATATGACCCTATTTTGGAGACATGCTGCAGAGAGACTCCATAGCAAAGTCAATTAAGAATTTCTTTACGGAAAACTGGAACGAGGATACCTCCCGGCTAATACCTGGGACGCAATGAAAGCTGTGGTGAGAGGAGTTATAATTGCCCAAGGAGCAGCCTTTCACAAACACAGGCGGCAGGTCTGCCAGGCCCTGGAAGACAAGGTCCACGAGGCAGAGGCAGTTTGTAAGGCCAAAGGCTGGACCCTGAGAACCAACCGGGCCCTACTGGCAACTCGGAAGAGACTCGAGGCACACTACACGGAGGACACGGCCCAGCTACTAGCTAAAACTAAGCAAGGCTACTTTGCCAAAACCAATAAGGTGAACAAACTTCTGGTGGAGAATCTCGCCAAGGCTAAGAAGTGAAATACCATTCTGGGCCTGTGTGACCCCCAAGGCAGAGTCCAATTTGCTAATTGAGACCAGCTACAACTGGCAGTCGCCCACCTCACAGACACCATGTCAGCATCCCTGCGGTTGCTTAAGGAACACAAAGCTACCCACAGGATGCTGCCCTCCCTCACCTCACAGACGCGATGAGAGAGAACTTGGAGGCTCCTATTACAAGTCAGTAGGTTGACGCAACCATAAAGAGTCTCAAACCCAGGGCCCCAGGGCCCCAGGGCCGGACGGGTATACGACCCGATTCTATAAAATCATTTGCCCCCAACTGCTGGCCCCCTTGACAACTCTTTTCAATCCCTTTGCCACCTCGGGGACCATCACCCTCTCGATCGAGGAATCAATCACAGTCCTCGCCCTAAACCGGGAAAAGACCTCAGGGACAACACAACACCTCGTATAGGCCCATCTCGCTATTAAACCTCAACGCTAATATATATTCGAAGGTCCTAGCAACCCGATTGGCAGGAGCCCTCCCTGATATCATAGACCCAGACCAGACGGGATTCATAATGCACAGATCAACCGCAGATAGCATCCGCAGGGTCCTGAACTTGATAGGCATCGCGAATCAGGATTCGCAGATGCTAGCCTTGCTGGCCCGAGACGCAACCACGGCATTCAATAAAGTGGATTGGGCATTCCTGTGACTCACCCTTGAGTCCTTCCACTTTGGGCCCACCCTCCAAAGATTGATATTAGCTAACTACCAAGCCCTGATAACACGTCTTAGGGTCAATAGCCTCTTGTCCGATCCAATCCGATTGACCTGTGGAACTAGACAGGGATGCACCCTCTCCCCTCTTCTCTTTGCTCTAGTCATGGAACCCCTTGCCCAGTGAATCCGTCTTAACCCCCGGGTCAAAGGCCTCCAAGTAGGCCCCTCCCAACGCAAGATCACACTTTATGCATATGACGTGTTGCTATCCATAACAGACACTTTCTGCTTCACAGGGGTCCGCCCTGGCGGAGATCCTTAGGTTTGGGAGGGTATCAGTTTTCACCATCAACTTTGGGAAATCGGCAGCATTGGGGATTAGTCTGGAACCAGGGGACCGGGAGTCTTTCAGATCCATATGCTCAATTCAACTAAGCGAGAAATCTATCCCTTACCTGGGGGTCCAGATCCCCGCCTGGCCGGAAGACACCTATCGGGCAAACTTCCCCTCACTCTTCAAGGACTTAGAGAGGGACCTTGACTGATGGCTCCCACAAGAGATCTTGCTCTTAGGTATCACGGCTTGTAAAATGAATCTCCTTCCACGATTTATCTACGCTTGCACATCCCTCCCCACCACAATCCTGCGGCCCCCTCTCCAGCGGCTCAAAGGAAATTTTACCACTTAATCTGGAGGGGTAAAAAGTCACAGATCCCCCAGAGGACCATGATGAGCAGTCCCAGGCCAGGGGTCTTAGGAGTCTCGACCTCCAGAAGTACCAGGTGGCAGCACAGATAGCACACACTCAGGCCTGGGCCATCGTCTCGGGGTGCCCAAAAAGGGCAGAGATCGAACAGCCTTGCTTGCCTCTCCCCCTATGCTTCCTGCCACACCTCCCTGCACCCCTGCGTAGGTCATGGCCAGCATTTTGTCCTCCACTATACACACCTTAAGAGCATGGGATTGGGCTTGTAAGTGTAAAGGCATCCCAGGAGGTCTGAGCCTGTCTGCCCCAGTTTTCCACAACCCAGCCTTCTCACCGGGATCTTGCCCCCCAAATTTCAAGAACTGGTTTGCAGGTGGCCTCAGCTCCCTGGGTCATCTCTTTGAGGAGAACCAACCATGCACCTTTGAGCAATGCAAGAATGCTTTCCAACTAGCAGAAACGGATAGGTTCACCAATTCGCAACTGCGACATTGGTGCTTGGTGCTCCCATCCTCTGACCCATTTGGCGGCTACACGAGCCCTTAGCCCCCTTGAGCTTATAGTCACAGACCAACCGGCTCGGGGGAAAATCTCAGCCCTCTATAGCTCATTAAAGGAGGAATTTCTCACCGCTAGGGCTACCTATATGTCACAGTGGGAGGCAGACCTGGGGCGCCCAATAGAGGACCAGACCTGGCTGGACATTTGGTCAAGGACACACTCGTCCTCCTTCTGTATTACCAACTGGGAGTGTGCACATAAAATACTACTACGAAGGTACTACCCTCCGCTGCGCCTACACCACTTCAACCAAGCCCTGGACCCCTTATACTGGTGCCGCTGCTGCCTCCCGGGATCCTACCTGCACATGTGGTGGTCATGCCCAGTGATAAAGGAGTTTTGGTCCCAATGTACAGCTATCATACAGATATCACACAGGTGGCAATACCGTTGGAGCCAGAACCTATCCTACTGGGAGTCCCAATCCCAAGTATTTACCCGAGATCCGACAGGAAAGCGGCCCTATTAACACAACTCCTCCTGGCCGCTAAGATCACAGTGGCACGCACCTGGAAATCTCTGGCGGGCCCCCTAATGACCCTATGGTGGCTAAAACTCTGGGATATTTTAATAGCGGAGAAAATCACAGCAGCTAACAGGGGCCTCCTACACCGCTTTTCAAACACAAGGGCCCCTGTGCTGGACTACGACCAGAACTTCCCAGCATTAACTTATAAACCACTCCTCGTGGCAAGGGCCCTTCAATCTGAGGGCAGGGAGCCAGTCATGGCCCTTGCAGTGCTGAACCCCGACAGTAGCTGAGTGGGAGGGAGAGGAGGGAGGGGTCAAGGGCATACTTGGGTATTGAACTGGAGGTGATTAGTAGTGTAATGTCTGTTACCTAATTGTCATCTGTGTGCTGGTTTTAGAATAAACAAGTAAAAAAAGGAGGGCCTGCACAAACAGTAACAAGATGGATGTGCTTGAATAGGGAGCTTCCCCCTTCCAAACCGGTATGGCTCCTACTTGAGCACTGAAGTCGCATGTAGGTATTCTAAAATAGCCAGGGTGCTGCCAGAGTAATCTTACAATGGGCCTCATTACGACCCAGGCGGTAAGTTACCGGCTGGGTCGTACCCTTACCACCATGGTGTAAACTATGTTTACACCATGGTGGATGGCGGATTAACCGCCCCATTCCAAGGTGAGTGGGGCGGTAAATCCCCATTTCCCATTTTACCCTTCCCCATTTTTGCCCCATAGGGCATAATGGGAGTGGGGAAGGCGCTAATTATGCCACCGTAAATTACGGTGGCATAATTAGCACCATGGTCCCTTAGCGCCATGGATTTTAACGCCTGCAAAAAGCAGGCGTTAAAATCACCATGGCGCTAAGGGACCTTGTAATCAGGCGTTAAGGGTCGGCGCCGTTTACGGTGCCGTTAACCCCTTAACGCCTGACTCATAATGAAGACCAATGTCTCAAAAAATAGGCATATCTATGTAAGCCTGGTCTCCGCAGACCATCTTATGTACTGTGTCATTTTGCAGAATTCTTTCTTCTGGTGGCAAAAATGCCAGCTGCATCATTCCCAGTTACAACACGATACAGGGAGATAACCTTTAAGACATTGGATGGTGGTGAGGGAGGGAAGAGTGGAGAGGGCAAGAGAGAACCCCCATTTCTAAAAATAACAAGCATTGGCAAAGCCAACAGTTTGTGCATTTGGGTAGGCATTTGCTAGGCACGCATATTATGGAACTACCTGGCTATGAGATCCCAACAGCTGGAAAATGGACAAATTACCTGGGCATATGATGTCAGTACCTGGCAAATGCTTATTTAATACCTCAAGCCAACACTGTTGGCTTTGTCATTGCATATTTGTAACTTGATTTCAGTGCATGGAAAAGATATAAATCAAGTACCTGAAGGCACGATTGTTTAAGATATTTGTATTAAATCAGAAGCCATTTGCAGCTGCAATTAATCCATTAACTCTCAGCAGAATGCTTAGAAAAAACACTGGCAGGCTAAAGTTTGGTATTACTGCTTGATAGAGCGAGCTCAAAGAGATCCCAGAAGGAAGTGTTTAGGGCGAGGATGGACAGGTAGTGGGTGGTAAGGGCTATAGGGATTAGCATGTCCATCAGTAGGTGGCTAAATCACCAAACAACAACCACAAGCTATATTTCCCTCCTCACATGTCATATCCCTTCTACCTGTACCATAATGCAATAGATTTGGCTTACAGGTGGTGCGTAAGTGCCACCTAATAGCCCAAACTAAAAAGGGAAGGCTGCAGCAAAAATTAAATAAACATTCACCCCATGCTGGGCCTAATTATGTGTGTTTACATGCTTTGTGGCACTGCAAGACTAGGAGCTTAGCCAAAAATATTCCTGAGGGTGATGTTGCACCTCCACTCCACAGAGCCAAGAAGGTCAAATGTCTGTGCAGTCCTAGTGACTGCAGGTGTCGAAGATCATGTAGTAACCAAAAAAGGAGGTAGGAATTTACAGAATAAAGATGTTTTATGGTGACCCACTACTTCTCCCAACTACTCCTAGTCCAGAACAAATTGACACGGTAAACGTAATCTAAAAATACAAATCTAATTTTATTTCATGAAAAAATAAAAATCTAAAATATTTTCAAATCACCCATACAACACTGTTCAAATACATAATCCGGAAAAAACCCAAACCATAAACACGAAATGTACAACATACTGTACTTTAAACATACCATAAAAGAATAAAAAGACACATACTAACATGATGATCTAATTTATGTATCTACATAGGAAAATCCAACATGTTTATTTTATGTCCCTAGCACCAATTCGGTAGGACATTCATTGTGGGTTGTCCTGTTCCAATTCTTGTTAGGTTTCTGAATGTATGTGCCTTGGGTGGAGTTTCTCATAAAAACATTTTCTGCTCTTCATGCATGGAAGACGTCCATCTAATGAAGGAAAAGTTGACTGGTCCTTCTCAATAGGACCCTCGCTCCTTCATGGCCCTCAATTTGTGCCAGAAAGCACCACTTGGCATGCCATCACAAAAGGTAATAGGATCAGTGGGATTGAATGTCTTCATCCATCAAAATCAAAAAGAGACTTAATCAATTTGATATGGCACCAACATGGTCATCTCTTCTTCCTCAACACAGTGGAAAAAGTGCTCAGGGGAAAACGGTAAAGCAGGGTGTTGAAGATCGTGACACGATTTGAGTGCTTGGTCAACTGGAATGCTGCCTATCTAGTGTGCTTCTTTTTTCAGGGACAGCATTGATATGTGCCGACTCTGGGAGCAGATGCACTCTGAACAGAAACAGAGAACATGCTAGTAATTCTCTAATGCTTAGACACCATGCAGTGCTTCATTTGTACTGCTTTCCCTAGAGGGTGTCGGCATATTTAGAGAGGCAACTACAACTCCCACCGGCTCATTGGGCATGGATATGTGCACCATCCGTGTGATTTACAAATACTAATCAAAATAACATCATCTGGTAGTTGTGTTGATGGATAAATGCAGACAAAAGCATTGCTAAACTGATTATCTTTCCTGTGAAATACCTCTGCATGCCCTTCTTTAGGTCCACACTCCTGCTTGGCAGTTGCCTTTTTGCTGGCCTTTTCCCACTGGTGCTGCTGATGACTGCACTATTTTTGTCCCATCTGTGCCAGGATCCTCTATGCCCCACTAATGGCATTTGCAACTCTGCAGCACCAAAAGTAGTCACGTGCCAGCGTGTCTTGGCGATTCAGTGAGGGTCATTCCGACCCTGGTGGTAGGGGGTTAACGCACAGTAAGGATACCGCTGCCGTTAACCCCCTACCGCCCTATTATGAGGTCCCTTAGCGGGTCCCTCTAGGGGCAGCTAGTTTTAGCAGCCGCCCTTAGCGGGAGCCGTTAAGGGACCAGGGAGCAAATAACGAGCCCACTATGAGCAGGCCCGTTTTTTGCTCCTTCCCCATTCCCATTGAGCCCAATGGGGGCTCGAATGGGAATGGGGAATGGTTTTCTGAATGGGGATTTACCTGGTCCTCCAAGGTTGGAATGACCGGTAAGTCCCCATTCAGGGAACCCGGACCCAGACCCGGGTTTGGAGGCAGCCATGATGCTTATAGCACCATGGGTGCCTCCAAACTTGGAATGACCCCCAGTGATTTGGTTGGCAAGCTTGGGCTTCCATTGCTGGACCCCATGTTGGCTGCATACCAGAAGAAAAAGGGGAAGTGCTCAGCTTAATAAGGCCATGTGCCAACTGAGTGCCCCCATCTGAAGAGGTTCAGCAACGCCTCCATCATCCAGATGCCGGCACACATACATGTGCCTGCCTGCCAGCTGAACTAGTTAGCTGCAGCTGCTACTGTGCTTGCCCAGCTGCTGTCTGCACCTCACACCACAACTGCCCCTCCTGCTGAGGCTGTGTTACCAGTTATTACAGTAGTGGAGCGGCACCAATATCATGTAGGCTGACTGGAGCAATGTGCTGGCATGACCAGCATGAACACCCAGTGCTGTCCCCTTCCAGCGCATCGTTATTGATGAAACTGGATACCTAGCCAAGCAACACCGGCGTGGCTCACAATGTTGTTGCTTGGTGTGTGACTGATTGACTGATATTTAAAACAATAACATTGCTAAAAGCACACATAATGTCATAGGTTTTAACTATGGTAGCTTGTGTTTCTTGGAATATATGATTATATTTTGTATAGTCACTTTTACTTCATATATTGTTTGTTATATAAATAAGTGAATGTTTTATGGGCAGTTTGCTGAAATAAACTATTTATGAGGATGATCATAAACCATACATTATAATTGAGCGGGCAGACTGAGCCAATAAGTGCCAGTGCTTAGAAATAAGTCCCGGTGCTCAGCCCTGGGAAACAACCCCATAAATTGATGACTGGCCACCAGCCAAACATTCCAATTCCAAGAAACCCCAATTACCAACGGTGCAGAGGAAGACATATACCACGAAACCATAGTATTAAATGCTTTCTCTCTAAACACATAAACACAAAAAAAACTTTAATTCCATTTCCCCACATTTGTTCCACACAGAACAAATTAGCAGCATAGGCACCCTTCTCTTGCTGAGTGAGTAGCGAAAGAAGAGGAACAGTTGAAAGTTATAGGTGAGTTCAAAGGCGCAGTGTTTGTTGACTGTTGAATTAAGTCACATGCTTGAAGCTAAAACTGCCCAAATTCCTCGCTCTGCTTGGGTAACGGACTTTATTCATAGGCCTAGGCGTTTGCTGATGGGTTTGCAGTTAAGAAAGTGAAGCATAATATTTGACTCCTGAATGGCAATCTACATCACAAATCCCTCAACCAGTTTACCTGTTGCTTCACATAACTCAATACACTTGACAGCTTTGTAAATTTCAGCCCAACTTACTATTCACATCAATTCATTCACATATAATGTATACAGAAAAGTCAGAATTCTGTCAAAATCAGATTCTGTTCGATTAGTCCTGATATTAAGGAAAATATTCAAGCATGCAAAATGATTTCTCAGTGGAAGAGGACACATTTCAACATATTTTTTGAAAGCAAACAGTATTAAATAGCAATGTTCTACAGTTCTTTCAGTCATATTTGAACGTATGAGGACATATCTGTGTGAAAACCTCTCTTACCTCGTCCAGTTTTCAGAGAGTCAAGATTCCACTCCCATATTGTCTTTTCGACAAAAGTCCTTTTAGGAATGTGTATATCTCTGATCCCCTGGGGAATTGTGAAAGGAATGCCGCCTGAGCATTTGCAACCTCAGAGGGTGTATTAAACGCCCTCGGAGGGAAAAGAAAAGGGATGATGGTGGGTTGTCATATATATGCCTTGCAGGAGGGATGCATGGAATTTACAGTGCAACACTTTTCATACAGCCTCTTTGCGTATGGCAATGATCACAGCCCACTCAGAGGCACACTTCTTGTTAAACATATATCCATGAAACGGTCTTGAGAAAGAGAATGAAAGCTGTGTGTAATGTATCTCACTCCAAAATAAGGTGTTCTCCTCATCAGAATGTTCATAGGTATATATTGCATGGATTGCAAGAGATGGTCTGTTGACCAGAAACACATACAATATAAGTAAGCAATATCATAATGGGGCAGATGAGGATGGGGCTAAGGTAGAGCAGGAAATACGGACAATACAGATGAACAGGGGAAAGATAAATGTATGTATAAATATATATTATAGGGCGGCAATATCCACCATATAGTTAAGGTAAATCGGTGACACATAGGAACCTCTCAAAATTCTATTCTAAATAACTTTAGCCATCCAGACTGCGAAGTTTCGTAAAGATTTGTTAAAAAATAAGAAAGTTATTAGGTGTCACAAAAAAAATTCCAAACGTGCGGCCTACTTCCCATTCATTTTCCCATAGACAAAAAAGGTCAATTTTCGCCAAAGCGCACAACCCAAACCGGTGGACGGATTTGGACCAGATCTGAAACAACTTGGGCATGACGCGTTCAAAAGAGTGCTTTGCATGGTCTGGGGCTATTCTGTGCAGTAGTAATTTAAATATTTGACAGAGAACATGGTGCACCTCCCCCAAAAAATAGAGATAACGCCCATGGTGCATTGCAGGATCATGGTTTTCAGAAACGAAACGACCGCCATCTTGTTTTTCTCTCGATGCAAGAGATATTTGCGGCTATAGCGGGCTATATGGGAAAATGAAATGCAGTAAAAAGCTATTTACAGGCCAAAAACATACAAATGCCATCAGGGTAGAGGTGGGGGGATGGCTAGAGGGCACGGAGTGAAATTTGGGAGTTGGAGGAGGACCATGGACCGAGTTTGCGACACAAAGCTTTCTGTAGACTCGGCTATAGCTGCAAATAGCTGACATCTGAAAGCAAACTGTCACAGAAGTAGCATGTGTTCTGGGGTGAAAGGAAGAGGGCAGGGGAGGTGAGGAGGCTGTCTGGGGAGTGTGGGGAGCTGACATAGATGAGGGGGGCACTTGATGATGGCATGGGGGCAGGGACGCATTTTTCTTTTTCAGCTATTTTGCCAATGTTAGTGGCTGTATCTGAGGACTACAAATACCCGCGGGTAAGAGTAGTTGTGTATTTGCCGCTATATGTTTTGGGGCGTCTGTGTTTTATTTATTTGTGAATGTTATTTTTAAAGGCTATAGTGACATTGGGGGTGTAAAATCACTTCCAAAGGCCATGGTCAGTGACCTGGTAGGTATTTGTGAATCTTTTTTATTTTGGCTTTGTGTTTTTAGAGTTTTGTATATGTGAGATTTTGGAGAAAAAGAGAAAAAAATTGTTTGACAAAATTAGTATAAAATTGAGGAATCATACTCTCATTTTAGATGCCCCATATAATGTTTATTAGGTTGCTTATTTTCATTTATGGTATTATATTGTGTGGCTGTGATATATTTGCCTACCCAGTTTACTATTATGTATTATTCTCTGCTTTCTTTATCTGTAGCTACTTTACACAAGTACATGTGTAGTGGTGTACTGTATGGATCTTTTGCTTTGTAAGTAGTATATAACCTGATATGAGCCCCCCTTTTAACTTTTTTCTGTCACGAGTAGTCCTTAAAAGGACTGTGTTGGGGTACACTTAGTGTAGTATTTTAGCACATCTGGAGTACTGTTTTGATGTTTTGAAGGAACACTGCATTTCCTTCATCAGTTAGGTGTACTCCGTCATGTCTATAGAAATTAGCCATGTAGAACTGTACGTTGTTGTTCGAAATCCTTAATTGGTTGTGGTCTGTCATAAATGCTGAAACTGCTTTATTAACATTTCTCTGGGATTTCTCAATTTTTCCATTAAATCTGGTGGTCTATCTCCATTTTTTCCTCTGAATCAGATTGGAAAAGGTAAAGAGGGTGTGAGGAAATAGTTCCATTCGTTTTTCCAAGTCTTGTTTCATCATTAAAGTAAGGGACACAACTCGTACATTCCCCAAATCATTGCCTCCACAATTAATTAGTATGATGTTTAGCTGCCTTGTGCTTCTCAGACTTAGCAATTTTGGAAAAAGTTGGAACCAACACATTCACCACAATCCAAACCATTTTATTGTAAAATCTCTCAAACCTAGGTCCATATTAATATTTAGTTTCTCCCCAAAAGCCAGCAAGCAAAATAGGCAACTGTCTACAATTAGCCACACAGTTTTCAAACCAGCAATGATATTTGCAGTCTTTCTCTGTTATCAGAAAAATTATTCCCAGTTTGTATGAGCAGAGTGTGTTTGATGCATGTGTTTTGAGGTTTTTGTTTGGTTGATGGTACTGGTGTGCTTATCCGCAGCTATGCAGCAGCCCCTCTGTTTGCAACATTGTTACCCGCGGGTAAATGTGACACAGTTGTGTAGCCATGGCTATTTCATGGCAAATGGGATGTCGTGTATTTGAAAAAGCATGACTGTAGGCACGTTGATACTATTCAACGTTTTATTAGCTATGGCTGGAATGTGTTATTTTATGTACATAGTTGTTCACTTATTTTATTTGATGATTTGAAGGCCAATTTAGTTTGATTTTGGGCTTGAAGAAAAATGTACATGTAGCCACGGATACAAAGCAACATATGCAGCCACGTGAAATAGTCACGGCAATGAAAGAGGATGGGTGGGGAAAAACACATTTCTGTGAGTTTCATTGTTTGTTATTGGTTGTTGTTACTGTTCTATTTGTGTAGCTCTTTGTGATTAGTTGTAGTGAAGATGTGTCATCAATTTTAGAAGTTTTATTGATATATAGTCCTCTTTTTTTGGTATTCTTTTCGGAAAGTATAAAAGCCACCATTTTCTACAGTTGTATCCTTTTGATTCCAGAACTCTCACTGTGCACATAGCAGGCGTGTGGTTGATGTGAAAGTAAGTGTTAATAAATATTTACATGTTTGAAGTTTTATTTGCATTGGTGTGTGTGTGGTAATTATATTAATTACTGCTTTTAGATGGTGTTTATTTTCTTTTCTTTCATCTGCTCTGATTGTGTGGCAAGTATTTTTTAATGCAGTTTTTAACTTTCACTAACATGGACCTACAAAATTAGATTTGTCAATCAATGGCATTTGCATGTAGGCATTTTGGGGCCGATTCTTGGAACAAATGTGCGCCAAAATTTGTGGCGCAAGCTGGCGGAAGCTGGCGCAAGCGCGAAAAAGCAAGCACACGCGCACGCGTGCGATTCATGGAAGGCCCTGCGTGTGTTTTTCATGGGATGTGTGCCAAATCTGTGGGTGGCGCACACAGGTGCACACGTCACTGCGACATACTGAACGCTGTGCACGACGTGCACAGCGAAAGCGCACAACGTGTAGTGCACACACCAAAAAGGGGGCGGAACACGCGGAATGGGGAACAACATGTGAAAATGAGGGCGGAATAGGGGAAGTACTGCTGGGAAATACATGGAACACCCACACGTGTGCGAACAACACGTATTAAATTAATGGAATCGAATATGCAAAACCCACGCACGCCAAAAGACACGCACAGGCGTAAACAGGTCCGCCACACGAAGACAGGGGGAAGCGTCCCCGCGTAGTATAAAAGTGCGCGCAAACAGCAAACACGTATATACAGCTACGATGAATGTCCCATTTCTCACAGCACTGAACGTGGGACACCGCAGAAGGAGGAGAACAGCCAGGCCCCGCATTTTGTTGCCCAGGACCACCCTTTTTGGGATGCCTGATGACGAGGTTTATGGCAGGTATAGGTTTCCACCTTGTATCATCCTAGACCTGGTCACTGAGTGGGAGGATGACCTCACATAACCCACCTTGTGCTCCCAAGCACTGAGCCCCTTGGAAAAGGTGCTCAATGTCCTGCATTTTTTGGCCACTGGGTCATTTCAGCGGACAGCTGCCATAGTTGGGGGTGTCTTACAGCCCACGCAGTCACGCTGCCTACACCAGGTATTGGCAATCATGACTGCACAGTCCTCAGTCCGCAGGCACATTTACATGCCCAGAACACCTGCAGAAAGGCAGGCCGTGGTCCAGGACTTTTACAGGGTGGCACACTTCCCCAAAGTGCTTGGTGCCATAGATTGCACCCATGTGGCCCTATGTCCACCTAGGGCCACTGAGCACATCTACCGCAACCGCAAGCACTGGCATACCATCAACGTAGATGTTTGTATGCGATGCCCATGCAATCATCACCTCTGTCTGTGCAAGCTATCCTGGGTCTACCCATGACAGTTTCATATACAGAATGTCCGCCCTGATTGGGGACCTGGAAGCTGGGAAGCATGGCGACACATGGCTCATTGGTGAGTACAAATGTCTGTGCACATGCATGCATGTCACATACAGACAAATACACAAACCCAACTAATGACAACCATCCTCACCTCCCCACGGGACAGTGCCTACCCTCTGAGCAACCACATGATGACGCCAATACGGAACCCCACCACACCACCCCAGGTAAGATACAACGCTGCCCATATTGCAACCGAGGCATAGTGGAGCGCACATTCTGAGTGCTCAAGTCACGCTTCCGCTCCCTTGACCGCTTTGGCGGGCAGCTACTATATGCACCCCCAGTAGTGTGTAGGATCATTGTGGCAGCATGTGTCCTGCACAATGTTGCAACACAACGGGGTGTGCCGGTGGACATGGTGGTGCCCCCACATCCCCAACCACAGGCACAGGCCCTGCTCATAGGAGGGGAAAGGACATGTGCGAGGCAGCCCGGACCCAGCTTGTGGCCACATTTTGCACCTAAACTCCCACCCCTGCGGAGTGCACACAGGCCTGGCACATACCAGGTGACAATCGATGATGAGAAAGAGACAGTCAACTGTCACAACCTCACCACACTGAGAAAGTTGCCACGGAAGTGCTACATTGTGTGCATCCCTAGCTACTTAAACATAACCAATCCTGTGTGACCAAAAGGAACACATGCAAGGTGCATATCACACCACCCCCCTGCAAAACAGGCCATGAGAATCAGTGGTATGTCACCCAAACCCTCCCAACCCACATCACCCTTGTCGGCCACACCATGACATGGCATGCAACAGCAAAAGAGCAAACCAAAAGCACAAAACATGACGAATTACATACAAAGTGACATGTGATAAATGGAAAGAGGCCTGAGACAATCACACCGGACATGGAATCAGATGAAATGACCGACCAACAACCTCCCACACATACAAAGTCATACACAAATGCATGCCACCAGCGGTACCATCAACAAAAGACATAATGCCTGTTGGCATGCACATTGCCCAATCCAAATCTGCAAATCCCAAACCTGAGTGCTATGTGTGTCTCCTGCAACACACCACTTAGGACACAGCACAGTGAGCAGCCATTGTGTTGGGGATACACCTTGAGCATCATATAAAAAGGACAAGCAACAGAAATAATCCAGTGACGCATGTACACGATCCCCAAATGGTATGTCAGAGAAGGCAATCTGTGTGCACGTGTGGACATGGAGGGGTGGTTGCATTTGTGGTGGAGCATTGTGTAAGTGTGTGTGTCAGTAGGGACATGCACTCAATACATGCATGTGAAACTAAGTGATCCTCATTGTCCTGTACACATCACATGTGAACATTGGCCATGTGGACACCCCAGTATGTCAAACCACAACAATCCCCTGACACCTGAAAAGTAAACCCAACATAGGAACAGCCATTGACCAGCAGAACACATCATGTACATAGTACCCACAATGAGAATGTCAGAGTGTGCCCAAACACTGTAGCCCAAACATACTGTCCGACAACAAAAGCCCCTCCCTCATTTACTCATCACCATGACCTTCAGAAGAACTGTGTCTGGGGTCCATTGGCTTCTCCCTTCTAGTCTACCTGGCTTCAGTAACCCCCTTCACCTTGGTTTCCTTGTTCTTCTTTTCATGTAAATAGGGTCCAGCCCCCTCAGAGGCCACCTTGACTGGTAAAAATACCAAATCGCAGAGAGCTCCAAGGAGCCAAACCCCCAAACCAGGGAAAAAGCCTGTAGCCACCAAAAAACCATCTAAGAGTCTCTAGTAGATGACTTGAAGTCACTGAATATGGCCAAGCACATGTCCAAGCAGAATGATAAAATAACTACCAAGGTAGCACAATTGAACAATCGTTCAACAGGATGGGTATTATTTTCAGTACACAATAATCAATGAGGATGCCACAATTGATGGGTAGTGTCACAGCTCCGATCTCCAGGCGCAGGAGTGGCACGAATCAACCTCCCCTCCACGGTCTGGGTGCCTGCAAGGTAAAACTTACACAGGCCTCCGAGACACCGGCGGGGAAAGAGGGTTAGGGATCTGTTGGTTGGATAGGCATCGGTATTCAGGATAACCAGAAAGAGGGTCAGGAGAGGGGAGGTGGATGGGCAAGGGAGAGTAGGGAAAATACAAAATACAACTATTGGCAATTACACATACTCAATCAGAGAAAACATGTTCTTCATGCAAATTGTACAAAATGGCTCAAAGGCGAGCCAAAGAGAGACTTATCTCTGGGGTGAGTGCTGGCCTCCTGCCTGCGCACTCTCAGCTCTGGTAACAGGAGCAGTTCAACGCTGCAAAGAGAGCGTGAGTTACTATTCTGTGTGTGTTTTCCCCACATACACATACCACCATTCATGCCTCAAATTTAGTGACTACTCCCCAAACAAGCACTCTTGTCTGCTGCTTCATTCGTATAGTTTTGCTTGCTCCCGTGATGGTTTATACACTGTTAATGCGGTAAGGTAACCGTACGTGGCCCTGCGGTAAACGGAAGACCATGGCCTCATTACATGGTAGGCGGTACCCATGGCGCGATTAGCATCATGGCTACCCCCTTACCGCATTCCGGGTCCATTTTCCCGGGATAGCGACTTACCAGGTCATTCCGACCTTGGGGGACCCGGTAAATCACCATTCCGGGAACCATTCCCCATTCCCATTGAGCCCCCGTAGGGCTCAATGGGAATGGCGATGGAGCTAATAATAAGCTCTGAAGTCCTGCTAAGGGACCTCGTAGTAGGGCGGTAAGGGATTACCGGCACCGGTGCCCTTACCGGTGCCGGTAATTCCTTACCACCTACCGTGTAATGAGGCCCTATGTGTTAAGAATCACACAAGATAGAATGGGCCTTGGATGTGCTGCTAGCCGTGTGTGGCGAGGTGCGACTTCAGTACAAATCGCGTTCTGCCAGCCGTGGCATTCTAAAGGCAGCGCACGTGGCTAATTGCATATGCTAATGATATGCACTGCACTCGAGTTTGTGCGTCGCTGGGTGCCCCCCTTTGCTCCGTATTAGTTTGTGGCTAGGAACGCTACTGCGCTAATAACTTAGCTTCTCTTGAGCAGGGGGGACATGAGGATATGGCCGACGCCCCTGCGTGTGCCCCTGACAACTTGGAAAGCTTCTTGGCATTTTCTCCTCAGCGCGGCTTTGCTGTACTGTGTGCGTTTTACCCAACGCCTGTGTAAGCTCCCCAGCGCTTGCGCTACTTAGCTTGCATGTGCGAGGGGCCTGGAGGAAGGTCGGCTGGGGCGTGGCTCCTCGTGCTGCTCCCCTTGCTCGGAGCTCCTGGAAACACGTCTGCTTCTGTCAGACGTCTGAGCACAAGCCCCGTGCTTCTGCTTGCGCGCGCATGTGCATGTGTGCCCCACCCAACGTCGGCAGGGTTTTGTAGTTCTTGGACCGGTGTCTGCTGGGAAAGGTAGTCTGGAGTCTCCTTTTCCTGCAGAAAGGGCATACAAGCCTTTTAAAATGCTGGAATCTTTTCTGTGTGTGTGTCTTAATGCTGCTTGTTACTGGACCATGTCTGAGACCTACACCTGACCTCCTCCCACACAACCCCAGGGTCTGTACCCTGACAGGTAGAGTTGGAACTTGAGTAGACAATAACCAAGGAGGCTGGCACAACTGGATGGTTGAGCTGAAACCCTTGATAGCGTGAACAAAGAAAGACAGAGACAGCACAAGTCTGGAAAGGCACAGTGAATGCGAGATATCCGGAAACAGCTGACAGCAAGTTAAGAGTCACAACAGTTGAATAGCATTGGTAAAAGCCAAAAGTCAACATAAGGGCATGGATGTAATGGATGAAAGACAGGAGGAGCGACAGAAAGATGCTGTTGAACAGACGTGTACTGAGGCAAACCGAGGCAGTGCAAGAGTATGTCAAAACAACTGCCCGAGAGGTGGGCGGACAGATCGGCAACAAGGACAGTAGCAGGAAGAAAAACATTCACTGAAGACAACAGAGTGTGAAAAACAAGTAAAAGAGCTGTAGTCCAGTAGGAGAAATGCGCCGTCAGGCAGCATCAAAGTCCAAGATGGAAGACAGATACAACGTGCCATCCAAATGGAACAGAGCGTAGTAGTATTATAGGCGGACATCTCAGGTGAGCACTGGACCATGAGTTGTGCCTCTTGGGTCACATTCCTAATGCATCCTCCTTTGTCACAATCCCCAGGGGCTGAACTCAACACGTACCAACTTGACATTGTCAACATCCGGCCCCCTCCCACCATCAGTGTGACTTTGACAGTTAAAGGATGCAGGCTCCCGTCTACAGCATGAAGTGCATCAAGCACGTATACAGGCAAGAAATGAACATACATCACAATCAACATCAAATCAATAAATGGACAGTTCAAAACTGTACTCACCAAAGTTGATTGCAGACATGCCATGGAGAAAACATCCATTATCCCCACTAGAGGTGTAAACACAAGTAGTACAGCAGCAGACAGGCCACAGATATGACGAAAGTCCAATGCCCTTGTGTAAATGGTTGTCACACCGAACCATCCTTGTGAGCCCATGGATAGGGGAAGCAGGAGTGGCATATGTGTCAGGACCCCAAGCCAAAAACACATACATGAGACAAGCTTGAATGGGCCCAGCTGGAACAGACAGTGGATGTTTTCAAAAGCCACAAAGCACCACACCATCACATGAATGCACAATAGACAAACAATTTTAAACTATATTAACTAATTAAGCTAATAATAAAAAATGGCCACATACGACCTGGGGGGGAGGCATCCAGGAGGGGGGTGGTACAGGGTTCACCTCAACACCCACATGCGATGATGTTGAGATAAAAAAAAAAACTCCATGGGCTCAACGCCTGCACGGGCCGACCTGTGTGGGAGATAAGTCGTTGTCCAAGTCCCCCTCTGGATGGAAAGCAGAAGGTGGACGTGGCACAGTACCCTTTCCACGCTTTTGTGCAGCTTGCCCCTCGTCGGCAGCAAGCCTGCGAGACTGGTAAGCCTGGTCCTGTGCGGCAATGACAAGTAGGTCAGCATGCAGCACCTCACGTGATACGCATGCTTCCTCTTGCAAGGTAGCACGTGTAACACTGAGTTCCTCCTGCATGGCCTCGCATGTAGATCTGAGGGATTGATGGTCATCCCTCAGGGCCTTCCTGTGTGCCTCTGCGTGAGCAGCAAGTGCTTGACGCAGAGACACCATTTCAGCCCAGCGTGCCCTGTCTGAGGCCGCCATGCCCAGCCTGAGCGAGCGGGCCGTGAACTGTCCTGCCCGCTGCTGGAGATCCACCTGCCTAGCAGGGGGGGCACGGATTGGGCCACATGTTCCATGCTCTGAGCTATCTTATCAATTGCTGCCCCCTGTTGTTCTGAATTGGCACACATGGCTTGCTCCCACTCAGTATAGCCTGGTGGCGCACAGCCGCTGCATTGCCGGGCTTGACACCCGTGGGGCCCAAGGAGTCGTGGTCCTCGCTGGGTTAGCACCACACGCAGCTTCAGGACTACATCCCTCCATTGACGTGATGCCCCAGGCACATCAGCAACTGGTGTGGAGTGCGACCGTGCGTCCCGATCCACCAGAGGTGGATGTTCCAACACCATCTGGCCCCTCAGTGCAGGTGTCGCAGACAGAGGATCGTCCACATCAGAATCACTCACCTTCGACGAATGGACATGATGTGCATCCAACTCAACATTGTTGTCAGAGTGATCATCCAAGCTCGACTGATAGCCAGCCCTGGACACCCTGGTCTGTAACACAAGTGGGTTCTCATGGCCTACCACCCCACAAGCCCCACTTGTGCTGGGTTGCTGATATAATAGCAACCCTGTGTCAGGAATGACATCACCATCCTCTGGCTCCATTGCGTCATCATCTGTAATGTAGAAAAAACAAACATGAGTACCCATGTCAGAAGCACATAACCCACACACACATAGACATCACATTGACAGCCAACACATGAAACAGACATGTCACATACAAATGAAATTCCTGCATGCATCCAGTGGCATTGATATACACACACATCCCAAAATCCGAAATGGATGTGTGTAAATAGCGAAGCCTACACATTTACAGAATGTACTATGTCACCACCGTCACACACCACCTCTGTCAGGCCCATGTCACAGGCAGAAATGACTGATGGCAACAAAGAGGTGGCATATACCAGAAGCATGTCTGAACTGCCAAATGGCCACAGCTGCAAGTGAATCCAAACACACCTTGACACACGTAATATGCATGTACACATGCATCACTAAATCATCACCACCAACATAGCTTCATCCATCTGCAGCTCGGCCCGTACCGGATGTCATGGGCCATGTAAACATAGTGAATGTCCCGAGCAAAGTGAGGGCCTGCAACTAGGCATGAGGGACCATAACGCCCAGTACGGTGCAAGCCGCCGCCAATGAAGCCTCGGGAACATCCGTCATGGCCAGATTGAGCCCATTGTGCCCTAAACCATTAATCAGTGTGTCAAATCATCACGGCCAGGCCCCACCAGATTAGCTAAGTGGGCCTGGGCATACACATAATGCACGACAGTGCACCTTCAGGATTGTGCCAGTTACGCGTAACGGGCGCAATGCTGAAATCTCACCAGCATTAATGTTAATCAACTACATATTAGTCAGTCAACAAAAAAGTTGCAGAGGACACGTGTAAAGGAACACTTTCACACACACATAAGTGAGTAGCCGCAATGTTGCACTACACAAGGTTGAAGCGGCTTGCATATGTACATGTGAAAGTGTTCAAAAACACCTGTGTCCATATACACCCGTATTGAGATCATGAACAGCATCCAATACAGCAAAGCAAGCAGCTACTACGCTGCTTGCTTTGATATATGTGAAAATGTACACATACACACGTGTAGGCAGCTCCACAGTCATTACAACCCGATTGGCAGCCTACAGTCAATCTGCGGCCTATACCAGTTAGTATAGGCCATAGATTGACCAATCCACTTTGCTAAACACCTGCTAGGGTGTCCCAATACTGAGTACATGTGTCACAGGATGCACCTGTGCCTGTGCCTTTCATGAGAGTGAAGGGATGACAATCTGACCATACATGCCAGGTCACTTTGACATTGCAGCAGTGAGTAGGCATGTAGAACGGTTTAACATGGCTCAGAAGTGGGTTGGTGCAGTGCAGAACATGTGTACATTACCGACTATCTACATCAACAAGTACATTATGATGTCAATCAATAAACAAGTAGGCAGTGTAAGGGCAAGGTCAGACATCACGTGCAATGTGCATGCAATGGGTTGTATGGCTACAGGCAACCACCCCCCCCTTAGTGAAAATGCAGGGAGGCATTGCATGGCAGTGAAAGGTTGACCAGATAACTGTGTATTGGCAGACAGTGTTGAGTAGCGTCAATTGCATCATCTGAGTCAACTGACAACACAGCAGATGAGAATGGGACAGTAAGCAGGACACATGATGGACCCTCTGCAGTACACCCATTTGTGCAGAAGGCACAACACCAGTTGAACAGAGTCGGGGTGCCTGAAACAGGGGGAGGCCTGTGACCCACACAGACTATGACACCCTAAATATGTGCGTGATGCAGGACTGAGCCAGAATGAGCATGGAATGGATGATCAAATACCATTAAATGATGTCATCCTGGACAGATACTACAATGATCATCCCACCAAGGACACATAGGGGCATGCATGAAATGCACATGGAGCATGAATGGGCAATCATGTCCCTGCGGAGCATCTGCCATCTGCACAGTCTGAGTGAGACACCCTGCATCAAGGACAAAGGATGTACCCCACAGTATGTGTCTGGCAGGTTGGCAGGAGGAAGTGTGCATGTACACATGAGCGTTGAACATGCCATTGCAGTAGTCCAACATGTTACCCACCAGTGCAATGGTGTAATAGTGGTGCAGGGGGTTGGAGGGGCAAGGGAGCATGCCTACGTGGAGTACCCGCATGCAGGCAGAACACACATGCACGTCAGTCATGCGATGACATAGTCCGAGTGCTGAGTGGAAAGACACCCCTGGCTACATGCAGAAGGGCCAGTGAGCAGGAACATTGAATGGAGGGGCAGCTGGGTGACTAGCAACTGAGTAGGGTGCAAGTGTAGTGATGAGGACAGTCCCTGTCTGCACTACATGTCCAGCATGCTGCACAGCAGGCACGCATCAGTGAAGCATTGGGGTCCCACAAGTTACCCAGCTGTATTTTGGGGGGGAACAGAACAATCAAATCAGAGTGTCAATTGAATTGCAAGAGCAGAGGACCAAAACCATCGGTCTATGCCAATGGGAGGGGCCACCTATCAAGTTGTAAAGGTCAAAAAGGGCACATAAAGTGCTAGGCCTTGGGGCGTTTCGGCTGGAGAATGGAACGCCTTTGTCTGGGCCTCCGGTTTGGAAATCTCTGTGGTAGAGAGCCGCCGGACTTCGCCACGGTGGGGTGGGATCCTGTCTCACTTTAGGAACCTGGCATCCACGTGCAGGGATGGTTCGGCTGGTACAAGGTGGGTGCACCTACATGGGAGAGTGTTTGGTGGTCCCTTGTGTAGTAGGAAGGGTCACCTCATGGAGTGAAACTCTTAGAGGGGAGTCCTAATGGATAGGTCCCCAGTCGGCCGGTTGAGGTGTGGAAAACTGGCGTGCTGCAGGCTGAGGCTAGCTGTCAGCACTTCATGAAGGTCACAGTAAACAGCTGTGATGGAATCGCTAATTCCAAATCTTTCTTCATGCTCCGTTGCGGCTACAGCTTTCCTACCGCCGTGAGGGAACTGTACCAGTGAATGACCAACACGTGGCAGAACATCCTGCCGAAGTCGCGCACCCCTGCCTCTTTTCCCTCTGCAGCCACCATGGACACCCTGGAGTCCCCCTACTCCCTGGTCACCCCGGCCACGTCCCTGAACATGCCACCATGTGGAGGATGCCCAGCTGAGGCACCCCTCACCTTTCGTGGCCTCCCAACCATGGCACAGATGTAGTAGTGCCAATGGGAGGTGTACACGACAACTGTCCTGGGCATTTGGGGTGAAGGGGGTTGGGTACTAGATGTAAACAGCACCCCTGTTCACCTGAAAGGCTGCATGTGACCCTGGTGATGAAGTGACGGGCCACCCAACGCTCAGAGACCCCAAAACTGCAGTAAAACCATGCACGCAACCCCCGGTAGCCCACGTGTGTGGAATTAACTTCCCGCAGTATGCGGTGGCACCAAGGGACACGAAAAACAGGTACGTGTGGGACACACAGGCTACTATGACTTCAAAAATGGGTAAGCGATACACAGTGGGACTCGCAGTGGGAAAAATAGCATGTGCGACTGACCGTCTGTCTAGCGTGGTAATGAAAAACACGCGTAGGCAAGACCCGCGCCAAAAGAAGTGATCCGTCCTTGATCCACTGTGAAGTAGTGATGGCGCGTGCAACAATTAGAAGTAGCAACACATGCGTCGGTCTCCACGAAAAGCACGTACAGTGAACTGCTGGCCCCGCTCACCTTTAACCCGTGCTGAGGGAAACTGCCGCGCGCGTCACGTCACTTACGCGCTTAGGCCCTTTCCTCAAATTACATGCATTAATACGCGGACGTGCTGTTTTTTCACGTGCTGAATCACTATGCACCCATGCGAGGGAAACACCTGTGTGTTACGTCACATACGCGCTTACGCGCTAAGGGCCTTTCCTCAAATTACACACTGACATGCTGTTTTTTCACGTGCCAAATCACATCTGTATCAAGCTGGCCACGTGACAACACATGGAAACCACACTCCTGCCCAGAAGGCCATTTTCCTGCCCCCCAGACCCTCGAGCCAACTCCCACCAGCCATCTGCTGCTGCCTGCCTGCCTGCTGGCCACGTGCCCTGCTATTTGGTGCCTACACGTCAGCCATCTGCAGGGGTCCAGCTGCTGTGACCACCCCTGCTGGAACAGAAGACTCCCGACTGCAGTTCCATCGCTCCACAGGCCAGCACCAGGACCCAGTTGCCCACCCAAATCTGCCTCGGGGGTTGCCATGTTGGGGGAAACACCATCAGAGACCACTGGCAACCCCCAGCCAAAGAGGCATAGGGCTGCCAGCTTCACACCAGGAGAGGTTGGCATCCTGGGGGAGCAAGTCCTGGTGCATTATGATGCCCTCTTCGGAAGAACACGTGCCGTCAAGGATGGACGGAGAAGGATGTGGATGGACATCGTGCTTGCCATCAACACGGAGGGGATGGCAACCCGGGACCTACCACACGTAAATAAGCGCTGGGAGGACTTCAGGTCCTGGACCCTCAGGAGGGCCCGGCGCCTCTTGGACGCAGTGGATGCAGAGGGGTGCCGGGTCCACCTTACCAACGACCAGATGAGGGTCCTGGAACGCATATGCCCAGTGCTTCACCTCCAGGTCCTTTAGAGGCAGACCCGTCCAGAGTCGAGCGGTAAGTGTCCATACATACTGATTGGACGCAGTGCATGTTGAGGTGTGCCAGAAGTGTGTAGCTTGGATATATGTCTCGAAAGGCCCATGTATGGATGTGTATTTGCAGGGGCATGAGTCTGCCACATGTGAGTCCAGTAATGTGTGATGCACATCAATGGTGTATGTGTTCCAAAGCATGATGCACAAATGCATGTGGAGACGCACACATGTTAGCATTTCTGTGTATGTACTATGCCATGGTTGGGGTGTGACACATGGATGCTGGTTCCACCTTCATGTACTTGCATGGTGTACATGTGCGTGTGTGTGTGTTTGACATGCGTCCAACTGTGATACACCATGGATGCATGTGACACAGACATGTAGGAAGCTGATTGGCAGATGTGACATAGTTGCCGATGATTGCACTGTAACAGGTGGTGGAGATGTACAGATGCATGTCTGTCTAGTGGCGTGTGTGCAAGTTTTTGGCACTCCCCGTGTTGCTTGTGACGTCAGGCTAACCTTCGGATGTTCATGCTGTTGTGTGTGTATGGATGCTGCTGCCTGCTGCAACATTCCTGTTAATTTGCGCATGTGTGTGGGTTTAAATGATATGTGTGTTGGGGAGTGTGATGCCATCTGTGAAGTTTGACACTGCCACTCATGTGCAACTGACATGTGTGTATCAGACCATTGTACAGTGCCCTGATGCCTGTATTCTATCTCTCCCTGTCTGCAGCGTCGACTGATGAAGAGGGCGGAGATGGTGCTGTGGAGCACAGCTGCAGGCATCCCACCGTCAGCCGGAGACGCAAGGCCCAGCTCCCCTCCCAGGTAGTCATCTCTTCAGGGCCTATAAACTACTTGTTTTGAGGGTTTGTATTTGGTATATTTAACTGATTTGTACGGTTGTCTTTTTCTTTTTCTCTTCCTCTCCCTTCCTGTTTAGGCTGACCCCACACAGTGTTTAGAGCCTTTCATCAAAGAGCTGCCCCCGCTTGCTTGCATCAGGTTGCACTGTTAATGCTGCGATTTGTTCGAGTTATTGTAATTCCGATTGTTGTCTACAGTACATCCCCCCTGAAGAATTTCCCGTTAATAATTCTCTCGAAGAACTGTGGGAATGAAACATGTCAGGTTTCTCTGACTGTGAGATAACTGTCACGGTTTTAACTAGGCATTAAGAGCTGCTGTCTACTTAGAATTAATAATAGGATCTCAATATTAATTTAATAGATCCATAATTAGACATCAGATTTGTATTTGTACCTAAGATGCTCATGTTACATATTGTGTATTTTTATGTGTTGTTTAGTATACAATTGGATGTGAGTGTTTGTAATATTAATAACAACCACTAATGAGTAATATTTGCTACATTAATTGTGTTGCTGTTTTTCTGCTTATTAAAGGTGCAGGTATTTCTTTTAACGTTAAACACAGAACTCCTTTTGTTCTATCTTTGGTTTTTCGTTTTCTTTCTTTACTTGTTTTCTACTTTTTCATTTAAGTATTGTTTTGTTGCTCCACACATATGAATTATTGTGGTTGAAATGATGTTTGTATATAAAAAAAACTTTTTAATATGGAATGAATTTTGTAATAAAGTATAGCAATATACATATATTTTTTCAATGATGGTTGTGAGTGCAATTTGTTGCAACTAAGGAGGGCAGGTCGTTAGGTATCCAGACAATTGATTTTGGATCCTTAAGGGCGAGGACTTGAGAGGAGCTAGGACCTTTTTTCTGTAATAATACGAGTTCCATTGAGCACTGTCCTAGGCCTCTCTCTATATATAAAAAAACCCAGTCCTTTGTTAGTTTTTTGGAGTCTGGTGCCGCATCCATGGCTGCAGCTGCAGAGGAAAGATCCAAGAGGCGGAGTTTGGAGGTGGACTCCTCGGCAGCAGTAGGGAAAGCTGAGCCCCCACAGGGGCCTATGGAGGAAGATGGCACAGAGTCATCCAGGTTGGTGGGGGGTTTGGTTGAGGAGGAGGCCGTGGAAGGCCCATGCATGGGGCCGGCAGGGGGGATTCCACTAGTGCTAGTGGGGCAGTCCAGGGGCAGGGACAGGAGGCAGCACAGGCCGCCGCAGAGGTGCCTGTGTGTAATCCTGTCCCCGATCCTGTGACTGTATCATCTGGCACCAGCACGGATGCCTCCGTCCAGACCCGTTTTCACAGAGGGGATGCGCATACAACAACTGGCCTTCCTCTCCCTGCGGACGTTGCAATCCATCATCCAGCCTGTCCTAGCTGGGATGGCGTTGCGCCAACGTGGTATTCGGGATGACGGGCAGGATTCATGTCTGGACAATGCGCGTCCTTTTGAATACCTCTTTGGCCGCGTCGACCTACTAGGACAGGTCGTCGGCACTGGGTTCATCCGTGTGCTGGACTTTCTTGCAAATCCCTCCTCAACTGAGCCCCCTATGCGCCAGTCGTCCTCCGTGCCATCTCCCGGCCCAAGTATCACCTCGGCCCCCTGTGGAGCTGCCCCTAAGCCAGCGGCCATGCTTGTGGAGGACACATCCCTGCCACAGTCGGGAGTCGGAGGTCCAGCAGGGGTGGCCACCCCACCAACTGGTCCCTAGCAAGAGGAGGCCGTGCAGGCATCAGCGGGCAGGGCACGTGCACGGCAGCAGGCTCGGCGTGGGAGCAATCATGGCTCGGGGCCTTCACCATCCCTGGGGCAGTCATCAGCCGGCCGGCAGGAGGACCCAGGATTGGGAGTGTCTTCCATGTGGCAGTGGTTGGGCCAGTAGATAGCTGCAGAGCGGCGGCGGGCGGAGGAGGCACAGCTCACAATGGTCAGGGTGGAGAACTCCATGCTCCGGGCGTTGAGGCGGGCTGAGTGTCTCGAGACAGCTCTCAGGGAGTTGGAGGAGGCCATGGCTGCATCCCTGCGAGACCTCGGGGCCAGGGAAGAGGCCCGCCTCTGGGACGTTGAAGTGGAGTTCGATGATGCCCTGGCCCGGGACATCAATGAGTGAGCCGTCGGACTAGCCTGTCACCTTTGTATATAGTTATTTAGGATTAGGTTTCATTTGGTTTTTATTATTATTTGGAGTCCACTGACTTTGCTCCACATTTTGTATATAGTTGTATTTTAGAAAGGTTTTTAGGTAGGTTTCATTTTTTTGGGGATACTGGACCCTTCAGACTTTTGTTATCATTATTACGGACTTGTATGTACTATTTTTTTATTTTCACATGGAGTAATGTTTTTTATGATTTTTATCTTGGCCTTTATTTCTTTGGACTTCGGTTATGGACCATTTTTATTTTTTCATGTTTTGGATTTTTATTTTTTACTTGGATTTCATTATCTTTTTCATATTGCTTTCATTATTTCTTTATTTGCATGTGTGATTTTCGTATTGTCATTTGTTTTTATTTTGAATACATATCATTGTTCTTCATTCTTGGTGTGGTCTTCTATGATTTCATTTGTGCATGTCTCCATGGCCATTGGCTCAGTGATGTGTTGCCACTGTGTGGCTCTCTAGGACATTTGTTGATGGGCATGCTGGTTCGTTTCAGACTATCATGGAATGGGTGATTAAGTAGGGAGTGGGTGCAGTGGATTATTGGGTGTTTGTACTGGGGGGTGAGGGTGTGGGATTTAGGTTGGCATTAGGGCCATGGGTCTGTATATTTATGACGTGGTGTTTGGGGGGACATGAGTCAGGGCCTGCTGGCAGGTTGCCATCAATGGGGGTGGGGTAGGGGGACATGAGTCGGGGCCTGCTGGCAGTTTGCCGTCAATGGGGGTGGGGTGGGGGACATGAGTTTGGGCCTGCTGGCAGGTTACCGTCAATGGGGGTGGGAGGGACATGTCCCAGGGTTGCCAAGTGCATGGTGACATGTAGACTGCCTGCAGGGCATGCCCAGGGGTGATGGGCTGCCTGTGGGGCATGGGCAGGGGTGATGGGCTGCCTGCGGTGCATGGTCTGGGGTGATGGACTACCTGCGGGGCACGCCCAGGGGTGATGGGCGCCTGCAGGGATGGTCTGGGGTGATGGGCTGCCCCCACGGCATGCCCAGGGGTGTAGTGTGGTCCCCTGTGGTGTGGGCTGCCTGTGGGGCATGCCCGGGGGTGATGGGCTGCCTGCGGGCCATGGGCAGGGGTGATGGGCTGCCTGCGGGGCATGCATAGGGGTGTAGGGTGGTCCCCTGTGGTGTGGGCTGACTGTGGGACGTGGGCAGGGATGATGGGCTGCCTGCGGTGCATGGGCAGGGGTGATGGGCTGCCTGCGGGTAATGGTCTAGCGTGATGGGCTGCCTGTGGGGCATGCCCAGGGGTGATGGGCTACCTGCAGGGCATGCCCAGGGGTGTAGGGTGGTCCCCTGTGGTGTGGGCTGCATGCGGGGCATGGGGAGGGGCACACCCAGGAGGCCCCACACTGCCAAATCGCATGTAAAACTCCCCGTGCACCCCTCGGAATACACATAGCCTTCTCACGCCAGGCCGATCATGTGTAAAACTCCCCAAGCACCCGCGGATAGGCATACCCCACTCGCGCCAGGCCGATCACATGTAAAACTCCCCACGCAGCCCCAGAATACACATACCCTGCTCGCACCAGGCCAATCACGTGTAAAACTCCCCGTGCACCAATGGAATATACGTACCCCGCTCGTGCCAGGATGATCGCGTGTAGTACTCCCTGCGCACCACCAGAATACACACATGCAGCCTATCCACCTTCCCCATGCCCTGCAGGCATCCCATCACCCCTGCACATGCCCCGCAGGCAGCCCAACACCACTGGGCCTGCCCCGCAGGCAGCCCATCACCCCTGCCCATGCCCCGCAGGCAGCCCATCACTCCTGGGCATGCCCCGCAGGCAGCCCATCACCTCAGACCATGACCTGCAGCCAGCCCATCATCCCTGGGCATGCCCTGCAGGCAGCCCATCACCCCAGACCATGCCCCACAGGCAGCCCATCACCCCTGGGCATGCCCTTCAGGCAGCCCATCACCCTAAACCATGCCCGCAGGCAGCCCATCACCCCTGGGCATGCCCCGCAGGCAGCCCATCACCCCGACCATGCACCGAAGGCAGCCCATCACCCCTCCCCATGGCCCACAGGCAGCCCACACCACATGGGACCACCCTACACCCCTGGGCATGCCCTGCAGGCAGCCCATCACCCCTGGGCATGCCCCGCAGGCAGCCCATCACCCCTGGTCACACCCTGCAGGCAGCCCATCACCCCTGGACATGCCCCGCAGGCAGCCGATCACCCCAGACCATGACCTGCAGCCAGCCCATCACCCCAGACCATGACCCACAGGCAGCCCATCACCCCTGCACATGCCCTGCAGTCAGTCCATCACCCCAGACCATGCCCCACAGGCAGCCCATCACCTCTGGGCATGCCCCACAGGCAGCCCATCAACCCAGACCATGCACCGCAGGCAGCCCATCTCTCCCCTTCCCCCATGGCCCACATGCAGCCCACAACACAGGCCCCCCCAACACACCTCACCATGCCCTGCAGCCAGCCCATCACCCCTGCACATTCCCCGCAGCCAGCACACACCACAGGGGGGACTTTTTCCATGCTATTTGCCTGGCGCGAGCGTTGGTACACGTATTCGGGGGGGTGCGCTGGGAGTTTTAAACGCATTGGCCTGGCGCGAGCATTGTACGCTTATTCTGGGGGGTGCGTGGGGAATTTTATGCGTGAGCGGGGTACGCGTATTCTGGGGGGTGCACGGGGAGTTTTGCAGACGATTGGCCTAGCGCGTGCGGGTTACGTGTATTCCGAGGGGTGCGTGGGGAGTTTTATATGCGATTTTGCTGGCGTGAGCGGGGTATGCATATGCCGAGGGGTGCGCGGGGAGTTTTACATGCGATTTCGCTGGCGCGACCGAGGGAAGCGTATTCCGAGTGTTGCGCAGGGAGGTTTACACGCGATTTCGCTGGAGCGAGCGGGGTACGTGTATTCCGAGAGGTGCGCTGGGATTTTTACACACGATTTCACTGGCGCGTGAGGGCTCTATGGTGTTTTTAGCATGTTTTCGTGGTTAGGGGGGGCTATATCATGGTCCACTGTCCTTTGCGCCATGTAGGGGCTTTGTGTGATGGTTTTGTCGCACGGGGCGGGGTTGGGGGCGTAACTGGCGCTGCTGCAGGGTCGCTGCGCCACTCTGCCCCACAGCTGATTATGGATGTGAGTATCCATGAATACGCTGTGCGTCAAAATGGGTTTTGGCGCACGTGGCTGGTGCAGACTGGTGCACTCTCCCTCTGTGCGCCAGCCGCATGCGCCACTTCTGCGCTAAATTCTGTGAATTACCCCCTTAGTTTTTGTATTCATGTTCGTGAAGTTGAAGGTTTATTTAATTGTATTTGTTGAAATTTTAAAGCAGTTTCAGCTATCCAATAGTCTTAGAAGTTTTGAGGTTTTTGTGAGGTAGTACAATTGATGGTATTTTGTAAGTTCATTTTAGTCATTTTTTATTTTTGTATTGTGTTTTAGCTGTATCTTTCTCACCATAACAGTGGATTTGCACCAGATGTTGGATAGTTAACTTCTGTGAAAGGTCAACCTATATTGAAAATATAGTGGTACTGCTGCAGATGGGAGCAGCACATTTGTAGACAGTTTATGAAAAGCCTTCTTTTGAACCTGTCTAGCATTTCTGATGAAATGAAGTGCTGCAGGTGTTTCAAGTCTCTGGTTGTTGGTGGCAGCACCTTTAATGTGGAGTTTGATTATGCACAAATACTGCTCACACCTACCTTTTTAATGTTTCTTTTTAATCCAAGTTGGTTTTATTTTCCCATTGAGTGGGGGGGGGGCTGATATGTGTGTTAGGAACACTTGTTTGGAGTTTGGAGGAGTGAAAATACATTTTGTAAGTTGTAGTTTTTGCGAATAGCTGCGGCTATCAGTAAAATCTTCACATATAGGGTTTCTATAATTGCGTGTATAAAAAAGCATGTGCATAGGTGCACCAATGCATTTTGTCTTTTTATTGGTTGTGTTCATAGGCACAGTTATATTTATAGCCGCGTAAATAACCAAACATTTTCTGTGCAATATTCATGTTGTTATGTGGATGATATAGCACAGAATTGTATCTGTGTGTGTTATGTTGTGTGCTTAGGTGTTGTCTTATTAGAAGGTTTGAAGGTTAGCTTAGTTTGGATTTTAGTTTGTAGAAAATGTATGTGTATCCACAGCTACAAGTAAGCTTTGGAATTGCGGTGAATATCCACGGCTACTAGTGATGCTGGGCAGGGTTTTTTGTTTGTGTTTCGATGTTTGTAATTGGCTGGTGTTAATGTTCTAAATGTGTACCTCTTTGTGATAGGTTGCAGTGAATATGTGTCTGCCTTGTGTCTGCCATTTCATAGTTTTCTTAGAATGTAGTCCTCTTTTTTCTGGTTTTGATTTTGGAAAGTATGAAACTCCCCATGTTGTCTACCTTTCTCATTTTGACTGTAGAATGCATACTGTGCAGTTCATGCTGCATGTGATAAAATAGAATTGGCATTAATCAGTTGTTTGTCATTGTTTTGCTGAACTTTTTATTTGATAATATGTTGATAATGTGGTTCTGGATTATTTTTTGATGTTTTACTGTATTTGTTAACCATGAAGTGGTCCTGCTGTATATGTAGACAATGTGTGCGAATAATTGTTGGAAGTTGCTTATTAGGACACAAAATGAATTTCAGTGAGGTACGTGATATATAATCATTAAGTATACTTCCAGCATTCAAAATAAAAGAATGATCACGGAGCAGTAGAAATGTGATCTTATTTACAATGCTTTTATAATCACTTATGGTGTGTGTTAAAGTGCTTTTTTGGGTGATATGAAAATGTATTTGTTTTTAAATTATTTGTTTTTTGTTGTTGTAGGGTGATTTGAAAATGTGTGTGCTTTAAAAAAAGATTTGGTTTGCTGAAGTGTGTTACTGTGTGGTTATCTATAAGAGAAACTACATTCTTAATGTGTTTATTTTTTTCTGAAACCTAGTGTTTAATTTCATGAAAATATGTGTGATTGGTTTTATTTTTAAATATATTTTCATAAAAATATTGAAAGGGTATTATTTGAGCAAACTGCTATTATGTAAAATAGAAATGGAATGGATTTTCTGATGCACATTGCCCTAATAAATACAGGTGTAGCATGTGCTTAGCAATGCAATTTTAGTACGCAAATTAGTGTTTGTAAAACATTGGGATGATTCATTAGAAGTTACCATGTGCAACAGTTTAAAATAGGAAACACACTGATGTATTTTTAATGTTATTGTTACTCTACTGCTACTTGATACAGAAATAGTGGCAGCTGTGAATGCCAGTTTACTGGGCACACTGGTTCTTCCATGGAGTTAAGGTGAATATTTAGCATGCTCATAGTTACAGGTCTGACCAACGTGAGGGCTTTAATAAAGACCATGTGGTATTATCTGCTGCAGGAATACCCCCTTGGCTTTGGGCTTATTGCTATTAGGACTGTGGCTCATTATACTGGAGTAGTAATATTGGGGGTCATTACAAGTTTGGAGGCAGCCATGGTGCTAATAGTGTCCGGGTCCATGGTGTCAGAATGGGGATTTACCGGGACATTCCGACCTAGGCGGACCCGGTAAGTCCCCATTCTGAATGGCATTCCATTTTGTATATAGTTGTATTTTAGAAAGGTTTTTAGGTAGGTTTCATTTTTTTGGGGATACTGGACCCTTCAGACTTTTGTTATCATTATTACGGACTTGTATGTACTATTTTTTTATTTTCACATGGAGTAATGTTTTTTATGATTTTTATCTTGGCCTTTATTTCTTTGGACTTCGGTTATGGACCATTTTTATTTTTTCATGTTTTGGATTTTTATTTTTTACTTGGATTTCATTATCTTTTTCATATTGCTTTCATTATTTCTTTATTTGCATGTGTGATTTTCGTATTGTCATTTGTTTTTATTTTGAATACATATCATTGTTCTTCATTCTTGGTGTGGTCTTCTATGATTTCATTTGTGCATGTCTCCATGGCCATTGGCTCAGTGATGTGTTGCCACTGTGTGGCTCTCTAGGACATTTGTTGATGGGCATGCTGGTTCGTTTCAGACTATCATGGAATGGGTGATTAAGTAGGGAGTGGGTGCAGTGGATTATTGGGTGTTTGTACTGGGGGGTGAGGGTGTGGGATTTAGGTTGGCATTAGGGCCATGGGTCTGTATATTTATGACGTGGTGTTTGGGGGGACATGAGTCAGGGCCTGCTGGCAGGTTGCCATCAATGGGGGTGGGGTAGGGGGACATGAGTCGGGGCCTGCTGGCAGTTTGCCGTCAATGGGGGTGGGGTGGGGGACATGAGTTTGGGCCTGCTGGCAGGTTACCGTCAATGGGGGTGGGAGGGACATGTCCCAGGGTTGCCAAGTGCATGGTGACATGTAGACTGCCTGCAGGGCATGCCCAGGGGTGATGGGCTGCCTGTGGGGCATGGGCAGGGGTGATGGGCTGCCTGCGGTGCATGGTCTGGGGTGATGGACTACCTGCGGGGCACGCCCAGGGGTGATGGGCGCCTGCAGGGATGGTCTGGGGTGATGGGCTGCCCCCACGGCATGCCCAGGGGTGTAGTGTGGTCCCCTGTGGTGTGGGCTGCCTGTGGGGCATGCCCGGGGGTGATGGGCTGCCTGCGGGCCATGGGCAGGGGTGATGGGCTGCCTGCGGGGCATGCATAGGGGTGTAGGGTGGTCCCCTGTGGTGTGGGCTGACTGTGGGACGTGGGCAGGGATGATGGGCTGCCTGCGGTGCATGGGCAGGGGTGATGGGCTGCCTGCGGGTAATGGTCTAGCGTGATGGGCTGCCTGTGGGGCATGCCCAGGGGTGATGGGCTACCTGCAGGGCATGCCCAGGGGTGTAGGGTGGTCCCCTGTGGTGTGGGCTGCATGCGGGGCATGGGGAGGGGCACACCCAGGAGGCCCCACACTGCCAAATCGCATGTAAAACTCCCCGTGCACCCCTCGGAATACACATAGCCTTCTCACGCCAGGCCGATCATGTGTAAAACTCCCCAAGCACCCGCGGATAGGCATACCCCACTCGCGCCAGGCCGATCACATGTAAAACTCCCCACGCAGCCCCAGAATACACATACCCTGCTCGCACCAGGCCAATCACGTGTAAAACTCCCCGTGCACCAATGGAATATACGTACCCCGCTCGTGCCAGGATGATCGCGTGTAGTACTCCCTGCGCACCACCAGAATACACACATGCAGCCTATCCACCTTCCCCATGCCCTGCAGGCATCCCATCACCCCTGCACATGCCCCGCAGGCAGCCCAACACCACTGGGCCTGCCCCGCAGGCAGCCCATCACCCCTGCCCATGCCCCGCAGGCAGCCCATCACTCCTGGGCATGCCCCGCAGGCAGCCCATCACCTCAGACCATGACCTGCAGCCAGCCCATCATCCCTGGGCATGCCCTGCAGGCAGCCCATCACCCCAGACCATGCCCCACAGGCAGCCCATCACCCCTGGGCATGCCCTTCAGGCAGCCCATCACCCTAAACCATGCCCGCAGGCAGCCCATCACCCCTGGGCATGCCCCGCAGGCAGCCCATCACCCCGACCATGCACCGAAGGCAGCCCATCACCCCTCCCCATGGCCCACAGGCAGCCCACACCACATGGGACCACCCTACACCCCTGGGCATGCCCTGCAGGCAGCCCATCACCCCTGGGCATGCCCCGCAGGCAGCCCATCACCCCTGGTCACACCCTGCAGGCAGCCCATCACCCCTGGACATGCCCCGCAGGCAGCCGATCACCCCAGACCATGACCTGCAGCCAGCCCATCACCCCAGACCATGACCCACAGGCAGCCCATCACCCCTGCACATGCCCTGCAGTCAGTCCATCACCCCAGACCATGCCCCACAGGCAGCCCATCACCTCTGGGCATGCCCCACAGGCAGCCCATCAACCCAGACCATGCACCGCAGGCAGCCCATCTCTCCCCTTCCCCCATGGCCCACATGCAGCCCACAACACAGGCCCCCCCAACACACCTCACCATGCCCTGCAGCCAGCCCATCACCCCTGCACATTCCCCGCAGCCAGCACACACCACAGGGGGGACTTTTTCCATGCTATTTGCCTGGCGCGAGCGTTGGTACACGTATTCGGGGGGGTGCGCTGGGAGTTTTAAACGCATTGGCCTGGCGCGAGCATTGTACGCTTATTCTGGGGGGTGCGTGGGGAATTTTATGCGTGAGCGGGGTACGCGTATTCTGGGGGGTGCACGGGGAGTTTTGCAGACGATTGGCCTAGCGCGTGCGGGTTACGTGTATTCCGAGGGGTGCGTGGGGAGTTTTATATGCGATTTTGCTGGCGTGAGCGGGGTATGCATATGCCGAGGGGTGCGCGGGGAGTTTTACATGCGATTTCGCTGGCGCGACCGAGGGAAGCGTATTCCGAGTGTTGCGCAGGGAGGTTTACACGCGATTTCGCTGGAGCGAGCGGGGTACGTGTATTCCGAGAGGTGCGCTGGGATTTTTACACACGATTTCACTGGCGCGTGAGGGCTCTATGGTGTTTTTAGCATGTTTTCGTGGTTAGGGGGGGCTATATCATGGTCCACTGTCCTTTGCGCCATGTAGGGGCTTTGTGTGATGGTTTTGTCGCACGGGGCGGGGTTGGGGGCGTAACTGGCGCTGCTGCAGGGTCGCTGCGCCACTCTGCCCCACAGCTGATTATGGATGTGAGTATCCATGAATACGCTGTGCGTCAAAATGGGTTTTGGCGCACGTGGCTGGTGCAGACTGGTGCACTCTCCCTCTGTGCGCCAGCCGCATGCGCCACTTCTGCGCTAAATTCTGTGAATTACCCCCTTAGTTTTTGTATTCATGTTCGTGAAGTTGAAGGTTTATTTAATTGTATTTGTTGAAATTTTAAAGCAGTTTCAGCTATCCAATAGTCTTAGAAGTTTTGAGGTTTTTGTGAGGTAGTACAATTGATGGTATTTTGTAAGTTCATTTTAGTCATTTTTTATTTTTGTATTGTGTTTTAGCTGTATCTTTCTCACCATAACAGTGGATTTGCACCAGATGTTGGATAGTTAACTTCTGTGAAAGGTCAACCTATATTGAAAATATAGTGGTACTGCTGCAGATGGGAGCAGCACATTTGTAGACAGTTTATGAAAAGCCTTCTTTTGAACCTGTCTAGCATTTCTGATGAAA
Source organism: Ambystoma mexicanum (assembly GCF_040938575.1). Lineage (NCBI taxonomy): Eukaryota > Metazoa > Chordata > Amphibia > Caudata > Ambystomatidae > Ambystoma > Ambystoma mexicanum. The sequence continues at coordinate 451,400,340 of NC_090937.1, forward strand.
TGAAGTGCTGCAGGTGTTTCAAGTCTCTGGTTGTTGGTGGCAGCACCTTTAATGTGGAGTTTGATTATGCACAAATACTGCTCACACCTACCTTTTTAATGTTTCTTTTTAATCCAAGTTGGTTTTATTTTCCCATTGAGTGGGGGGGGGGGGGCTGATATGTGTGTTAGGAACACTTGTTTGGAGTTTGGAGGAGTGAAAATACATTTTGTAAGTTGTAGTTTTTGCGAATAGCTGCGGCTATCAGTAAAATCTTCACATATAGGGTTTCTATAATTGCGTGTATAAAAAAGCATGTGCATAGGTGCACCAATGCATTTTGTCTTTTTATTGGTTGTGTTCATAGGCACAGTTATATTTATAGCCGCGTAAATAACCAAACATTTTCTGTGCAATATTCATGTTGTTATGTGGATGATATAGCACAGAATTGTATCTGTGTGTGTTATGTTGTGTGCTTAGGTGTTGTCTTATTAGAAGGTTTGAAGGTTAGCTTAGTTTGGATTTTAGTTTGTAGAAAATGTATGTGTATCCACAGCTACAAGTAAGCTTTGGAATTGCGGTGAATATCCACGGCTACTAGTGATGCTGGGCAGGGTTTTTTGTTTGTGTTTCGATGTTTGTAATTGGCTGGTGTTAATGTTCTAAATGTGTACCTCTTTGTGATAGGTTGCAGTGAATATGTGTCTGCCTTGTGTCTGCCATTTCATAGTTTTCTTAGAATGTAGTCCTCTTTTTTCTGGTTTTGATTTTGGAAAGTATGAAACTCCCCATGTTGTCTACCTTTCTCATTTTGACTGTAGAATGCATACTGTGCAGTTCATGCTGCATGTGATAAAATAGAATTGGCATTAATCAGTTGTTTGTCATTGTTTTGCTGAACTTTTTATTTGATAATATGTTGATAATGTGGTTCTGGATTATTTTTTGATGTTTTACTGTATTTGTTAACCATGAAGTGGTCCTGCTGTATATGTAGACAATGTGTGCGAATAATTGTTGGAAGTTGCTTATTAGGACACAAAATGAATTTCAGTGAGGTACGTGATATATAATCATTAAGTATACTTCCAGCATTCAAAATAAAAGAATGATCACGGAGCAGTAGAAATGTGATCTTATTTACAATGCTTTTATAATCACTTATGGTGTGTGTTAAAGTGCTTTTTTGGGTGATATGAAAATGTATTTGTTTTTAAATTATTTGTTTTTTGTTGTTGTAGGGTGATTTGAAAATGTGTGTGCTTTAAAAAAAGATTTGGTTTGCTGAAGTGTGTTACTGTGTGGTTATCTATAAGAGAAACTACATTCTTAATGTGTTTATTTTTTTCTGAAACCTAGTGTTTAATTTCATGAAAATATGTGTGATTGGTTTTATTTTTAAATATATTTTCATAAAAATATTGAAAGGGTATTATTTGAGCAAACTGCTATTATGTAAAATAGAAATGGAATGGATTTTCTGATGCACATTGCCCTAATAAATACAGGTGTAGCATGTGCTTAGCAATGCAATTTTAGTACGCAAATTAGTGTTTGTAAAACATTGGGATGATTCATTAGAAGTTACCATGTGCAACAGTTTAAAATAGGAAACACACTGATGTATTTTTAATGTTATTGTTACTCTACTGCTACTTGATACAGAAATAGTGGCAGCTGTGAATGCCAGTTTACTGGGCACACTGGTTCTTCCATGGAGTTAAGGTGAATATTTAGCATGCTCATAGTTACAGGTCTGACCAACGTGAGGGCTTTAATAAAGACCATGTGGTATTATCTGCTGCAGGAATACCCCCTTGGCTTTGGGCTTATTGCTATTAGGACTGTGGCTCATTATACTGGAGTAGTAATATTGGGGGTCATTACAAGTTTGGAGGCAGCCATGGTGCTAATAGTGTCCGGGTCCATGGTGTCAGAATGGGGATTTACCGGGACATTCCGACCTAGGCGGACCCGGTAAGTCCCCATTCTGAATGGCATTCCCCATTCCCATTCGAGCCCCCATAGGGCTCAATGGGAATGGGGAAGGAGCTAATAACGGGCCCGCAAATAGCGGGCCCGTTATTAGCTCCGTAGTCCCTTAGCGGATCCCGCTAAGGGCGGCTGGTAAAACCAGCTGGCCATAGTGGGACCCGCTAAGGGACCTCGGAATGTGGCAGTAGGGGGTTAACGGCACCGGGATCCTTACCGGTGTCGTTAACCCCCTACCGCCGTACTCGTAATGACCCCCATTGTCTTCATTTGGTTGGAGAACAGCAGCAGTAGTGATTCTCTTTTATAGTAGATTCCTGTGTGCAGATTATAGGCCATTCTTTAAAAGGAAGACGCAGGATGTTCAGTGCACATTGTGCAAGAAAACAGCAAGATGTAGCCTTTGTCATGTTTTGTTACAAATACCTGCAGCATTGGAATACTCGATTTGAAGAGTTATTAGAAATGCTAGAGAGGTTCAGAGAGGTGGCTTCATTTTCTGTGGCATTGTCTTTTTGGAGTTGTCATTTTTGTAATTTTTCCATTTTCATCACCAGTTGGACATTTGAATATGTCTAACACTGTGCAAGAAAACAAAAACATCTATTACAGCCCAAATCGATGCCTGCCTTACTTCATTTGATGACCCATTTGTTCTGATATGAGGCGATCTGAAATATTCATGGTTCGACAAAGATAAAGTGCGAACATACAGCAGATTGTGGCCTCAAATGGGAATAAGAACTAAGTTTACGTCAGTGTGTGATGTTGAATGGTTGCACTAGGGGCGACATCCGGGCAGCTGACACCTGGCACAGAGGAGATTCAAGAAAAACCCTAGATTACATTTGGGTGTCAGAAAACGTACACTTCTAAGTTGACAACTATCAAATCATCAAGAAGCGATCACAATGCCCTAGTGCTATTCTGGGAGTGGCACTATACCAGAACCCAGCCAAGCTATAAAACACCCTTATCCATCAATAGTGCTCAAAAACGATTGAGGATAAACAGCAAGCAGATTGACATATTGACAGCTGACTTTATCCGTTCAAATAAGTCCAGACAGAGTATGTGTCTTTGCTGTCGCAATTTACTTTAGGTACTAACAGGCATAACATGAAAGTATCAAAAAACAAACATTCATTCAACTCCGAAATAAATGAAGCTAAGAACATGCTAAAAAGGATCTTCGTCTGTTAAAGAAATCTGGCGAGAAAAACATAAGTTCCCTGATTGCGAAGAGACGTCAACGCTATCGAAATTGGTTAAAATCATTTAACATCATCCGGGATCAAAAACAAGCGGAATTAATGCTACGTCTAATAATCCAAAAAGATAGCAGAAACATCTAGCAAATCATTAACAACGGTCACCTAAAGCAAGTTTTCGCACTAGCAAATGGTGTGAACGCTGCAAGCTGGGTGAAGCACTACACGGCAGTCTTTACCAGTCAAGACTCTGAAGATACCGCCAAAATAGTGGTTGAAAACTGCGAATGGAATGTCATCGAAACAGTGGAAGACATCAAAAATGCCATTTGAAACCTAAAGAGTTCGAGGGCCGCGGGTCCAGATGGCATATCAAATTCAGTGCTAAAAGCCAACAAAGAAAACTGGGCACAATTCATCAAAGTCCTATTTGACTATATAGCGTCGGCGTTGGCGATCCCGGCGTTGGCGATCCCGGTCTCGTGGAAAAGTGCAGTGATAGTCCCGGTGTTTAAAAAGGGAAACCGTGAAGACGCAGAGAACTACCACCCCATAGCGTTGCTAGACACAACGGGGAAAATATTTGCCACCTTTCTGCTTCTGGAAAAAAAATCGCAAGGCGGGCCGAAGGAGCAAATCTAGTCGACGAAAGGCAAACTGGGTTTACAAAAGCTGTAGGAGTCGAGTTAAACCTGATGCTCCTAAATTTGGCAAAACTGGATGCCTTAAGACTCAAGAAAAGGTTGTTTCTTGCGTTTGTTGACTTAAAACAGGCATTCGACAGCATTAATCGCCAACTCCTATGGAAAAAAACTTCAGATCTGGGGCTGTCCACATCAGTTATTGATTCCCTTGATGGCATTATACTCGAATACCACCATTCAGGTGCGATTTAATGCAGAAGGAGACCTAACAGAAGAAATAAAAACAACTAAAGGAGTGAAACAGGGCTGCCTGTTAGCAGCTTTGCTATTTAAACTTTTCATATCAGACCTGCCTGTGGCCTTGTTACAAACAAGGTCATTTCCACCAAAAGTGAATGTCAAACACCTAAGCTGGGTAATCTACGCAGATGATGTAGTCTTACTTGACTCCACCGGAATTGGGCTCCAAAGACTGCTGACAGCTTTACAAGTCTACTTTGTTCAAAATCATCTGGCATTAAACGTAAAAAAGTCAAAAGTCATTGCCTTTAGTCCCAAGACGCAAACAAGGAAAGAAGTGTTTAAGTGGAAAGTGTACAACGAAGCCCTAACCAAAACTGAAGTCATCCGCTACCTGGAGTGTCGTTTAACATCTCAATAAGAGAGTGGAGTTGGACCCATGATGTCTTGTCTCGAATGAAGATTTTTGCACTGCAAGGAGCGAAACTACACGCAAAATACAGCAAATTTACCTTGCAGCCTGTAATACCTTTTTACTTACAGAAAGTGTTGCCAGCTGTTTTCATTGGTAGTGAAGCTGGCTGGAACATCGACACTGGTTTTTGGCCTCAACTGGAGGGGATATTCTGGCGAAAAGTTCTTAAATTGCCGCAGAGTGTGCCAATGATAGCAATCAGACACAAACTGGGCCTAGACTCCTTACACTCCATTGTGGTGTGGAAATCAATATTAGTTCTTCGAAAAATGCGTCTGATACCGGCAGTAAAACCTTACCTGATTTTGAAAGAAAAAAGTAATGACACGTCAGCCTTCCTATTAAATCGATGGGAGGACAAATTGAAGTCAATTTTACGAGAAGCCAACATAAGTATGTCCTTGGTACTGCAAATTCCGCAAGTAGCGAAAAAAAAATTCTGACAATGGAACTGGATAATTAATTTGGATAAACGGAGCTCTTTAATTTCTTCAATAGATCTGGGAACGTCGACGCAAAGACTGGGCGAACTGCTGAGGTATCTTTCTAAATTTCCATCCCGATATCATCGTAACCAGTTCTTAAGATTACGGCTAAACCTTTACAACACACATGAGGTCTTGATGAGAAGGAAAGACTTGGTGATTAAGAGCGACATTTACCGGTTTTGTTCGATAGATGTGGAATTGATCAAACAACTAATAACTGAGTGCCGAATATTGTTGACCAACCTCACTACATCTTGCACGATTCGCCCCAAAAAATGGAAATATGCTTGAGTGGTGGAGCTATCTAATCTCTGGGATAAATGCTCAATTAACTTGTGCAACCATTAATTTTATGGACTTAATTTTACCAAATACCTATTTGATTTGAGTCTCTTGCGATGTGAGACGACATAGATTTTCGTTCCTTTTTTTTTAAAAAAAACATTTTTCCTCTCTTCGTCGTTCAATGAAATTTGAGTTGTAGTGGAAAAAGACATTGTTTGACAAAAAGTTTGTTTTTTATTTGCAATACTAATGTCAATAAAAAAATTTAAAAAATAAAACAATAAGATGTGGCCCTTCTAATGTTCCATCAGAAATCCTGGGAACATCAATTATGATAAATCATCTGGTGCACGTATTTTGGGATGATGTGGATGATGTGTATTGGAAATTGCACAAGATGGTCTGGGCCATACTGGGATGCAGCATCTCTTGGCATATATGTGGTCTTATATTTTCACTGCAGCTGTGAGCGGTGGTTGTACATAATCAATCTCCACCCATTAAAGGTGCTGCTTGCAATAACTGGAGTCTTCTTACAGTGTCAGCACTGGAACACTCTATTTGAAGAGTCATCAGAAATGCTAGAGAGGTTCAGAGAGGAGGCTTCATTTTTTGGGATTGTCTTTTCAGAGTTGTAATTTTTGTTATTTTATATTTTTGTCACCAGTTGGACATTTGAATATGTCTAACATTGTGCAAGAAAACACTTAGGGCCTCATTACACGGAAGGCGGTAAGCCATGGCGCTATTAGCGCCATGGCTCATGCCGGTAAAATACCGGCACCGCCTTGGCGGAAAGGGGATTTACCGCCCCATTCCAAGGTTGGAGGGCCGGTAAATCCCCCTTCCGCCATTGCCCTTCCCCATTCCCATTGCTGCCCCATAGGGCTCTATGGGAATGGGGAAGGCGCTAATTACGGCACTGCAATTTTGCGGTGCCGTAATTAGCTCCGAGGTCCCTTAGCGGGTTGGTTTTTAACGCCTGCAAAAAGCAGGCGTTAAAGCACCAACTCGCTAAGGGACCTCGTAGTAAGGCGGTAATGGTTAACGGTCACCGTTACCATTAACGGTGGCCGTTAACCATTACCGCCTTCCGTGTAATGAGGCCCTAAGCGATGGGCCTTCTAATGTACAATCAGAAAGCTTGGGAAAATGAATTATGGTAAATCATTTGGTGTTAGTCTTCTGGGATGATGTGGATGATGCATATGGGAAATTGCACAAGATGGTCTGGCACATACTGGGGTGCAGCATTTTTTGGCTTATATATGGTTTTATATCTTCACTGTAGGTGTGAGCAGTGGTTGTGCATATTCAACCTCCACCCATTAAAGGTGCTGCTTGCAACAGCCAGAGTCTTGTAGCACTGGAACACTCTATTTGAAGAGAAATTAGAAATCCTAGAGAGGTTCAGAGAGGAGGCTTTTCATGAAGTGTCTACAGATGTGCTCCTCTTATCTCCAGCACTGCCACTTGGATGAGCGATAGTCCCTCCCAGGGTGTTTTCTTTCTGATGCAATGCATCTGCAAGAAGTCTTCATCCACTTCATCCCAGGGTACTAATAGTGTCTTTATTCGGTTGAAGAGACGCCAGCATTTTGCAACTAAAAAAAGAAAATAAAAAAGATGTCCACCATTAAATGGCATATGAAGCTTGGAAACATGAATTATGATAAATCATTTGGTGCGAGTCTTCTGGGATGATGTGGATGATACGTATTGTAAATTGCACTAGATGGTCTGGCCCAGCATTTTTTGGCTTATGTTTGGTTTTATATCTTCACTGAAGCTGTGCGGGTGGTTGTGCATAATCAACCTCCACCCCTTAAAGGTGCTGCTAGCAATATCCAGAGTCTTTAAACACTGGCAGCATTGGCACACTCTATTTGACGAGTCATTAGAAATGCTAGAGAGGTTCAGAGAGGAGTCTTCATTTTTTGTGGCATTGTCTTATTAGAGTTGTCGTTTTTGTTATGTTATTTTCCTTACCAGTTGAACCTTTAAAAATGTCTAACATTCTTGAACAAAACACTAAGACTTGGATCTTCAAATGTTCTGTTAGAAAGCTTGGGAACATCAATCATGATAAAGGATGTGGTGCAAGTCTTCTGGGATGATGTGGATGATGCATATGGGAAATTGCACAAGATGGTCTGGCCCAAACTGGGCTGCAGCCTTTTTTGTCTTATATGTGGTCTTATATCTTCACTGTAGCTGTGAGCGGTGGTTGTGCATAATCAGCCTCCACCCATTAAAGGTGCTGCCAGCAACAGCCAGAGTCGTCAAACAATTGCAGCACCAGAACTCTCTTTTTGAAGAGTCATTAGAAATGCTAGATAGGTTCAGAGAGGAGGCTTCATTTTTTGTGGCTGCCTCTCCCTGTTGCTCCCTGCCCCATAATGTCCTGCCTCCCCTCCCCCAACCCTCCACTTATCTGTCGTCTCTGAAGCATTGCGCTGCGGTCCTGATCTCCTCCTTCTGGCCGCCGCCAAAAGCATGGAAAAATGGCGGCAGCCTTCTTTTATTTTTCTTTTTTTTATTTTTACATAGGGAGATTGGCTGCGCAATCAGTGCAGATTTTACGATGCAAAATTGTGAAAGCAATTTGAATCCCGGACGAACCCCAGGTTGCGAATGGCTTTCATGCCCTACCTGTCAGGCAGGCACAGCCTTGAACGGCCCACAGCCCGAGCTGAGGCCCAAGCTTTGGTCGGGCCTGCCTTACCTCGGGTTGGTGGGCTGTTAAAGGCTGTGTCCGCCCTCCAGGCAGGGCATGAAAGCTACCATCTACACTGACTCGTCTGGTTACTTTGGGGAAGATGCGCTCCCACAAAGAGTGCTGTTCCCTTTTCTCACCCGTGAGTTCTCCAGGGTTGGCCATGACTTGGCCCCTCAAACAGTTCTTCCTTGGGCCAGAATAGGCTTCACAGGTCTTGGCTAGGGGACGTTTCTGGTTCAGCATAATGTTGGGGGAGAGACTGTCGGGTTAACTGTCAGGACAATCCGACATTACACGATTCAGTGCTTTTTATTTAACTGTCCAGTGTCCATCCATATCCCCTCTCTTCTATTAAGTCGTCTTTGTCATTAATCATGTTCATATATTGCTTATTTCATTAAACCAATAGAAAGCACTTCCTTTATATTCCATACATTTAGTGAACTGAGAATGCAGGAGGCGCTACTACTGTGCAACTAATATTAATTTGTGAGGCGGAATCTGTGTTCCACTGGAAGAACCCCTCTGTCCTTGTACCAATCCATCATAAAACAAAAGATTGTGCTAATGTTTAGAGATGTAAAAGGACACAACTTGAGATGAGATAAAGTCTTAGGAAGAGAATAGAGCACCCAAATGTCCCTTTACGTAGAGCTTGTTGTGCCGCAAATTCGCATTCCTCGCTTGCACACTGTGGAATCGAATTACTAAACACTTGCTCAATGGTGGGGCGCCGGGCCGGCGCCGACCACCACCGGTCTGGGGGTGCATCACTCAGTTGCGCACATGACTCAAAAACAGCCCACACACAACGGTTCTTTGGCGCACACAGCCCAAAAGATTTAGAGGGAACATTGGCCATGACCACGAGGGATGACAAATGGGGTTAAAGGAGCCATGTCCACCTGGTATGTGGTAAAGTTATACGAAAGTAGGATAGGTTTGAAAGGGAAAAAATGGTGCTTGTAGTAATATGCACATAGGGTTCTATCCTCGCCTTATGCAGACTGCCATGGAAAGGGAAGAGTGGCTCTGTATGGAGCCCCGCCTTCATCCTGGTGTAGGAAGAAAAATCCTTTATTTTTTAGCACCCCAGGTTCCCGCTCTGGAACCTGGGGTGCTAATGGCTTTCATCCCCCATTGCAAATGCTGGAACGGGGGAATAATGGTCCAGAGCGCTCATTAACCACCCTCGCTTCGCTTGGGCCGATTACTTGAGCTGCAGGGCCGTTATCTCCATTCCAGTCCCTGGAACGGAGGATGAATGCCACATTATTCCCATTAGCCTAACATAAAATGCTAATGGAAATGTTGGAAAATCTTACTGAGTATATGTACTTTACTGAGAAATGTAAAGTAGATGGAGTCAATAAGATTTTTTTTTTAGTTCTATTTTTTAAATGTGAAAGGTGGTTCCTAAAGGAACCTTGCTTTTGTTGTTGGTGGAGGTGGCTCTTGGGGAGGAGGGGTGGCAATAGCTGATGTCATTTTGAAGGTAAATAGCAGTTTTGCTAATATTCTTCCAAGTATGTGCTTTGTACTAGATTGTAAATGGATAATGAGTAAGTATAGGTGTAGGAGCTGTGCAAGGGTACATTGTGAGCTTGAAAGTTCTTAGATCAGTAGAAAATTGAGTTCCGAACTGTCCTCGAAGCACGGACCCAATTGTGAAGTGCAGACGCCTTCACAGACACGTCATCATGCCGCGTGCGAGCGCATGTTCACGTGGCACTGTCCGGAAGGTCCATGATGACGTCAGACGTTCGTGGACGTCGACGGATGAAAAAACAGTGGAACAAGTTGCAAAAAGTGTATAGAAGTGTTAAAAATGATGTTAGAAGGCGGGAAATGACAGAGTTTTAAGGTGAAACATTATAAATTGGACAAAAATGTTGGTATATTGGGGTAAGTATGATATTAGTAAGTTGTAGGAAAATAGCATGCACTGGTAAAAACCCATAAAATTCTGTGCAAAAATGTTGTTAAAGGGATGTTATGGTTAAGTTGCACTAATAAAAACTTATGAAATTCAATGAAAAAACGTTGTTAAAGGGATGTTACGGTTACAAGTAAACCCGAAAAACCTCAGAAATTCGCCAATTATGGTAAGCTAAGCAACCATAACTCGCGCCACCACCGTGCACTGCTAAGACTAACACCCAGGACATCAACGATAACATCACTAAAGTCATTGATGATATCACTGATGACATCACATGTGAAATTAATTTTGATGAAAAGTCCCTACAAGGGGTTGTGTTTATAACGTTTGTAACAAGATGTCAGGGGTGATCGGGAGACCTAACGTGAACTACTTAATCCATTAAAGAATGTACCCATCTAAACAACATTGTATTGGAGAGTTGTTGTTAATACAGGAACCTAATCATACATAAACATCGGCAATCGCTGCAGCATGCACCATAGAAGTAAAATATTTATAATCTTGTAATTTTAGATAGTAAAATAATGAATGCTACCTTATCCGACTTTTAAGTAATGTTAAACATGTAATAACTAGCTAACAATTCAAGACTTACTACACACTTGTGCTATTACAAACAATACATATGAAGACCCACTATGCATACAAATCAGAGGCACATACAAGGAAACTAAAGTAAGGAAGAAAGATACAGCATCATCAGAATATGGTAATAAAATTAAAGTGTATCTTCATGTATACAAATGAATTGTGTGTTTAAGGCCTGCTTATTGCCCCATGTATGTGCACCATGAGCTGAGACCAAACCCTAAGGAAAGTACTTTAAGAACATATGACAAGGTTAACGTCTAGATATATATCACCTTTTGAATTGTAATATTCTGACTGTCAGTGAACACAACCACCTGGCCTAGATATGCCAGTGAACAAAAACAAGTGGGCCAGATAGATATGTGATGTAATCTTTGATGTCCTAGGTGTTAGTCTTAGCAGTGCATGATGGTGGAGCGAGTTATTGTTGCTTTGCAGACAGCCTAGACAACACGTGGCTGCAAAGAATGCTTCATGCCACCAGCTGACACCAGCGCAAAGTGCGATCCAGCAGCTGTGGCACACACAGCTCCCTAACATGGATAGTTTCAAAACATATGCGGGGCGACTCCCCGACCTTAATTCAAGGAACATTCCTGTGGCGTGGCTCCCTCATATGAACGGGAACATTTTCCAACGCGATCCACCATTAACCCGGCACAGCGGGCTGTTCAGAATAAAAGGGATGGGGCTTACCCTCCATTTTATGCATTCTGAAATCTCAAACATCTCCAGGGCAGGAAAGACAGGACGCAGTTGCCTTGAAGAAGAGGACCAATGGGAGATGGAGGGAGAGGATAAACCTGAGGAAGGAAAGAGGATGCTGTGGTTTATTGGGCGATAGACCAAATGACCAGAGGGAGGAAGAATGGTGAACAGGAGTGTGGAGGCAATTTTCACAGAAGGTGAGCTATTGGTGGATGAGAGCAATGGGTAGGTACTGTGTTGTGAGTGTGCATGTGAGCTGGGTGAGTGACAGTGTCAGAGAAAGAGTAGAGGCTGAGTGGAAGGTGACTGAGAGCATGAAAGGAGGTTGACTGAGTAGAAAGTAAGGTGGAGTAGCATTGTAGTGGAGAGGGAGTGCAGTAGTGGAGAGGGGAGAGTAGTAGTAAAGTGGAGAGGGGAGAGGAGTAGTGGAGTGGCAAAGGGAGAGTAGTAGTGAAGTGAAGAGAGTAGTAGTGGAGTGGCAAAGGGAGAGTGGTAGTGGAGTGGAGAAGGGGGAGTAGTAGTGGAGTGGAGAGGGGAGATTAGTAGTGGAGAAGAGGGGGAGTAGTGTGGGAGTGGAGAGGGGAGAGTAGGAGAGGAGAGAGTAGAAAGCAGTAACATCAGAGCGTGGAGGAAGGTTGGAGAGAGAGAGAGAGATAGAGAGAGAAACAGCCGCTGGACAGATGGGGAAGACGCTGGAGGAGAGAAGGTGGGTGGAGTTGAAAGGAGGATAGTAGTTGAGAGACACATGGAGAGGAACATCAGGATATGAAAGGAAGTAGACAAATTAGGGCCCACAACCCATTAAAACTAACTCAAGGATAGCTTAGGTCAAACATAGGAAGGCCCAGAGGGTGGTTGGGTAGATATACAGCGGTTGTCATTAGGCCCTCATGGATAGCAATTCAGAAACTAGATAGTAGGGGTAAACAAGTAGTAGATACTAACCTGGGGAGTAGGGGGACCTAGGTTAGGGAGGGCATTGCTTTCTCAAGCCAAGAGTGAAAGGGATGCCCCTCAGAGCCCCTTTCAAGAAACCTAATAAAAAATATTTGACATGGCTTTGGGAGATGGGTGTTATTGACGCCATCTGTGACACTGGTTGCTCAATTGTTTTGCCCATTTGCTTTGTGCATTTGTGTTCCATCTTGTTATGTTATATTGTGTTATATCGTGCTTAAATCAAATGAATTATGTATAAAACGCCTGAAGGCATTTAAGTGCTAAGGAAACAATAATTCATTGATAAAAATCACAAAAATGCAAAAGGGAATCCTAAGACATTTATTCAGAAATTGCCAAGAAATATATGTTCTGAATTGTTAATAAATAGCAGCAGATTGGGGTTATGCTCTACACTGAACAGACAAATCATCCCACATAGCAGTCCCTTTATCCACCAGCAGATCTCAGGTTAATCTAGGTGTACCAAGATGAAGTGCCTCTGAGAAATTCCTGGATGAGAGGGCCATTCTCTGGATTTAAGGTAGGCTGGAAAATGTCGGTAAAGACATGTGTTAGGGTGGCACTTTAAAAAGTAATACGAGTTTGAGCTGGGAAATAGAGCAATTTCCACTGTACTAGGGTGTGAAGAAGCAATGGAGATAGGTGCCCACACAAGAAAGGAGAGTGAGTCAGACAATGATGTGGCAAAGGAAGCACAGAGCACCACGGCAATCAAAGGGTGGAGGAGGAGGGACAAGGGGAATGACTGATGGCCGCAGCAAGGAATCAGGGAGGAAAGAGAGGCTGATGGGTCCTTTTCTTTTGTCTTGGCAGGAAGTGGAGGAAGAAGCTGGGGGCTTTGTGTGGATTTACTGAGGAGAGGATAGGGTTTTTCTTTGTTACGCCGCCGAGGCACCATTGGTGATCAGCACGCGTTGGGGCCGGAGACAACGAAACCAGCAGAGAAGTTTTCGTTGCACCCCCGGGGCGCTGTTCGTTATCAGCCTGCATTCGGGGCTGGGGCACGGATAAGAGAGGTGCCGGATCATTGCGCCAACAATCACAGACCCACATAGAGGGGTGATTGACAGTGGAGTACTCAGGAGGAGGTTTCAACTGCACGCCCGCTTCCCCCTCCTCCCACAGTGACACCACAACAAGGGGCAGTCAGTCCCTTGGAGAACGAGAGAGAGCGATTCACTGAGAGTTGTAGTTTCCTTAATCCTTCAGCCCCTACCTTCGAAATAGACAAGAGTTGATCAAAGACCTTGAGGGGGGTGGATCAGCACCGGCCACAGTGGTTCTGTTGTTCTATGGTGCCATAAACCCAGGGCTTTTTCATTGCCATCCAGCTCTGGAGTTCCGCTTAAACTGTTGAATAAAGGTTGTTTGCAAAAATCCCACGTGAGCCTGTCCTTATTCCCACACTGCACATTTACATAGGGTAATATGAGCAAAATGGGGGATTAGCAACCATTCTGGCAATATAATTGTGTAGATGTTGAAGTTAACTCTGGCACCGGTATCAGTAGGACAATGATGTATTCTTCTTTTCATGTTAGTCAGGTCATCAGATATGCATGTGCAATTTGCTACCAGGATATCATCTGTTAACATCCACTGGTCCACCCATTCACACTCTCTCTCAGGTCTGACATGCACTGTGAGCTCTTTATCTCACCTCTCATACCCAGAGCTATTAGTGTGATATCACACCGCCGGAAGTTTACAGCATCCAGGCAGGGTTCTCTTGAGTAGGATACAAGACATCCTCCCCTCTTCCAATGACAATAGGTATCATATGCCTATTGGGTTGAAGTCTGGGCTGAGGGAACAGTTCCCCTACTATTTTGTTTACAGTTTGCCCCCTTATCATTAGCACCAGTTCCAGGCCTGAAAGGACAGCGAAAGCTTTCATCAGGAGGGAACTGTTTGCTCCCCAGCACCCTGCTGCCATTGTGCGCCATGGCACTGGTTTGTCTTTTCTCTTCCTATCCCCTGATGCTCCCTTTCATCCCCACTGCATCTGCCCCTATTTTAATCACACGTATGTGAGCTGTTCTTCCCGCATATGCGACACTGGCTGCCACAATTCCCCCCCCTGCAAGTTGGCCCCCATTGGACAGTGACAAAAACCTTGCTCTCTGGTCCCTGTCACTTCCATGGTGGCCATCTGAAATTGGGTAAACCTTTGCATTTAGGGGTGCGTGACCTCATGTGACCCTTCACCAAAGTGAACATTTTTATTTGTTTTTTTTTTAGCAAACACGCTATTAACACCATGTGCCCTGTGCCGCAGTTCTAATGGCTCGCAGGCGGGCTTGGCTATTAACGTCTCACAGCCCTTGCTCAGACCTTTACTTTACTTTACTGTAAAAATATATACTGTCCACCTCAGGACCCGGAGGCTTATGAGCGCCACTGACAACAAACAAAGGATTACACATGTAACATAATGCACAACTAAAAGAAGAGGGGGGGAGCACATAAAAAGCAGATGCGCGTTATTTTAATAGATGTGTTTTCAGTTCTTTCTTTAAGTTTTTAATCAGGTTAATCTTTCTCAGTGCTTCCGGGAGAAGGTTCCAGACCACTGGGGCTACTGCAAAAAAGGTGCCTTATGTCACTTGTGTGAGTGAACATCTGGGCTCTTTTAGCTGTAATGTGTCATTTGCTCTGTGCATTCCTATATTGGACTTCACCAGCAAGACTTCAGATAAATATGCAGGCCCAGTGCGCCTAATGCTTTTATGCATCATGCCCAATAGGCAGAATGTAATCGTCTCTTCTATCGGCAGCCAGTGCAAACATCCCTTCTTGCCATGGTTACATGATCAAACTTCCTCAGCCCCGCAATTGCTCTAACGGCACTATTCTGTAGGATCGGAAGTCTGACATACTCTGATTTATTGATACCTATGTTAAGACTACTACAATAGTCTATCTTAGACTCGATGACTGCTCCTGATATTATTTCACAATCATCTTTTGAAATAAACGGGCGCATTTGAGTGAGTCATTTTATGTAGTATGCTGATGAAGACACAAGAGGACTTACTTGTGCCTTCATACTGAGATATTGGTCCAAAACAATTCCTAGGGTTTTAACCTTGGTTTTGGTCTTGTGCCTTGCAAGTATGAAATATTTATAATTCTCCCCTAGCCTTTTTATTTGAATAGGTGTTCCAGCTACCATAAATTCAGATTATTCCTTGTTTAGTGCCAGGCCATTCTCTACCATCCATTCTTGAATGATATCATAGACCTCATTCAATCTGTCATTGGGCCTCATTACGACCCTGGCGGAAATCGCGGTGCTAAATGCACCGCGGAGCACGGCGGAAAGCTGCCGATAGCGCCATGGGGGTTGGCGGATTTTCCGCCCCATGCCTACCTTGGCGGGGCGGTAAATCCCCATTCCCCATTTTACCCTTCCCCATTCCCATTTTTGCCCCATAGGGTATAATGGGAGTGGGGAAGGCGTTAATTGCGCCACCGTAAAATACGGTGGCGTAATTAACAACAAGGTCCCGTAGCGCCATGGATTTCTCCGCCCGGAAAAACCAGGCGGAAAACGCTCCATGGCGCTACGGGAACTCGTAGTAGGGCGGACGGGTCCGCCGCGAATAACTCTGGCGTAAACCCACTCCGCCAGGGTCGTAATGAGGCCCATTGTCTTGCTCGTAATTCTCTGATAGCGAGATGACACGTTGCGTGTCATGCGCATAGTTAGTGAATTCAATACTATTTCTGAATAACAACTCAAAGAGGGGAACAGTAAAAATGCTATAAAGAGAAGGTGATAGGCAGGCACCCTGTGGGACTTCAAAATGCGAGACACTAGGTGGAGCTTCTGCTTGGTCACTGCACACCGTCAATGTTCTATTAATCGGGAAGGATTGTATCCATGCTGAGGTGGTGTCTGAGATATTAGCTAACTCCTTCAACCTGGCAACAAATAGGTGGTGATCCACCAGGTCGAAGGCGGCCGACAAGTCTAATAACATCAGGACTGCTGTCCCCATTTTATAAATGGTACGCAATAAGTTAGACTTAAGGCCCAGCAAGGCTGTCTCCATGCCGTGACCATGCCTAAAACCGGATTCTCTGTTGTGAAGAACTGTGTGGTAATTCAAGAATTCTAAGATCTGGGTGTACGCAACCCAGTCTAAAATTTTGAGCAAAAAAAGGAGTATTGGTGATTGGCCTATAATCAAGTGCATCAAGGGGCACACACCCGTCTTTTATATCAAGAGAGTAATCCATGCTGTTTTTAGATGTTCCGGGACATGACTTTCCAGGAACGAGGTGTTGATACATTTCGTAAGGGCTTCCATCAAGATAGCGGAACGAGCTTTAAAAGTCTAAGCCGGACAAGAATCACCCTTGCAGTTAGTTGGTCTCAGCTTACTGATAGTTTCGGCCAGTTCTGTCTGCGTCACTGGGTGGAAATTGAAGGCAGTTCCTGCTATTTTATCAGGAAGTTTCCCAATGTCTTATTTAGTAGGGACTTCTCTCGTTTGTTTAGCCTCAATATTTCGTTTGAACTTGCCCAATTTGTTTAGCGTGGCTTTTTGAATGGATGTGCACCATTCTGCAATTTTAGTTGGCAAGTTTTTTCTGGTGGTGGACATGGAGTTTCTAGTTCTTTTAAGATTTTAAACAATTCTTTAGATTCATGTTGTGCTTCGTGAATTCTGTGCTCCAACATGTTTCTTTTAGCTGCTATTGTGGACTTTATAAACATTTTAGACGCTTCCTTAAAGTCTTGTCTATCGCTCTCCAGTTTAGATTGTCTCCAGTAATAGAAGTATTTATATTTCTTTTATTTAAGGCTCTGTAATTCTGGTGTGAACCAGCTATTAAGTTTCCTGATAGGCACTAAGGTAGTTCTTCTGGGTGCAAGAGCATCTACAGCCTTTTGTAAGGTAGCCTGGATTTCTTCACTCATTGCATTAGCACTGTCTGACATTTCAATGTTTATTGTTAATGGCAACAGCCATTTCTTCATAGCTTCTGGTGTAAGTTTCTTAATATTACCGTCCCTTTGTGCTGTTTGGTTATTTTAACGTTTTTTATATGAGTTTCACATACGATATTCAGATGAATAAAGGAATGATCTGACCAAGGGCACTGGCTTACAACTGGATCAGTTGTGGAAATGTCACGTGCGGCAATTCAGTCTAGAACATTTACCTTAATATGTGGCAGCTCTCTAGCCCACTGTAAGAAACCCAGCTTGCTAAGGGATTTTCCCAGGCTTTTGGCTGCTAGATCTTTTTTGCAGCCCAACCACAAGTTCATGTCGGCAAGGATGACAGCTTTGGTGTTGGGTTTGAGGAATGAGAGCAGCCAGTTACTCAAGTGTGATGAAAAATCCTTCATAGGATTAGGCGGTCTACATAGTAATATCATGTTCAGGCTAGTTTCTGGGTTTGTCTTAATTTTGTAAGGGAGTGTTTCACAACCACTTATACAATCCATGTCCGCTTCCCAAATGTCTACCGTAGTCTTCAAAATGGAAGTCCCTCTGCCGCCTTTATCTTCTTCTTTATCCTGCCTCAAAATGTTATATCCATTTGACATTGCCAGGGATAGGGTGGCTCTGGCTGCTTTGAATAACCAGGTCTCTGTGATAGCACAGATGTCTAAATCCTGTTCAGTTATATAAGAGGCAATGTCAGTGGCATGTTTCAACAGTGATCGTGTGTTAAGTAGCATGATTTTAAACATAGAGTTGCTTGCTGGGTCAGTAATCTGTGTATGGTTGGAAGGATCCCGCTTATTAGGAATATTTACTTCATCCATATCTACCTTCAGAGAGACATTTATTCCCATGCGGGCCATGCTCACCCCTTCCCGGTTTAGTGCCTATGGTTGTCTCATCTCACAGTTTTCCTCATTCATGCGCATTGACATAGAGGAAAGACTGCTTGATAGGGGACTCTGCATCTTTCCAGCTTTTGGTTTAAGAGAGTTATCTAAGGGATTAGGCTCCTGCAAGTAACAAGCGACTATCTGTGCTCGTTTCCTGCTGGCCCTTAATACGTGTTCCTGAAAGTCAGGAAGAATTGGGGCCGGTAGGAGATTGTAAATGTCCATGTCACTGTTTACTAGCGCGGGCAGCCCTTTATCTTGTGTACCTAGCGCAATCTCGCAGCTCGCCGGGACCCAGAACGGACCGGAAGTTATCGGCCTTACTCACGTGACGGCACTCATGCACCTGGCTGCGGAATTAGTGAGGGGAAAGAACTACAAAACTAATGGGACATGTAGTTCTCGCATAAACGATCAACACGGCTTGAAAGTGCAGGAATAAAACTAATCAACACAGCTATATACAGAGGCTAAAAAGTCTAAGAGGTATACAGAGCAGCCATTAAACATGGCAGTAAATCTAGAAAAATTGATTTCGGAGCAATTAATACAACTTTTAAAATGTGGCAACAAAGTAACAGAGCTGGCTACGTTCACACCTATCTCAGCTCAGGCTGGCAGCTGTTAATTTCCAAGTCCTCCCTCACACACAACTTTAAACATCACATTGATGGCACATGTTTCACACTTGCACATAACAGCTTGAGCAGAATGTTTGCACCTTTGTCTCAACCTTTAAATTCACTAAGAACACATTTGTACTTGTTTAATTTGCTACTATGTGCTATTCATTATAGTTTGTGGCGCCTTGTGTTTGAAATTCTAGGGTGGCCAACCTCCTATATTTTGCTGGACTTACTCGTATTGATGGGTTTTGTGGTGTGTTTTGCAGACATCGTCTGCAGGACACCAAGAGTCCTAGGTTCTAACAGATAAGTGTCCTGCATGTAAATTGGTCCCACAGTTTTGTCATTTTTTGTGCTGTTTATGTGTTAAAATGCCATCTGCCCCTAATGTTTCCAAAAAAGTGGATGGGGCTGCGAATGACGTCATGTGCGCACTGCAGGTTGCTTCTGATGTGCTACCACATCTATAGTGCCCTGCAAAACCATTTTGTAAATGTGGCCACCCTGGTCTGAAAACAAACAGTACTCTTGTATCGTGCACATTTGTGTCCTTTCAAAACTCTGCTTCCCTGTGTGAATATTTAATTGCACCATTGCGTGTCATAATGAACTACTCACATGTCTGCCTTTTCATTTCAGCGTGTACGTGTCTACTTGCTTTAGCCGCAGCAAGTCCTCTCGTAGAATGTGCACCTGTGTGCTTAAATCTACTACCAAACATTTGCATCTCGATCAGGTCACACTTTTGTCCCGAAGTACTCATCACACATTCATGAATTGAACCTTTTAGCCAATTTATGGTTGTTTCGCTAATGTAGAGAGCAACACATTAAAAGATGGACTGAGATTTCACAGCGATACAGCATTTCACTGGTGTAGTAACTCTACCGTTGTAGCCAGGGCTACCCTTAGGGCAGGGCGGGCCAGGCGACCGCCCGGGGCACCATGCCCCTCAGGGCACCATTAGCCCCTCGCCACGCCAGCTTGGGGGAGTCTTTCAAGGGCTCCACGAGCTGGCATAGCGGGAGAAGGAGCGGCAGGCACCCTTTAGTTATTAAATGCGCCTGCGGCGGCGGGTGCATTTAATAACAATAGGGTGCTGATGCTTTGCCTCAGCACCCTATTCACATGATTACCTTCTCGCTCTGACGCCGGAGCGAGGTGGTTTGCATTGGAATAGGGCGCTCCTGCATTAGCATGAGCGCCCTATTCCAGTGATTAACCCCCTGCGAGGCGCCGGAGCGAGGAGGTATAAATTAAAAAGTGGTGCATCCTGCCCCCTCAAAAACCCACCCTCCCTTACCCACGCCACGCCCCCTGTTGACCAGGGGCGCCAATTTGCCCAGGGTGCTGCTGCCGCGAAGGCCGGCCCTGGTTGTAGCTTTGTACATTACCGCTTTATGCCGAAACATGTTTGCACATAAGTTATGAATACGTAAGAACATTCCTGCATTTCACCTCTGGGGAGGTAACAATATATAGCCTATAAAAGCAGGACACCGTTGTGCTTATATGGCTTGTATCTTTGCACATTTCCTGAGACATATTTAAAAGTAGCTTTGTCTGTGATACATTTGTGCTTTTGCTACCTGAGTTTTAGAACGAGAGAATTTTTTCTGCGTAGTTTTTTGCCAGTGTTCTTATTTTACTGTGTAACATTACCTGTATTAATTGCCCTTTGCAACCATTTGCCCATTTACTCCCCTTTGCAGATCATTTTACAACAGGTCGGGTATTTATTCTCTTCCTCTACACGAGTCCACACTGCACCATGGTGCAGCATCCAGGTGTCTCTCTCTGTATTGCGGCGGTGCAGTGCTGCAGCAGAACTTTCCTATCCTTTGCTTTAAGCAATGGGAATTGCCTATATCATCCTGGAGAGCAGGTTTTGTGGTGCACTTCTGGGACCCTTAACGTTTAAGGCACCGACACCAACACCCCCCGATTTAGGAGGGCTTATTTGGGGTGAAAAATGCATCTGATGGGGGCAAAGGAAGGTGTATTAACTGTCATCGAGCCCCCAAAAATGTCGAGGCAGGCTCTGCCCCCGAGCATCCGTCCCCACAGTTGCACTTTCATTTAGGGTTTGGGGGTCCCTGACTTTCTGTTTCAACAAGATACCTTTGCATTCCAGCCTAGTCATGGTGATGTCAATACCTGAGCATATTTGCTCCAGAAATATGCAAAGTCTTGTGCATCAGCCTGGGTTGTTCAACTCCAGGCTTCGAGGGCCGGATTCATGACGGGTTTTCAGGAAATCCCTCATTGATATTCATGAGATAAATTTGCATACCATGATTCTTAATGTATGCACATTGTCCTCATGAATATTAATGAGGGATATCCTGAAAACCTGTCAGGATACCGGCCCTCAAGCCCCGCACTTGTACAACCTATGATAATTTGACATTTATATAGCGCTTTCACCAAAGCATTGTACATGGAGCCTTTTTACATACGATAATCACCGAACTGAAGTTAGTACTCATTCATCGACCTCAGAAGGATGAAAGGCTGAGTTGGCCTTGCCAGTATTTGAACCTGCGACGTGCAGATCACACACAGAACGCAGCAGTAAGCTCTCAACTCGCTGAACTATCTTCCCAGCTATGATGACTATTCTCAATCAGCTACACTTGATGAGTGGAGCATTAAGAACATTTGAATAATGCTGGCCCTCTGACTATGTGATCGGCCTCGGGCTAAAATCCTCAAGATGCCAGAATAACGGCATAGCTTACTCTCGCCTGGTGAAAAAAACAATTTTCCTGCATAAGTAATCCGGTCGAGATGGCCTGGAAGGTGTACCTGTCTATGCTATGGGTCTATGCTCGGCCCAGCCAAGTGACTGAAGGACTTGATAAAGGAGCTTCAAAGTCTGCACCTTGAGGGATTGCTAGATTTCCTTGGGCAGAGTTGCTAAAATGAAGCACAGAGAGATGGAAAGAAATAAGAGACTGCTGGAGAACGCCTGGCAAAATATCTTTTATCTTCTTTGAGCGGACATCAGGCCCGACTAAAGATGTGTGGGGGCCCATTTCAACATAATGGTTGGGGCCCCCCCTTGCTTAGAGCAGAAAACAGCCTGAGGCACCCGTGGGAGGTATATATTATAATGGAGATAAAGATAAGCTTAATAGCCGCCAATTATCATGAGATGGCGAGCCGCAGTGAGCTGAAACACTGAATGGCCACTGAATAGCAATGAGTCCTTCCTTGTAAGCAAGTGGCAGATGTGGAGAAACCAGTGTTGAAAGGCAACGAGGTGGTAACACTTATGCTTTCCCCAATGGAAGTTACGGCCGGACAGGCTCCATCAAATGCAGCTTGTAAGGCGGGTACTGCAAAGCACACACTGTAAGCCCCACAACATAAGTAATATATAAAGGAATATATTTCCATGTTATTAGACTACTGGCTGACCAAATGATGGCAGTTGCTGGGGCGCCCCCCTGAGGAGAGAGGCCCATGTCATTTGAAAAAGTTAAAAGGCCCTGACGTCGTCCCTGGCAGACATTTTCTCAGCTGACATCTTCCAACAAGGTCTATTTTAAAATATTGACTCATCCACAAGAAAGATTACGTTTGAATTGGCTATGTGTGACACAATTTTCTTGGCAGCATATCTAAAAGGTGCATAAAGCCAATAGGTGTAACAGCTGTCCCAGTGAGGTGGAAGACCTACAGCATTTTGTATTGTTACCATCAGAGGGTGGGTAGCAGAGGAAAGGCCCTTGCGAGTGAAGGATCAGCCACTTTGAAGGATGCTATACTTTATCTACGATGAGCTAGGGACCCGTCAGACACAAGGATGGCAGTCAGTTTCTTAGCCGCAGCCTGGAAGATCAGGTCCAGAAAGGTGTTCACAGACAAACTCAACCTATGAATTGACTTAAAATCGTTGAGGGGCTCTGCATTACAGGAGCCTGGTGTTGTAGGACTGATAGGTGCATATTTTCCTCTCCTTGCATTCTGCCTGGGCGCTCTAGGATAGCACAAGCCTGCTTTTTGAGGATTGGAAGGAATATGTGTTTCCGCTCCCTCTAACATGTATGTTTTTTTTTAAAATATCAAGGACCATAATTTTCTTACTGCTTTGATATTTTGTACCTTTTTATTGTCTTTTTATTTTATGTTTTTGCTCAAATCTGTATTTTAATATTTTACTCTCATATGTGTAGTTTGTGCTTTTTTATTCTCATTAACAAAAAAGTGAAATCAAAACTCAAACTCAAACTCCCCCTGAGGCAATGGGTACATGAGCAGGGAAAGTGAAAGGTGGCACTAGTGACAACATTTTCCCCTTCCCTCCACCATCCTGTTCAAGGCATTCCCTGATTCATATCCAATCTGTGCTTTCTGGCCACACCTCTTTATGTATGGGCTCTGTCATCTTTGGCAGGCACCCCTATGGCCTATAGGATTGTTTAGCGTGTTTTGGGAGCACAGAGCACAGCACCACTGCACAGGATCAATGTATAGCATGTTTTTTGAAGTGCAGCACCACTGCATGGGTTTGGTGCATTGCTATAAGGTGATACAGCAAGGCATGTGTTGGCAGTGTAACATGGACATGTAAATGAAAGCAGGCTATGCAGTCAAAAACGATTTCTACATATACAATGCAAATATTTTTTTTCACAGTTAAAAGCATATTTTTTTTTACCTGAAATTCCTCTTTTGCAGGAGACACATTTGAGGATTAATGAACTAACCTCATTAACAGAAAACTAACATGCTAACTCATTAATAAAATAATGTGTTCTCCAGTGCAAAATGGATGGAAAAGACAGGCTCTGAAAGTCATTTTAAACGCGCATCCAGATTTTTTTTTCTTTTTGCTGCTCTGTGCTGCTCTGTCCACAGTATTTGCAGGAAGCAAACATTTGAATAGCAGGAAATCAGTTTTGTTACAGTTGCTTACTGTAAAAGATTTCTATTGTGTGCAGGAGGAAGATAGAACATGAGGGATTCTTATTGGACAAGCATCATACTAGAGGCTGTAACCAAGTTTTCCTGTAGAATCTGGGGGGAGAAGAAGGCAGAATACATTTTTACACAGCTCGGAGAAAGACCTGACTGGTGGCTGTGGAGTTCCTGATTGAAAAAGCAGATCCCAGCAGCACTGCTGCAGAGACTGGGAATCCCAGACAATAATCCCCGGTTTGAGTAACGGCAGATGCCTGTTCTCACTGGGGGTGCTTGAAGAGGGAATTGCCACATCCAGAAGGGGACCAGTCGAAGAATTTCACATGCTGAAAAGATTAGGTAATTATACATTGCAAAGTACGGGGGCAGTGTGCATGAGTGTGAAACTATTCAGTCAGTGTAGAAGAAAGAATTCCAGTGTTTTATCATCAGGTTTAATGTTGCGACTGTTCTCGTCGCCCTCTTCTCATTTTGTTACAGATAATGTTGACTGTGCTATTTCATTCATTTCTGTAAAAAGAGTAAGATCGTGTTTAAATGCAATTTTTATAATACACAAAAATATCTGAAAGCAGACGGGTAGTGTGTTTTATTTTCTCTTTCCTTTGTGCATTTACCATTACAGTGCTGATGATGTGGGGAGATGTTTAGACAGTGCAATTGTCATTTTAAGGTAGCTAAAAATAAGACTTGGCTGCAGCTGTGTGCACGATTTCATTCAGTATGAGCAATTATAAATAACTGTTTGTGTGAAATAGCCTTCTGAAGGTAAATGAGTCAGCAGAAATAGAGACCCGGGACATAGTTCACTATTGTATATAAAATAGTGAGTGTTATACCACATGTTACCTCGCTGTTGTAAATAATTCAGTGAGAATTGCCCATGGTGGCACTCCAATTGAAAATGTGGTGTTCGTGAAATGTAGGCCTGAGGTCTCTCTAGTGATCACACGAACAATGTAAACAAAAATAAGGGGTCCTGGATATTGGGGCTACAAATAAAACAAAGGAATTATGCTCACCAAAAATACCACCAATCACGCATACCAATAACGCATACCAACATAGTTTATACCACTAAATGTATCAGTGTGCTGAAATAATTTATGTATACTGTAGTACTATATACCAAATATAATCTAAATGCAAAGAGTGATTATTACTGAATTATTTTCATTTTGGTGGTAAGAAAATACTGCTAGGCCCCAAATCTACACAAAATACCCTACATATTTATGGTGCGTTGCAGGCTGGGAAAGTGATCATAGAGCACCTACTGGGCGTGGCAATTGTGTCTCACACTGCCATCTGTACATTAAAGGGAACCCATTTCATAATAACAGTGTGTCACCAAAAACGAATTTCAGAATGTCACAAAGGGAAACCACATTCTCAGACTTAGTGCAATATTTAGAGGCAAAGTTGTTTGCACATGGGACGTGGTCATCGAACAGTACCTCAGAATGGCATGACCGCATTCAGGGTGAGGTGCAGAAAGAAAAACTAGACAATATTTTTGCAGAAGGCAGCATAATTCAGGTCTGCCTTACAAGGTTATTGAATGCAGCCGATAAAAGTGCAGAGAAAGACTGTTTAATACGGCTATGCGCCAAAATATGGTTTATTTTGAATAGGTCCCTGCGAATGCAAGAACATGATACGCAGCTAATTAACAGGTTAAAGACTGACTTAGATGGGGCAAGTAAAAAAGAGGAGATGTTAAGAACAGAATTAGAAGGCTGTCAGAAAGACATGCAATTAAAATGCAGAGATTTTGATATTCAGTTGTCCAAAAGCAAGAAACAGTTTGAAGACAGTGAGCAAGAATTGGTACACTTAAAAGCCTTAGTGGATCACATTAGACAGGATAAAAATGAGATTGTTTCAGAAATGCAGATTGTACAAAAAGAACATTTTGAAAAAGAAAGTGATCTCCAAGGTGCAGAGCAAGAAATGGTTAAAATGATTCAAGAAGGAGACAAGAGAAACAAAGAATTCAATGAATGCCAAATGCAAATGTGCGACATGCAGGAGGTAATAAATAAAATGAGTGATGAAAACAATTATCTGCAAAATGAAGCACACAGGCTCCTTAAAAAGTGCAAAGATTTAGAACAACAAATGTGCATTCCCAGGTCCCAGGAGAGGCGGCAGGGTACTACATTCAATGGAGTGGAGGTGAATTCTAGTTCTGCCCAAAGAGCTAGTGCTCCAGTGACTGGGCCAGTGACTGAACTTGGTTGCAGCGCCCTGGTGGATTTGATACTCCCATTGGGGTCAGCCACCAATCCCATACACCTGGAACCAGGATTGAGTCACCAAGTAGTGCAATTCCATGCATTGCAACAAGTAGCCCCATAAAAATAATGAAATCTATTAAATCCCTGATCAAACCATTTAAAAAGGGAGGTGAATGCTGCATAGAGGATCACTTAGAAGCGGTGCATGACATTTTTAAAGCACTCCAGATACCTAAGGAACAGTACAGACAATATTTTCATTTAACTTTAGATGCTCCGACGGCCAGCATCATAAGGGGATTAAATGAACAGCAGAATATGACATGGGTGAAGTTTGAAAAAGAAATTAGGCGTCATTTTTCTCCTTTTCAGTCATTGCAGGAGACAAAGAAAGTCGCTTACACAATCACTGCTGGGCCTAACACATCCCCTCGCCAATTTTTACAGGACTTAAAAAGGGCATTTTCTCACGTTGATGTATCTTTTGACCCCAATTCCAATGAGTTTAAAACTGCCTACTTCTATGGGCTACAGAAAGACATCATATCACAATTGGTCCGTGAATTTGACCGTGACAAGTCCCTTGAATAGATTGTACATCAAAGCACAAAACTATATGAGGTACTCTATTGTCAGGGTAGAGAAAGTGATAAAATGAAAGATGCTAGACCTAAATCTAAAGAACCCTCAGCCACAGTGATGGAAATCAGGTCAGCCAAAATGTCTCTTGAGTCTGCTCAAAGTCCAGGTGAAAATAATGTGACACCTGAACAAAGGGGTAATCAACAACGATTGTCATTTCCTGTACCAATGTTCCAATCACATGATCCTAGTAATAGGGAGAGATACATCAGCCCTAGGTACTTAGGGGATAGACCCCGGGCAGGATATCGGCCTGATATGTCAGGTATGAATAATAACCAATGACAAAATCAAGATCAAAGAAATGATGGTCCCTACCAGACATTGGGATCACAGAGCAGATTTGATCCCAACACCATGATATATGGTAATCAGGATAGACTCCGATATGTGGATCGATTTGCTGATAATGGGAATCAACATATGGGTCAGTACCCACAACCTGAGAGACAGGACATGAGGCAGAACATGAATTACACTCCACGTCAGTACAATGATTCCCCGCCAGGGGACTACAACCAAAGGATGGGTGCACCCTGCTCCCCTCCACAAATGAATCAAGAGTTCAGGAACCATCCCAATAGAAATCACTCACCTGAGAGGTATCAGAATAGATCCAATCAGGGGGAAAACAACCAATATCGACCTAGGCCACAGAAAGAGGATTCTAGAGAGATGGAAAGGTACCAATGCCTCGAGGCCCAAGTGAAAATGTTAGCTGAACAAATAGGGAAGCTTTGTACAGCACAAAAACAGCCATCAAAGGAGGGGGCCGATGGCCATAGCAATGACCAGGGGGCTTCTTCTGAAAAGTGACTAAGTACTCATGATACCTACAGCACCAAAAAGACAGATTGCCCTAATGTAATTTTGCATAATGACTCTGAGATGCCTAATGATGTAAAAGTGAAAGCACCAATGAATGAACATGTAACAGAAAGTGCAAATAATTCTAAAAAAGAGGTACCGTTTAACCTAGAGCTAAATCAAACATTGAAGGTTTGTGCAAATGAAAAAGAAACACCTGAAATTCCAAAAGAACAAAGGGACAGATTTAAGAAAAATGACTCATGCATGGGGAATACCAGTGAACAGGGAGTAAGTGGGGATGCTATAGCTCCTTCCCTGGACAGTCAAAACAGTGAACAAACACAGGCAGAAAAAGGAAATACTCAAAAAGAGGGTACAAATCAATCACCTGAAGAATTCTTTGAGCCACATATTTTTGAAGAGGCTGAAAGGGCTGGTACCACACTAAATGATCACAAATGCACAGAATTAAACATTGACAAACTACTAAATGATGTTGTTACACATGTTCAGTTGGAAGGTTGTGATGTGGTCCCTGATGATACCCAGATGGATGGGCGAACAGTGGCCACACTCCAAAAAACCTCTGAACATGGAGAAATGAATAAAGTCTCTCGCGCAGAAATGGGTAAAAAGGAGGGAAAAATGTCTTCCCATTTACCAATGTGCTTAGCCAAAAATGAAAAAGGCCTGAGAAAGGTGAGTCCTGAAATCAGTAAGAATTCACACTTCTTATGTGCATTAGAGGAAGTTGAGGACAGGTATTATGCTCCCATCACTGTAGAAGAAAAATGCCAAACATTTACAATGATTGACACTGGCGCACAGGTCACAATTATGTCCAAGGAGCTGGTAAAGAGTATCAATGAAGGGAGATCCCCACAGAATCAGATCACAGTGAAGGAAAATCAAGGTCCAGTGCATAACTTTAATGGGGAGGAGGTGCCCATCATAGGTGTAACTGAGGTTGACATAAAAATAGGAAAGCACAGAATGAAACAAGAGGTATTGATCACATCTATTTGTGAAATTCCATTTCTGATGGGAACAGATTGCCTGAAAAGATTGTCTCCTCTCATAGTTGGGGTGAATGGAGTACTGTGTTCCTTAACTAAAAAACCACTGAGACCTAAGAAATTAAAATCACAAAACAGCAACATAAATGAATGTCACACCGTTGCCAAAACAAATGATGCAGTGGAGGTATATCTCCAGAATAGTTGCATACCTAGTGTCACTGTTATATTGATGTGTCAAGACAAAATGCAGAGCGACAATGAAAGACTACCTGTACAAATATACTTGGACCCAAGGAAAAATTGGCAGACTGCCATAGATGAGCACACATTACGTTTTTATTTAAACGAGAAAACATGCAAACAGAAAATGGCTCCTAAAACAGATTCAGAAAAACACAGTACCACTCTTGCTGAAATACACATGGAAGATGTGCAACCATGGGTTCATGTTGGTATAAATGACTGTTATAAAACAATAAATGCCACTTTAGCGCTTGAACAGGGAAGGAGTTTCATTAATGAGAAATTATTGCAAAAAATAATGGAGAGGGAGGAGATCCCGAAATTTAGAATTAAGTACCAATATGTCTCTGGTTTGGACAGTCCAGACTTTGAGAACCGAATTGCAGGCAGATGCATGCTGAAAATTAACATTGAACAAAAAACAATTCACCATAATGTGTGGATAGTGAGTGGAGCACAAAATGACTTGTACATGGGCAATGACATCATGCACAGAATGTGTATGGTGTTAGACTCCCTTAATCAAAAAATATGGTCGCGCCTAGGTGGGCCTGCACCTGAATTTGAAGACAAAAGAAGGGCTTATCATTGCGCACAGCTGGTCCCATATGCAGTTGAATTACAGATGAGGAAGGATACTATTATTCCTGCATTCACCAGTTTTCAATGACACTGAGGTGCAAAAATGGACAGCAGATGAAAGATTCTGATGCATGTGTGTGCCTGAATGAATCCATAAAACAGCAAGGGCTGGGTTATGAATGCATTCCATTGGTAGATATTGGTGAAGGGTCTGTAAAAATTATGTTGAATAATAAAGGTTGTCAAGATATTCTTTTAGAGGAAAACTCCCCATTAGGAATGCCCATACAAAAATCACATTATACTGCAGATCTAAATAACATGGTGATTGGAAATATCCCTGAAAAGTATGTAGATGCCAAGGGTGAGTTACCAGAATACCTGGACTCTCAGCCCAAAGGAATATTTAAAATTCATTCTGTGTACCCTTATGATTCAAGTGAGACAGTGTGCTGTTATCAAGAGAGTTGTATAACATTTGATTTAAATGAAAATGAAACAGAAAATCGGCCCATTGAAGTTGAAGCTGATATGCCAAAATATTTAAAGTGGCAGCTTTACAAAAAGACACAGCCACACAGTTAGAGGAAAGTGCCGAGATTCCCTTACCAGAGGATTTTCCAGAATTTTCCAAAATGGTAGAAGAGCAGATTTTATCAGCGGATGCATGTGACAGCGATGAGGATAGAAACAATCTGAGGGAGATATTTATGGAGTTTAAGGATGTATTTGCAAAAGATGCTTATGATTGCGGTTTAACTGATTTACATGTGGCCACACTACCAGAAGGGTGTAGCAGAAGTCCAGTATTTGTACGCCAGTATAGACTACCGCTGGCATGTTTAGAATCATTAGCAGAGATTATAAAAAATGTGGAAGCTCGGGAATTATCAGGCCTATTCATAGCACATCCAATACACCTATTTTAGGTGTGTTAAAGCCAAATGGTCAATGGCAGCTATGTGCAGACTTGAGGGAGTTACATAAAAGAGTACCAGTATCCAGATGGCCACTGCCATACATTGATCAGGGCCTAGCTCAGGTACATGGTTCAAAAGTATTTACCACATTAGATCTCACCTCTGGATATTGGTGCGTGCCATTGGCAGAGGAGATACAGAATTTATTTTCCTTTACATTTGACAAGACTCAATACGCATGGGTTAGAACTCCGTTCGGGTACATTAATAGTGGGAGTGAATTTAGCATATTTTTGAGAAAAGCCATGCCTGATGCAGCGGAAAGAGGAACCATAGTTTATGTGGATGATGTCCTAATAAAAAACGAAAGCCTGAAAAGCCATTTTGATGAAATAAGACGTGTGCTTGGTCAATTGCAGAAAGCAGGCGCCAAAGTATCTTTACAAAAAGCACAATGGTGCAAGAAAAAAGTTAACGTTCTAGGAAATGAAGTGACTGAACACGGGCTAAATCCACAAAAGAAGAAAATAGAGGCCATACAAAACTAAAGGACCCTAAAAATGTGAAAGGGGTAAAAAGTTTATTAGGGATGACAGGCTATAACAGAAAGTTCATTGAAAATTATGCTGAAATCACTCAACCATTGACTAAACTGCTTAAACTGAATACTCCCTGGAAATGGGAAAAAGAGCAGTCTGAGGCAGTGGCTAAATTAAAGGAATGTCTTGTAAAGGCACCATGTTTAGCATTTCCCATATGGGACAGGGATTTCTTTATAGAAATAGGTTTCTCTGAACATTGTATGTCAGCAGTGTTATCACAAAAACATGACTTGAATCACAAAACCATTGCCTATGCAAGTAAGGCATTTTCCCAAGTTGAAATAAAATTCAATGAATGTGAAAAGGCCCTATTAACCACTGTGTGGGCGCTACAACATTTCCGCTCCATTGTTCAGGGAGAAAAGGTGATTATTGAGACAAATCATCAACCTTTGCAGTTTTTAGAGAGTAAAAGAGTTAGGTCAGGTAATCTAGCGCAGTCCAGAATCACTTCATGGACGCTGGCATTACAAGGTTTTCCTGTAGAAGTGAGATATGGACAAAATAAAAAGAGCCCAACTGCTCAAGGGTTAGCTGACTTACATGACTGTGCAGCTGAACAGGTACAAACGAAATGGAAGTGGAACCTAGTTTGCAGGAATTTGAACAATCACCACACAAAGCTTTTGATGAAAAAACATGCAAGAATTTGCCAACTGTATATGTGGATGGTTGTGCTTTTCACATTGAAAATGACAGTAATAA
Organism: Ambystoma mexicanum; assembly: GCF_040938575.1. Lineage (NCBI taxonomy): Eukaryota > Metazoa > Chordata > Amphibia > Caudata > Ambystomatidae > Ambystoma > Ambystoma mexicanum. Next base: position 451,431,757 of record NC_090937.1, read on the forward strand.
ACAATTAGTGTCAGGAATAGGAAATGTCTGATTGAAATGTGAAGGCGTCCCCAGTATAGGGATGAGGATTGGAGCTAGGAGCAGCCAAGTGGCGGAATTGGCGGCCATTTATAAAGCAATTGCTACTGCAGTTGATAATAAATTCAGTGAAATTGTCCTGGTGACTGATTCTGACTACGCACGAAATAGCTTTGTGGAGTATTTACCTGGCTGGAAAGCGAGAGGCATGATTACATATAACAAAAAGCCACTTAAACATGGAAAAATGATGCAAGCCATAGACAAATTGGTGTCAGAGAATGATTTAACAACATACTGGAGAAATATTTGTGGGCATTTAAAAACACCCGGAGAGGATAAAGAGGGAAATGATAAGGCAGACCACCTGGCTAAAATTGGGGCTGTGATGGGAGAATTGCTACCTATTGATGAATTACTGGGTGAAATAGAAATTGATGCAGTAACATGTTCTAAAGCACCAAAGGAGGTAGCTCAACCAGTGGTACAGTGGGGTCATGATACGCCAGACCAAGATTTGATTGAGGCACAAAAGAATGATCGAATTTTGGGAATCTATTATAATCATTTGATAGATCCTGAACAAAACCCTTTAACAGAAAATGATTGTATGGGAAAAGAAGAGTTGAGGGTGCTATTAAAGAATAAAAAATGAATTAGCTTACAGGATGGACTCATGATTAGAGAGTCCATAACAGGACAGATACAGTGGGTGGTACCCCTTTCATTCAGAGGGCTAATGCTACAACATGCACATGATGCAATAACTGCAGGCCACAGAGGTTCACAAAAAAACATTGGAAATACTAAAAGATTATGCTTACTGGCCACATATGTCCCAAGATGTGGAATTATATACTAGAGGATGTCTAGTATGCGCCCAATTTAAACCTGCTTCACCAATGCATAGAGCCCCATTGATGAAAAGAGGCCTAACTCTTCCATGGTCAGATTTGCAAATAGACTATGTTGGCCCTTTAAAAAGGTTGAGCAGAGGAAACCGTTATATTTTAAGTGTGATATGTTTGATGTCGAAGTGGATTGAATGTATTCCTGCACCAGATTGTAGTGCGCAAACAGCAGCCACATTGCTGGTGAACCATGTGTTCTCAAGGTTTGGGTTGCCACAAAGAATTGAGTCAGACAGAGGAAGTCATTTCACAAGTACTCTAATGAGTAAGGTATGGCAAATACTGGGTGTGAAAAGGAAACTACATATCGCATATCGGGCAGCGTCTTCAGGTGGAGTTGAACTGAGCAATAGGTCTGTTGTAGACATGTTAAAGAAATTTGTGGCAGAAGCAGGTTCCAGCTGGGATTTACGTTTACCTTTGGTTTTAATGGCAATCAGATCAACTCCGGCCAAAGCAACAGGTGTTAGCCCACATGAGGTCTTGACAGGTAGGAAAATGGTGTTACCACAACACCTGCTATACAGAACACATGAGCAGACACTTGTGAGTGCATCCACAGTTCATGAGTACATTGATGAGTTGAGGAAGCATTTGCAACATGCATTTGCTTTTGTACAGAGAAATCTAGAAAGAGCTGCTGACAGTGCAAAGTCATACTACGATAAAAGAACATCAGTGAGAGAATATAGTGTAGGGATCAGGTGTATAAGTTTCATTTTGGGAAAAGCAAACAGAAAAATTCTAAATTTCTAGCAGCCTGGCAGGGGCCATTTCAAATTATAGATAAGGTCTCTCCTGTAGTTTATAAAATTTTAAAGGCTGAAGGTGAAACAGCAATCGAACAATTTGTGCATATAAACCAAATCAAGCCATGTCATCCAAGACATGAGATAAAAAATCAGGAGCGTGTAGAAACAGATAAAGTCCCTTGAACACAAAAAGGTAAAATAAATGGGTACAGTCAGGAGGCAGTGACAGAGAAGTTAAATAAAGATGGTTGATTATAATGGCACATAAACACTGAAATATATGTAAATATATATATAATATAAAAAGAAGCTGAAGTTTATGGAGTCGGTATGCAGAATGAAAATGCATTAAATATTGAATGTTGTTTTTATGTATGCTTGTTCTCTATAACCTGTGCTTAATTTCAGAAGGCGAAAGAAAAAGGGCGAAATGTTTTACAAAGCATGTTTTATTTTTGGCAAAAGGGTGAAGTTAGTATTATGCTATATACTTAATCTGTTTCTTTTCTATTTGATTTAGAATATTAACAGATTTGGACCGGAGGTCACGGGAGACGATGGAGTCCTGGAGTCCCCTGGATGAAGATCGAATGATGCCTGCCTCCGGGTGGAGGTGAAGACAAAATAACCGGAATGCCAAAGAAAAGATGACTTCTATAGAAAAGGATCCAAGAGTACCAAGATGAAAGAGTACCCGAATGAACCAAAAGAGGCAGACAAGTGTCCTGGCATATGGAGTTCCACGTATTTATTATTTTAATTAATTGTTTTAATCTGTTATGTTAATTATTTGTTTTAATTAGTTGTTTTATTTTATTGTTTTCAATTGACTTCAAGTATAAAATTGAAACACTGAACTATGGACACTTCCATTGGGAAGGCAAATGTAGAAAATTTTAAAAGAACTGATGGACTCAGATTAATTTTAATATATGTTGAGCAGTGGTTTTCAACTTTTTCATTTATGCACGTGAAAATTCATTTTATGGGATTGATACACTTTGAAAAGGGGGGCAAATTGTTTTTTTTTCCAATTGGCTTGGATTGTAGCCAAGTTAAAAAAAAAAGGAGGGGATATGTAGGATTGTTTAGTGTGTTTTGGGAGCACAGAGCACAGCACCACTGCACAGGATCAATGTATAGCATGTTTTTTGAAGTGCAGCACCACTGCATGGGTTTGGTGCATTGCTATAAGGTGATACAGCAAGGCATGTGTTGCCAGTGTAACATGGACATGTAAATGAAAACAGGCTATGCAGTCAAAAATGAGTTCTACATATAAAATGCAAATCATTTTTTTTCACAGTTAAAAGCATATAATTTTTTTACCTGAAATTCCTCTGTTGCAGGAGACACATTTGAGGATTAATGAACTAACCTCATTAACAAAAAACTAACATGCTAACTCATTAATAAAATAATGTGTTCTCCAGTGCAAAATGGATGGAAAAGACAGGCTCTGAAAGTCATTTTAAATGCGCATCCAGATTTATTTTTCTTTTTGCTGCTCTGTGCTGCTCTGTCCACAGTATTTGCAGGAAGCAAAGATTCGAATAGCAGGAAATCAATTTTGTTACAGTTGCTTACTGTAAAATATTTCTATTGTGTGCAGGAGGAGGATAGAACATGAGGGATTCTTATTGGACAAGCATCATATTAGAGGCTGTAACCAAGTTTTCCTGTAGAATCTGGGGGGAGAAGAAGGCAGAATACATTTTTACACAGCTCGGAGAAAGACCTGACTGGTGGCTGTGGAGTTCCTGATTGAAAAAGCAGATCCCAGCAGCACTGCTGCAGAGACTGGGAATCCCAGACAATAATCCCCGGTTTGAGTAACGGCAGATGCCTGTTCTCACTGGGGGTGCTTGAAGAGGGAATTGCCACATCCAGAAGGCGACCAGCCGAAGAATTTCACATGCTGAACTGATTAGGTAATTATACATTGCAAAGTACGGGGGCAGTGTGCATGAGTGCAAAACTATTCAGTCAGTGTAGAAGAAAGAATTCCAGTGTTTTATCATCAGGTTTAATGTTGCGACTGTTCTCGTCGCCCTCTTCACATTTTGTTACAGATAATGTTGACTGTGCTATTTCATTTATTTCTGTAAAAAGAGTAAGATCGTGTTTAAATGCAATTTTTATAATACACAAAAATATCTGAAAGCAGACGGGTATTGTGTTTTATTTTCTCTTTCCTTTGTGCATTTACCATTACAGTGCTGATGATGTGGGGAGATGTTTAGACAGTGCAATTGTCATTTTAAGGTAGCTAAAAATAAGACTTGGCTGCAGCTGTGTGAACGATTTCATTCAGTATGAGCAATTTTAAATAACTGTGCGTGTGAAATAGCCTGCTGAAGGTAAATGAGTCAGCAGAAATAGAGACCCGGGACATAGTTCACTATTGTATATAAAATAGTGAGTGTTGTACCACATGTTAGCTCGCTGTTGTAAATAATTCAGTGAGAATTGCCCATGGTGGCACTCCAATTGAAAATTTGGTGTTCCTGAAATGTAAGCCTGAGGTCTCTCTAGTGATCACATGAACAATCTAAACAAAAATAAGGGGTTCTGGATATTGGGGCTACAAATAAAACAAAGGAATTATGCTCACCAAAAATACCACCAACCACGCATACCAATAACGCATACCAACATAATGTATACCACTAAATGTATCAGTGTGCTGAAATAATGTATGTATACTGTAGTACTACATACCAAATCTAATCTGAATGCAAAGAGTGATTATTACTGAATTATTTTCATTTTGGCGGTAAGAAAATACTGCTAGGCCCCAAATCTACTTAAAATACCCTACAGGCCTAGTGCTGCACAGGACTTGCAGAGTTGTACTTACAGTTGCAAAATGAGAGCTTTCACACAGGTACTTCTTGGGTGTACAACAGTAATTATTTTTCCAGATTGCTTGTTTATAGTGGTACTTCTAATATGAGGCTTCGTGTTGCATGCTGGAGCTTCACCTGGCCCTGCCATGTGGTGCAATACATCCTGTGCCCCGTGGTGCAGTAGTGCAGGGATGTTGACTGATTTGGCGATCTCCGGTGTCTGGGTTGAGGGGCCTTCAGCAGACAGGAGGGAGGTGGACTCACAGACTTCTTAAGACCCTCCCTTCCTGCCAGTAGGTGGCTCAGTAACTCTGCCATCTTGTCAGGTTTGCTCAACAGCTCCAGAGGGTCCCTTCTCTACCAGCAGATGGTCTTGTCCTGGTGAAAGATGGTTTCACTAGCTCTCTGCTCTGCCCACTGTAGGCTCAACGGGTAATCTGCAGTGCTCGTTGACTAGCTCAATAACTCTTGGCCCTTCACTGTTTACTCTACAGGCCTTCCAAGCAGGGGTGGACTGGGAACCAAAACAGGGCCTGGAAATAATGTTCAAAGTGGCCCCATATATCACATTTTCACCAACAACAGCCCTTTTCCTATGGGAAAAATTAGAAATGCAACACAAAAGAGGCCCAGGGTGCCGAGGCCTACTGGGAAATCTCCTGAGTTCAAAATAGGCAAGTCCACCCCTCGCCAAATACTCCTAGAATAGATGCCTTGATATGATTGGTTATTTATAACGCGTTTATTACCCAGAGGCGTCTGAGCGCGGACCCGGGAATTGAACCTGTGTTGCTCCGTGAGGCATTGCTTCCAAGGTGAGCACGTTGCCCCTGAGCTATCCTCCCTGGACTCCTTTGCAGTTATGAGAGCTGTTGACCCGGATTAGTAGAGGAGTCATGGCGTCTCCCTCTTGATCTTGGGTACAAGACAGTAACATATCATCCGAGGAGGAAGTAGGCATTTAAAAAATGAATTATTCTAATGAAGATATTCGCTCTTTATCCTGGAAGCTGTGCCATTCGTGCAAATCTCCCTGTGTCACCTGAAGCTTAGAGGAAGTTTTTAGCCTCGGTTTACAGTAGAACTCGCACATACTGTTCATTATTTTTATGAACAGAGTTGACCGACTTCCATCCATTTTTAAAATAGAATGTCCCATCTTTGTTTCCGGAAAATGGCGAATGCAACCGCATTTTCTTTGAAAGGAGTGGCGAGTGATTCCGGGCTGCTTGCATGATACGCTGACAATATGCAGCTTTCGCCATCTGAATTTCACGTTCTCGCTTTACTTGTGGTCTGCAGCGGATGCTAACATCACATCCCAAACCGGATTCAACCCCATGTTTTTTTGTCATTTCATATTCGTCTTTTTACTGCCCTTCAAGGCTTTGTTGAGCCTTACAACAGCTCTTTTGTTTATTTTAATGTTTTGAAATTTCATAGAAGAGTTTTCTTTTTCTGGGACAGATGTCTGTAGGGACTCTTTAAATTGTAACATTGGCAACGCAGCTCAGCCCCCTTCATGTATCTTTGAGTGGGCATAGCGCACAACCTTAGGCATTATAACCATAATCACTCTTTAAGGTTAAATGTGAAATGAAGCAGCTGACTTCGCTGCTTCCCAGAGAGGCCACTTTGGCGGCATAGACTGTCCACGGGGCAGCATTAAAGGATTCCCGTGATCGCGTTTGGGGACAGGACCAGAGCTGTTAGTTTTATAAGGCCTTTTCTTAGTTCATTCGCAAAATGTATTTCGTCTTCCGGTAGTTTTGCTCTGTTTGCTGTTATAATGTGGGAGGTGGCTACATTTAAAATGGAAATATCTTCATAAGAAAGGAATCCGTAACTAGTGAGTGTTTTAATGTCCTATAATGCCATCTGTAACACGCTCTGCTTTCAGCCAGCCTTTCCACAAAACTCCTCAGTACACACTGGACTATAGCACTTTGTTATCCATTAGGATATACAATATCTGTATGCATTCTTCCTTTTCTGTGTGAATTGAGGCTCTTCATATATAATGTGGACTGTGATGTGGTGCTTGCGCCACCCATAAACCCAAGCCATTGCATTACAGATGGGGAGAAATTGCACAAGAGAAAGGAAACAAAGCTTGTAGGTGTTTGGTTATTTGCCTACCCATTGACTGCACAGGGCTACGCTAATTCCTATGGTCATTCCCATCCAGTTCCCGCCCCTCCCTGCCCAAAACACATCCTCCTGGGATTTCTTTGAGCTAACTTTATCAATCTTGACCATGTTCGAAGTTCCTGCCATTGTTTTTCAAAGCCGTCTTCTGAGAATCACTTACTTAATTGGAATTGTAAACCTGCTACTGTTGTAATTAAAATGTCTTAACCAGGTCTGCCTTCTGCCACTCGATTTGTAATAACTATGCATGTCCTTCACTGAAGTCCCATTAAAAACAAGCACTGGCAAAGCCAAAAGTTTTGTCTTGTGTATAAGGTACTAGGCATTTGCCAGACACTGCTGTTTGATGCCCAGGTACTCGCACCATTTTGCACCTGCTTCCGTCAATGGCCAGTTAATATCACTATGGCAGTGCCTGACGGGTGTCATTCGCATGCCTACATAAAAGCCCAACCGGTTAGCATTGCCAATTCGTGTTTTGATTTTAGTGTGGGATATTATACTGAGCTGTAAGTGCTGCCTGTAAGCCAAATTGTTGTCCTGAGAAGTGAACATGTGAGAGGGAGATGGGGTGCGTGTAGGGGCACACTGCCTATTGGTTTCAGTTTAGTTATTTACCTACTCATGGATCGTGCATGGCCATGATAATCTATGTGGCTGTTCCCAGCCTGTAACTGCTCTTGCCCTGCCAAAACACATCCCATAGGGACCTGTTTGAGCTAACACTGTGCTTTCTGCAGAGCCATATGAATGGTAATGGGTTAGTTCAAGGTATAAACCAGCCCCTGGTGTAATAGAAAATGCATTAAACAAGTGTGCCTTCAGCCACCTGCTTTATGAGCAGTATGTGTACCCTTCCATTTGTTCCTTGCACTGAAATCCTGCTTACAATAAAAGGCACTGGCAAAGCCAACAGTTCTGTCTCTTGTATACGCGTCTGTCATGCATGGACATGATATGCCCAGGTACTGACGCCATCTGCCAGTTGTTGTCATATTATGACTAGGTAGTACCATTATAGCAGTGCCTGAAAAATGCTAATCCTGTATCTACACAAAAGCCCACACTGTTGGCTTTGTCACTGCTTTGTCTTTTACTGACTTTTCCATGACCCTATTCTTTTCCTACGGACATTGGCAGTTTGTCAGCAAGGAGGCTCATCAACTTAGGTCCGTCGTTTTCGCCTCTCTAAAGTGTCATCTTACATTGGGAAAATGGAAGTAAATAATGTACCCAGACTGCAACCCATATTTAATTTATGAATCCCCTTTAGTTATTAAATAATTGTAATTGTTCTACTTCAGATGTTTATTGTTTTGTATTTATGCTCTGTAAACCAGCCCAGTTTCATGAAAGGGGAGTGCAGAGTTCTCCTTCGCTACGGTCGCCATTGACCAGGATCTCCATTGTAGTGCCCAAGCCTCACCCCATTTCCTAGTCTGGACTGCATTGGTTACGATGGAGAATAAAACCGGTGCTTGGCTCGTGTAAAACTGGGACATTGCAAGAGACGGTCCTCCTGGCAAGTGGACCAATCCCACACAGACACAAATTACAGGCCTGACGTAAATACATGCACGTTAAAGCTGCACCTGCTGCAATTACTGGCACTGGCGGGCTTGGGAAGGGGCTATGGACCGCGAGGGACGGGCTCTCGAAGTGAATCTTTGTGACCCTTCTCTGCCTTGAGAAAAAGTGAATAGCACTTGGCACCTGAGTGTCTGGTCTATGTTTTATGCCACGCTCTTTCTAAACTGGCATTTTACTGCCGTACTGTACAAATTCATGTGCCTGTACATCACTACTGTAATGACCTGTCATGGGCAAATTGCGACTTCTGTTTTAATCGTAAAGAGCAATTAAAGAAATAAAAGCAGGTCACCCTGCAGGTACATGAACGCTAAGCATTCATTTTACGAAAGAGGTGTCTGTCTACATGTCTTATTTCCTAATTTTGAATTTCAATATTCCTTCATTAACATGGGGGTGATTTTTGGTGCTGCACAGGCCAGAGAGCTGGCCTGCACATAGAGTGCCCCCTGGGTATTTAAGGGGACAGGGAAGGTTCTGGAGCAGGCGACAGTTGGGATGTGAGTTTGACTGCAGTCCTGGTCGCCTGCTCCCGAGCCTTCTATATTTGCGGCAGAGTAGTTGGCGTAGGGGGTGAGGCAGTTATTGTTTAGCCTATTAGGTGGGCGGTTAGGTGTAAGCTAGCTTTTGTTAGATATTTTTTTTAAAAATATATAATAATTATAAATAGTCGGAGGTGCAGTACATAAGGCACCTCCCTCTACCTTCAATATAGTTTTTCTTTGCTGTTTCGGGGGCGGTCCCGGTGGGTGTCTGTGGGTGTGCAGCTTCCTCTTCGGAACACCTGCTCTGGGGAGTGCTGGTTTTCTCCTCGTTCGGGCTTTTCTTCAGGTTCGGGGGAGGGGGCGTGTGGGCAGGGCGGTGTGCCGCTCCGCTTTACAGGCATATTATTCTTCAGTGCACGAACCCCGGCGTCCGGCGCCAGCACAGCAGTGCAGTGGCAAGTTGTGGAAACAGGCGGCAGTGTTGTATTTTAAAGGGGCCGCACGTTTCATGTGATTTAGCAGTAAGGGACGTGCAGTGACGGCGGCACGCCTACAGGTGTCAGTGTGTGCTTTACAGTTTATTATATTGCTTCTGGGTTAGAAAGCTTTGTGGATTACTGTTTCCCGGCCCAGATAGCTTTTAGGGCCCCCTCCTTTCAAATTTCTTCCATTTAGGTAGGGTTTATAAAAAATAAAAAAAACAGAACATAGATTTTATTTAGGTTCCTTAATGTTGTTTCCATAGTTGAGTTATCTGTACTTCTTAGGATATTTCCCTTCTTTTAGGCTCTGTGGCGCAGTCAGGTTTTGATGTGAAAGAAATAATTAAATAGTATTTAATAGCTTCTCATTATATTGGGCAGGGCAAAATATCTTTGGCAGCCTCCCATTTTCTTTATCCAGTTTGGTAAGTTTTAATTTTCGGAGGCCATTGTCAGTAGTATCATTGGCACCGGGTTACCTCGGTTCCCAGTGCTTTATAGGGGGAAAAGGCTTGGGTTCTAGGAGGCAACTCAGCGGGGCATTGCGCAGGTGTGCAACTTCTCTGCTCTAGAAGTATGGTGGGACAGGGGGCAAAAAAGAAAGGACTGGTGGACGCTAAGGCATTGAGGGAAGCATTGGAGATCATTAGTAGGGCTTCCAAGGCCCAGCTGGAGGGGGCTGTGGTGGAGGTTACTGGTGAAGGGGAGGAAGGAGGAGGAAGGCCACAACAGAGAGCAGTGGCAGATGGAGCGCTCGCGGCAGTGGTGGCTTGTAGCCCGGCGGCTGGCAGAGGGGAGGTCTGGGAATCCAGGGGCAGGAAGATGAGGAGAGCAATTGACAGGAGAGCATCTATGAGGGAAGTGCAGTGGGGAGAGGGGGCAGAAAGGGGTTTGGGGGATAATGAACGGGTGGATGAAGGGGACTTCAGGAGTGCTCAAAAAGGTGTAGGTCGGGCGGGGCATGAAGGTGGAGGTGACGGGGCAGAGAGGGGGTCAGGGCAGAACGAAAAGGGTGTAAAATACCTGCAGAAGAGTGCAGGTAGGAGGAGGGGAGACCCGTCCCCATCAATTAGTAAGGTTAGGGAAGGGCGCGGAATGCTAGGAGGATTTCGGGCGGAGGGCACAGAGCAGCCCCCACTGTTCCAGAGGATGAATATGGAGAGGGTTTAGGAATGGCCCCTCATCGAACGGCGCGAGGACAGTCTAGAGGGCACAGCATGGCCCCTAGCGATGAAGATCACAGGGTGGAGAGAGGACACCTCACCCGAGAGAAGAGGACCAGGAAGGGGTTTCTGCAGCCCTGCCCAGAAGATGCCAGAGGAGTGGTGGGGCAGACACCCCAGGCTCCCAAGAAGACGATCTACAAAAGCCGAGCATGTCCTTGCAGCAGCAATGGTATTTCAGGGGTGATGAAGATGGGATGGAGGAATATGTGGGGCAGTGGGAGGATGAAGGATATAGGGTGGAAAGGAGGAGGGGGAGGACGAGAAGGGGCTTTAGGTGGGATTGTGAAAGACAGGAGCAAACGGGTTGGGGGCAAGAGGTCGGGGGAATAAGTGGCTGTCTAAGAGGAGCTGCTGCGACTACGTACCGGGTTTCCCTACTGCCGCTTTAATTCCTGGGACGTGCCTTCAAATACCATGTGGGGGCGTGGAGCGCGGTGCGGAGTTTGGCGACGAGTTCAGTCTTCCGCTGATCTCGCTGTGTGTGGCTGTCTAAGAGGAGCTGCTGCGACTACGGACCGTGTTTCCCTACTGCCGCTTGAATTCCTGGGACGTGCCTTCAAATACCACGTGGGGGCGCGGAGCGCGGCGCAGAGTTCGGCGACGAGTTCAGTCTTCCGCTGATCTCGCTGTGTGTGGCTGTCTAAGAGGAGCTGCTGCGACTACGGACCGTGTTTCCCTACTGCCGCTTTAATTCCTGGGACGTGCCTTCAAATACCACGTGGGGGCGCGGAGCGCAGCGCGGAGTTCGGCGACGAGTTCAGTCTTCCGCAGTCCGCCGCGCGTCCACAGCCGGACACTTGTTTCTTTCTCCAGATTTTCTGACAGATTCTGTTTATCCCGTGTACTAGTTTAAGTGTGCAAGTACTGGCAGCGTTGGAAGCCCAAAACAGCATGGTGACGGCGAAGGAGGGTCCACAGACCCATCAGAAATCACTGCTTTTTCGAAGAAAAGTGCCCACAAGTCTTCCAAAGGAGGTAAGCCCTGTTGCCTCAGCGGAGTCAAATGTTCATAATGACTTAATTGAGGTTGTTACTGAAAACGGCATGGAGGTGCTCACTTGCTTAGAAAAAGGCTTGGTACCTTTGTTAGCCGCATTGTCCCTAACATCATTGGGCCCCATTCGAAAAGCGAAAGACTGCCCCAGCGGCTTAGGTAATCAATGGGGGAGTCTTGACACTTGCCCTGCTGAACTGGTCCCGGCTTTTTCTCCCTCAGTGTATGTTGATGCTAGTGATGTTGCGCTTACATCCCCATTTGAATTGACTGATTCTGATTTGATGGCAATTAATTTGCCAAATGTCCTAACACAGGATGAGGAACTGAGCAAAACTCCAATGACTGACACTCAAAGTGCTGGTAAGCCTGGGGTCTCTTCGCCCTTATTAATGTCTGTTGAGGGTGAAAACACTCTAGAGGCACATGGACCCACAAATGTCAACTGCAGTGAATCTAAAATAAATATGCACTCTGGTGAGGGTGAGTTTGCTGAACCTTTGCCAGCAACAGTGCAAAATTCTACCGACCTTTCAGCTCGTGAAGCACGGCTGACTGCCCGCTTGAAAGAAGATTTTTTAGCCACCTATGAACGCCTGAATGCCAGTTTCTTACAAAACCATACCATGCATAAAAATAAGTTAGAAGGCACCATTGTCCGCCCTGTCAAACTAACTTGGCTAAGGAATCACCTCTAAAGGCCGGACAGGTACACCAGAAGCGACAAGAGACCTCAGGTGGTCCTGAATGCAGTGGCGCTACAGGATGCCCTGCTTTTGAAAAAGGAGCTTCACTCCTGAAGGCAAAGAGACTGGCGGCGAGCTCTGAGAGCGATTGCCTCCTGCCTGCTGGGGTATTAACTCATAACCCTCAGAGGGCAGATCCAGTGATCGCCAGAGATGGTGTTTCCCCGCCTGTACCGCTAAACGCTGATATTCAGTTGGAAAAAGGTGTAGCAGAACGAGATACAAGAAATTTAACGGAAATACTCTCCTTTGGGATCTTCCACAAGGCCACAGTGTTGGAGAAAGAAAGTGAAAAGCAAATTCAAGAAAAAAAGTCTTGCGGTGTAAAATCTCCTCAAAATCGTTCAACTCAGAAACAACTAGCCAAACGTGCCCGTACAACGTGTAAGAAAAAATGTATACGGAATTTATCAACACCGCCACCCCCTTCCCTGTTTAATCGGCCGGTGAAGGAATTGGGGGCTCTACTGAAACCCAAACTTGATCTGGTGAAAAAGTCGACTTTCCAACCAAATGCCAAAAGAGTAAGAGAAGCCTCAAACAGTGACAATGATCCAAGCTCTGATGCCTCACTAGAGCTATGTGAATATTCAACATACTCAGTAGATGATGTTGACATCCACGAGGGCAACGATACTGCAGCAGTAACAAATTCGGACTTCAAAAAACTTGCAAAGGAAATTAAGCCGCGGACGGATGACTCAAAAAAGTCTTTACCCCATCCCGGCGTGCAGGCATCAAAGCAAATTCCGAGGGCACTTCAAAAACCGATCGCCATTAAAGAGAGTAAAGGGTCAAACTCGAATAAAGGAGGGATGGCTGAACTCCCAATTCCCTTGTGGGGAAAACTAAATCCAAAACTAACAAGAGCACAAACTGAGAAACTTGAAAAAGGTGCAAATATGTTTAGCAAAAACCGAATTGATGGTTCATGTAAAGGCCCTTGGAAAATTCAAATCAAAAATGCCCTGCCCGAACAGAAGGAAGTAAACTTAAACCGAAAGAACATTCTAAAACTGCTGCAGTGTATCCCAACGCTGCGTGCAACAAAATCGGAAGACATAGCAGTTGTAGAATATATGTCTGAGGATTTTTCGGACTGGGTAAACCTACATCTAAACTCTAGATCTCTTAGGGCGGCCGTATTGGATGCTGCGGATGACTTCATGTTTTTTGGTTTTGAAGTAATAAGTGTAGACGCTCGCGATGAGGGTAATCCTCACCCGTCGCCAGTGGAACAATCCGAAAATGAATTAAGAAGGCAAGCACTGTGGGCACACATGAGCACTAAACACACGCCTTGTTTCAAAGACGCAAAACAACAGGATAATTAGCTAAGAGTGGACACTATTGAAGACAACCATCAGCTCTTATCCTGGAATACTCGTGGCTTCACACATCTGTTTGATGGAAAGTGGCAATTTCTGATGCATTTGTCTATTATATGCTTACAAGAAACTTGGTTGCGCGAATGCCCTGAATGTGATGGCAATACAGTTTTTCTGAATCCTGCAGGAAAGAACCTATTCGGTCGTCCCTTTGCCGGTTTGGTCACAATGAACAAAAATAACTTCGATTGGATGATTGTATCCTCCAAAAATTCTAATATGTTTGTGCAAACAACTAAAATCCAAAACACCAGATCCTCATCCACCCGTAGTCACGTGATACTGATTGTCAACATCTATTGGAATACCGCAATGATCTCGCAAGCAAATTTCATTGGTGCTGTATTGGCGGCGGTAGACGAGTGCCTATTGGCTTATGACGACCTGGAAATCATAATATGTGGTGACTTTAATTATGCCTGGCTAAATAACCCAATAGCAAAACGAGCTGCAGCAGGCTCACTGATCAACGGTGGATTGAAGGATCGTGGAGACCGATGGCTAAAGGAGATGGCTCTAAGAGAGTGTTCAATGCTAAACGGATTCACCCGGGGTGATATTCCCCCAGGTTTTACATGGAAGCGAGGCCTGAGTAAAAAGACTCTCGATTATATCTGGGTGTCCAGAAATTTCTTATCAAAAGTCACCTCACTTGAAATAAAAAAGACAAAAAAGAGTGATCACGACGCAATACTGCTAAATTGGGAAAAAGCAACAAAACCTGCTTCACTCAAGTATTATGAGAGTGTAACAATAAATAATAGAGCAAATAGGCTGCGCTTGAGTGCACCTCAGCTGTTAACATTGACTAGCAATCTTGAGACAGCAACCACAATAACGTCAAGGATAAACTACCCTTTGCTACTTCACTATTTCAAAGCAAGGAACATCATTCACAAGGGGGCTGCGATTGAAGAAAAACATCCTTTCAATGCAACAATAAGTAATGAAAAGAAAAAACTTTGTGATGATATAAAGCTTCTGAAAAAAGTATATCCAGGAAGTGCAACCACGATAATAAAATCCAGACGCCAGCAATATCGAAACTGGATCAAATCTTTCAATTTGTTGCGTGTGCAGAATCAAGCTGAACAGATGTTAAAACTGATCATATTAAAGGACAGCAGACACATTTGGGAGATCATTAATACTGGCAGCTTAAATCATACTTACTCATTGTCGAATGGTGTGAACGGGGCCAGCTGGGTCGCTCACTTTTCAGATGTTTTTGATTACCACAACTGTATCATGGTCCCACCATTATCTTTAACTACTGCAAAATGGAACGTTGCAGATTCTGCTGAAGACATCGAATGGGCAATTACAAAGCTAAAGTCTTCCAGGGCGGTAGGCCCTGATGGAATCTCCAACGTGATGCTGAAAACCCATAAAATTTTATGGGCAAACATGATGTGTTCTCTGTTCGAAAGAATTTCGTATGAAAAAACCCTGCCGGAGTCATGGTTAAGGGCAGTGGTGGTGCCAATATTCAAAAAGGGCAATCGGGATGATCCCAACAACTATCGCCCGATTGCCCTGTTGGACACAATTGGTAAGGTTTTCGGCTCTTTCCTTCAAAAGCGTTTGGCAAATTGGGCGGAAGAGGCTACAGTGAGTGATCCTCGGCAAACAGGTTTTACCAAAGGGGTAGGAGTTGAGTTAAACCTGGTCCTCCTAAATTGTTTAAAACTTGAAGCCCTAATGAGGAAGAACATGTTGTACTTTGCCTTTATAGATCTGAGTCAGGCATTTGACAGCATTAACCGTAACCTCTTATGGAAAAAACTAAATGATTGGAATTGCCCAAGTGATTTGTTGGCGCCCCTGATTGCACTACACTCTAACACGTCCTTTAGTGTAAGGCTAAACCTGCAGGGTGATCTGTCGGATGAAATTCTTACAAAAAGGGGCGTGAAGCAAGGTTGCCCGCTTGCAGCACAACTATTTAAGCTCTTCATTTCAGATTTATCACTGGCCTTAAAAGACCTAAGGATTTTTCCGCCGTCTGTAAACAGGCAAAAAATAAGCTGGGTCATCTATGCAGACGACATTGTTCTCATGGATTCCACTCCAATTGGGCTACAGAGATTGTTAGATGTGCTTCAAAACTACTGCCTGCAAAATGACTTACGAATAAATTCTAAAAAGTCGAAGATAATAGTGGTCGGTCAAGGAATGCAAGTACTATCTCGAAAATTTCACTGGCAAATCATGAAAGAACAACTAGAGTTATCGAACAGTATCAGATACTTAGGAGTTCAATTTAACAATTCCATTCGTGAATGGGACTGGACACAAGATCTGTTGGCCCGGATGCAAATGTTTGCACTTCAAGGTGCAAAATTACACGCAGCATATGGTAAATTTTCCTTTATGCCAATATTAACATTCTACCTTCAAAAGGTGACGCCTTCTATAACCTTTGGGAGTGAATCTGGCTGGAATATCCCCCAAGATCTGTGGGACAAGCTGGAGGGTAAATTCTGGCGAAAAGTCCTAAGCCTGCCAAAAAATTCCTCAGTGGCTGCGATACGATACGAGTTATGTATCAAATCACTCTACGGTACAGTCTTGTGGAAATCAATCTCCGCCATGAGGAAAATGATGTTGGAGCCCCCGGCGAAACCATATGAAATTATGCACACAGTCTCAGAGCACCCTTCTGCCAGCCTAGTAAAAATGTGGAAAGATAAGCTGATCTGTATACTACACAATGCTGATGTGTCTCTTGAGACTGTAATCTTGCGACCACAAGTGGCAAAAAAGAAAATTCGCCAACAAAACTGGATAACTAATGAAGAGAGTAGAAACAAATTGGCTTCTTCTTTAGACCTTGGTTGCGCCCGAAACAAACTGGACGCCCTCCCAAAATATCTGGACAGATTCCCTTCTAGTTACCATAGGAACATGTTTCTACGATTACGTCTCAATCTCTATAAAACCAAAGAAACACTTGTAAGGAGGCGCGAGATATCTGAACAGGTCGACCAATGTCGTTTTTGTAGTCAAGCGACAGAATCGTTACGGCATCTAATCATTGACTGTGAGGTGATTGGTGCTCAGCGCTCCCTACACTTAGCCAAGTTTGCTCCTTTATCTGGAAACATGGATGCCTGGTGGTGCTATTTGATTGGAGGTTTCAATACTCAATTAACTTGTGCGATTATAAACTTCATGGACGCTTTGGGGTTATCCAATCTTGAGGGCTTGGCCTGAGATGTGTGGATCCTTGGGATTACTTGTTTTTAGATTATGTGATGAACTGTAACTTAAAGTTTGTCTTTCCTTTTGTATAAACTGATGTTACATAAAAAATAAAAAATAAAAATAATAAAAAATAATTGGTTGGGTGAGATTGCTGACATGTTTTGTCCCCTCAGCAGGAGCCCAGTAAGGAAGGAGATGAGGAGCATCGGAGTGGAGGGCAGGCCGCAGATGGCCGATGACAGGGCGGAAAGAGGTGAGCGGGAAGGGGCCTGGTCAACTGCATGGCAGAGGGGGGAAACAAAAACAGGGGCAAGAAGTGAAGGGTCTAGATTGCAAGGGGTAAGGAGAGAGGTGGGTGTACAGGCTATTGGAGCCTTGGTGGGAGAAGGGAAAAATTGCTCGGTGGAGGTACAAACAGACAAGGTTATTGAGCCATTGGCGCTCGAGGTACAGGTTTCAAAAGAAAAAGAGGTTGAGGTGAAGGGCAAGGAGAAAAAGCTACCATACATGGGCATCACAAAACCTTTGGGAGCACACTTGATGACAGCGACTAAGGATAAGATTCAGGCTGGGGAATTTGTGGATGTGTTTAAGTTGCTTCATAGGGAAGTGAGAGCAAAGGAGGGTTCTAAGGAAGAGAAGAGAGAACTGGCCTCGCGGCCAAGAGTACTAGTCACAATTGAAAATTGGACGTCGGCCTTTATTATCTACGCGAGGGTCTACTGTGAGAAATTTCTGGGGAGATGTGTGGCCCTGCTAAAAAATATGGATGTAATTAGGAAGGCATTTACAAGTTTTGGGGGTTTTGCATGGGTGCGTTACGATGAAGAGTTTAGGGCAAGGATGGCAGAGGATAGCCAGGCGGTCTGGGGTGAAATAGATATGGATATATGGCTGCAGTGGATGGCACCGACGAGGCCTGCCCCGACACTGCACACACAGCAAGTGGTTTGCCCGTGCCTTTCCGGCCCTTTATTGGTTGCCCCACCCATGAGGGGATGGTGGGAGGAAGCAGAGGGCAACCTTCAGTGGCATGCTGGGCATTTAATAAGGACGGCTGCACAAAGAACTTGTGTAGGTTCAGACATGAATGTAGCAAGTGTGCAGGGAAGCACCCACTCACGCAATGTTTCCAGCTTGGAGATAGGGGAGGGGGAGAGGATCAGGCAGAGGGGTTGTGGGGAAATTGTATCCCGACAGAGAAGGGGCAGAGATTTTGGGAGAAGGTTTTCGTAATGGTTTCAGGCTGGGTTACCAGGGGCTAAGGGTGCGTCGGTGGGTGGAAAATTTGAATTCCGCCAAGGAAAATGTGGAGGTGGTGAGAGAGAAATTGGGCAAGGAGATAGTGGTGGGGAGGGTAGTAGGGCCATTTGATGATCTGCTGGGAGATTTTGTGGTTTCCCGACTGGGAGTTGTACCCAAGAAGGTCTCGGGGGAATTTAGATTGATACACCACTTATCCTGGCCTGAGGGCATGTATGTCAATTACTTTATCACTCCGGAAGAGTGTGGGGTGGTACACGCAAGTGTGGACCAGGCAGTGGGTTTGGTGAGGAAAGTGGGTGCGGGGCCTTCATGGCCAAGTGCGACATTAAGGCGGCTTTCAGGTTGTTGCCGGTGGACCCAGAGGATTTTTGGTTGCTGGGAATGCAATTTGAGGACCGCATGTACATTGACAAAGCTTTGCCAATGGGGTGTGCAATTTCTTGCGCCTTGTTTGAGCGTTTCAATACCTTTTTTCAGTGGGTTTTCTCATACAGTTCTGGTTCCGAAGGGGTATTGCATTACCTGGATGATTTCTTGTTCATTAGCAGGGCAGACAGAGAGAGGGGGTGCTGGGAGATGCTACAGATGTTTCAGGACTTGATGGGAAAGTTGGGAGTGCCTTTGGCAGAGGACAAAACAGAGGGACCGGCAGTGGTGTTGACCATTTTAGGGATTGAATTGGTCTCAGTGGCAATGACCTCACGCTTGCCGCACGACAAGCTGAGCAAACTGGTAGGATTGCTGGAGAAAGCGTGGGGCTCGGAAGATGACTCTAGTGGAAATGCAGAGACTGGTGGGGCATTTGAATTTTCCATGCAAGGTGGTGGCCCCATGGTGGACTTTTTGTAGAAACATGGCGCGGTCTATGGCGGGAGAAAAGTGCCCACATCATCGGGTACGTGTATCAGGTGCAGTTCGGGAAGACTGTAGGATTTTGCTGCGTTTTCTGGAGAGTTTTAACGGGGTGTCCATGTGGTTGCAAGGGGATCCTGTGTCATGGGAAGTGCAGATATTTTCTGATGCAGCAGGTGCGGGAGGGTTTGGAGTGTTTTGGGGAGGAAAATGGTACGCAGAGAAGTGGCCATCGCGGTGGTTGAAGGAAGGGAGGAGCATAGCATTTCTTAAATTTTTTCTTTTGCTGGTGGCAATGGAGTTGTGGGGGAAGGAGTTGCAGAACAAGAAAGTGAATTTCAACATTGATAACCAATGTGTGGTTCATGTAGTGAACAGGCAGTCGGCAAGGGATCAGTTGGTGGTAAGGCTGGTGAGAGAGTTTGTTCTGCATTGCATGGAGTGGAATGTGGTGTTTAAGGCAAAACATGTGCTGGGAAGGATAATGGCATCGCTGATGCATTATCTCATTTTCAGTGGCAGAGATTCCATGGATTGGCTCCGGGAGCGGAACAGGAGGGGCAGCGGATTCCAGAGGAGCTGTGGAAGATAGGAGGCTGAGAGCGCTTTCATTGGTGGAGGGTTCGCTTACCCTGGCATCTAGAGAAGCATACAGGAGAGCTTGGGAGGATTTCATAGGAGGGGGAGCTCGTAGTTGGAAGGGTAGGGGGGATGCGGAAGAGCGGAGAAGGGATGATGTCACTAACTTTCTCTTGAGGTGCATTGATAGGGGTTGGTCTAGGTCAACTATAATGGGGAAATTGGCAGGGATCGCTTTCTATGGGAAATGGTTTTGGGGTTTTCAGCCGAGTGGTGGAGAAATGGCGAACAGGATGTTGGAAGGATGGGCAAGGGAAAGTATGAGGGAAAAGGACAAGAGCAGACCGGTATCGGCGCACCTACTAGCAAGGTTGTGTCGGGCTGTGGGGGGGTTTTCTGGTCAGCCTGGGAAGTAGAGTTGTTTGCGACTTGCTTTTCATGGCTATTCTTTGGGGCCTTTGGGGTTTCTGAGCTGGTGGGGGGAAAAAGTGGGGTAAGCGGTCTGCACTAGGAAGATGTTCATTTTACGGAGTTAGGGTTGGACATCAGGATTAAGAGGTCTAAAACAGATCAAAAAGGAAAGGGCTCTTGGGTTTTGTTGGGTCGGGGGAGCAAGGATTTGTGCCTGGTTCAGACAGTTTTGGCGTGGCAGAAGCGTTGTGGGGGGGAGACAGGTTTGGTTTTTCAGCATGACGATGGGGTGGCAGTATCAGCGGCGCAAGTTTTGGGGGTTTTGGTAGCAGTACGGGAAAAGGCGGAGGAGTTAGGAACTCATTAATTTAGGATGGGTGCAGCATCTGAAGGTAGCAGATTGGGCTTATCGGAGGATAAGGTGAAAAGTTTCGGGCGGTGGAAGTCCGGGAGATACAAAGGGTACGTCAGGGACTTGGGTAAAGGGGACGTTTGAAAGAAGGTTTTGGGGGATTTCAGGAGTGTCGAATTTGGTAGGGTGGTTGTGATTTGTGATTTGTAAGTGAAATTGTACTTTCTTTTTCAGATGCTGCTCTGAGATGCCGCAGATATGGATAATGGGCCACTCTATTGTTAAGTGGGCGGGGAAGGAGGCAGAGAAAAGGGTCTTTGGCAGGCAGTTGGGTTGCAGCTACAAAGTGGCATTGGTAAGATGGTCCGGTTTAGGGGGGCTCTGCTGGGATCAGCTGCTGCCTATGTTGGTGGGGTTGAGGGAACGCTATGGGTCTCCAGAGGGGGTGATCATTCATGCAGGGGAAAATGACCTTGTAAGAAATACAGGTGTGGCTTTTCTTAGAAAAATGAAAAGGGATTTGGTATGGGTCTGGGAAATGTGGCCCCAAGCATGTGTAGTTTGGACTAAGTTGTTGCCGCGGAGAGTTTGGATGGGAGTGAGAAGTGAGGGAGCAATAGAGCAGGCAAGGAAGGAAATAAATAGAGATATGGTAACATTTTGTGCCTCGGTGGTGGTAAAGGTTTTGGAACACAGAGAAATAGTTTATGAAGTCTTCATGATCTTCAGAGAGGATGGTGTCCACTTGTCAGTTTTCAGGAATAGTCATTATCTGGCGGATTTGACGTTGCAAGTGGAAGAGATAGTTAGGGGTTGGAAGTAGAAAGAAATGGTGGGGGGTGGGCAGAAAGAACACCTCAGTGGAGGGTTTTTCTGTTGCCGGGGCCATGGCCCCTTTAGATGTGGGGGGGAGGGAAGCACAATGGGAGAATAGCGCGGGAAAGGATGGGGGTGGTGCTGTTTGCACAAACGGGCTACCCTGGGGGAACAGGCATTGAATCTGGAGGGGCATGGCCCCAGGGAGAAAGCGGAACGCCTTGAGAAGTGGTAAGGAGATGGTAGGGACCAAGGGATAGTTAGGGAGGAAGTGGAACTATTTAATTATTTATTTGTTGGGGAAAATGAAAGTGTTGAATAATTAATTGGTTGTTTAAAACATTTTGTTAGTCTGTAAGGCCATGGGAGCCAGGTAAGCGGTTATTTGTAAGCTTTGGCCTGTCACATTAAAGCAACCTTTTCCACTACAAGCGAGTCTGGGTGTTTTGTGCAGTAAGCCAAAAGCAGGGTACTGGGGGGAACTCAAAGCGTTTCCCCCGGGGTGATTTTTGGCGCTGCACAGGCCAGCGAGCTGTCCTGCGCATAGAGGGCCCCTGAGGTATTTAAGTTGGCAGGGAAGATTCTGGAGCAGGCGACGGTTGGGACGTGAGTTTGACCCCGCCCTCCGACCCCCTTTTAATTCTCTCTCAGTCCACTGGTTTTAATTTATAAGGGGGGGTTCCTTTTAGGTGGAGTCTCTGTCTGGTTCTACCCGCTTTCATATTTTCATGGGTTTTAGTCTCTGTTTAAGGACCTTATTTGGTTTTTTGGGCAGTTTTTGTGTGACAGGTTGGGGCATTAATTGGGAAAGTTGTGATGTAACATTTCTGTTGCTGATGTGGCAGGTCAGACTGGCTACAGGTCGTAGGAAGGTGGAGTTTGGTGTAGAGGGGAGTTCTAGGGTATTTGAAATTGTTTGGTTGCCGGGGCGTGGCCCCTTTAGATGTGGGGGGATGGAAGCACAATGGGGGAATAGCACGGGAAAGGATGGGATGGTGCTGTTTGCACAAACGGGCTACCCCGAGGGACAGGTATTGAACCTAAAGGGGCATAGCCCAAGGGAGAAAGCGGGATGCCTTGAGAAGTGGTAAGTAGATGGTAGGAACCAAGGGATAGTTATCGAGGAAGTGGAACTATTTAATTATTTATTTGCTGGGGAAAATGAAAGTGTTGAATTATTAATTGGTTGCTTAAAACATTTTGTTAGTCTGTAAGGCCATGGGAGCCAGGTAAGCGGTTATTTGTAAGCTTTTGCCTGTCACATTAAAGCAACCTTTCCCACTACAAGCGAGTATGGGTGTTTTGAGCAGTTAGCCAAAAGTTCTGAGTGAAGCAAAGAGCACAGTTTTTATGATCAAAATGATATGCAACTGACACTTGGAGGGCGGAGTCAGTAGTCATTAATTTATTGACAGAATAAAAGTTCCTTCAGTTCCTATTATCGTTGTTCAGCTTACCTTAGTCGACATGATGGAAGTTGCCACTACCAGACGAAGGCCTCACGCAGCCCGGCCAGCTACTGCAGCCTGACCTGCTGACCTTGCTGGTAATCTGTGTACTGTGCAGGGCACGTGCGGCTCCGAGGTCCAGCCCTGGAGGCCCTTAGGCGCAGGTGTGGGCCCAGCCCTTGATGGAAGAAAAAAAAAGCGCAGGACCTGGTTATGGCAGCCTGCACTGTGTATCCTTCCGCTCCAAAGAGGCCCTAAGGCCAGAGGCCTACCGGGGATGTCCCGATGTCCGGGTGGGGCAGTCGAGCCCTGCTTCCAAGGGGAAAGGGGTGGCTGTGGGAGGTGGATATTCTCCAGTATGGGGTCTGGCCTGGATTCACATGCTCATGAATATTCCCTGTCGTCAGGCTGGGAATCCTCAGTAAAAGAAAAAAACTGTTTCACTTTCACTTAAAAAGTGTATTTCTCCTTTAAACCAATCACTGCCCTCTGGGTCATACTGCCCCCATCCAATGACAGTCTTCCCCCTAAGCCCCTCTTCTGGCAGCCACCTTCAGTGCTCGGAGTCGCCAAGTATGCTCTCGGAGTTATTTGTAAATTTTTTCGTGTTTTTGATGGAAAAAGTTGTATATTTGTTTCAAAGACGCCTGTGTGCTCTTTGCTTTTCCTGATGACAGTGGGGACCCGTTGTCGGTGAAGGTAAGCGCCCCTCAAGGGCGTAGATCATCGAAGATTCTAGAAGGCCATCAGGGCCTACTTCGCGACCTCTGACCATGATGGAGGAGAAGAAGGAGGTAAGGTCCCTCTTCAGGCCCTGCACCAAATGCGGGCTACGGAACATGTTTGTGGAGAACAAACACCTGGAATGCCTCTATTGCCTGCACTCGGACCACAAAGAAGTGGAGTGTGAGATATGCCTTGTGTTCTCCAAGAAGACAACGAAGGACAGGCACAGTCGACTGGCAGCGTGGCTTAACGCCAATGCCTCTGACCCGTGCTCCCAGCAGGGTCATGCCTCACACAGGACTGGCCGATTCAAGGAGCAGTCTTCTAAGTCCTTTGAGGGTGCCCCATCCATGGGGGCCCAAGATGAGGCCAAGAGCCGCAAGTCTGAGTCCAATGGGTTCCCTGCAGAAGCAGGTCCCAAGGTGTATAGGGCACGATCGACATCACCTTCCGCCTCCATTGCCAGCCCGCAATCAAGCTCCTCTTGGAAGAGGAAGTAATCTACCACAACTAAACTACGCGAGAAATGCGAGAAGCCACGGACGGAGGAAAAGGGCTGTTCCTGTACGTGTTCCCCCGTTCCCTCTCCTGCTACAAGTCATCAACACACTCAGACAGTGTCAATGCGAGATGATACTCATCGCCTGGCGAGGCCAAGGCAGATTTGGTATCCGGACTGTCTAAGCCTGCCTGCGTCGCCTCCGGTCAAGCAGCCAGTAGTTCCGGATCTTCTCACCAGAGAAGAAGGCGCAATCCTTCATCACGACCCAGGATCACTGAACCTGAGGACTTGGCTCCTCCAGCCCTAGAGTTTGGAGGATATGAGTTGCCTGAGGACTGCATTGAGGTCCTTGCTAAGGCAAGGGCATCATCGACTTTGAAGTGCTACAGTCACAAGTGGAAGCGTTTCGCTACGTGGTGCTGGTCTCAGAAGATTACCCCTCTGATGGTCATGCCCCTACAGGTCCTTCTTGCTTACCTTGGCCAAGGCCTGTCTCGCACACGCATCTACCAAGGAACATCTGGCGGCTATCTCCCACTACACTAGGTCTCCAGGAAGATCTTTACTTTGGTCTCATTGATTCGTCAAGGAGATCCTCAAAGGACTTTTTTGATCTTTTCCGCCGGTGAAGGCTCCGCTCCGGCATGGGAACTCAAAGTGGTTCTCAGCATGGTACTGTCAAGGCTTATGGGGGCTCCCTTCAAGTTTATGCAGAAGGCCCCTCTCAAGTGCCTCTCATGGAAAACAGCTTTCCTTGTGGCCATCACCTCTGCCAGGAGGGTAGGTGAGGTCCAGGCCCTATCCTGCAGCCAACCATACTTGACTTTCCACGAATTGAGGGGTTGTGGTGCGAATGCACCCCTCTTTCATGCCGAAGGTTCAGTTGGAATTCCACCTCAACGAGCCTTTGGTTTTACCTGTTTTTTTCCCAAAGCCTTTGTCACCCGCTGAAAGGGCCTTGCACTCGCTGGACGTTTCTCGTGCCTTGAAGTTCTACATGACACGCACAAAGAGTTTTCAGAATACTTCACAACTCTTCATGAACTTTGATCCAGTGAACCATGGGAAAGCCTTGTCCAAGGCTTCCATTTCAAGGTGGCTCTCTGGCTGCTTCACGCACTGTCATTGGTTGGTGAGCCATCTGGCGCCCGGCCGTCTGAGAGCCCACTCCACCAGAGCAATCGCTGCAATGACGGCGTTCCTGTCTGGTGTGCCCCTGTTAGACATCTGCAGGGCTGCTATGTGGAGGTCCACGCACACCTTCACAAAGTTCTACTACATCGACTGGGATTCCAGGGAAGAGCCCAGAGTTGGCCAGGTAGTGCTATGCAACCTGTTCGCTTGAGGTGTGTCTGTTCAAGAGGTGCCGTTCCGCCCGCCAGGTCCAACCTGGTGGGTGAAAAGGCACCCGCAAGCAGAGCTCATAGTTTGCCGGTCCGGTAACTACGGTAACAGCAAGCTTACCGGTACCGTAGTTACCGACGGCAAACTTGTAATGAGGTCCAAGGTCCAAAGTTTTCTTGAGGCTAGCTTTATAGTGAATAGATTGTACATATAATTGAAGTGAGTAAAGAATGGATGTTTCCACTACGTATTACAGCAGAGCTGGGCCAGAAAAGGAAGGCCACTTTTCCAGTGTGTCACAGTTAAAATAAACTATTGAATTACAGGAGCAGATCTCAGAAAGGCAAGGCTGGACGTGCCCCAAGCAGCCAAGGTCTTGTCAGGTTGGGGTGAGAAGACATTGGATCCCAAGCGTGTGAAAGAACTAAACTCTTTTTTAGAAGACATGGACAAAAACAAGGAAGACATCAGAGGTCTATTAGAAAATAGTATTTTAAATACACTAGGGCTTGATTTTGTGGTCTTCAGTCATGTGGAAGGATGAAGTTGGATGAACACGACGATCACACCTACGCATGAGGGCAGAGGATGCCTTCACTCCCCTCAATTCTCCAGAGCAAAAGAACACTCCCAAGGACAAGTTTAAAGCCTTAATTGACAGCAGACCACTGAGGTCATAATAGATGAATATGCTAATTGGTGGGAAGCTATGGTTAAGACTAGCTCACCAGCACCTGCAAGGCCATCCGACGTTCTGCTAAACGTGGGTGGAAAAGTACTGAGGGAGGCTAGAGGGCCAACCAATGGCAGGGGGCCATGTGATTAAGGGTACTATAGTTTGTGTAACCAACGAAACGTTGTGTATTTAGTGATGTTCATAGTGACCTGTTTGGGAGGAGGGCTTAGTTGTCCCACATGATGTTAAGTTCCATTTTTTTTATTCTCACACCCATCCACTCTCTGGTTAAACTGCCACCGTCAGAAGGTTCTCCTGCCTCTCATGCCTGGCGCTCTTCCTGATCCCCAGAGAATCCAGACATGATTGTTTATAGAAGGATGCAGCACATTTCCGCCATACTTGTGTAATATGAGAAAAAGGAAGGAGATTAGCTGCTGCTCAGGCAGTATGTTTGTGAATAACTTGAAGTTTTATAAATGGGTTCTGAGGGCATATGACGTACATGCATAGGAGGGTGAACTCATAATAAATTCATGAAAATCTGAGTATACTTGCCCAAAGCTGCTGAATCAAGGATTGTTCCCCAGGATTTTACCGTAGGGAGAGTTGGAAGCAAAATATGATCAATAGTAAAAGTAGGCAAATCATCTTTAAGCTTTATTTCTAACCTGGCTGTGGTATTTGCAATGGCAATTTTGATTTTGAGACTGTTGAGGCTTCACCGGTTTAGTTCCATCCCTTTGATGGAGACCAAAATGTCATTAACATGAAGGAGTTTGCACCCCTGTTGTCACTGGAAAGTTTGGAATATAACTGTGTATCATTTGCATAACAGGGGTAGCCTATCTCCAAGTTAGTTGAAAGATCATGAAGGCGGCTTTTGATGGATGTTAAAAAAAGGGATATTAATATGGACCCCTACAGGGCTCTGTTGATATTTATTGATTTTTCAAAGTTAAATCATCTAGAGGGGGGGAACAGTATGCTGGATGGTAAGTAAGGATGCACACCATTTTAGGGCTGATTCTGACAGCTTGGCCACCATTTTCTGTTTTTCCAGGATGATCTGGTTTTTGGGCATCTAAAGCTGTGGATAAATCTAGCATGACCAAGAAGAAATCTTTGTGATTATACATGTTCCATAATCGATTTTCTCTGACCTCCAGTAAAGCCATCTTTGTACCTCAGTAAGTTTGAAACCCAAATTGATTATCAACTCAACAGTTTAGATATTCAAAGAAATCCTGTAATTGCAAAGGGGGCACTGTGGCAAGTCAGAATTATGAATCGGACAAGAAGAAAAATTAGATTGACTAGGCATCCATAGTTAGATGCAATATCTGGATCCACAGTCAATGTTTTAATATAATACAGGAGATTTTAAGAGCTTCTGGTAGGTAGCTCTCAACAAGGGGGTGATTAGATAAGTTTGCCAATAAAGGGAGGACTTTATTTATTTTACTTTAATAAGAGACAAGAATTTCCTGAACAGGATGTTGGGTTCCTTGATTCTATAATTGATCTCTATTCTTCAAGTGTAACCAGGTTGGATTCAAAAGTAGAAACAGATATGGTTTTATGTGAGGATATTTACTTTGATTAAGAGGATCGAGCATCAGTGGTTGCGTTTCTAGGCAGCATTAGTCTAGAGCAGTGCAGGTGAGTGGGGAGTAGGTGCTGGTGGTGGGGCTCTTAGCTGACCTCCCATGTTGAGAGGGAGCACCGGGCTGAGAGCCTTGCACAGCACTGACCTGAGATTCATGTGGTATCCCTCAGTGGTCAATATCCAGGCTACACAGGATTTCTGAGCTATTTCTGTCTTGCATAACCCATAAATGTACCAATGGGGGAGGCAACACCTCTCCTCTGCATATAATGGTATGATGATATCATGATATTATGATATGGACTCAAATGAGTTCTGGATTTGGTATAACAAATTCAATGTAGGAGCTTTAGTCATCAGATTAGCCATTTTATTTTGCAGGTGACTCCGGATTGAGAAAAGGTGCTTGGAAGAGTTAGAAGCTTGATCTATGTTCGTGAAGTTGCTGTACACTGACCACATTTAAACTGTGTTGTGCCTTATGGTCGCCTGCAGACCACACTTGAATTGTGCTGTGCCCTATGGTCGCTTTCAGACCACATTTAAACTGTGTTGTGCCCTATGGTCGCTTTCAGACCACTATTAAACTGTGTTGTGCCTTATGGTCACCAGCAGACGACTCCTGATTAGTGTTGTGCCTTAGGGTCGCTTTCAGACCACATTTGAAGTGTGTTATGCCTTATAGTCGCTCTTCTGCGATACGGCCGGTGCCTCCTGCTGCACCTAGCCACACTGATACCCCCAGGACCTAAGATCTTTATCAGCCTACCCTGAACCTATCCACTCATGCCTACATAAGGCTAGATCCACCTATTCTGACTGTGTCCTCCTCCACACACAGCCACGCCCAGCATACAATCATGCCCATAGCGCCCAAGCCCAGCGCTGCCACCACCACGCTGCTCACTCTCCTCGCAACACTCATTGCTCTCAAACTCTATACTCCTATCCATCCCCCCATACCCACACCACTAAGCTCACTCCCCCACCACAAGCATCTCGCTACACCGGAGATCACACTAACTATGCCACATCGCACACCCGGTGTCATAATTATGCATAGGCTAGAAAGACTCAGAGCTCGCACACATACCACAGAATTTAGCACACTACCCCTTCCCACAGAATAAAGAAACCATAGACTGAGTGCCCGCACCACCTCCAAACACTGCCCCCACATGGGATACTCACTCTCCCACAGTCCACCTCCCACCAACCTCGCCACACCCTCACATAACATACCAGATACGACCACCACTCGCACTTCCACAAACAAACCACACACACCTCACATCAAATGTGCCCTCCTCAATGTCCGTTCACTCCCAGCTCATGCATCTGATATTCACAACCTCATAACCAACAATAACATTGACCTATTAGCCATCACTGAAACATGGTTACATGAAGCATCAGGCCCCGCCGTTGCACTTGCACTACCACCTGGTTTCACCATACTCAGACAAGATAGGCCAGATCGAACAGGAGGCAGAGTAGCCCTCATCTACAAAGAGAACCTCCAGCTCCGACCTGTCAGTCACCCCTCAACCAACAACTCTGACCTCCTATCAGCCAAACTCACACTGTCACCCAACAGCACCATCAACATCCACCTACTATACCGCCCCCCAAGCAACACCCCAGACCCCCAGGACAACATTATCCATATCCTCAGCAATAATATCAAAAGCTCCACCAAAACCCTTCTACTAGGAGACCTCAATCTAAGATTCAACGATACTAAGGACAAATCTGCAGCCACTCTCACCAAAGAACTCAATGACCTGGGCTTCACCCAAAAAGTAGAAAGTCCAACGCACACCAAAGGCCGCATTCTTGACTGGATTGCAGACCATAACTGCCTCTCCACTATCACCTCTAACTCCTCACTGCCCTGGACTGACCACAACTGCATCGAGTTCTGTATTCCTGTCACCAAAAACCACAAAACCCTGACCCCTGCTGGCGCTGCACAAGTCAGAAGCTCTAAAAAACTCACAGAGGAGAACCTGCGCCCATACCTCAATACCCCCGAGCTAGCTCCCCCATTCGTTAATGACCCCAATATCATAGCAGACATCTACAAAGATGTCATCACCAAAGCTATCAATGAAATAGCACCACTCGAATGGAAAAAAGAGAAGAAATCCCTACACACCAACTCTTGGTTTACTGAAGAACTGCACTCAATGCGATCCCACAAAAGAGCAGCACTAAAAAACTGGCAATCTGACCCCTGTACCAGTACCAAAAACAAATTCAATTTAATCTCCCACCAATACAAGATAGCTATCACTGATGCCAAAGCCAACGCTTTCAACACACGTATCTCCAATGCCAAATCACACGCCAAAGAGATCTTTGCCATTTTTAATGAGCTCATCTCCCCCCCTAATACACCAGATGAAATAATCAAAGATGAAGCTTGGTGTACCAGCATCCAAGCTGCCATGCTACACAAAATGGACCTTCTCCAAAAGAAAATCAAAGACCATTGCAAAGCACTTCCTCTACAGACAGGAACTAAACCTACCAACACCCCACCCACCTCGTCTAAGCCCACCATACCTGACTTCTCCTTCAGAGACGTCACTGAACCAGAAGTATTAACCTACTAAAAAAACTCAAACCCTCCCCCTGTAAAGGCGATATTTGCCCCCCTAAACTCATCAAAGACTGCCCAGACTGCTTTGCACCGCTCTTCACGGCATTCATCAACGTGTCCTTTAAAACAGGCATCATCCCAGCTAACCTCAAAGAGGCCTGGGTCCGGCCTCTCCTAAAAAAACCTACTCTCGACCCCTTACAACCAAACAACTACAGACCAATAACCACGGTGCCTTTCCTGCTAAAACTGCTGGACAAAGCCGCACACTGCCAAATCCAACATTTTCTGGAAACCCACTCCATCCTCGGGACTAGGCAATCGGGCTTCCGGAAAGGACATGGCACAGAAACAGCCCTGTTAGATCTGAAGAGTCAGATCACCCAAATCATGAACAAAGGCAAGCCTGCTCTCCTGCTCCTTTTAGATCTCTCAGCCGCCTTCGATCTGGTTGATCACAAGACTCTCACTTCACACCTCACACACTCAGCCAACTTCTCCAAAGAAGCAGCCCTCTGGATCACTCCCTTCCTAGAGGGAAGAGCCATGAAAGTCTTCTCGGACATCGCCAACGCCACTCCCACGACAATCCACTGCGGGGTCCCTCAAGGATCTTGCACTGCACCCACACTCTATAACTTGTTCACCAAGTTGACAAACTTGACTCATACGGCATCACATACACGAACTACGCGGACGACACACCAGTACTTCTACCACTTACCGGATCATACAACGAAGACGCTAAGACGCTCCGCACTATCTACTCCGTCATCAAGGCATGGATGGCAGTCAATGGCCTCTGCCTCAATGGTGATAAGACTGAAATCATGATATTCGGTCAACAGAACACCCTAGACAAACTTGACAAACTATACGCTAACTTCTCCATAGACAACTCCATCATCCCCGTATCCACAGCCGTAAAGACTCTGGGAGTATACCTTGACTCTTCACTATCTATGACTAGACAAGTCAGCGCAATCACATCCGCATCCGCACACACCACCAAACTCATAAACGCCATCAAACCCTACCTCTCTAAACCCAACTGCCTCTCTATAGCGAAGGCAACCATTGGAGCCAAACTGGACTACTGTAACGCACTCCTAGCAGGCACTTCAGCCAAAAACATAAACAGACTACAGGTCACGCAGAACAATGCCCTCCGGGCCGCTCTTAGTATCTCAAGAAGAGAGCATGTCACCCAGGCCAGGCACTCAGCCCAATGGCTTCCGGTCAAAGAACGGATCACTCTCAAAATCCTCACCCTCACTCACAAATGCCTCTCTCTCTCCGCCCCGCCCTATCTATCTGAAACCATCCTCAAACCCTCCTCCTCCCGTCCCACCAGGACGCAATACTCCAACTTAATCTGCATCCCACGCATCAAAAAAGCCAAAGCCGGCGGTCTTAGTTTCCCCTACATTGCAGCCAAGACCTGGAACGCTCTCCCTGCAGTCATCAGAGCAGAATACTCACTCCCTATTTTCCGCAGGAAACTAAAAACCTCTGTCCTTGCAAAATAATCAGGAAATTCTCAGGAATCCATGTAAATATACTGCGTTGCCAATGTATATATGTCTACTGTAAATTCATAATTGTATGTAATTACTGTATCCTATGTAACCAAGACATTGTCTGTAACAAGCGCCACGATGCCCCGGGCTGCCGTGCGCTCTACAAATCTGAATAAATAAATTAATAAATAGTATATTTCTACAGCTTGTTATTCTTTGTATAGTATTTCATTCTTGCTAGATTCTTGGACATTTTGTAGTCCAATTAGAATGGTTCCAA
This sequence comes from Ambystoma mexicanum, assembly GCF_040938575.1. NCBI lineage: Eukaryota > Metazoa > Chordata > Amphibia > Caudata > Ambystomatidae > Ambystoma > Ambystoma mexicanum. Next base: position 451,463,542 of record NC_090937.1, read on the forward strand.
AGTCTGGTTTGTACCAGGTTTGGTGTGGGAATGTATGACTTTTTAAAAATGTCTTTAAGGATCAGTGGATTCAGACATATGAATAAGAACATTGTATAAATGCATTGATGATCACGTCTAATCGAAATAGGTACATTCTGAAATCCAGTATGGATGCTAGGTCTAATATATTGAGTTTGTTACAGCCTAACAGGCCTAATGATTCAGAAGTAGATCAGGAAGTAGAATGAGAAGGACGGTCAGACAGCAGACTGACAAGGTTCATTCCAAAACGGAATGGAAGATGTACAACAATGTTGCTCACCAACCCATTCAGGTTTAGAATACAATCTAATCTGTGGCCATTTTGATGAGTGGTGCACATGATGCAGAAAGAAACCAAGAAAGGAAGCAAGATTCCACTACATCTTCTCTATATGGGTCTTTATTGTTGACCCGTAGATTAAAATCTCCCAATACAATACAGGTAGAAGTGGAAAAGTCCAGGAATAATTCCATGGAGTCAGTAGCAGCATCTTGTTTTACTGTTACTGGCGGCTTTTTCTAAAGGGTTCAAATAATAAGAGTGAGTGCATAGTAGGACCGTTTTTTAGGCGTAGCTTAGAGGCTATGTAATTACATTTTGAGCATAGCCAAGTTAACAAAAGCAGAAACAAGGTGGGAGGAAATCGTCCTCTGAGTAAAGACAGTATGGAGCAGGATAAGGGTATGTACCAAAGAGGTGTTTCAATCCTATAGGTTAAACAGGCAAACACACATAGTATTACTCCCTATGCTTGGCTACTGTCATCTGAGGACAGTATATTCTCTCCAGTGTGGTATGTCAGGAGAGTTTGTGTACAAACAATCACAGGGGTTCATTTTACACATGCAGGGGACCACTAACGTGTACACTTGGATGCTGCTGGTCCACTGCATGCAGTTCTCAACATTCAAAAAGTGGAGTGTGAGCATGACGAGTAAACAAAGGTGAAATTGCCTTTACTATTCACTTTTACTCGACGCTTTGTGAGAAACAAACGGTGCCTGTGAATTACGCTTTGCAGGCAGCGTTTCATAATGGACTCCCACGGAATCTGCCTGCTATACACCATGTGTGAATGCAAGGAATTTTCAATAGGAGTGCTTTGGTATTACGGAAAGGAAGAAACCCAACGATTTTACAGAAAACAAGATTCAATGTGTGCTACAGGCACACCTGGAAATAAGCACACTATACTAGTAAAGCATCTAGTACTTAGTTAAGTTTTCAAATGCCCAGGGTGAGGCTGTTCACATTCTGGGCTAGCCCTTGCTTCTGCCGGGGACATAGACTGCTACAGTCTTGTCTCATTCAATTTAATTGCAGCTGTGGCACTGCAAAAACGGTTGCTGTCGTAGACTTAAAGTTGTTAATTTTTCAGAGTAGAAGTTTTTTTTTTGTATTTGTGAGTGAGGTCTGCTCACTGATTTCTCCCACTTTACTTTTGATCCCCTGAGCTGGTAGCAAATGTACACCTTGAAGATCAACTAAAGAATATTCCTGATGGGGAATATTCATAAACTTGTAGAAGATTTCTGTGAACTCATGAGAACACCGAAACTTAGCTAGAAATAGAAATAGTCGAAGTGCTTGTCCCCACCTGCAATAAAAAATTAAATTGAGTTTCTATATCGCGCATAATGCTGGAGACCAGCCTCTAAGCGTGGGACTGGGATTCGAACCTGTGACGCTCTTTGTTGTCTTGCTGCCAAGACAAATGAGTTTCCCTTGAGCTGTCCGAGTATGGTTCCTATTTATAAAATGGACAGGCCAAAACTAATGTCAGTTTCTAATAAGAGGTCCATCCATGGTAAAGCAATTTTTATCTATTTCTGTGTGAGGGAAAGTCTTGCATTTTATAATGTATTAATTTATTTAATTTTTTAAAGTGCGTTCTCCAGATAGCTGTACACATTTTAACAATCTATTAGAAACACAAGTAACATAGAGAACTATTAACAATTAGCAAATTAACTGCAAGCGGAAGACAGACTTAAATAACCAGCAGAAAACAACAAGACTAGCAGCTGAAATCACTGGGAGAGGAAGAGCATTCCATAGCTTGGGGGCAGGAAAAGAGGTTGGAGCACATGGAACCTAGGAACAGCTAAAGGATGATGAGAAGATCAACAGAGAAAAAGGAAGGATTTTAGGGAGAAACAAAAGACGATAGACACAGAGGAGGCAGACCCTGAATGCATTTGAAAATAAGTGAAAAAATGCAAAAGTGAAGAGGAGGATAAAAGGGAAGCATGTGAAGAGAAGTGAGAGAATTGTGAAAAAGGGGAGGGATGCAAAAGAGTAGACAAATTGCAAAATTAAAGTTGGGTATGGGTTGTAGATGGTGAAGATCAGTAGCAACTAGACTGAGCAAAAGACAAGAATAGTAATTAAGACAAGAAATTATGAAGGTCAAAATTAGCTTGAAAAGTTGGAGAGAAACTGATTTTTCTGAGGTCATAGAGTTGAAATCAACAGGTGCGAGCCAAGAAGGAAATATCAGAGGAAAAGGGCAACGAAGAATCAAAAATAAAACCAAGGTTACAACCAGAAGCAGGGAGTGAAGCGAAGGTAGCGGGAAAAAGAATTTGTAAAAGTGCAAGGCAAGTATAAGAGAACAAGCAGGAAAGAACAACATTCCATTGTTGGATAAACAGCTGCAAGCCAGCTAGAGATTCTAGCTTGAAGATGATCGGAGCATGAAGGAAAAGAACACAATATTTGCGAGTCATCCATGTAGATATTGCAACCTAAGCCATAAGAAGAGATAATAGAAGAGGAATTCTGTAAAGGAACAATAAACAAGGGTCCAGAACCTTTCACTGAGAAACAACACAGCATAGTAGGAGCCTGGAGCAAGAGTCCCCCACACAGGTTACAGAATAGGAATGTTCACACCCAGAAAGGAGAAGAACCCCCCCCGTGACATGAGATGAAAAGCATAAACAAATATTTGGAAAATCGGCAAACAAATCCAACAGAATAAGAAGAGATGAGAGCTCATTGTGATGTTCGTAAGTAAGGGTATTAGTCATGTTGAGGAAAGCCATTTCAGTAGGGTGAGTCAGGCATAAGCCTGGCTACAGGGAAGGTAAAAGGGGGTGCATTACAATAGCAAGATAACTACACATAAGCCACTCTAAATGATTACTGTAACAAAATGCCATCTTGAGGACACTAACAGCCTGAAAGTTTTTTACTTTTCATTTAATAAGATGATGTAGGTAATTCTGACTCTGAAGGTGAACTCTGCTAATCAGACACACTTGTATTAATGCTCCATGTCACACACTATTAGTGCACCCAAGAGACACTGCTAGGGACAGTCTCCTGACAAACTCCAGATACTGCCTTGCAGTGCCAGCAGGGCAGGCCAAAGGTCACATGTTGGTTCCTAAATGCTGTCCTTCTAGAACTCAAAATTCGAGGAGGCGGGGCGGTTGCCTTTGTAATGACAGACACTCCTTTCCCAAAGTAATAACTGTGTGTACTGGGGCCCTGGTGGCAAGTTACTATCAAAAGGTATGCCATGTCTGCTTTGACATGGAGGCTCCTTATCTTACACATCTATACAGCCACAAGCCGTTGATGTCAATTACTTGCCATCCTGATAGACAGTGACCCTTCTATGACAGTGCTTGGTGCTGAGTATATATTCTGTTTGTATGGGGGGAGTTTCATCCAGTCTACACCTATGTGTTGGCCACGAAACCCTGCCCTTTGATCCTCCTGAGTTTGGGGGCATCTCCTCTCCAGAACACAAAGTCTCCCTGGGATAGCTGGGGGTTGGAGCTTCTAAAGCAGTCCTCCAATTACAGTGGCTACTTCTCACCGGGGTTCTGATTACTGGAGACCTTTTGATGTAGGCAGACAGAGGAAAGGGTGGAGTTAGAGTAGCCCAAAAGGGGTGGTTCAGACCACAGAGGTGTCTTGTCATCTTGGATTTTGCAAGGGCTCCCCAAACCTCCTTTGAATATATAGCCTACCCGCTGCCTGTGCTGCCACATTAGGCAGAGGAGGTGTACCTGTTAGGCTCCGCCTGTTTCACCTTTACGGTTGGGAATGCTGCGGGTTTAGTAGTGGTGTAGTGCTGAATAAGGCGCTTCAGCCACAATTAGAGAGAAAAAGAAGAAGACGAACAGAGTGGTAAGTGTGGTAGATTAGAAGAAGAGCAAATACTATTTTGACACAGGTCTGGCCATACTGGAAATAGTATGCACTCTACTCTTGGAATGATGCCTGTCCGCGTTGGACAAAATACTACTTAGTTGCTAAGGATGGGGTAGCTAGAAAATGTAACAGTAAATATTCATTTATACTCGACTGGTTAGCACTGTAGTGGTCTTGTCTATAGATTGCCTGGTTAGCACTGTAGTGGTCTTGTCTATAGATTGCCTGGTTAGCACTGTAGTGGTCTTGTCTATAGATTGCCTGGTTAGCACTGTAGTGGTCTTGTCTATAGATTGCCTAATAGTGTCCCGCCCGCAGTTATCTAGACAAACTTCTGACGAGGAGAAGACATGTCCCTATGCCCTGCTGTAGCCCATCCAGACTCGTGAAGGGCTCTCTGACATGTTTTGGGGTCTTGCAGGCAGAGGCGTTGCTAGGGGGAGCGGTTGAGGGGGCTGTTGCCCTGGGTCTTTTGATTGCAGCCCTGGAGAGAAGCTCAGGGGCTACAACTAAAAGGCTAGCTAGCCCCGAGACCCACAGTCCTGACATTAGCCGGTATTATCTAAGCCCCAGATCTTTTACAAACATAGAAACAGGGATGCGGGCCTGCCTTCAGCTGCAATGCCTCCTTGGTCAAACATTTTTAGCTGAATAACTGTTGCAGTTTGGTGATTCACTGAATCTGACTCACCAGAAATGTGGGTTACTTAAAGTTTGTACACATTGTTTCGCCCAGGACTAACTAGAACAAGAGTGAACTCTGTACCATGACTTCAATAAATAAGTTCAAGTGAGATCACCCTCACTTTGCTCTCTAACATTAAAGGTCTCCAATCGATTACAAAACAATCCTCCATCACGCTGCTCTTTCTATGGCTCTGGAATTAGGGTGATTTGCTTGTTTACAGAAGTGTCCTTGCCCTTATTCTGCGGGCACTGCCGCTGCCTACAGAACACGAGCTGCCTCACACTTTGTCAACAACGTGCGCTTACAAAACAAAAGCATGCATTTACACGGCGGGGGTATGGGCCCTCTTCAAGCCAGCCACAGCTGTGTGTGTGTGAGCGCGTCTGCGCACCTGTCTGATATCATTAAGCGACCTTTCCAAACGGCATCCATTACCTCGGCGTTACATAACATCACACAGGACTTGGCCTAAAACATAATTTACCCGTGACGTCATGGAATTATCCTGCAGTTTGATACAATCACTTTGTAGGTCATATGATCTATTCATGCGCAACTATTTAATATAATCAACACAGATGGGGGACCAAGAAAACAGCTTGTAGCAAGTACTTCCTTGTGCTGAATGAGGAGCTTCCGGAAACTTTGGCATACTACTTTATGAGGAGTTTTAAGAGCTGAAAGGACTCTTTGACATATTGGACAACTCAAGCAAGTGCAAACGTTCCCTCCCAAGATGCCAAGTCTGGATTTAGTTAGAGCTATAATTTCAGGGTGGTCTGGATTCTCCGCGCTCAGATGGATGGGGCGTGTGCCTCTGGGGCCATCTTGAATTCACCTGACTGCGCGCGCCAGTGAAGTGGAGTGGGTGGTGGGACATAACAGAGATTTCATCAGTCTGGAGCATGCCTTGATTGTCTGTCCAAAATCCAAAAGATCCTTCCTCCAGCCCCCATCCCAAAAACAAACAAACAGGAACATCTGTGATCTGATCTGCAAGTAGACACGGTGCAAACAAACATTGGCACCGTGCACCAAACGAAACTAACTTTCCCCGCAAATGACTTTCTCATGAGCTCTTGGCAACTCCGAGAGCAATGGACCCTGATTTGATTAATCTGAACAAAGGCAGCATAGCTTTCTTCTAAAAAGCAACACACTGGTGTATGCCTTATAAAAACAACAGCACATCGATTCCATTCTACAGGAAACGCATTTTCCCGTGAAAATGAGCGTGACACCAAATGTTCTCTGGTCCGGAGGTTTCAGATAAAGCTCAATGGAGCCACGGTGGGCGGGCGGTGAGGGACACGAGGCTGGTTGCACATTTGCTTTTGATGATGTTGGTTAAGTGTCAGGCTTGCGGAAGGGGCGTGCGGAAAGTGGGGGCTACTGCAGTGAGGTATTAATTAGAAACTGCGCGCAGTACTGCAAGATTACACAATAGCGCCAAACCAAAGACTGGGATTCTTCAATTTGTTTCCACGCGTCCGTGTCAGTACACAACATGCTGCCACACACAGAGGGGAAACGAATATGGTTTACTTATGCAGCACACACGCAATGCTGAACAAATGTTATACTGATTCCAGAATGTTGTGGAAAGAATATGGCGTCCACTGCACGTGACGTGAAGCAGTAGACACTTGTTGCATTACGGTTTCGATAGTTCTTTGGCAAGGGCCGAAATGTTCATGCTCCTGCAGCAAAAGAACGTCATAACCTTGGCTCCTACCTGTTGCAGCAGCTGCAAGGCTCTTCAGGTGGCGCTGGCAGTGTTGCCAACTCCTCAGTCCGGAAAGTAGCTAGAGGCTGGCCTAAAAGTAGCTAAAAGTCGCTAAATGACATCATTGCTTAATTTGCATAATTGCCTTTGCAAGCTGTGCAATGGACGTAGGAGAGAGGACCAATGATGTGGGCCTACAATTCCCAGCATGCAGTGGGAAACTTGGCTGCTGTATGGAGTCACTGGCAACCCTACGTGCACCTATCATTAATTCACATAGAAGGTATCAATTCTAAATGCATTTTTCTGACATTGATAATGATTTGTTTAAACCCCAAAATGCGTAAATGAATTGAGGATAAAATAGCTGCTGCTGCTACCGTCAGCTTGAAGCACATACACTACATACATGAATGTTTATCTCTACAGTTTTGCAGAACGATCTTTGAAATCGTGTTGACTTCCTAGCCCGATAATACAGCGTTCCATTGGGGACAAATCTCGCCGCATTCTCGTGCCGCTCGCAGGACGCGGCTTCAGTGACACGACTTCACTTGTTGTGTGGGAGCCTGGCTGCAAGGACGGGGGCATTGATTGGAGGTACTCCTATTGTTTTGGAGACGTACACCCTTTTCTATTGGTTTGGAAACGTGCAAGTCTCCAAACCAATAGAAAAAAAGTGTACGTCTTCAAACCAATGGGACTCGGGAGAAAGTAGCTAGATTAGTCGCTAGTCGCTTTCTATGGAGAAAGTCGCTAGGGACCTGCACTTTGTCGCTAAATATAGCGACAAAGTCGCTAAGTTGGCAACACTGGGCGCTGGTCCTTTTGCATCCTGCGTCCCCTGTCCCCCATTGGCTGACTCCCCGCACAACCTTTCTTTTGAATGTTGCCAGCCAATGGCGTTGCATGCTGGCGGGAGCTGCCATTTTCTTTCCCAGCTCTTTTTGGGTGCATGGCTTTCTTTTCAGAGGCTTTGCCTCATCCCCCACACATGCCTCCCGGGCTATAGCTCAGGTTATGCTTGGGGCCTCGCTGAGCTCTGTCTTTGTTTCCCCCTGCATCCATTGGCAAATTGTGGTATTTTGTTATGCCAAATGGTGATTTTTGCTCCACAGGTGGAATGGCGGGAGTGGCTTTTATCCCAAATCCGCTATCCTTTGCTCAGTTAAAAAATTGGCGATTTTGACAGCCCTTATTTTGCAGGGCATGATACACCTCCATGTGTGTGTGTTCGTGCATGCTCATGTCTAGGTAAAGAGTTACGATGGACGGTATACGAATGGTATAGGGTATGTGGAAAGTATGACCTGGGTTAATTATGAGTTATTTACCTCGCACTGATCTTTGTGATAATCATTCCATGCTATCCCAACAATCCCATGCAAGGGGCCCACTTTTGCACAAGGTTACATTTTGACAGGTGGTCACGCCCCCTGCATCCGGTTTTAGTCCCGCCCCTTTTGATGTGCTTTGATAGAAACTTAATATAAATTTGATATAAAAAGGATAGCAAAATATTTGTTATCGATTTTATATCAAGGGTATATTGGCTATAAAGTGTTTTTTATTTTATATCTGTTTTGATATAAAGTGAATATACATTTTATATGAAATCTATATATAGATGGGAACGGCTGGGAGCAGTGCTCGCAGATTTTGCTCGATCAAGCGCTGAGAGCGAAGTGAGCTCTGAAGACAGGGACTGTGAATCTAGGGTTTCTCAGAGTGATGCGACAATGACGTCAGAGAGTGGTTCCACCCAGGGGTGATAGGAAGCGGATATACATTTTTTATCAAATTGATAAGCCCCCCAAAGTTTTCAATAGCAATTTTATTGAACCCCAATAATGTTTACAAACATTTAATATATTTTCAGAATCCCAAGAATGTTTGATATAATTTTTGATCTAAAGGGATGGCCCGAATGCTAGGATAGTGTGGAGGAGGGGCTTAAAACCGGATATATGTTTGTTTGTTTGTTTGTTTGTTTGTTTATTTATTTGGTAATGCGCTCCGAGCCCGTGGGCATCTGGGCGCAACAGTACAAGAGGACTCGAAACTTAGTTACAAAGCCTGACACAGGCTATTACAGAAAAACAGTGGTTGGTTACAGTAGGTGATACAATGCATATAAAATATCAAGTTTAAACGCAAAAAGAGCAGCATTATAACAGGTTGTGCCGTTTCCACTAGGGTGAGGGACGTTGCATGTCGTTGTTGTGCAGCCATTTGAGAGCGTAGGATCTGAATCTTGTGTAGGGTAAAGGGCATCTAAGGTCGGGTGGGAGTGTGTTCCATGATTGTGCAGCTCTAACTGGGAAACTTGCACCGCCCGCTGTGGTAAGTTTGAATCTGGGGACTTCCAGTAGGAAGGTATTGGCAGATCTCGTCAGTCGGTTAGAGGGTCTCCAGTTGATTCTTTCCGCTAGGTAGGGGGGTGCTTGATTGTTGAGGCATTTAGAAGTGAGGGAAGTAGTTTTAAGAAGGATTCTGTCCTTTATCTTTAGCCAATGGGCTTCAATCCGGTGTTTGGAGATATGTTCTCTGCGTGGGATGTTCAGAGCTGCTCTAAGAGCGTTATTTTGCAATCTCTGGAGTTTGTCAGTGACCGACTTGTTGGCACCTGAGTATAAGGCGTTGCAATAGTCGAGTCTGGACATGACAAGGTCATTGGCCAAGGTGAGGCAGCTGGCACTGGACAGGAAGGGTCTGGCGGCACGGATGAGTTTACACTTGTAGGTGGTTGAGGAGGCGAGGGAATTCACTTGCTTTTTGAGGGTGAGAGCTGAATCAAGGTAAAAACCCAGCGTTTTGACCTCGCGCATAACCTTAATAGTATTGTTATCAATGTTAAATGAGGTGTAGTCCGGGGTGAGTTTGGATAGTTTGTGGTCTGAACCGAGGAGCAGGATTTCAGTTTTATCGTCGTTCAGGCAGAGGCCATGTGTGGCCATCCATGCTTGAATGAGGATGTAAATTTTATTCACCAGAGCCAGGTCCACTTCGTAGTTGCCCGAAAGGGGTATGAGGATCTGGGTGTCATCTGCGTAATTAGTGTAGGTGACGCCCAGACTGTCCAACTTGTCGAACAATGGCTTGGTGAAGATATTGTACATAGTGGGTGAGACACAGGAACCCTGTGGGACTCCACATGTGATTTGGATGGGGTCAGCACAGGTGGTGGAGGAGAACACTCTCATAGTCCGGTTGGCTAGAAAGGATTGGACCCAAGCTATAGCATCTCCTGTGAAGTTGGCAGCCAGCTTGAGGTGGTTGCATAAGACTGCATGGTCCACCAGATCAAAAGCTGCTGACAAGTCCAGTAAGAGTAGCAGCGCTGTTTTCCCATTATCCTTAAATTCCTCAATTTTGGTTTTGAGATCTATCAGGGCAGTTTCCATGCCATGGAGAGGGCGGAAGCCCGATTGGCGTGAGCCTAGTAGATGATTAGCTTCTAGGTACTCTTGAATTTGGAGATAGGCTACTCTGTCGATAATTTTTAGTAGGAAGGGCACCGTGGTAATGGGCCTATAGTTAGTCGGGATAGAAGGATCAAGGGTTTGTTTTTTGAGAAGGGGGAGGACCCAGGATTCTTTTAAGTTGGCTGGCACTGTGTTAGATTTGAAGGATGAGTTAATAAGCTTTGAGATGAAAGGGGCTAAGTCTCTGGCAGGGTCCTTTATTATTTGAGCTGGACAGCTGTCGCCCTTACAGTTGGAGGGCTTCAGTGAGAGGATGGCCTTTTCAGTGTCGATGATGGAGATCGGTTTAAAGCTAAAAGGGGGGATAGTGGTAGGTTCAGTTACTGGAGGCAGTTGTTGATCAGTAAGAGAGAGGGCGTCTTTTTTGTTCGTTATTTTAAGTTGGAGGGTGGAGATTTTGTTTGATAGGGCATTCTGTATATTAGTGCACCATATCTTGTCCTTTGGGACCGTGTCAGATGGTTGGATAGGGGATTCCATTTCCCGGAGGATGGCAAATAGTTCCTTGGTATTCGATTTGGCATTGGTAATTCTGTCATTGAATACGTTTCTTTTGGTGTTGATGATTTCAGACTTGTAGTGTTTTGTAGCTTGGGTTAGCTTGGCTTTGTTGTCGTTAGTGGGCGAATTACGCCAGATGGTTTGGAGTTTTCGTTTCTGCTTTCTAAGGTCCTTAAGGTGGGGGGTGAACCAGGCGTTGAGGTGGGCTTCTTGCTTAGCTTTGCGTAATTTTGCAGGTGCAATGGTGTCTAGTGCGTGAGACATAGCTTTGTTAAAGGTGTCTACTAGTGTATCTGGGTCAGTGTTGTCCTTCAGACCGTTAATAGTGGGCAGGAGGAGGGGGATAAGTTTTTCTGTAGTAATATCTTTTTTATTTCTGGTGGGGAGTGGTGGTATCATTTTGATAGTCTTGGGGCTGGGGAGGTCAATGGTAGGCCTGGAAAACACAGGCGCTCTTTCAGCTTCCCAGGGACTATCCAGCAAAAGACAATTATGCTCAGCTACAGTTACAATGAGGGGGAAACACCCCCTGGAAGACGCGGGGGTTATGACAATAATCATATTTCTGATTGTTTTACGGTGTATGATGGGATGGAAGATGTCTTGGATTTAATGGCTGATTATGACCCTGAAGAGTTTTGGGACGATGACAATGTTTTTTTGGAGCAACCATCCACGGCCAATGGTGACCTCGAAGACAGGGACTGTGAATCTAGGATTTTGGATGCAGTGATGGTGCCTGAGATTGATCTAGACCGTCCCCGGGGGACTTGATGAAAAACAGGGGCCTGTGTGCAGGGGTGCTGAGCACCAAGGTGCACCAGAGACTATCAATAGTTGCTGTGTTTGCTGCTCTAACCAACTTGAAAACCCAGTGAATCCTGACAATTACCTATGTAAGGAATGTATTTTGCTAATGGAAACTGGTAGCGTTAAAGACACTGTTCTTATTCATTGCGCCTACTGTTCAAAATGAACTGGAAGTCCGGGGATAAGAGTCTCTGTAAGGAATGTGTCTCGCTAATGATGAACGATACAGACACACCGGCTCTCTCCTGTGGTGATATTCAACATTTTTACAGATGGTGCTACGGACATAAAATTGATGATTCACAGTAGGACGCTCACAAATGTTTTGAAATATCCAATGCAGTTAATTTGCTATGTAAAATATGTTATGTGTTGAGCCCTAAATGTCTAGTAGATTTGCTGCGCTTGACGCAGCTGCTGAAAAAGATAAGGATCGACGTGGGGACTGAACAATACATGTCTAAAACATTATGGGGCATAGAATCAATGAATAACCCCCTTTTGAAAATTAAGCAGTTTAGACGCTTGTGTCTGACAGCTGTTAGAAACATCATTGAGAAAACAGTTCCTAAGTGGTCTGGGATGTAGGATATTTAATTGAACACCTAATGAAATGTTGACATGGTTGCTTATTGAAGCAGTGGCGTGCAATGTATCTGTGCAATAATCGCATGTACCACATAGCCTATACCAGGACCGATTGTTCTATTATTTTAATGCGAATACATTTTGAATAAACATACATGTATTAAATGTTAAAAAATCTGCTGATTATAAAACCTGGTTGCGTCTTTATGTTGAGCAGTTACCGGTGAACATGTCTGGCCTGAACCTGTCAAAAATATATTATGACGAAGGAGGTGCTGGTAGTTAGGACGGGGTTGACCACCTGTTCCGTAAACTTGCGAACCGATGGTGAGAAGGTCTCATGAGGAGCGGTCAAGACGTGGCTTTCTGGAGAGGAACCCTACAAGCTACACAAGCCAGCCTAACAAAATTTTAAATGACGAATGAGCATGATATCCAATTTTGACCAACAATGGCAGGCAGATATTATGAGTTTGAGCCAGTTCCGAAAAGACAGCATTGGTTTCCACTACATTCTAGCCGTCATCGATGTTCTATCAAAACATTCCTATGTTGAGGCTTTAAAGAACAAGACTGGTCACAGCGTGGTGATGGCTTTTAAATGCATACAAAGGCAGAGCCCCCGCTAAACTACAGACAAAGTCAGTAAGGAATTTTTAAATAAGATGCTACAGATTCTTCTAAAGCAACACAGGGTGCATCACTTCGCAACACACTCTGAAGTTAAAGCCTCTATTTTATAACATTTTATGAACTTTTAAAATACGGCCCTGCAATTTTTCATAGCTAAAACACCCATGGGTATGTGGAGGTGTTACCCGCTTTTATAAATGTGTATAACAACACGCATCTCAGATCTAATAAAACCACCCCCGCTGACTTAATGCCATAGAATTCCCATGAGGTCTGGAAAAAAACTGTACAGCGAAAGACTTTTTAAAAAGACAACGCTTATGCCCCTTAAAAAGGGGATCATGTGCGGATCTCAAAACACATGGCTATCTATACAAAGGGCTATGAGCAGAACTAGAGCAACAAGATCTTTATTGTAGATGGAGTGACTCAAAGGGAGGGCCTCTATATGTACACACTAATTTATTATTGAGGCAAGGGTGTTCAAGGTGTTTTTTACAGGAGGAGATCCAGAAAGTCAGTAAAGACCAACAGCGAGTTAAAGAATCAAAACAGTAATAAAGAGTAAAGGTCATGGTGCCAGGAAACAGTATCTAGTCAAACTGCTAAGGTGGGTTGACAAATCCAACAGTCGAGTGCCCACCGGATCACTAGAGGCCACGTGTGTGTAACAGGTGACATGGAGTCTGCACCTTTCTATATTATGCTCCCCAGCAACGCTTCTGCCAAGACATTCCCAGGGAAGAAAATAGCCAATTTTACTGTGAAGCTGACCAAACCAGTAAATTTGCAAGGGCAATGGACGGTCGCGCTCACTGAAGTTCAATATGCCCGATCGTGGGAGACTTTAGCCATCGGAGAAGCCATTTTTATCATAAAATGAGCACACCCTCAGAGGCTCTGGCTGGGCGGGTTCCCTGAGAGACATTACCCAAATGTACTATATTTTTCTTTTGTATATGGTTTAAATAAAACTTTACAAAAGTCTTTTTAAAAAAAATATATATAATAGAACAATATCAATATCAAAAATACATATACAGAGAAAGAAAAATAAACAACAATAAAAAAGATCAATAGAATTTCCTCAAATGACAAACATAGTACAGTACTAATTTCATGCATATCCTAAAAATCTAACAGGTATATACTACTACCCAAGTTCTACACATGCTCAGCCTTTCCCCAATACCCTTTACATATTATATTATCTGATTTTAATACAAAACCTTTAACATACTTTATCCTATTAGACAACAGTTCCGGACACAACAGTAATAAATGAAACAATGATTCAATTTCCAGAGGGTTTTTACATTGTCTACATATCCCGTTAGTCCCTTCCCTCGGATTGCAAATGAAATGTATTTCATTTGCTGACAAGACATTATAAATCTGAACATCATGATCCCAATTTTCACCTTTCTGCTGCAATATTTACTAAAATAGGTCTCCATTGAGCCAGGAATATTTTTTGGGGATACCACTTGGGCTTAAATCAGAGAGTCAAGTATCTCCAAACTATTCCTCTCCCAATCCAAGCTCTTATTAATATTTTTTACCTTCGTCAGGTTAGTTCTTAGTATGTCCAGAGAGAGACCCAGATTATCAAGAATGATACCACACTCTTCCCTGAGATCCTTCATATAGCCTTTTTCGAGTCTTTATGCAGATGCATCACCATGCTCAATAAGCCCTTTGACATTCTGAATTTTATTTACCACATCGAACGCCTTGCTTAGATCCATTGAGGCCATAAATATTGCAGAGTCGGTAGAATACCAGGCTAATCTCTGGAGACAACTCACCAATAGCCCCATACAACCCGTGCCCATATTTTTTCAGAAGGGCATCTGTCTATAATCAAGTATACTGTTACTCGAGCTCCATTCCTCTACGTGTTCCAGCACAATCAAAGCGAACATTTTGGAATCCACATCCATTATTGAGATGGTTCTATAATTCAATGGTGACAGTCTCGAGTCCTTCTTGAAAATTGCAACCATATAAGACATTTTCCACGAATCCGGAATAATATGTGTGTCCATTATATTTTTAAATTCTATCTGAAGAATATTGGCCCACAACCCTGAATTTTGTTTTAATATGATGTTGGTTAATTTATTGGGCCCTGCCGCTCTTTATGGGTTGGCATTCCTAATTTTCACTTCGATGTTATTCACCAAAATATCTCTTACACATCCTTGTTCCTCTTTTAAACTAACATTGCTTTCCAAGAAATCAGATTTATGCATGTCCTCGAAAGAAATAAGAAATGCCCCATTCAGGAATTGAACTTACAATTGGGGTGGGTATCATAGGTATGAGAAGGTCTTCCAAAGGAAAAAGATCAAACCCGGAAGAAAGGGAGCTGGCCTGCGGTGGGTGCATAATTCACTATATAAAAAATATATATATATATAATTTGTTCAAAGGCTACAGGCTCTTACTGCACACAAGGCTCTTCAATAGCCCCAGCCAAGGGGCATAATTAACAGACTCTAGAAGTAAAGCCAGTGAATTATTACAGCCTGTGACACAGTTTACCCAGATGTTGAAAGCGAAAAAAGGATCTGAGGCTAAATGACAAAACTTGAAAACTCGGATGTGTGATTAAGGAGGCGATCGCTCACTGCCTCCCATTCGGCGACCCTGCGTTCGTGAAGGTTGACTGTAAAACCTAATAGAGAAAGGAGGCATAGTTACAATGCGTCCCTCAGTCTCTAGGTGCTATGGTGAGCAAAGCGTGTTACTGCAAAATGCAGAGATAAAACAAAAGCTTACCAGATGCTGACCGTCCTCGTATCGCGCTGCAGTGGAAGAAACAGCGCCACACAGTTGCGGTATATACCAGTACAATGGTGTCACATGATTTTCAGTAAAACGTACCCTCTTGTGCGTCTATGCATCACGTGAACAATGGCAAAAGAAAAGAATGCTATTGCCGCAAGGACACTGGATTGAAAGGGAGGCTCTCAGTGAGTAACAAGGATACCGTATATCTCTGAAGAGTGCCGCTCACAGAAAACCTGTAGAGCAGCTCTTTATTTTTAACAGTTTGAACACTACATCGTGAGAACAATTCTCTATTTGAAATAAAGAATTGGAGAGTAAAGGAAAACGAATGGTACAGCACAAAGAATTTTACATTAGTTAAGGGATGAATTATTGCAAACCACGCAGAAGATACAAGTGATACAGCACAGGGAATTGTGCATTGACTAGGAGAGGCTGTTATAAAAGGGTGTTCCATTCAACCGATAAATTCAAACCTTGTTGCGTTGTTTTGAGGGTGTATATCCAACATTGTACACAATGGGCCAGTTTATTTTCTCTATTACCCCCTCTTGGGGTACTTGCAATTCTTTCAATAACGAACCAAAACAGATCTGTGTGTTTATGTTTTTTTATTTCATAATGGGCTACTAAAGGTTTATTGGCCACTTTGTTTTTTAGGCAAGATCTGTGTTCACAGATGCGTTGCCTGATTGGCCTTGTCATTTTTCCAACGTATAGTAATGAACATGGACATTTAATACCATAAACCACCCAATCCGTGGTACAGTTTGAGAAGGTTCATAATTTCCACAATTTGCCATTAAGATAAATAGAGATGTTTTTAGTAAGGTCACAGACGGAACATCGTCCGCATTTATAATGGCCTATGACTCATGGAAGATTCCAGAGAGTGGGCTGTTGCACGGCACAAAGTTTGATCGGATAAGTATGTACCAACATGTCCCTATAATTCTTCTGCCTCTTAAAGGCGAATCTCGGGGTTGTTGGATTGAAATCTGTGGTTTTGAGCATATGCCAGTTCTTTTTCACTATTCTTCTCAGATCGTTACTAATAGGACTATACGTCGTGACAGAGGTGATTTTGTCATCTTTAGTTGTCTTGTCGGGAAAGAGGCCTCTTTCCCGGTTTGCATGTTGGGCTCGTCTAAATGCCTGATGGACTATTCTGCTTGGGTAGCCACAGGATTTTAACCAGAGTTCCAGATCTTTGCCTTCATTGATAAAGTCACTCATGGACGAGCAGTTCCTTCTAATCCTTAAAAATTGGCCAATTGGAAAATTGTCTTGGAGACTTAAAGGGTGGAAGCTGTTATATTTCAACAGTGTGTTTTTATCGGTCGGTTTCCGAAACAAAGTTGTAAGCAATTGTCCCGAGGAACTTTTTTTTATAAGAATATCTAAAAAGGGAATTTGCCAAAGTTCAGCAGACATAGTAAATTGAATACAGCTGTTTTGCTCATTGAGCCACTTGAAAAAAGTTGTAAACTAGTTTTGTCACCTTTCCATACCATCAGAACATCGTCAATGTAACAGAACCATTTAATCACGTTACCTTTAAACTGATTATTTTCATGGAAGATGGATGCTGCCTCAAAAGAATCCATGAATAAATTTGCTAAGTCGGGAGCAAACGTAGCGCCCATGCCCGTGCCGTGGATCTGTCGAAAGAACGACCCATCGTACAAGAAGACATTTTCAATCAGTGCAAGGCGTGTACATTCTAGAATGAAATTGGTTGGTACTGCTTCCCGAGTTGTTGTACGTTTGTTCAAAAAAGTTTCCATTACCTTTAGACACTCTGCTTGTGAAATACTGGTGTATAGAGCGGTAACGTGTAAAAGTGACAAGTAAATCTTCTTGATCGATCACCAGATCTGATAGATAATTAATCATACTGGCGGTGTCTTTGACAAAAGATTTCATTGACCTAACGAAAGATCTTAGAAATCAATCTGTATGAATGGAAAGGGGTTCCAGTATAGAATTTAATGCAAACACAATGGGTCTTCCTGGGGGTTTCAAGATGTTCTTATGCATTTTGGGTAGTAGATCAAATGCAGGAATGGAGGGATTCTTATTGATCAAAAAACTCTGTTCATCTACAGTAATCCAACCTTCTCTCAAAGCGTGGTCCATAACGCTTTTGATCTCGTCTCTAATTCTAGGAGTAGGGTCTCTTTCTAGTTTTTGATAGAACAGATGGTTACTCAGTTGTAATTGTGCTTCTGTTTCATAAAGTACTGTATCCCACAGAACTATTCCTCCACCCTTATCGGCTGGTTTTATGAGGAAAGAGGAGTTGTTCTGTAGCGCTTTTAGAGCCTCTCATTGGCCTTGTGACATATTATCCCTATGGTGATTCTTGGTGCTAAGTAAGGGCTGGGTGTCTTCTGTAACTTTATTTTCAAAAGCCAGGATGGCCGGAGAAACTATGGAGTGGTTCTGGAAAAAGGTGGACGGTGGTTTGAGGCCTGTGATGCTGTTTTCTTTCTTCGAAGGTGGTGAATTATTGAAGAAAAATGTTAAACTTATCAAACGAAAAAACCTTTGCAATTCAATTTGTGTCTCGAAATCACAGGCTCTGTTGGTGGGAACAAAACTGAGCCCGTTCCTCAGTATGTCACTTTCCAGGGCAGTTAGGACATGTGAGGAGAGGTTGAAAACCGGGATCACCAAGTCGGTGGAGGACCCCGCCAATTGCGGGTCTGCATTCTTGGTGGTCCCTGTTGCCAATTGCAGCTGCGTTTTCCTCTCCCGTGGAAAAAATGTGGTGGTGTTGGCAGATGTGGTAGGAGTTGCAAGGTCAGGGTCACTGCCAGAGCTGGAATTAGAGGTATTAGAAAAACTAACCTACCTGTTTTTTGATCGTCCTACGAGTTGGCCTTGTTTTGTGCTATTTTAGTTTAGGTCAGTGTAGTAGGACTCTACTAAATATGGGTAAGTCATGATTTCTTTGTAGTTGGCAGCATCTTTTTTATATTTCCATATCTTTTGGAAGACCATCTCATACTTATGATACCCAGCCCAATTTTAAGTTCAATTCCTAAATTGGGCATTTCTGCTTCTGGATATTTACTGCGCCATGTGGTGACCCCATAGCAAAGTGTTTTGGTTATCATTGCAGTCAGCCTGGTACCAGCAATTAATTGAGGGTGGACTGCAGACTGAAAACCATGTTTTCTATCGATGGACATGCCAACAACTAAACAATTTTTTTGGGAACATTGATCCATCTGCATATGAGCACAAATAGTAAGTGTCTGGTCCTGTAATACTGTATTCTAACACGTTCCATATTGAGGTTAGAGACACCTCTTACCGTGTTGTGAAAATGCATTTTTGAAGAAAATCTTTCTTTTTTCTTTGGGCACATTGTTTCCCTTTCTGCATCACTGAGTACTTGTAATAAGACTCCGTATAAGTGCTGTATCAATAAAGCAGACCCTTTCTAATGGGATGCAGCCCCCCCTTCTTTAGTTTTAGAAAAAACTCAATGTTTAGACTATACGCATGCGTAATATTATGCATGCGGTGTTAAGAAGAAAATAATAAAAGGCGTAATAAATCGAACATGCTAAAATATGCCAATCTAAAGAGGAAATAATTACAACACCTCCAAAATTAAGTAGATACTGCTATTAATTAGCTTTGTACAAATTCATTGAGCTGGAGTAATAACAGTTTACTTACATTGTCCTTTGTTACATTGTTCTTCAAAGTGATGTTTGTGTATTTTATGATTGATTTGTCCTATGCTTGATTTTGCATGCTTAGAAAAACAAATGTGACTTCTTCTGTTTTTATTCTGAAAACATGAAATCAATCAGGATTGGCCTCACACGTTGTATATGTTTTTTTATATGTTTTCTGTAGAAATAATCACGCTGAACAACATTTGGGGTACAGAGTCTTTGTTGACCTCTCTGGAAGAAATTGTGTCCTGAACAAAGTGTTTACAAACAGACATATTTTGTGTTGCCTGCACCCCTTGCACTGTGTGTGCATTATGCACAATGTCTTTCCCTTTATCAAAAAAACGTTTTTAAAAAAAATGGTTAAGCCCTTAATTATGCAATGTTTTGTGTTTGTGGCAATGTGTGCCTTTTAATCGTATACAATATGTAATAAAATTAGCCTTTTTTTGTAACTAGCCTCTCTGTGTTGGGTTCATGTTGTTAAGTAGTAATAATATCAAACGGTATTTGTTTAGTTTGTAACTATTCTTCACTTGAACCACTGGGGCAATGGAAAGAGGGGTAATCCGACTCACCTTATATGTTTTCTTCCTTGTTTTCTGTTCCAGAAAGGGCCTGTCTCATGGCATGACTCAGAAAGGTTAGAAAAATACAAAAACAATACATCAAAGTATTGAAATACCCCCCCAAAACTCAACTTTTTTCTTAAAAAAAAATAAAACTCTGAATAAACCGCAGGCCTATTTCCCAATCAGCAGGCTTTGCAGGAGTTCACCTAGTGTTTACAGGCACACAATCACATCCAGCAGAAAAGCAAGGCCTCCCCTTGATAGAGTTGCAATTGCCTCTTCCAAGTCAATTATTTGCCACTGCAGGGGCTCATCCGACAGGTGTTCTGACATGGGTTGACAGTACCCCTGCTGCAGTCAGAAGGGTCCTTTTAAAGGGGTGAAAACACATACCTTTTCCTGGGGGCCAGTGCCATTATTTTCATCAGCAGAGGCAAAGCATTCTTTTTTCTGCATACTGCTTGTGATGTGTTATAGTAACATCTAAAAGTAACCTCACCGCTGCAGATGCTTCCTGGGCCAAATGCCATTTTTCTTATCCACAGAAGCAGAGCATGGTATTCCTGCAAACTCTGCAAAATAAGTTCAGGCTGCAGATGCTTCCTTTGCAGGCCTTCAGTCATAAGTTAAAAATAGCCTTGCTAACAACCATTAGTTTTAGTTGGTAAACTGTGTTCATGTGTATTCACATGGACATTTTTTTTATACTGCTGGCACAAACACCCTCTATTATGGCGATCTAAATATAAATCCCATATGTGCTTTGTGCTGATGCGGCTAGAATACTTCTCTATTAGTCATCCCATTCTTAGAATTCTCCAGGCCTTGTCATAATATAAAACCCTTGCAGCGTTGATTCACAGCTCTTTGGTGGCTCGCAGAGGGACACATGTAGTTTTCCGGATTGTCAAAGCAAGACTTTGACTTTTGTACAGGCTCTCGGAAGCACACTTGACTTATAGAGTAAACAGCTTTTCATTATTTACACTCTGTATGAAATCCAGTTCATATAAGATTGGTGTACATTTTATATCAAATATTTTTGGGGAAGTTTATATAACAAATGTAAATGAATATTTTATATAATAAAATATACATTTGTATATAAAATTCGGTGTGACTTTTTTAGGAATTTGAATATAATTATTTTAATTTCCATATCAAAAATATGATTTTTAATATATATTATTTATATAAATGTGTATATGAAAAAATATGTTTTATATTTTTACATATCATTTGTTATTAAAAAGATATAAAAATTGCTTGATATTTTCCGCCTCCTGTAAAGTTAATATAGCATTCTTTGGGGTTCATAAAATTGCTACCAAAAACATTGTGGGGCTTATCAATTTGATATAAAATGTATATCTGCTTTCTGCGACCCCAGGGTGAAACCCCTCTGTGATGTTATTGTCGTGTCACTCAGCAAAGCCCCAGATTCACAGTCCCTATCTTCAGAGCTCACTTAGCTCTCAGCGGTCTATCGAGCAGCAGCTGACAGTGCTGCTTCCAGTCGCTCCCGTGTATATATAGATTTTATATAAAATGTATATTCACTTTTTATCAAAACGGATGTAAAATTGATAACAGTTTATATAAAATATACATTTGATATAAAATCGATATTAAAAAATTGTTTAGATCCTTTTAATATGAAATGTATATTAAGTTTATATCAAAGCACATCAAAAGGGGGAGGGACTAAGACCGGAAGCAGGGTGCATGACCACGTGTCAAAATTTAACATTGTACAAAAGGGGGTGCCTTCTACTACTCCCAACTAATAATTAGGTTGTGTTTTAAAGGTAGGAGGTATTTAAAATACTGTGGGGTCATTTTAATTTCACACGTGAACTGCATGGATGGGACCAACTCTGTTTGAACTTCGGTGAAAAAGTTTCCCTCTAGGTAATTTCATACCTTTCCACCACATAGCGGAAAAGTAAAGTGTAAAACACAGGCAAAATCGCCTTACATCTATCTTACTTTCCACTTGGTGTATGGAAAAGTGTAAATTCATTCTGCATTTAACGATTGCAGAAGGCATTTACAATGGATTCCTGCAAAGTCTGTCTGTCTGCTTTTGCCAGGTGAAGAAGTCAGATAGATTCCACGGTTTCCCACCATTATGAAAATATATGCTGGTGGGAAATCAGGTGTATTTGGCCGCCAGAGCTTGAAGAGCAGGTGGACATGGTAAGTCTCCTCTGCTTTACAACTCTGGCTGAAAATAGAAGGAAGACCTGCAGGGCGTAAAATGTGGTGTTAATCATGGCATCACATTTATACCACCACCTTTTTATGCTCTGTAGGACTTAGAACATTACCCCCTTCAATATGTTTTTGCTGTTATCATCATATTCCTAATGAAGCCACATCTATCTGCCTATTAATCAGTCAACCAGTCTACTTCACCTGCATTGGATATAGGTTACTCTTTGGAATCTTCTTTCAATATTAGCCTTTTTGAAAAGCTGTCTTTTGTAATGAATGGAAAGTGTTTGGGGGCCATTTCAGCAACATCTGTGACACAGACACTGAGGGGTGCCTTTCCCATCCCACCTGTGCAGCAGCGATTATTTAGAAAGTCATTTTTACAAGCGTGCCGGTCTGGAAAAAATCCCTGAAAAAATGCTCGTAATTCTGGTTCCAGTATTTTTTTCCAGACCGGCACACTTCACGTTTGCCAGTGGGGGTCACGGATTTCCCTTCGGGCCTGACCTGCCAGTAGATCAGGCTCCTAACGACAAAGAAATACTGCAATTACCAGCACCTGTAATTGCCGCAATCCCTTCGCCTGGAGTCCTGGTAGATTCCATGGGAATGGGAATTTACAGGCACTCCGCTGCTGTAATATCACAGTAATACTGGGATATCGGGCGGCAAAGATGGTAAGGCCAGTTTCCTGGTAGGCCAGATGCCGGGAAACTCAAAATGATGGCCATTGATTCACGAAAGGAACTTCTGAGTTGTAGGAGCCGCTTGCTGCAAATGCTTGAGTCCCAAAACCAGCCCCTCCCTGGTGATTTAAGTGGCCAGAACTTCCCCGGCAAGTAGGTATTCACTGGTGGAACAACCTGGCGGATTTAGAAAACTGTCCCAAGTCCCCTAATCATCTGGGTTTAGAACACCGATGTGCAGTGTAAGTGGCCAGCAATTGTGAACGCTATTTTTACATTTCCACCTCCATTTGGGAGGTGTAAATGTAAACAAATAGATACTGATGTCTATTTGAGGAACGAAAATGCTTCCAGGTGTCTAAGGCGTTGGTGCACAACATGGGGCCCTTCAGGACATTATTAATGGGCCCCAAGTCACATAAGTATAATGATGAAGTGTTGCCAGTCATTAAATCTGTCAAGTCAGGTGAGGGAAGCCTATGTGGTCCAGTTTCTGTCTTTGCATCATGATATGTGCAGTGTTCCTTCTAATTAAAACATGATTTCAGTCGCATAATACAAATACATCAAAGTGATGCCATTAAAAGGCAAGGTATCATGTGCATCAGTTAAACAAAAAGGAATAAATAAAAAGAACACTGTTTTTTTCAACTCAAATTCATGCACCCATTTTCGATGAATAATTTGGTGCACTGTAAGTGTGATACACCCGGCCATCCAGCAAAACCAGTTGTGCGCCCCTGGCTAAGGAGACCACTGGAAGTGTTGTGCGTTATGTTGTGCCTGGTTTCCAATGAGGAGACCAGGCATGGGCTGATGAGTGCAAGGACTGGTCCAGGTGAAAGAGCATCCTCCTCTACCACCACATCCACACCTGAATCTGGCACAGAGTCATGTGTGCACACAGGTTCACTTCTGTGAAGGAGTGCATCAGAAAACAGCAGATGTGTACTCGACTTGTGTGTGACGAGTGCACATACAAGTGCCAAACATTTGTATATTTTCATTTTTGATTTGTACATATACCTATAAAAGGCAAACTCCGTTTATGAGGGCAATCCCGCAAGCAGTTGATTTACACAAATACGAAGAAACAAGCATTGAAAAAGAGAGTAGTTTTGCCTTTTGTGTAGTATGAAAGATGCATTGGCCAGGCACTACCATAATGGTACTACCTGTCCAAAGATGGCGACACCTCACAAATGATGTGAGAACCTGGGCAAATAATAGTAGTGTATGGCAAATCAACATCTAATATCTATACACCAGACAAAACTGTTAGCTTTCACAATGTTTTTATTAACAGCAATTCAGTGCAAGGAACAGATGTGAGGACAAACAAATTGCTTCTATATCAAGTGACAGAAGGCACACTTAGTTAAGCCATTTTTATTACACCAGAAGCTCATTAATAGCAGTTTTTAAGTCATTGACTCTCACAGCCGTGCTTAGAAATAGCCATGCCAAGCTCAGTATACCATTTTATGTTACTGTATGATTGGCATAGCTCAAAGAGAACCCAGGAGGGTGTGAGTTAGGCTGGCAGGGTGGAAAGTGAGTCGGGATGACCAAAGGAATTAACATGGCCATGGCAAGTCAATAGGTGGGTAAAAATCCAAACAGAACCGACAAGATGTGTTGCCCTCCTCACATCCCAGCTGATTTCGATTTGAACTCCAATGCCAAACGATGTTGCTAAAGGCCAATTTATAGTTAAAACTAGAAATTGGAGCATGTGCCAGGTGATGATAGGAGGAGGAAAGAACCTAAACCAGGGGCAAAAATAGACATACATGGGAACAGAAATTGGTAATTTACAAGGGGGTCATATATTTACAAAGCAGGATAAGGAGAGATGACATGTTGTAGAATTAAAGTGGATGGAGGATATTCATGTTGATCCCTCTTGGAAAAGGAGATGAGCTTGAGGGCCAACTCAAATGACTCAGTGTTAGTAACAGTTTTGATATGTAAGGGTTAGGGAGGGCCAGAGATGAGGGGAAAGGAGGGAAAAAATAGCAGAACAAAGATGGAGCACAAGGCAGCCCAAGGACAGAGAGACTGAAAAGGGTTCGGGAGCGAGAGCCGAAGCAGGAAAGAAACTGGAGACCAGTGAGTCCCAGTATTGCTCGGGTCAAACCCAAGGACAGATTTGAAGACATGAATTGGGAGCATTGCTTATGTTGTGCAGAGTTTTGAATTGAAGTGCATTTGATTGCTGCATGTTTTGCTTAAGGAAGGGCCCCTACACTTTTAGAAATGTCCAACTGATCTGCAGGCAGCACCCACAAACACACACTACTGGCTTGGACAGTGTCAGGCATTGGCATTGAAAATAGGAACACTTAATATTCTCCAGGTTCAATTGTTATTGGCCAAATATATCCCAGTTCCCCCACATGTCCTATTTCTGATGCCACTCTGCACTTGCCATTTTTACCCACTATCAAACAGCATGCTCACAAGCATGACACTTGACAATAGGGTCTTAGGTTTCTGCAGTGTATTCCACTATCACCAACACTGGTGCCCCTAATCTCTGCAGCACTTTGGGTTTATGGGTCATAGCAGGAATGTACAATGTCAATTTTGCGCATCACATATTTGTGCTGTTATTGCACAAGACACAGGTCTCATGCTCGCAAATGGCCCCCGCAGATTGTGTGTGGGCCTGGTGAAAGATGCAAGAACTGTACTGCCCAGATCTCAGGTCTCACACAGGTGGCAGATAATTATGCCTAGGCTGCCATTGCCCATAGAGATGCAGATACAGAGGTATGGAGCGTACCACTATCAGGGCCCTTCCCCTAAGTGGACTATTCGAGTGCATTTCGGAAATAGTCTATAAAGGACCACTTTATCAAATGTAGAAAGCTTCTTTACTTTACTGTTGGGGTTGTGGCCACGGGGCGTCCAAGTAGTGTTATGTTTTTATCTGTGATTTATGAGTAGGATGAGCCAGTGAATGCAAGTCCCCTCTGATAGCTTTTCTTTGCCTCTGGTCTGACCAGTGAGAACAACCCAGACAGTGGTGATTTTGGAAAGATGCCTCCTTTTTTCAGTTCTAGAAACAGTAAAGCTCATGCAAACTAAGGGTATTTTTGAGTTCCGAAGCTGAGCCTCTAATAAGGGGTGGGAATAAAATATATAAATATTTCATGTGATGACTGTATGATTGAATGCTATCTGTGAGTGTGTACACGTTTGTTTTATTAGCAAATGAAATCGTGCAGATAATTCGGTTTCTGAAAGCATGACCTGTTAATTAGAATACACTTTCATAATGCTTCATGCCAAAAAAAAAAATACATTGCTGCGATAGAATACTAGCATGTGCAGCAGTGGCCCTGCAGTGGCAACAGAACAGGTTCAATGTCACATGTGCATTTATTTATTTATTTGTATGTATTTATTATGCATTTATTAGGCGCTTATACAGTAAGTCAATTCTGTTTCAAAGTGCCCACAGGTCAATAGGACGGAACATGGGATTGAAAACAATGAATACGGTAGAGGATAAAGACGAACCTACTATACCTTGTGAGTATTCAGAACGTGCAACTGCAGTGAGAAGAGGGGAAAGTGGGCGTGGGGGGAAGTGCTGGGATGTCAGTGCTTGTGGGTGAGCAGCAGATTAAGTGGATAGTATGGTAAGTGCTATGCGGCTGGAGCTGTATTGGGTAGGATGAAGGCCGGTAGGTGCTGAGGCAAGTGATGCGAGGTAGGCAGAGGCCTGGGCGATTGGGTGTGGAAGTCCAGGAACCTGAGGGACCATTATTGAACAGCTGAAAGAACACAATGGTACAACAGACATAAGTGGCTTTTTCATAATTTGCTCATCTTTTTTTTAGTTTATTAATTTGTATTAATCATATCAATGCACAAATACATTTAGAACATGAAAAGTTAATAAAAATGTTCAAATAGCAACATTCTCTAAATGCATACAATATTAACTATTGAGACAATGATAATGAAGAATGAAGGTAAAATAAACAATGTAGACTAATAGTGCAGACAGACCAGACAAAAAAACAATATCAGAGGAATTCAAGGGAGGAACACGTAATTTCATAAGTAGTAATAGAGCAATGCTACGATTAACTCGTCAAAACGGTTGAGAAACTGGACAAATCTATCCCATTTCTTATTGAACTTATGAAGACATTTAGAAGAGAAAGCAAAACATTGTTCACTGCAATGAATAGAGCAAATGCAATTCCACCAAGCATTATACAAATGTTTACTGGACTCCTTACAATTTGAGGTAATATAACATGAAAAACGATGCAAATAGAAAAGATTAAATAGTAGTCGATTAAATTATTTGAATATATGGGTTTACAGTGGGAACAATCATTAAATTGCATAGCGAGAGTGGTTCTTGAAAGTGAAACATATTTCGAAGACAGACCCAGATTTTGCACCAAAAGGACTGAACATATTTAAAATCATAAATTAAATGGCGGAATTCAGCATTAGGGGCATGATATGAGCAATATTTACTGGACTAATTAATGGATACTTTAGCAATTCTTGAAGGTGAAAGCAAAGCACGATAAAGAATAAAGAAATAGGTCTGAGTTTGGTTGGCAGCAACCGAAGAGGAGTAAAACAGTTCCCAAATACTGGTCCACATATCTGGGGAGGATTGAACATTCCAGTGTAACTCCAATTGTCTGATAATAGTGGTATTGAACAGGTTTCTATTTTGAGTTTAATTTAAAAAGGAATATAATTTGGCGGCTTTGATGGGGGATTTCTTAATCATTGTAGTTAGCAGATGTGATGGGGATTTTTGAGTTAAGATAGATAAAGATTTGGATAAGGAGTTAATAAGAGACCAGTGAAATAATACATCAGAGTCAAGAACATATAATTGATAGCATCATTGTGCAAAAGGAATTTCAACAAAATTATGCAATAAGTGCTGTATGGAAGGGTACAAAGTGATATTTGGCCAATAAGGCATTAGAAGAAAGTGAGAGAGAGTAAGTGGAGCAATTATATTAGCTCCAATGTTTTTCTACTTGGGAACACTTAGTAATTCATTCTCGATATAAAGGAACAATGTCATTTGTTTAAGAATAAAGGTTTGTGATATAATAAAACGTTGGTGAATTTTACACCTTCAGCATGTTTGGGGAGTTTAAGTTAATTGATGGTGATTCTTGGTGTTTTTTGAATCCATAAAAATTTAGAAAGTATAGTATCAAGTTTAAAAAAAAACATTGATAGGAATAGACACAGGCATCATCGACAAAAAAATAAAGAAAATTGGACTCAGCCTCATTTTGATAGGTTAATAAAATATGGTGAAAATCCATGACACTTCAAGGAATCGAACAAAAACATCCAGGAAACTCAATCAAATGCATTGTAAGAATCTGATGCAAGAAGAGCTAGGGAGTCATTTGATTTCTGGAGTGGGAAAGAAGTAATCTAGTGTTGGAAGATGCATAGGAATCTTTGATTAATCTGGATTTGTAAATATGGATGAGTTTGGGAAGGAATACTTCAAGCCATTTCGTTAAGGTTTTTGAAAAAATATTGGAATCGGAATGAATTAGGGAGCTTGGCCTATAGTTTCTAAAAGTGGAGGGATCTTTATTACGCCTGGGAAATAAAACAAGGAGTGCTTCACCAAAGGAGCCCACAATATTACCCTTGTCAGTAAAGTGACTATACAGTCCTAAAGGTTTGGTAGAGACAGAGTCTATGAATGGGTTATAGAAATCTATGGGGTAACCATCAAGTCCTGGTGCTTTCCATGGTATAAAATCCGAGATGGCCTGTTTGATTTCTTGTAAATTAATGGGATTATTGAGGGAAGAAAGATCAATGAGGTCCATAGAATTGTTCTTATTCCATTCAAAGAAAGATTGGATTTCAGATAATTTAATAGAGGGATCTGCAGAGTATAAACTGGAATAGAAATCTGGGAACACTGTTCTGACATTGTTTTCTTTAGTTAATCCTCTGCCAGCATGTCCAGTAACAGATGGAATGAATGATTTCTCTTTTTTATTTTTGACGTAAGAAGCTAATATTTTGCCAGCTTTATTAGAACTACTATAAAATTTAGATGTGGAGTAGAGAATTGGCAGCTTTATCAGTACATAGTTTGTTGAATTAAATGCGTTTACTCATAGAGGTTTTAGAAATGTTGGGATCTCGGTTGCTGTGAAAAAGAAGTTTCAAGTTTTAATGGTGATCAACAATTCATTAGACAAGGATTCACATGGTTTTGTTTTGATACAGCAAACTGGATAATAAACCCACATAAAGCTGCTTTAAAATCATCACAGTTGTTAGGAACCAAAGAATGTTCTGGGTGATTGATGTAGAAGAATTATTTAATAAAGGTGTTCATTTTTTCAATAAAAGTGGCGTCTTTCAGGAGAAAATAATTAAATCTCCATCTTGGTGAACATTTCTGGGAATGTACCCATTCTAATGGAATAATAATAGGGGCATGATCTGTGATTGTTCTGGAACCTTTTTCAGAATTAACTAAAATTGAGGCTAACAACAGATTAATAAATATGTAATTTATTCTAGTTAAGGATTGGTGAGTGGGTGAAAAAAGTGTAGTCCTTAACATCAGGGTGGCAAAATCGCCAGGAGTCCACCCGACCGAGATTATCTAATAAAGTTAGGACATTTTTACGAGATTTAGAATTGACAAAGTTGGAGGTAGATTTTTGATCTAAAGTGAAATCAAATATTTGGTTAAAATCCCCACAAACAATACGTCGATCAGAATCTTCCTCTAAAGGTTTTAGTTTCATATTTGACCAAAATAGAGGTTTAGTTGCTGTAGGATTATAAACATTTACCATGGTGACCGGTAGGTTATTAACAATTGCATCAATAATGATTCAGCGTTCTTCTATGTACTTTTCTTCTTTGATTAAAGAAAAAGCTATTTGTTTATTGACCAAAATGGAGACTCCTCCTTTTTTTCTAGAGCATTTGAAAATAGAGTATGCCCAATCCACTAGCCTTTAATCTTCTTATTTTTACAATCAGAGTCCAAATGAGTCTCCTGAAGGCAGGCAAAGTCAACTTTAATTTTGAAAAGTTGAGAAATTATTTGATGGCGTTTGATGGGGTGATTTATTCCTTTGACATTCCGGGTAACAATCTTAATTGACATTTGTAGGTGTAGTGGTAACGTCTAAACATCATATGTAAAGTGTCGAGAGGAACATATCTAATCCGGCGGACTACAAATAATTCCATAACGTAAAACAATTTGATGGGAGGTATTATCAGACAAGCATTGCAAAGATAATGACACATAAGGGAAGCATAAGAGAAAGGGTACACTAAAAAGGTGGAAGGTAACGTAAAGATAAGCAATGATTATGTAAGAGTCATTCTCAGGAGGATACGTAAAATAAAGAGGAAGGAAAGAAAGAGACCAAAAGACAAAACAACAATATAAGAGTATCATGTGTGTTTTAGAAGCAAAAGATGGATAGAGCATAAGAAACAATAGAAGACTAACAGGAGAAAAAGAGAGCTCATAATGATATAAGAAACAGGACTATAGAGAAAAGCAGTATTACAATGTTAGTAATGATATAAAATACCAGCATATAAAACAATAAATCAGTTAACAATTATTAAGGAGTAACATGACTTTGAAATAGATCAGGTGAGTGAAGGTTCCACTACTTTAATAGGTGATCTAGACTTGTCTCTGCATCGAGCAGGACTTTGAGGAGAATAAGAGGGGCCCGACGATTTGGATCCGCTGCAGGTGGTGTTGTACTTACTTGTTTATTTTGAGTTATCTTAAAGGCGGGCTGTTGTGTATGAGGTTCAACTTGAGAAGGAAGTGTAGTATCCGAAGATGATGTGGTTTCCATTAGAGTTGATTGAAGAGATTGAAGTAAATGAAAGAGTTCATTGGGATCTGTAAATTCCCTGTCAGGGACACCTGTGATTGTTATGATCACTGTAGCAAGTTCAAGTAAACCATATCTGATTCCCAATAACTTCATGGGGAGAATTGTATCAAGAAATTGTTTCCTTTTTGCTTGCATGTTCTTAGAGAAGTCAGGAGAGGTAAAGATGTTATGGCCCTGTTGATGCTTGAGAAAACCAGCAATAAAAGCTGCTGTGGGAGCTGAGTTGTTGGTGGAAAAGCAAGGTTTTATTTGTTGAGCTCATTGTATTTACAGCAGAGGAGAAAAGGTAATACCTAATGCTCTGGGGATCCAATTGATAAGAAAACAAATTGGGTCATGCGATTCAACTTTTTCCAGGATCCCATAAAAGCACAGTTTGTCCCTCCGATTCCTAGTCTCTAATTCTGTAACAACAGACTTCAATTGGAATATTTTTTGCTGCATACTTGCTTTCTAAGACCTCAACTTTGTTTTCAACAAAAGATATTCCCTCCTCAGCTTCATCACGTATTTTACGGGGTACGAGTTGAGTGTGGTGACATCTGATAGAGGAGCATTTTTTGTATAATTAGTCATAGTGACAATAGAACTTGCAATCAAATAGGCTTACATGGGAACTAGTATAAGAAAGTAAAATCAGTAGTATTTCCTTAGAACCCAGGGTGTCAGCAATGAGTAGTCCTCAACAGAGTCATAGAAGCCATGGTGAAGCATGATCCATCATGCCGTCAGAACTGGGAGGCGCTGGTGGAATGAGGAAGAAGGAAGGTTCATCGCAAACAGGAGATACGACCCAGCAGGGGGGGGTTAATGGACTACTGTTGAACAATTATTCGAAAAATGTGCAAATAGTGCCAAGCAGGTGGTTGAGAGGCATAAGGAGAGGCTTCAATTCGAGGCAAAGTTATCACATGAGCAGGCACATGGAAATGCAACATATGGAGAGGAAATATAGTGCACCATACCCAACAGGCACCTACCGGCACACATGCGCTCTCCAACTGTTAG
Organism: Ambystoma mexicanum; assembly: GCF_040938575.1. Classification (NCBI taxonomy): domain Eukaryota; kingdom Metazoa; phylum Chordata; class Amphibia; order Caudata; family Ambystomatidae; genus Ambystoma; species Ambystoma mexicanum. The sequence continues at coordinate 451,495,058 of NC_090937.1, forward strand.
ACCTCGACTTCCCAGGCAGCTGCAGCACAATAATTATTTTCTGTACATTGGCAGCTAGCAGGCACAAAGTCTGTGAGTTGAAAGATGCTGTGCAACCAGCACAGACCACATTTTCCTCCAGAGCTGAAGAGACAGAGCCCTGATACAGTGCGGTAAGCATGGGGTTAATGAAAACTATAGCAAAGTGCAAGTCAAGAAGATGTTTGAATTACCAGAAGTTAATAATTAGTCCATTTTTTAATAAACATCTTTCTGTCAGAGAAAGCTACTGAAAAATGCTGCCATCTTGATGCCGCTTGGCCCAGTCCCCTTCCTGCCCGCCCCCATTGTTTGCTCTTCTGGTTCAAAATTTGTATAATTGCGTACCAAAGCACATTAATATCTAAATATAAGCCATGTCTGGTTATGACATGATATGTACTGAGATTACACAATTATAAAGTCACAAGCATTTGGATGTCATATTACTGTCAGCTTGGTGAGGTGACCAATTCATGACATCGCCGGGTGTGTATTAGCTATCTGGCTTGGGTATATTAAGAACAACCATTTGGGACCCTGCTGTGGAAGCTTCTCTTTTTATATACCTGAAGAACATTGTCGACTTTCTCCAGGTGGCAGGAACACTCCCCAGGAGGTCCAATAGGAACTGACACCTCAAAGACAGTCTTGATATGATAAAGGTACTCTCAGACCAGGGTGGTGATTCCTGGAGTCCTTTTAAGTAAACAGACAGAGGAGGAGGTAGAGTAAGAGTAGTCCAGTGAGGATTCCACCATATTGGATTTTACTGGTGATCTACACATTTCCTGCCCTCTTCCCACTTCCCACAGACAAACCACACTATGTATGACGGCAGACCTCGGATAACAGACTTGCTTTGGACCAAACAGTAGTAGAATGGTGCCTTTATAAGGGGTAGTCCACTTAATTAATCTTTGGATTTCAAGACAGGAAGGTTTCACCTGGGACAAAATTCGGGATGTACCATAGAAGTGAAGACAGAGGCTCTGAGGAAGAATGTGGAAGAACTGCTGATGACCAAGGCCTCTGTACTGACTATGCAATGAAACCAGAATCCTGCTCGCTGGAGGAGAAGGACCCCCTTCAGGTGCCAAAAGATTTCCTGGAGAGATAATGTGGAGCTAATAACTCACCTTGCCCCTGTAGACACCAATGGAGTGGGACTGTCCACAAGTCATCATCCCAGAAGCAGCACAGTCCCTGTTTACCACGTCACATCACTTTTGAGCAAGCACAATGTCAATTTGACTCACTACAGCAACTGCAGTACTACTTTCGGCATTTTAATAACTCAATTAGACCATGACCTGATCACTAATATCAAGGCGATCATTGAGAAAACCATCTCCAGAGCAGAAGAGTCAGATTAGATTTCTGAGAACACAAGAAAGTTTCTGACCAACAATAACCCAGTGACGCCAGTCTTCTACGGCCTTCCCATAATTCATAAAAACAAAACGGGTCTGCCCTTCAGACCAATTGTTGCTGGTATAGACAGTGTTGTCCACCCCTTGGCAGTATATCTGGAAACCGCATTGCAACCCCTGATCCAGAAAACTGAAACTTACTTAAAGGACACCACTCATTTTTTACAAAACATCAAGAACCTTGAATTGGATGAATCAAATTTGTTACTGTTCACAATGGATGTAACTAGTTTGTACACCTCAATTCCCCACAACCAAGGCATTGAAGCACTGGAATGGTTCCTACTAAAACATGAAGAAATCAACATTCATAAAATATGGGCAATTGAACTCATCAACATCATCCTTTTTAATAACTATTTCAGATTTGATGGTCAATTCTTCCTACAAACTTCAGGTACCTCTATGGGGTCACCAGTCGCACCTTGCTATGCAAATGTTTTCATGTATTATTTTGAGCATACCCATGTTCTAAACGAAACCAGGTGGAAAGACAAGATCAAAAGTGTGTATGGATATATGGACGATATCTTTGGAATCTGGAGAGGCACTGAGGATGAACTCAACACCTTTTGGGAATACCTTAAAAAATGCAATGAGAGAATCCAGTTCACAATGGACATTGGTAAACCTAATGTAAATTTCTTGGATGTCACTACTGAAATAACTAACACAGGACTCAGAACACAGTTATACAGGAAACCCACTGATATGAACAGTACCTTACATTTTCAAAGCTTACATCCAAAACACCTGAAAGAAAACTTACCGTACTGTCAACTCCTCAGGGTCAAGCGAATAACCTCAGAGGTTGACAGACTACAAGACGAAAATATTCCATTATGAAGGCAAGGTTCAAAGACAGAACATTTCCAGAAAATTTGATCAATAAAGCAATACTCAGAACAGAAGCACAAAGTCGAGAAGACCTACTGGATCCAAAGACCAAAAATGAAAACAGGAATTTTATTCATTCATTAAAGTACTCTAGCCAGAGTTTTTAGGTTAAATGGATAATCCACAAGAATTGAGCTATAATCAAAACAGACCCGCAACTGAACCGACTTTTTCTGGAACCCCCGATGCTTGCGTACAAGAGGGACAAAAACTTTCGTGACAGTCTGATCAGAGCAGAAAAACAAAAAACAGACAACCAAACCTTTTTGTCCAAAACTAAAAAGGGAACTTACCCGTGCCTAAATTGTCAACACTGTTGAAATGTAATTAAAGGACACCACATTCGACATGGAAACACTGGGAAGAAAATTCCACTAAAACAATTTGAAACTTGTGATTCAAAAAACGTTATTTATGCTCTGCGTTGTCCCTGTGGAAAATACTACGTAGGCAAATCTACCAGGAAAGACAAGGAACGTTGGACTGAACACAAGTCAAATATCCGCACTAAAAATATCAAATCCCCGGTGTATAGACATTTCAGACATCATCAACACACAGTGGCACAAATGAGAATGGTCATACTCGAAGTAATACATCCACGTTCCAGAGGTGGGGACTTACAAAAACTACTATCCCAGAGAGAACTCTATTGGATACACTGTCTTGATTCACTTGTCCCTCTTGGCATGAACAAGGACTACTACCTCGGCCCCTATTTATGAGGACCATACACTTCACCTCAACTACTCTAGTTACATCAATTCACACTGACCATATCTTGGTTAAAATCCCCATATTTTTTATAAATGTACTCTGTTACCTGTGAATTATCCATCAAGGTGGTCTCATTGTGTTTACATGTGTGCATATGATTGAAATGTAATTTTTCAAAGAAATATATATGCTATTAAGGATTGTTTTGAAACCGCAACATCCTCCTTCTTTAAGTTTTGGGGTGCACAAATGATTGTGAAGTCACCTTTTGAAAAACGTTGCCATATTATTACCCAATGTATGTCATCATTCTGATGGTAAATTCTGCAAAATATGGAGCGGTATGTACATTATATCAATGCCTGTAATATAATTTGTGTTGAACTATATCAATGTACTGAATGAGGTACTGACTTGCAGAGGACTGTCTGACTTATCCATCTTATTTTTCAAAAACCACTTCGTCTGGTCCGCGTTCTTCTTTTCTAAATTTTCATTACTCCTCATGGCTCATGGCCACTTACTTGCCTACTACAAAATAGACAGTCACTTTCAGGCAGTTTTAGCTGCTCACTAGTCTCGCGCATGAGCGCTTTTCTTTGTTTTCATGTTGTTCTGACGCCGGGTTCTCTGTGTTGTCAGACAGATGACGCGCACCAATTACCTGCAACTTGTTGCAAACGCATGCTTAGCATTCGCTCTGCTACCACGCATGCTCATTCATACGTCAGCAGTACTTTCAGTACATAAGAGCAGAATCATGAACGAACAACATCCTCTTTGTTCGGGATGAGGTTCGCCATGATTCGCTCGCTATAGGATTCACACTGTATCTAGTAAGTGATCTATGGGTCCACTGACACTCTCGAGACCTGGAACTTTTTTACTATTATTCACCTCCTCCTACTTTTTCCTTTATTTCTATACAGATCTATGTACTAGCGCGAACTGCTTGTCCCTTTGGACTCGGTCCACGTACCGCTAGCCGGAATCCTTTTGGGAAACTAATGTAAGTGTTGATGAAACTCTGTTACCGTTACTTTTACCTATACTTGCATCTTAAGTATACTATTGACTTTTCACATTTCTTACTTAGTGTGGATACACACTACCTCTCTAAAGCACCAGCTATCCATGGACATTGTATATGTTTTTGCAACTATGCCTACTCCATAGTTGGTACGTGGCACACTACCTATATACATGGATTATGCCATAATTGTATATAATGTTTTTAATTTTTTTTATTTTTTTGTTTTTTTGTTTTTTTGAAAATAGAGTAGCTTGTCATTTTCCCACAAATTATATATCCTTTTCGTGTTGTTTAGAGATACTGCTTATCTGACTGGACTTATACTAAACCGAGCTACTAGGTACTATCCCTGACATCTCTTGACAATGTTTCAAACTACATCTATGATTTAATGTTTTGAAAGTTTGTATGAATAATTGAATTATATGCAAAATACTAAGTTGTACCCTTCTCTGCTTTTTTCTAGAAATTGAATTATGAATTGTGAAATATATTTTTGCCCCTGAAGAAGAGTTTATACTCGAAACGCGTCGGGCCCAGAGATATTGTCTATATAAATTTTGTGAGCTTGTTTTTCATTGTGACTGCTCCAACTATTTAATTGTCTATTGAACTGTGTGTTATGAAATTTAGTAAAACAAAAACAACACAAAAGTTATTTATCTGCTTTGCAGATATCAGACAGTGTGCAGGGGACGGGAGTTCCTAAATTCTTTAGGAACAACCACTTTGTGTCCCCCTTATAGAAAGTATACTTAGATATTCCCCACAATCTCCCATAGGTTTTTCTTTTTTGCCACGTATTATGAAATCACGTATGATGTGTTTTTGTTAAAATATGGTGTTTTTTATGAAATGCTTAGGAGTTGAGTTTGAGAGAATGCTATGCAATGTCCGTTGATGTCAATTGTACTCCCTGTTTTAGATAATTGATATTAAAACAGTAAAAAAACTTTGCTGTCTTCCTGACTTGAGTACAGAGTTATTCTGTTTCCCATTCATCTGCACAACATGCTACCTAAATTAAGGGCCATATGTTCACGTGGTAGCAGAGGATGGTTTAAGACCCATCGAACTGTTAGCTCTAGATTTTCAGATGATCAGACACCCTCTGCCATCTAGCTGGAAGATCAGAGGGTTTCCTGTGGAGAGCAGATGATTAGAAAACTTGCAAAAAAAACAAAACAGTGGGCAGGGTACCTCTTTGACGAAATCCCTACCTAGTTTCCACAGGCGCTTTACAGATGGAAGGTGAAAGTGGTTGGTTGGAGGAGGAGATGATACAGAGGGTCTTGAGTCAAACGACCAAATGGTGAGCAGATTGAGGGTAATGGCAAATTAAGGGGATGGGATTGTGGTGATTTAAAAGTAAGGGGAGTAACAGGAAATATTGTCTGAAGATAGAGATAGAGATAAGAAGCACCCAGAAGCATGGCCCAATGGTGTCTAGAAGAGATTGTCTCACACACCAGTCGGAGTGCCTAGACACGTGTATACAGGTTTACATAAGGAGACAATCTATATCCTGTGACAGGATATTGATTAGGGGTGAGGAGAAAAAGGTGATCACAGAGTATTTTTTTGTAAATGTGTAAAGTCGACTAATCTCTCTGTCTGTATTTGTGTTGAGTTAAGCTGTTCAAAGGAGAGATATGTTGTAAAGGAATTGAGATGAATTTAAGGAGCTATGGGAAATATCTAGGGAAATGATTGGTATCAACCTAGAGATAGAGAGAGAAAACTGAAGAAGATAGAGGCTTGTTATTTTAAGAATATTGAATTTCGTGAAGGCATTTTATAAAACCTGGTAAGTATTGACAGTCAATTGAGAATCGTCAAAATGGGACACACCCCCTGATGCATTTATGTAAGACATTGCCAAAGCACATGCCCAAGCTCAAACTCTATAGTGCAGAGTGGGTGGAAGGCACAGCCAATAAAATGTTCATGCCGTGGCCACAAGGGGATCATTGTCAAAAGCTGAATTGCAACACATGTCCACATACTTGCACACTGCGTAAAGGGGAAGAAATTGGAGAAAAGGTTAGCTATTCTAGAGCTCTGGAAAATGTACCAGGAAGAAAAGGAAGATTCACCACCTGAGGAGTGGATGCTTAATAAGTGTAAGGAGGAAGGTGTTGAGTCCTTAGCTCCCCTTGCCTCGCCATGGGTGCCATTAAGGTGCTAGTACGGAAGAAGTAGGGTTGTATCCTTTAAAGGAACTGAAAGCAGCAACAGGGTATAGCAATCTGATATATGAACCTTCTAGCAGTGCCGACAGTCCAGAGGAGAGTTAGAGGAAAGAAGAGATCTTTAAGATCATACAAAGCAAAGAAGAGAAGAGTGAGCGGTCAAACATATCGACAGAAATAGAAAGAGAGATTAAGAGTGGAAAGGGGAAAAGGACAAAGCTGACGAGGTAACACTTGTGCAGAACAAATGGATGGAGGACAGATATTACGTAAGTTAGATGTGAAAAGCATTGAGGAAGTAAAGCAAAGGGAAGATAAGGACGAACAAGATAGAAAAGACAGAACGAGAGCAAACATAGAAGGAAGATGAGCACAAAAGAAAGAGCAAGGAACGACGAGAACAGATGTATCAAGAGGAGCAAGAGAAAAAACAGGAGCAGGCAGATGAGCAAAGAAAGTATGATAATAGGCAGAGAGTAATATAAGATAGGGATAGAAAAGAAAGAGGAGGAAGAAGCACAGACATTAAGGGGCAAAAGGATATGGAGAAGAAGAGAAGAGAAGAGAAGAGAAGAGAAGAGAAGAGAAGAGAAGAGAAGAGAAGAGAAGAGAAGAAGAATGAATTAGAAGGGAGATGAGAAAACTAAGAGAATTAGATGAAGAGTTAGAACAAAGAAGGAGACAGCAGGACTTTGATATTAGCCTTGGTCGTAAGGAACCAGTAGAGCCGAGCCCAGCAATACGATGGGACAGAATAGAAGAGTTTCTTCCATTAAAGGGAGCAACATCAGGGGTATCTAGTGTAGCATTAGAAGAAGAGAATTTTGATATAGGCAGTATCGCAAGCAGGATCGATGAGGCCTATCAAGAATTGAAGGAAGGTAGCAAATCAGGAACCCGAGGGAAGGGAGATCAGTTCCTAGTATTTAAATTATGAAGCGAAGAATAAAATCCATTCAGCCTCAAATGCAGAGCCTTATCCTTAATTAAATTGGACTTAGATAAGGGTCAAGTGATGTGAGTCACACTAGTTGGGGATTAGACATGCCATATGAGGAAAGAAAATCCTTCCTTGGGGAAGAGGGAGTGCACGTGCCCCCGAGGAAAGTCTGCAGATGGACAAGGAAGTAAGATGGTTCGATCTAGAGCAACCTTAGGACAGGATACCAGATCTCATAGCATATCCAATGTGTCCCAGAGGGCGATTGTATAGTGAGAAGGGAGAATCAGTGCAATATGTGCACAGGTTAAGATCACTACCAGCGAGGAGACAGACAGGGACGATTGTCCCTGCCATGAATAGGCAGACGATGGGAGCCGACTGCGGGTTAGGGTTTACGCCCCTTATTGGGAAAACAGAGAACGAGACCACAGTATTTTCCATGGCCGCAGATGGATAAGGACAATTTAAGGTACAAATGAATTTGAAAAAATGACAGGAGGAAATATGCTAGCTATAGGGAAAATTAAGGTTCTCTTGGCAGCTATCCTTGGGGAAAGAGCTGATGACATGTGGAGGAGAGTAGGCTATTCAAGTGTGATAGCACAAAACACAGCGCACGACAAAGCAATATTTAATCATTGTAGAGCAGATGTTTGGAAGGCTCTCAGGGTGCAGTATCCCGATACATCAGTTATGGGTTCCATTAAGACATATAAGATGAAGGAAGATGAATACCCTCTTGCTTACATTCTGGATATTCAAGAACATTGTCAACTTGAAACGAGAATCATGGGGAAAAACGGTGGCAGTATTTTCCCACATTTTATGTCAGGGATTGCCCGAGCCAGTACAGAGGCAACTGAAGAAACAAGCGGGAATGGAAGCAAAGCCATGGGCTAAAATACAGTTGACAAAAGTGCATACCTGTCAGATTTTTCATGATTTAAACAGGAAGAAAGATCAGGCTAGGAAAACAGAGGAAGCCAAATTAGTTCAGAAGAAGCTGTTTAAAGAAATTGCCATGGAAGAAGCAGTATTTACCAGCGGAGAAGGACTTGGTATGCAGCAAGCAGTGGGTGCATCGCAGGCGAATAATCAGTGCCAGAAGGACCAAACCGTAAATGGGTTTATGGCTTGAGGCAAAGGTACGGGATATAGAGGAAGTGGTGGATTCAAAGGCAATCAAAGTGGGTTTCAAAATGCGCAGAATGAGAATCAGAATGCTCAAGGAGGGCAAGTCAGGCGGCCTCCCCCTATATGTCAAACTTGTGAGATGACAGGACACATTGCACGCACATGTGGGAGCCAAGGGAATGTACAGAATGGCATTTCCTCAAGAAGGGGGAGAGCTTATCCTACACCATATAGCACACAAACTAGGGAAGTGTTTTCCCAAGATCAGACAGTGTGTCAGACACAAGCGCCACAAATGCAACAGCCACAGCAACCAGAGCAAGTGCACATGAACCCACCACAAGGGCAGTCCAACACGCCCCCATGCAGACACAGCAGTATGCAAAAACGGGGCAATTACTGACACATAGAATAGGAGGTGACTCTGTGGTAGGAGGGAATCCCTTCACAGGTATGGGGTATGCATGTACCCACAATAGGACAGCTGCTCACTGGGCGACTCGATGTGTTCAGTGCTATCAGTGACACCAGACCCCCAAGAGGAACCAGGGGTTGATGTGACGATAGGAGGCAAATCTTTTTCTTTTCTAGTAGACACTTGGGCACTCGTCCATGTATACAAAAAGGAAAATATCCAATGTCAGGAATTGCCATGAATGCTCAGGGGTGCTCTGGAGCTACGATTTGAATTCCTTTTACTGATGAATTACCAGTCTCTATAGTAGAATGTGACATGTCAGTTCCATTGTTCTATTCATGACAGACACCTGTCAACATTTTGGAAAGAGACTTGATGACAAAACTTAACATGATGATTTAATTAACTGATGAAAGAATAGTGTGTGTGTTCCACTCCTGGGAAAAATTATACTGGTGTTAACAGGGCAAATGGCTCTGCGAGGTGTTCCAGTAGAGCCATAGGTTTTTCTTTATGGAGTAAGCATTTTATTTACATGGCTACCTGGGTTAGTGGGAAGACGGTGAGGATACCTGACACATTCTTGTTCAGACCACAGATACCTATGGACGAGGAGGGGGGACAGACTATCCCTCTAGAGTAAGAAGCAGCCATAGGAGGAAGGGAAATAATGATGCTTGAAGGAATGGATGATGAGGGTAGATGATGGAGGACAGTAGTAACTCTCGAAGAGAAGTAAAGGTTGACTGACATTACTGATGACGATATGTTTAGAGAAGACCCAACAGGCGATGAAGTAGTATTCTTTATGAGCATTACGTACTAGATTAGAATAGAGTAAAGGGAAATCCCACAACAAATGGCAATAATACGGCAGTGCCCAGCATTTTTTTTAAAGTACTTGGAGAATGTGCCCTTATGACGTAGGATTATTAAAGGGAATAGGGGAAGTTAAAATAAGGTTGAAGCCAGGAGCAATTTTACCCTGAGCAAAATGGTACCCCATGTCTCGAGAGGCTGATGAGAGTATATTTCAGAACATTTCAGCACTGATGAAACAAGGTATTCTAATGCCATCAGAATCATCGTGCATTACCGCAGTGTATCCTATCAAGAAATCAAAGGGAGGGTCATGGGGATTCATACAAGATATGAGACCGAGTAACCAGATTGTAGAGGTAGAGCTTCCTCTGGTTCCTAACCCAGCAATGATAATTTGCAGTATCTTGGTGGAAGCTCAATATTTCATGATGATTGATGTGAAAAATTATTTTTCATCAATCCTGTTGCACAAGGAATTATAAGATTTACCTTCATTTACGTTCCGCCACACTCGTCTGAAGCCCACTCATTTGCCCCAAGGGTACTATGAGTCTCCATCAACTTTTATTTTATTTTTTTTATTTTAATTATTTAAATACATAAAGCACTCAGCAGCCCTCAGTCATCGTGGCACTGTTACAGAAGATTCACTTAGATACATCGTACATAGCAGAAGACAGACAGAGCAATATGTTCAGTGGAGAGATAAAATAGTTACGTTCCATGGTCACAGAGGAACTCCCTAGGTAGCAATCTAGTTGAATAGCTTAACTAGGTGCTACAGATGGACCTAGATGAGTGCAGGACGGACTCGAGTCAGTTGATGACTATCTTAGCAGACAAAGGATACAAGGTACACAAGGAGAAGCTACAATATTTTCAAGAAGAGGTGTTATACATAGGACAGTTGATTTCACATGAGGGAAAAAAGTGACACCTGAAAGAGCTGAGGCAATTATGAATAATGCAAAACCGTATACAGTAAAACAGATGCAACAATTTTTTGGACTATGCAATTATGTTACAGCCTGGGTGTTTGACTACAGTTCGTACACAAGACCCCTTTTGCAAGCTTTAAAGAAAGCAGACGGGGAAAAGGTTAAAATAGAATGGACTGATGAAATGGAGGAGGGATTTGAGGAATTTAAGAAAACGATTTGTACAGCCTCTGTTTTTGGAACTGCCAATTATGCTGAGGAATTCTATTTATTTTCACCCACAAATGGGATAGTCATGGCAGCAATGCTTACACAGAGGATTACATCGGGGTACAAGCCTCTAGCGTATTACAGAGGGATTTTAGACCCAGTTATGAAAGGACACTTTCCTTGCGAACAGTCATTGGCAGCCGCCGCATTCGCAATTGAGAAATCTACAAGTATTGATATGGGCTGCTCTATGACTCTCTTTGTGGAGCATGCTCTGTTTGCCATTTTAGAGAAACCCAAAGGTACATTCAAATCTCAGAGAGCCTTAGTTCATGAAGTAATGATTTTGAACTCAACAATCAAAATTGTCAGATGTTAAATAGTGGATCCTGCCACATTTGTAGCTGAGCGTATAGCTGACGGCAAGCATGTGCATGATAGTGCAAATTATGTTGAATTTTATGATTATATACCTTGTGACATACCTTGTGTGAAAGAAAATGCTTTGCCAGGAGGTGAAATTCTCTTTATTGATAGTTCTTTAAAAATTGATCAGACTAGTGGAGAAAGGTATTCTGGCACAGCGGTAATGAGCCATAAAGCAAATTCTGAGTTTGAAATTGTACAAGTGCTAGACTACTGTCTCACTTTTCAGTGCAAGCAGCATAATTGGTAGCGCTCATTGTCGCTGTCACTGTCAAAGGGCAGGAAGTGCAGTGATTCTACCTATGTGACATCAACCGTACATGCAGGGCTAGCACATTGGAAAAGGAGGGGCTACCTGCAAGCGGACAGCACTCCAGTGCAGCACACATCTTTATTGGACACGCTTATTAAGGCACTACAACTCCCAGTAACCATAGCGGCCATTAAATGCACCGCTGACACTAAGCAAACAGATTTTATTTCTTGTGGGAACGAAGCCACAGACGCAGAAGGCAAAAGGGTTGCATATTCACCAGATATCTCGAGTTTTGATACTCCAAATGTCAAGGAAAAAGTAGTCACAATTATGATAATACAAGAATGGTTTAATCATTTGCCAAAAACACAATTAATGTAGTTTCAAGCCAGTGCACCACTGGAAGAGCAGGAGTTATGGAAACAAAGGGGGTGTTCTTTATCCCCTGCAGAAGCATTATGGTGACAGGATAGCACTGGAAAGCTGGTGATGCCAGTAGCATTGTTACAAGTGGCGCTTGAACAGCGGCACTACCCGGGGCATGTAAATAGGGAAAGTCTTGCTGCAACGATTGCAGAGGACTGGTTTGTTCCAAATGTATTAGAACATGTTTGTAGTGAATTGCATTATGTGTCAAAGGTTTACCGCTGGGCATACACTGAGAACGATTAGTGGAGCAATACCTTGACCGAATGGTCAATTTCAGCATTTACATATTGATTATATTGACATGCTGCAAGCATGTAATGGATACACTTATCTGATAGTGGTGGTGTGTTCCTTCTCTAGGTGGATTGAGTCAGGTCCGTGTACACATCCTGACACCACTTGCACAGCAACGTTTTTAGTAGGTGAAGTCTTTCCAAGAGGGGGTGTGTGTGAAGTGCTGAGGTCTGATAATGGGCCATATTTTGTTAATGAAGTTTTCGAAAAGATGGGACTATTATTGATCATTAAACATACATTTTCTCCTGCTGATCACCCGCTAGCAAACGGTGTATGTGAGAGACTCAATGGCCTCCTTACAGAAAAGATTGCCAAAATCAAGCTAATTTTGAAGAAGTGATGGCTGCATTGACTTCCCTTAGCTTTATATGCCCTAAAGAATCAACCTGGTTCTGACCATCACCTCACCACCCACAAACTAGTCACTGGGAGGTATATGATAATGCCTCTTACACCACCATCGAGGAGTGCAAGTGATGCCCAGAGTACTCCAAAACTGTTAGGTGATGATCTGCACAATTATTTGACATGTATGACCTCTACCATCTCTCTCATTTCAGATCCACTCAAGTGCCAGAGGGGACGGTCTCAGAACACAGATGAGAACCATCCAGCAAACGGATCAACTGAATGTTTATCAGTACCTAAATTATTTGTCTGAGACAATGTTTTGATTAAAAGTTTCACCCAAAAGTGGCAGGAGCCACGATTTAGTGGCCTCTTTATCATTAAAAATATAACCCCCTCAGGCGAGCTTGGATTCATTTGGATGATGTGAAATTGTGCACTAGCGAGATCACCCCTCGAACTCCGGCTCCCCCTCCTACTGTTGCTGATGCAGAAGCAAGACAAGAAGAAGAATTTCAGCGTGTGCAGACTCTATCGATGACGAGGAAGAAGGACAAGAAATAAACAAGCTGAATAATGGACATTGTGCATTTGGACTGTGACACAATAGTACACTCTTTATAGATATTATAGCAGGAGTGCAAACCCTTGCAGAGAAGTCATAGGAACTTGGAAAATAAACTTTAGAGATTTGTTGACATATCAATGTTATGCCCAAACAACAGTTTCTAAGTAAAAACTGGAAAAGAGCACAGTATCCAGACTATTTTCTTGGTGCACATGTGTTCTAAGTTTTCAAATTCCATGGTGCTGATCGATGGGTATATTCACAGACTTATATTTGCTGTTTTTGTGTTTATTCTTCAAGCTTATCCCGCTCTTGTCAGAAGAAACGTTGATGTTAGTACTTTTTTACAGGATCCTAAAAATGGCTCTGTGATTAGGAGGTTGTTAATAGTAATCATTTAGCATATATTACAACACCAGGAGACATTGCAATTGGAGGAGTAAAAAGTGTTTCTTTTTCCTTAGATGATCAAAGTAGAAATGAGCAATCGTGAAAATAGTACGGTTTTAAGGAATGAACAAGCCCAACCAATTCCCGAATGCCACAAATGGTGGGGGTTAATATGTTGGTTTGTGATATACGTATGCGCAACTATACTTTGTGTCTTTCTGTTTCTCCTATTTAGAATTCCCTATTATATTGATGCTCCTGTTGAGATAGAGTCCACTGTCATTTCCCCTACTGCAGGAGATGCTTTTGATTCACTTACTTCCACTGAGACACAGTCTCATATGGGTCTCCCCAAAGAAAGGACTCTTTTCGATCGGCTTCATGATTATTATGCAAGTACTGACCTTAAGACACAAGTGAAATGCAGAGAAAGATAATGAAGGAATAAATACTTATCTAGATAACCCTAGCCAACACATTCAAAGAAGTCATCACCCAAGCAGTTGACGCCGTTGCGCCACTGACCCTCAAAAAAGCCAAGAAAACCAAACACGCTAATTCATGGTTCTCCAAAGAACTCCTTGAACAACGTGCGCAGAAGAGGACTGCTCTCTCCACCTGGAAAGCTAACCCATCAGAAACCACCAAAAATGTGTTCAAAGCCATCTCTTAATCCTACAAAACCAACATCACCCTAGCTAAAGCTGCCTCCTTCAACGTGAGGATCTATGACGCCAAATCGGGGTCAAAGGAAATCTTCACCATATTCAGGGAACTGGAAAAACCATCCTCTCCTCCTCCCGCTCTCATCAAAGATGACAACTGGTGCAATAGCATTCAATCCGCAATGCTAGACAAGCTTAACACTCTTCAAACTAAAATTCGTGGCCACCAAAAAGCCCTTTCCCGCCTCATAGCTAACCTGCATAGTCAACCTACCATACCCTCCACCACTAATCCCTCCCCATCTTTTGACTTCAAAGATATTACTGAGCACGAGGTCATCGCCCTGCTCAAGTCCATCAAACCTTCCAACTCTAAGGGAGATGCCTGTCCAGCTAGTCTCATTAAAGACTCAGCACAGATCCTAGCTCCATTCCTCACAGCATTCATTAATTCATCCTTCCAGTCTGGCCACGTTCCAACTGGACTTAAGGAGGCCTGGGTACGCCCACTCCTCAAAAAACCCTCGCTGGACCCAACGATCCCGGGGAACTATCGACCTATCACCACTGTACCCTTCCTGCTGAAAATTCTGGACAAAGCAGCTCACCTGCAAGTCCAAAAGTTCCTTGAAGAAAACCGTCTCCTCGGCCTGCGGCAATCTGGCTTCCGCCCACGACACGGTACCGAAACATCTCTCTTGGACCTAAAGAACCAAATGGACGATCTAAGAGACGCAGGGAAACCTGCTCTCCTTCTACTCCTGGATCTATCCGCCGCCTTTGACCTGGTGGACCACAACACCTTGTGCCACCATCTAGCTACCCAAGCTAACTTTTCCCCCAAAGCTTGCGAATGGATTACCTCCTTCCTCCAAGAAAGGGCCATGAAAGTCTTCTCTGACTCAGCCTGTGCCACCCCTAGCCAAATCACCTGCGGTGTGCCTCAGGGCTCATGTATCGCGTCCACGCTTTACAACCTCTTCACAAGGCCACTGTTCAGCATCCTTGTCTCCCTGAGCATCTCGTATACAAACTATGCGGATGACACCCAGGTCCTCATCCCACTCACAGGCGATTACCTGGCGGATACTCAAACTCTTACCACCATCTACTCCACTATCCAATCATGGATGGCAGATAACTGGCTATGTCTCAATAGTGAAAAAACGGAACTCCTCCTCATAGGAGCACCTTCCACGCTGGGGTACCTCGGTGAACAGTACACTTCCTTCACTATTGACAACATTCCCATCAAGGTCTCCAATCACGTGAAGACACTCGGAGTCTACCTAGACTCCGACCTGTCAATGGATAGACAGGTCAATGCCATTGCCTCCTCCTCAGCCTATTACTCGAAAGTCCTCAACGCTGCCAGACCTTTCCTGTCACGCCAGAATTGCCTCACCATTGCTAGGGCAATAATTGGATCTAGGCTGGACTACTGTAATGCCCAACTCTTTGGGACCTCCAATAAGAACCTGGACAAACTTCAGCTAGTTCAAAATAATGCACTTAGGGCGGCCACAGGCACCGCAAGAAAAGACCACATCTCCGAAGTCAGAAGACAGGCACACTGGCTTCGGGTGAAAGAGAGGATTGTTTTCAAAACACTCGCCCTCACCCACAAATGCCTCCATGAACTTGCTCCACCCTACTTGACCCAAAGAATCACCAAGCACTCTGCCACCAGACCATTAAGAATGTGCCATTCCAACACGATTGTCACGCCCAAATCGCGCAAGGTGCGCGCCTGTGGTGCCAGCTTTCCCACTCGGGCCGCCACCCACTGGAACGCACTGCCACCTCACATCAGAATGATTGAATCCCACAAAGCCTTCCGCAAAGCTGTTAAAACCAAGCTCTTTGTATGAAACGTACCTGACTGCATTCTGTTACTGTATTACGAAAATCATGCCTCACCTGCAACTATGCCTGTAATTGTGTATCCATAAGACCTCTGGTCTCATGCATATCTGCTGAATTAAGAATCCAACACTTACTTGTAACAGCGCCTCGATGTCCATGGGCTGCAAGTGCGCTATACAAATGCGAATAAATAAAATAAAATAAATAATGCAGCACACCTGGGTAATAACGTGGTATCAGCACGTGAGAAGGGTGGGAGAGAGAACATCTGAGGAGGGTTGTTACATGTGTTCCCTCATACCTTATGCTTTGGAAACCTCCAGAATATTCATAGCCACAGAGGTTTCAGTGAATAAAGCCCATTGCCTGACCCATCTCGCACTTTGCCTGACAAGAGGACAGTTCCAAGGCAGAATAGCATAGTGTGGATGAATAAAGCTACACGTCAAAGGGAAGACAATTATGTGCAAGGTTTAAAGACAAGAGAGAAGCCAGAGACAAGGCATCAATTAATAAAATATGAACAGCCTGGAATGAATGGAACTGGAATCAAGATTGAAGAAAATAAGATGCTAAATTGCCAAGGCAAGAATGAAGAAGAGATACAGATTTGTTGAGACAGAGGACAATTACAAATTATAGGAATAGTGCTTACTCACAAGGGATGGGTTGATGGACTGGCTGTGTGCAAAGCAGCAGCATAGACCGGATAATGGGAAGCAGTTGTGGCAAATGCAGAAAAATAATGCAAAGATTAATGGTCAATGATTGCAAGATTGTTGACATGGATTGACGATCAAGGAGGACCATTGCAGATACTACCCCTGAAAAATGCGTCCTTATGTTTCAGAAATAATGGTTCAAAGAAGGTTGGAGAGAATTGCCAGTGTGGCCAAATTTTTGATGTACCAAGTATGAAGGAAGCAACAGCCGTCCTGATGGATCATTATGGGGCCTGTGGGTCCAGAGACTACGTGAAGCTGCCCAATGACTGGGGAGGAACGTGTTCCTTGGTGCTGATCCATGTTCCAGCATTAGTGATTCCTCAGAGTTACCTGCACATTGCAGAATTTCCAAAAGTAGATGCGCATTTAAGAAGGAGAAGATCGCTTGAATTTCTCAATCGAATCAAGAGAGGGAATTATTTCACAGCAAAATCAATAGAAGCCATTGATGCTATTCCTTGTGAGCACAGGTTGTTCAGCAAGACTGCTTCAACATTCACAACTATCTTCATGCCTGGTATCCAGATGATGGTAAACGCTAAATGATTTCAGATTACCAGATGTGAACTTCTTCAGACTATCAACTCCACCATAAAGGGATTCAATGATATCAGGGAAGAGCTAGCGCCATATGACTGATGACCCTACAGAATAGATATGTCCTCAAATGATCACATTGATGGAAGGAGGAGTTTGCGCCAGAATCAGGTCATCATGTTGCACGTTCATACCTTCTCACAATGATGAAAATTGACCTTGACAGAGGCCAAAACGTTGTTGACAAACCTCCACAACAAGATGGAAGACGAGACAGAAGACATCTTAGATGATGGATGGTTCGCGTGTATTTATTCATGGGTCCCACACTGGATGGCGAACATCTTTACGTTTCTGGGAGCAATATTGTTGATGGTGATGTTTAGATTCTGTGTGATCAGGATAATAATTACACAGTGAAAGAAGGCAGCAAAGAAGGTGGTAGGAATGAAGATCATGATCAATGTCGAATCAGGGTTTAGACACAAGGAGGTGACAGATGAAGATATCAGAAAATACATAGAGGCCAGCATCGTAGCACCTGAGGGAACAAAGCTACTGTATCCGAAAAATCACAAAAAGTACATGGGACGATGGATCGATTGTAACCCGAATGGACTATGCAATTACATGATCTGGAGTGTTGATGAACATGCAAAATCAGCAGGATCTCTGAAAGGACTAATGAAGATTTGGACGCCAAAGAAGCACTTCTTCAAGGGAAGAAATCAAGATGCATAGATTAATGAAGATCTGGTTGATGAATCAACCAGAGGGGGGTGCAGAGGAGCAGCCAACTGCCTCTGCAGGAAGTCCCGCCCCTCTACTACCTGTATACCAGAAGCCTGAAGTAGTGCCATATTTGACACCAGCAGTTGTGATTTTTCCGCGTCAACTATTCGAGAAAGGGTATACACTTGGAAAACCCTATCAGATGTATTACCGAAGAGATGACAATCTCTTGGACAAGATCCCCGGAGGAATATGAAAAAGAGAAAAAGAGAAGTTGGTGACGCCACAAGAAACGAGTGTGATGCACTGAGAAGACTGGCTGATTAAGAGAATGTATGGAACTTATAGAAAATGATGACGAAGTAAACAATGGAGTAACTTTAATGTGCGAAACAAAGATTGCATGTGTGAAAAGCATTGAACAAAATGCATGCCATATAATAATTGTACAGATGCAGCAACACAAGTAGACTAATTGATAAACTGCAGGCAAAGCCGCCATTATATAGAAGCTGTACATCAGTGTCACAATTTTAGTAAATTCTGACCATGGAGAGAAGGGATGAAGACTGTGTTGCAGCAAATGATTAGGTGGGAGCATGAAACAAGGCGAGAAGGGCTGTCTTGCCTGATGTCAAGACTGAAGGCAGCCAAGAACTGGTTATCCATCCTCAAAGAACAGTGAGAAGCTGAATTATCCCTCATTAAGGTGCAAGAAAGAACACCATGAGTGCCACGTTTTATTAGTTCAAGACAATTAAATGCTGCAAAAAGAACCAAATTGCGGTCTCCTGTCACGTGAACCAAGGATGGGAATAGAGTGGGCACACAGTCCCTTATATTCCCAGAGATGAGAATACATTGCAAGGCCAAGTTCAAAGACAGTTTGCATGGCAGGAGGCATGGGCGATGAGAGATGGTGGGCTAATTGGGTGGGGAGGTATAGTCAAGTCCACCTCCCGGCACCTGGTTCTGAGCTCACATGCTGCTTAGTGAATTGAATGTTCCAGAAGGGCATGAGCGTGGCATCCAATTGTAGAAGGCCATATAATGAAGGGCCTTATAGTTTGAGAGTACTGTGTTTCTAAAAGCTGATGAAGATGACTTGCACTAGGGGTGGGCATGAATTGTCCACCTGAATTTAGAGACCCAACCACAAACCGACCGCTAATAGAAAGTGTACTTAGATATTCTCCTTGAGCCAACCACAATCCCTCGTAGGTTTTTCTTATTTTCCATGTAGTATGATGTCACATTTGACGATTTTTGTTATAAAATTGTGTTTTTTATGAAATGCTTCGAGTTGAGCTCAAGAGAACGCTATGCGATGTCAGTTGATGTCTGTTGTAACTCCCTGTTTTAGATAATTGATACTAAAACAGTAAACAAACTTTGCCATCTTCCTGAGTTGGTCTGGTTATTGGAGTACAGAGTTATTTTGATTCCCATCCATCTGCATGACACGCTACTTAAATTAAGACCCATATGTTCAGTAGGTTCATTTTGGATATGCTGAGGAAGGGCCTTCCAGCGTGTGGGAGCGATGTTGGTAAAGTTTGAACCCCCAGTTCTCTTTCTGGCAAATCTAGGTATGTGTAAGGCAGATGTGTTGGAAGAACGGAGATTACCCGAGTTGTGTTTCTTGGTGATACGGTTCATGAGGTAGGGGGCAGCGTGGGTGGTAGTAAGGAGTTTAAAGTTGATACAAGCTTTGATGGGGAGCCAATGAGCCTCTCATCTGATTTGTGAGATGTGATCACGGCATTTCATGCCCAAAACAGCTCTGAGAGTGTTATTTTGAAGCAGTTGGAGTTTGCTAAAGTTTATGGTTGAGGTCCCTACAAGGAGAGCATTGCAATAGCCCAGTTTGCCGCTTATGATGGCTCTAGCTAGGGTAAGGCAGTTATTAGGAGTAAGGAATCTTCTGCAGAGGTTTATAAGTTTGGTGAAATAAGCTTCTAGGGATGTGATTGCTTTGACGTGTTTTCGCATGTTGAGTTCAGCATCCAGGTAAATGCCTAGTGTTTTTACATGGATGGAGACCGGGATGATGTTGCCATTGATGCAGAAGGAGGAGAAGGCAGGACTGAGGTGTTAAAGGCGGTGTGGGGATCCCACGATAAGGAGCTCAGTTTTTCATCATTCAGGCAGAGATGATGGGTAGCCATCCCGGTCTGTATGAGGCTGAAGACGCAGTTAATGTTGGTGGAGTTTAAGGGCCTCATTACGATCTCAGCGGTAGCCATGCCGCTATTGGCGGCATGGGGGCCGCCGAAATCGCATCTGGGTTCCCAGAATGAGGAATTACCGGGCCATTCCGAGAATGAAGGGCCCGGTAATTCCTCCTTCTAGGAACCCGGGCCTGGACCTTCCCCATTCCCATTTCTGCCCCCATAGGGCTGAATGGGAATGGGAGAGGGAGCAAACAACGGGCTGATTACGAGCGGCCCGTTGTTTGCTCCCTCCTCCCCTCACGGGACCCGGTCTACACGTCTGGTAAAACCAGACGTGCAGACCGGGTCCCGCGAGGGCACCTCGTAATCAGGCGGTGCAGAGTTGACGGCTGTGATGCCGGAAATGCATCTGAGGGACAGGGCCTCTGAATCCTTGTCCTTTTTCTGTTTTTACCGTGTGTTCTGTCATGTTTTCTGCCCAGGAGTCCATGAGGGACTCCTGGCAGTGCAGATCTCTTTTGGTTTGGTGAACAGACCCATGGGATACCCTTATGGCACCCATGGGTAGGGGTACAACTCTGAGCCCCTAGTGTATGTTTTTGGGCACCCGTGGGTGGCCCACAGAGCCGGGTATGGGCTGGTGGCAGCTACATGCTGAATTTGACAGGTGCGCTGGGTATCCGCCATTTTAGGGTACCCCGGCCCTGCCATTGGAATCAGTTGATTCCTGATAGGAAACAAGATGGCCCCGGTGGCCTCTTGCTTTCTATCGCCTGATACCTTGTTTTCCCAAAGTCCTGGGAAGCCCTGACTCTGTCCCTTCCCCCTGACTGGCTGTTGGGTGGAAGTTCCGTATATGGTGTTGTTGTGAAGGCCCAGCTAGACTTACTGGAGCCTTCCCGCTGACTGTATGTTGTGGGTACCGCCTGTGGGTGGGACCTGGGTGAATGGGGAGTGTGACCAATATGCACTCCGTGTTGTGGCTGTCTGGTTTCTGCCATGAGAGACAAAGACTGAGACAGCCCTGCCCGAAACTGGACTGAATGCAGTATGTAGAGTTGAATGGCTGAGTACTTGTCTCAATCCACATTCCTTGTTGTGAGTGTCTGTGCGGGAGAAGAGTGGCCTGAATGCCCTGCGTGCCTGATTGGCTGACCGACTGCATGAATGCCCTTCTGTATGATTGGCTGCTGAGTGTGTGCCAGCAGTGTGGATGAGAGACCGAATAGTATATCTGGGGACCTCTCACCACTGGAAATTGTTCAGAAGCTGAAGTCCACTACGACGAGTAACTGGAGTAACTGACGCTTGACCTTGAGGCCCTGCTGGAAGAGAAGGATTGCCGTGGCTCTCCTTCACGATCTAAAGGCTGCTGTGTCTCCAAGGACTGACCCAGAGAGGACCTGGTAAGGCGCCCTCTTCCCGAGCTACGAGGGACCATCGTGCACAGCTGACCTTTGCCAACGCTCCCTGGTAGACAGACCTACGACAGGCTGCCGACCCGATACGGGGACTGCTGAGGAATCCCAAAGCGAAGCGCCCGGACTGTTGTCCGCCACTGTCGACGACCGCCGTCGCCGACCGGAGCCGCCGTGCTCCCGTTTGCCTAAGAACTTCAACTTGATCAACGGACGCTCTCGTCTGCATCGCCGTGCCGTCTCCTGTGGGAGAAGGCCTGACCGTCGACGCGCCGAGGAGTATCCACCGGTGGGTTTCCCGCCACCCAAAGACCGCAGAGACGCCGACGACTCGACACCCTCGCTGGGCCACAGTTCTTCTTCATCTCTTTGCGGTCCAGAACTATCGTCACCGAGGTGCCCCGCACGCCTCTTCCTTGCAGGACGCCAACGCTCTGTCGTCGACGAGCACCGCTCGGATCAAAGCCTGCTGCCTCATCGACGTCGTTCTACCCGGTTCACAGTCGGACGTTCGGCGCCCCGTGTCTCCCGCTTGAAAGGGGCGACATCCAAGAAGGGCCGCCGATTCCCCGACACCGAACCCCGAGTCCGCGACGCCCTCGACGATCCGTGGCTCCTGCCTTAAAGGGAGTCACTCCAGAAGGATCGGTCGACGCCTCGCCGACGAACTCTACTCCACCAGGTACATTGGGGGGGTAAAACATTGTAGGAGAGAACGAGACTCTTGAACAATATATGGACTGGGCTTGTTTTATATATCGTTATTTTACAGGTTGCCCAGGTGGGGGGATCTCCACTCGGAGCTGTATCCAGTAGCAAGGACCAGTCGTCTGCCTATTGTTTCATCCGTCTGCTTTCTCTCTTCTCTCTATTGCTGGTTTCATTGCTATTGATCCGTGTGGCATTTTCACAGCCTTGTTGAATGCACTCTAATCGAATATTAGTGGTACCACTTTAGAATTGTAGATATTTACCATTGTTGATTTTCCGGAGCACAAAGTGCATTATTGTGATAAGTGTACATAACCTTTGAATATTAATTATATAAAGACTGTGTTTTCAGTAATACAGTGTGTGGACATTCCTTTGTGGGGGCTTGGGGATACACTGTACTTAAGAACCAGCCCGCATCACCTCCTGAGAAGCTAGGCCTTGATTGCTCGTCCAGCGTTACCATATCAGAGAATCTCGGCTGGGGTCCTCTGTGCCTTTCCTCTGCCATATAGAGAGCGGAAGTACAGACCCCCCCACCTCGTCCTGACAAGCTTGGTGGCAGCGGTGGGATGCTTATGGTTTTAAGAATCAGTGTATAACCGTGCCACTTACAAAATATCCGCACTTTATTAGATTAAGGTTTGGGTGTGTACCAAATAACTGCATTACAGGCAATGGAGCCCATTGCAAATGGTAAATTGACTCGGATGAGCTTAGAGGCTCTCCAGAGTGCTTGTGAAGCCAGGGAGTTAGACTTTGTGGATAAGTCTAGGGCTGAGCTGATAGCTGCCCTGGTGGACTACCAGACTGATGGTGAAACCCTTGATGAAGGGGGGGATGCAACCAGTGAGGACTCTGCCCCTGGGGTTGTCGCTGAATCTGTTTCTGGGAATGCCACCATTCCTGCTGCCTCTGTTCCAAACCCCAGCAATTCCATGGAACTTGAGTTATTAAGGATGAAATTGGCCTTTGAATATCGCAAGTTGGAAATAGAAGCTGAGCTTAAGAAAGAGGAGCTGGCACAGCAAGTGGAACTCAAGAATAGGGATCTTGCGCTCAAAGACAAGGACACTGAATGTCAGAGAATCCAGCTAGAGAGAGCTAGAGTGGAGACTTCAGCTAGACCAATTGAGAGTGGCAGGTCCCCAGCCACCAAGTTTATGAAAGATTTGGTTGGTGTGTTTGTGGAGGGTTCAGATATCCTCCAATGGATTGAAGCGTTTGAAATGGCTTGTGCAATTCATGATGTAGATAAAAGAGATTGGGCTAAGTGTTTGTTAAGCAGAGTGCCTCAAACTGGATATGACTGTATTCTGAAGCTGAGTGTGGAAGAAAGGGGTCAGTATGAGTGTATGAAGTCTGCTTTGATTGCCAAGTTTGGCAAGACACCTACCCAATATCTTAAAAGGTTCAGGGATTTTAAGAAACGAGAGAATGTGTCTTGGGTTGACTGGGTGAGTGCTGCGCACATGAACATGATGGGGTGGATTGATGGGTACAAGGTGAAAACTTTTGCTGAATTATCCCACCTGTTGTTTTTTGAGCATTTTTCTGAAGCCTGTTCGCCAGAGCTGCGTCAGTATGTTGCTGACCAGAACGTTTTGGACCCCTTTAAGCTGGCTAGGTTGGCTGACAAGTGGGTCTCCCACCGGGTGTCCCCTAAGGACTCCAGTGGGAAGGACAAGGATAAAGAGAAGGGGGCCTCTCAGAAAGCTGAGGAGTCCCCCAAGCAGTCACAGTCGAATAAAACAAAACCTTCCTCTCCTAAGAACCAAAAATCTAGTGGGGATAAGTCCTCTGTGGGTGGGAATAAGAGTAGTGGTCCACCTGCTGCAAAGCAGGCTCCCAGTGGTTCCAGTACCGTACCTCGCACTCCTAGCACTTGTTGGGATTGTGGGGCTCTGGATCACCGAAGGGGTGACTCCAAGTGTAAAGGTAAGGCACTTGGAGTACAGGCTGTCAGCCTGACCTACCCTTACCCCGTGGCTGAGGTGGAGGCCACTGTCCTCCCCTCCTCTACAGGAATCACATTTGGTGCTCCGGTAGAGATTTCCTTAGTGTCCCTTGGGGCCTGGGACCAGTACGCAGAAGTACTGGCGACTATCCCGCAGAACACCCGTAGGTTTTTGAGAAGTGTCCTCTTGAATGGCCAGCCTTCTACTGGTTTGAGAGACACTGGGGCAAGCATGACAGTGGTGGACAGGACCCTGCTCAAGCCAGAGGACTATGTAAGTGCTCCTCTGAGAACCACCAGGTTAGCTGGTGGGCCTCCGAAATTATCGCCTGTAGCCTTAGTCACACTCATGATTGGAGACAAGACAGCAAAGCTTCCTGTCCTGGTTCAGGACAATGTCCCTGCTAACATTCTGTTAGGTAATGATCTAGTAGAGTTGGGGTTGATCTCGGATGGTCTTCCCATGACTGCTGCTGCGGTCACTAGGTCACAGGTGACACCGGGTCTGGCTGTGAGTCAGGTACCCGAGCCAAAGGCGAGGCCTAAGGCACGAAGAAGGAAGACCAAGAAGGCCACCTTTGTGGGAGGAACACCTTCTCTTCCTGCTGTTCCGACAGCACCCATTGGGATCCATGCTCCGGACGGGCTGGGTCCAGTGGAAAACCCGGACTCAACTCCTGTGGGAGAAGAGACAGAAGACTCTCCTGTGGGAGAGGTTCTCAACCCGGAGGATCATCCCGACCTTCAATGCTTGTTGGCTGAAGGGGGACCCTCCCGGGCGGACTTCTGTAAAGGGCAGAGAGAGTGTCCCTCTCTCGAGGGTCTGCGGACGCAGGCCCTGTCCCAGGCACAAGGTGAAGTGCCTAGGACATTCAAGATTTATTGGGAGGGTGAGCTCCTTGTTAGTGAGCCCACTAAGCCTGAACCTGGTGCCCTCAAGAGGTTGGTGGTACCCCAGGTTTACAGGCCCTTCCTACTGCAGTTGGCGCATGAGGTGCCCTTGGCTGGTCATCTTGGGACTAAGAAGACTAAGCAGAGGCTCTCTGCCCATTTCTACTGGCAAGGATGGGGGTAGAGGTGGAGTCCCACTGCAGGACCTGCCCCACTTGTCAGTTGTCTGGCAAGACTGGAGGCAGGATCATTGCCCCACTGCAGCCATTACCAGTGGTTGGCACACCATTTGAGAGGGTGGGCATCGACATCGTCGGTCCCCTTGACCCTCCCACTTCAGGTGGACATCGGTTCATCCTGGTCTTGGTAGATCATGCCACCAGGTACCCTGAGGCAATACCCCTTCGGACTGTTACTGCCAAGGTGGTTGCCAGGGCTCTCCTGGGCATTTTCACCCGTGTTGGATTCCCCAAGGAGGTTGTCTCTGACAGAGGATCCAACTTCATGTCTAGTTACATGAAAACCATGTGGAAAGAGTGCGGGGTAACCTACAAGTTCTCCACCTCTTACCACCCCCAGACCAATGGTCTGGTTGAGAGATTTAATAAAACTCTCAAGGGCATGCTAGGTGCTTTGGAAGAGCCCCTAAGGAGGAAATGGGATCTCCTCCTGCCATGCCTGCTGTTTGCTTACAGAGAGGTACCTCAAGAGGGTGTTGGTTTCAGCCCCTTTGAGTTACTCTTTGGACATCCCGTGAGGGGGCCCCTCGCCTTGATCCGAGAAGGCTTGGAAGCCACCCCTCCAGGTCCCGCCAAGCAAGTGGGGGACTATGTGTTAGGCCTCAGGCGGAGGATGACACAAATGATGGGTCAGGCAACAGCAAATCTCAAGGCCAGCCAAGAATTGAATAAGTACTGGCATGACCTGAAAGCTTCGCAAGTGGATTGGACTCCGGGACAGGAAGTCCTCGTGATGGAGCCTACCAAGCCTAGAGCGTTGGCAGACAAATGGACTGGACCCTTCAGGATAATCTCCAAGATGGGCGAAGTCAATTATCTGGTTGACCTGGGTGCCTCCGGGGTAGCCCCTCAGGTATTCCATGTCAACAGGCTCAAGCCTTTCCACCGGCGAGCAGAAGTCTCATGTCTCTTGCTAGCTTCAGGGCAAGAAGAGGATGAGAGTGAGCCCCTTCCTGATTTGCTGCATAGCAACCCTCAGGACGGCTCAGTGGAGGGAGTACAGCTCTCTCCAGATTTGACAACAGAGCAGCAGAGGGCCTGCCGGGCTTTGCTCCAGCAGTATGCCTCTCTGTTTTCACTGACACCGGGCCTTACACCGTGGTGTAAGCACGAAATTGACACTGGTGACAGTGTGCCTGTCAAAAGCAGGTGCTACCGTATGTCAGATACCGTCAAGAACCACATCCAGGCTGAGGTCGCCAAGATGTTGGATCTGGGTGTTATTGAACCCTCAACCAGTCCCTGGTCCAGTCCAGTGGTCCTTGTCCCCAAGGCAAGTTCCCAGGCGGGTACCAAAGATTGGAGGTTCTGTGTGGACTACCGAGAAGTCAATGCCGTCACCAAAACTGACGCGCACCCATTGCCCAGGGCTGATGAGCTCGTGGACACCATAGGTGCTGCCAAGTTTGTGAGCACCTTTGACCTTACCTCAGGCTATTGGCAAATAGCTCTGACGGACCATGCCAAGGAAAAGACGGCTTTCTCAACACC
The DNA here is from genome assembly GCF_040938575.1 of Ambystoma mexicanum. Taxonomy (NCBI): domain Eukaryota; kingdom Metazoa; phylum Chordata; class Amphibia; order Caudata; family Ambystomatidae; genus Ambystoma; species Ambystoma mexicanum. Next base: position 451,521,933 of record NC_090937.1, read on the forward strand.
TGAGGGACTCTACCAGTTTAGGGTCATGCCTTTTGGGTTGAAGAATGCCCCTGCCACCTTCCAGAGATTGGTCAACCATGCGCTCAGTGGGCTGGAAGCCTTTTGTGTGGCTTACTTAGACGACATTGCCGTCTACAGTTCCACCTGGGAAGAGCATTTGACACATCTGGATAAGGTGTTGCAGGCCTTGAAAAGGGCTAACCTCACTATCAAGGCCACCAAGTGCCAGATAGCTCAGGGGAAAGTTACCTATCTTGGTCATGAGGTAGGAGGGGGTCAAATCCAACCTCTCTCCAGTAAAGTACAGGACGTACAGAACTGGGAGACTCCCACTACTCAAACCCAGGTGAGAGCCTTTTTGGGCCTCACTGGGTACTATCGCAATTTCATGGCAGACTATGGAACCATAGCTGCACCCCTGACAGCTCTAACTTCACCCAAACAGCCTAGGAAGGTTAATTGGACTGAAGACTGTCAGAGGGCCTTTGATGGCTTGAAAGAAAGTCTGTGTAGGGCACCTGTGTTGAGTGCGCCTGACTACAGCCGACCCTTTATCGTCCAGACGGATGCCTGCGACACCGGAATTGGAGCTGTCTTGTCCCAGTTAGATGACAAAGGGAGAGAACATCCTATCATATTCATCAGTAGACAACTCAAGGGTAGAGAACTTAGGTGGGCTACTGTTGAAAAGGAATGTTTTAGTATAGTTTGGAGCCTTAGGCGTTTTAGGCCCTACCTTACGGGGTCCACCTTCAAGGTCCAAACAGATCATAAGCCCCTGAAGTGGCTTATGCAGATGAAGGGTGAGAATCCGAAATTGCTCAGGTGGTCGATTAGCCTACAAGGGCTAGACTTCACCATAGAGCACAGACCAGGGAAGAGTCACGATAATGCAGATGGCCTTTCCAGAAGGTATGTTGACCGTCTGGATGAGGGTGTCTATCCCGTGGGAGATTAGGCACCCTCCACCTCAGTCTGGGGGGGGCGACTGTGATGCCGGAAATGCATCTGAGGGACAGGGCCTCTGAATCCTTGTCCTTTTTCTGTTTTTACCGTGTGTTCTGTCATGTTTTCTGCCCAGGAGTCCATGAGGGACTCCTGGCAGTGCAGCTCTCTTTTGGTTTGGTGAACAGACCCATGGGATACCCTTATGGCACCCATGGGTAGGGGTACAACTCTGAGCCCCTAGTGTATGTTTTTGGGCACCCGTGGGTGGCCCACAGAGCCGGGTATGGGCTGGTGGCAGCTACATGCTGAATTTGACAGGTGCGCTGGGTATCCGCCATTTTAGGGTACCCCGGCCCTGCCATTGGAATCAGTTGATTCCTGATAGGAAACAAGATGGCCCCGGTGGCCTCTTGCTTTCTATCGCCTGATACCTTGTTTTCCCAAAGTCCTGGGAAGCCCTGACTCTGTCCCTTCCCCCTGACTGGCTGTTGGGTGGAAGTTCCGTATATGGTGTTGTTGTGAAGGCCCAGCTAGACTTACTGGAGCCTTCCCGCTGACTGTATGTTGTGGGTACCGCCTGTGGGTGGGACCTGGGTGAATGGGGAGTGTGACCAATATGCACTCCGTGTTGTGGCTGTCTGGTTTCTGCCATGAGAGACAAAGACTGAGACAGCCCTGCCCGAAACTGGACTGAATGCAGTATGTAGAGTTGAATGGCTGAGTACTTGTCTCAATCCACATTCCTTGTTGTGAGTGTCTGTGCGGGAGAAGAGTGGCCTGAATGCCCTGCGTGCCTGATTGGCTGACCGACTGCATGAATGCCCTTCTGTACGATTGGCTGCTGAGTGTGTGCCAGCAGTGTGGATGAGAGACCGAATAGTATATCTGGGGACCTCTCACCACTGGAAATTGTTCAGAAGCTGAAGTCCACTACGACGAGTAACTGGAGTAACTGACGCTTGACCTTGAGGCCCTGCTGGAAGAGAAGGATTGCCGTGACTCTCCTTCACGATCTAAAGGCTGCTGTGTCTCCAAGGACTGACCCAGAGAGGACCTGGTAAGGCGCCCTCTTCCCGAGCTACGAGGGACCATCGTGCACAGCTGACCTTTGCCAACGCTCCCTGGTAGACAGACCTACGACAGGCTGCCGACCCGATACGGGGACTGCTGAGGAATCCCAAAGCGAAGCGCCCGGACTGTTGTCCGCCACTGTCGACGACCGCCGTCACCGACCGGAGCCGCCGTGCTCCCGTTTGCCTAAGAACTTCAACTTGATCAACGGACGCTCTCGTCTGCATCGCCGTGCCGTCTCCTGTGGGAGAAGGCCTGACCGTCGACGCGCCGAGGAGTATCCACCGGTGGGTTTCCCGCCACCCAAAGACCGCAGAGACGCCGACGACTCGACGCCCTCGCTGGGCCACAGTTCTTCTTCATCTCTTTGCGGTCCAGAACTATCGTCACCGAGGTGCCCCGCACGCCTCTTCCTTGCAGGACGCCAACGCTCTGTCGTCGACGAGCACCGCTCGGATCAAAGCCTGCTGCCTCATCGACGTCGTTCTACCCGGTTCACGGTCGGACGTTCGGCGCCCCGTGTCTCCCGCTTGAAAGGGGCGACATCCAAGAAGGGCCGCCGATTCCCCGACACCGAACCCCGAGTCCGCGACGCCCTCGACGATCCGTGGCTCCTGCCTTAAAGGGAGTCACTCCAGAAGGATCGGTCGACGCCTCGCCGACGAACTCTACTCCACCAGGTACATTGGGGGGGTAAAACATTGTAGGAGAGAACGAGACTCTTGAACAATATATGGACTGGGCTTGTTTTATATATCGTTATTTTACAGGTTGCCCAGGTGGGGGGATCTCCACTCAGAGCTGTGTCCAGTAGCAAGGACCAGTCGTCTGCCTATTGTTTCATCCGTCTGCTTTCTCTCTTCTCTCTATTGCTGGTTTCATTGCTATTGATCCGTGTGGCATTTTCACAGCCTTGTTGAATGCACTCTAATCGAATATTAGTGGTACCACTTTAGAATTGTAGATATTTACCATTGTTGATTTTCCGGAGCACAAAGTGCATTATTGTGATAAGTGTACATAACCTTTGAATATTAATTATATAAAGACTGTGTTTTCAGTAATACAGTGTGTGGACATTCCTTTGTGGGGGCTTGGGGATACACTGTACTTAAGAACCAGCCCGCATCACCTCCTGAGAAGCTAGGCCTTGATTGCTCGTCCAGCGTTACCATATCAGAGAATCTCGGCTGGGGTCCTCTGTGCCTTTCCTCTGCCATATAGAGAGCGGAAGTACAGACCCCCCCACCTCGTCCTGACAACGGCGCTGGCACCTTTACTGGTGCCGTTAACCCCAAACCGCCTGGGTTATAATGAGGCCCTAGGTCATGGTTTCCAGTGATTTTGAGTTGGACTTGCATATCATCCCAGAAGTTGGTGTAGGATATGTTGAAGCTGTCTAAGTGGGTGTTATAGGGGTTTGATATACATGTTATAGAGGGTAGAGGAGAGGCGGGATCCTTGTGGGACACCGTTGGGAACAGGTATGGGGTCAGCTGATTCAGGCTGCGTGAAGACCCTAGTGGATAGACCAAATAGGAAGGATTGGATCCATAAGGTTGTTTTTGGAGCAAGGTGGTAGGTTGTTGTGAGGTGTTTACAGATGATTTTGTGATCTACCAGGCCGAAGGCTGCAGGGAGGTCTTAGTAGGAGGAGGATTGCAAGCTTGCCATTATCCCTAACGTGGTCAAGCTGGATTTTGAGGTCAAGGAGGGCAGATTCCATACTGTGTTTGGATCTGAAGCCTAATTGGTGGGTACATAACAGATTGTGGTTTTTAAGGTTGGTTGAAGTTGAGTGTAGTCAGTATGGTCCAGGATTTTGAGGAGAAAATGTGCTGTGGTGATAAGGCGGTAGTTGTTATGATTCCTGCCCCTTATGTCCCCATCCCTCCAAGATGTAAGGCTGGAGCCAGGCCACGATCACCTACATGGCCCTCAAGGGCCTCTCCATCCCTCTAAAGACCCACTTGGAGTCAGACTTGGCGCTTGTGGCACCAGACTCACTCACTCCCATAGGATAACATTGGGGATTGGACTTGTAGTGCATTGATGGGGACAAGATGGATGCCCCCGCGTATTTTGGTTCCCAGAACTACATATGCAGTCTAGTCTTTTGGGTGTGGTTCAGCCCAGAGACACCTGGGATACCCGGAGACTATTTAAGCCACACCAAAGCTGAGAAACATGCTTTGTGCTTTCTGCAGCTGCAGCGTGACACTCACCGTGTTCGGATCGGTCTCCAGTAGGCCTGCATCTTTCTTCTGCGCTCAACTCCTGCAAGACAAAGAACACCATTGGAAACAGCCTTACCTTGCGGCACTTCTGCCCATCATTCATCGCTCCTTCTGTTCTGCGGGCATCTTCGGTGGTGTCATTCCCATCCCGGCACGCCGCTTCCTAAGAAAAAGGGAAAAGAACAGAAAAAAGGCATTAGTAAGCATTCAACAATCTTGGCTTATTTTTAAAGACTGTATGAGCTTCAAACGCTTACCTGAATCCCAGCCGCTCTGGGAGAACTCTGTCTCTGGAACTTCTCATCCATCTGCAAGAGGGAAAGACACTCCAGGTTAGCGTGGAAACATCTAGAGGCGCCACATACCACGCTTACTCATCGCATTTCTTCTTCATAACTGGCATCCACGCTGAAAACGTTGCGGCACCTAAAAGACACAGAAAAAGAACACAGTTCAATACAAATACGAAAGGGATGCATCGCGCATCGTGCTCTCACTCACCTTCAGCACTACTCATCTCAGCAGCACGTCGCCATCCCCGGATGCCGGCCATCATCTAAGGAAGGAAAGGAACGAAGTCAGAGAACTGTTCAAAAGACTCATTATACTTACCTGTCAGACTCTTGCCAGTGAAGTAACTAGGCCGCAACGAGCCCGCGTCAATCAACGCGCCCCTGTGCTGAAAGCAGGACGGAGAGCGCACTATCCAAGAAAACAAGGTGAGCTGTGGATCAAAGGGAAGGGTTGGACCCCGGGGAAGAAGGGGTTCAAGCACACAGAGACAATAGGGAGTTAAACTCTACCAATCCTGTGTTTCAAGCCCAGTCTCCAGTCGAGTAGCCTCAAGTGAAGGGTTTGAGGTCAAAAGAGGTCAGAAAAGGCTGAGTGACGTCCCCGTGGATACCAGGTGAGCGTTACAGAACGCAAAGCCTCACATCAAAATCCACATGGGCGTCATGGTACCGACCAGTTAGCCCACGTGTTGGGGCAGCTACGTTCTGAAGTACATGAGGCCAGGCAGGAGACCAACACCCTGAGAGAGCTGATAGTAGCCAAAGAATGCACTGACGATTTAAGCTGGCAACTTCTCCAGTCACAAGCAGGGCATGCACCATTGCCGGGAAGTGTGCCCTCGAAGCCAGCCCCATCAGCCAATCCCGTTCAGATAACCCTTCCTGAGGCAGTTCCCTTGGCCCTTCCCGAACGATTTACGGCGGATCCCAAGAGGTTTGCAACATTCATGAACAGTGCCGCCTGCACTTCCTTTGTAGACCAGGGGCCTTTCCGAATGACCAATCACGGGTCGCTTTTGTGCTATCCTACCTGAGTGGTAGCTCTGTGGACTGGTCTGTACCCTTTGTGGCCCAAGACGATCCTTTGCTGCATGACTTCAGGGGCTTTCAGCAGGAGATGGAAAAGCTGTTCGACCATCGTACTCATGGGCAGGCATTGGACAACGAACTTCTGTCCCTACGCCAAGGGAATCAAGACCTATTAACATACATACCCACGTTAAATAGACTCGTAGTTCAAACAGAATGGCCAGTGGAGAAGAGAACCACGTTAATTCATCGGAGGTTGCGAGGGGAGCTCAAGGATGTTCTTGCACAAGTAGTGAACCCCCCGAAAGACTGCTCAGAATTCATTGATCTTGTTGTTCAACTGGATCATAGGTTGCAGGACCGAAGAGCAGATCGAACTAGACCGGACCCTCGCCCCATGTATGTGCATTCAAAGGACAATATTGCCCGCACAACGGAAGGTTCAGGAGAACCAATGCAAATCGGGGGGGGTCAGATCCCCCTTGAATAAAGCGGAAAGGGATAAAAGGAGACAGCAGCAGTTATGTCTGTATTGTGGAAGGTCAGGTCATTTCCTTAAAGAGTGCCCTGTGAAGCCACCGAGGAGGACAGTAGGGGCCACGGAAAAGGAAGATACCATCAAGGAATCAGAAAACTCCCCAGCCTGACAAATGTAGGGGTCCACTTGTCGAGCGAAGAAAGTGAACTACAGACCTCCCATTTTGCACTGTGGTCTTGATCAATCACCAACAAGCATCTCGGATGCACGCAGTAAGAGCTTACATTGACAGTGGAGCCGTTGGGAATTACATCGATCAGGATCTTGTGGCAAAGATGGGGCTTCCATTATGCCCTAAATCAACCACTGACACTGTTACCACTGTCAACGGCACAGAAATAGCTTCTGGTCCAGTATCCCAATGCACTGCAGCTTTAACCCTTCTGTGCCAGGATGGACACCAAGAATCCATCATTTTCGTCCTCATTAAGACACCACAGTTCCGGTTGATTTTGGGAATGCCATGTTTGGTAGCTCACAATCATTGAATCGATTGGCGAGCAAAAGAATTGGCCTTTCCCGAGACTTGCGCCCACACATGTTATCGCCAAGAGAAACAACCAATAGACACCAGAACCTATCCGCACCCTACCAAGTGAATACCAGGACTTTCAAGATGTCTTTCAGAAAGAACAGGCTAATACCCTGCCACCACATAGACCATACGATTGCCAAATTGACCTGATACCCAGCGCACAAATTCCTTGCGGGCAAATGAACGCACTGATGGAACCAGAAAACCAGCACCTACAGGCCTATTTGACCAATATCTGGCCAACGGGTTCATACGTCCCTCGAAGTCTCCAGCAGCCAGTCCTCTATTCTTCGTACCGAAAAAGTATGAATATCAAGTAATGTCCTTTGGCCTTTGCAACATACCTGCAGCATTTCAATACTTCATGAACGATGTCTTACGGGAATCGATTGATGTCTGTGTTCTAGTGTACATCGACGATATTCTAGTATATTCCGCATCAAAGCAGGACCACGTTAAACACGTCCGATCCGTATTGGAGAAACTCTGTCAACACCAGCTCTACGCCAAGCTTGAAAAGTGCTCATTCCACATCTCGGAGGTGGAATTCCTCGGCTTTATTCTCAGCCCGAATGGAATCCGAATACACGTACACAAGGTAGATGCTATCCTGAACTGGCCATCCCCAAATTCATTCAAGGGGGTTCAAAGTATGCTGGGTTTTGCAAACTTCTACCGCCGGTTCATCCAAGGATTTTCGCAAACTGTGCATCCCATCACGTCATTGCTAAGGAAAAGCAACAAAAGGTTCCAGTGGATAACAGAAGCCGAGGAAGCTTTACAGGAACTCAAAGCAAGATTCACATCTGCCCCAATCTTACGCCACTCTCACCCTGATCTCCCATACCTGGTGGAAACAGACGCCTCAAGCATGGATATGGGAGCCGTCCTCTCACAAAAGGACCCCGAAACGGGCCAGTTACACCCTGTTGCCTTCTGGTCACGTAAATTCACACCCCCTGAACTCAATTACGCTATCACAGACAAAGAACTCCTGGCCATTAAGTCAGCCTTTAAGGCATGGCGGCATTACCTCTTGGGTGCCAGACACACAATCACCATAATAACTGACCACCGGAACCTCCAGGACCTAAAAACGGCAAAGGCCCAATCCTCACGACAACTATGTTGGGCTCTTTTTTTTGCTGAAAATGACTACGTGATTACACTACATGAAAAACAGGAAGGCCGATGCCCTTTCCCGTATGGGTGTAAAAGAGCAAGGGTATCAGACCCCTGACCCAATAGCAATCATCCCGAGTGACAAGCTCCTAGGAATCACAGCAACCATAACTCAGAAAGAATTACATGAAGAAATCTAAAACCTGATGAGTCCGGCCGGAGCAATTACAAGCGTGGAGTGCACAAGGAGAACATTACATGATAAAAGATCAGTTGCCCTACTTCAGGAATTGTTTATTCTTAGCAAACCAAGAACTACGAGAACAAGTCATGTCCGGTTATCATGATTCCTTGATCGAGGGCCACCCCGGAATTGCTAAAACCCTAGCATAGGAAAAACAAAATTATTGGTGGCCCACGTGGCGTAAAGACATTATCCAATTCATCCTATCTTGTGGAGTGTGTGCTCAAAACAAGTCATCCAAGCAGAAACCGGCTGGGCTATTACAACCATTGGAAATCCCACCAGCACCCTGGCACACGTTGTCCCTCGATTTTATTACTGACTTACCACCCAGTCAAGGGTTTAACACTATTCTTGTGGTCGTGGACCTATTTTCAAAAATGGCACATTTCATTCCTCTTGAGGGCTCCCAAATGCTTCCACTCTGGCAAAGGTATTTCTTGAAGGCATCGTACGGCTCCATGGGTTTCCTTCAGTTTTGGTCTCAGACCGAGGTACTCAATTTGTATCTAACTTCTGGAGAAAATGCTGCTCTATGGCCCAGATCGACATCCGGGTATCCACCAGGCACCATCCCCAAACGGATGGTCAAACTGAGAGGACAAATCAGACGCTCAAGCAATATCTGCGTTGCATGTTACATGCGTTGCATGTTACACCAAGCTGAAGGAAGCTGGTTCGACCTATTATGGATAGCTGAATATGCTTATAATAATTCCCTACACATCAGCACTGGGCAGACACCCTTTTATACCATGTATGGCAGGCACCCACATACTTCTGAGTTGGACGATCCTACAACCCTGGAAATGCCAGCAGTCAAAACCTTGCACACAACCATTTCTCAAACCTTTAAAAGGGCAGCTGAACACCTACTTCAAGCTAAGAATCGCCAAAAGAGGTTTGCTGATCAACACCAAGCAAAGGCCCCCAACTACCAAGTGGGAGACAAAGTCTATCTGGCGTCTAAACACGTGTCCATTAAAGGAACCCAAACTTTCCGTCCAAGATACCTGGGTCCATTCACCATCACCTCCGTGATAAATCTACTAAGAGAATTAATTTAGTATTGGGCTTAAGAAATGGAGTGATGAGGATGGGGATGTCATTTTGTGAGTTGCCAGTGTGCAAAGGTTGGCGGTAGAGGAGAAGTAAATTGATGGTGGTCTGAGGTGAGGATTCAAGTTTGGCCAGCAAGATTTCATAACCTGGTAGCTGCTGCAGAGGGGAGGCTCTGATGGGGAGGGTGGATTTGTGGAAGAAAGCAACTCCACCTCCTGGGCATCTTGTCGGTCAACTCGTAGGATGGAGTACCTGATGGGGATGGCGAGAGAAAGGATTGGGTCTGCTGCTTCATGAAGCCAGGTTTCAGATAAGGCTAGTATGTCTAAATTGTTAGCTAGTTGGAGGTTGTGAATGCTGGGAGCATGAGCGCAGATGGAGCGTGTGTTGATCAATGCACAGGCGAAGGTGTTTGGGGAGATGGGGAGTGTGGAGAAGGTGAGGTAGGGAGGGGGGAGTTGGAGTGTTCGGGGTGTGTGTGTGTTGGGCCAGTTGTGTTTAGGTTTTTGGGGGGGATTTGGGGAATCTCGAGCAGAGTCTGACAAGGCGTGCTGGTCCTATGCAGGCTGTTGGGAGGTTCGCTGAGGTGGTGGAGAATTTGATCTCAGATAGGGTGTATTGAAACTGGGGTTTGGGGGGAGGACTGACTAGACTGATTAGGCCAGGGTAGGGCAAGTTGGAGGCCATTAGGTATCTGTGTTTGCAATAGTATAGTTGCCTATTATATATGTGCAATCAGCTGGCAGGTCACTGAAGGGTGAGCTGGTGAGCTGCCTAAGTCTAGCATTCCTTGTATTTAAGTGAATGGTGGTGGATGGTGGGTAGCAATCTGTCCATGGCAGAGGACTTATGTGTCTGATGGCTTATTTGCTGGAAGGGGGGCAGCAGGCTATGCAAGCTGTGTGGGTTGGGATGGTGCTGAGTCTGTGTGGCATTACATATTGGTAATATGTTGCACGCTGAAGGCAAGGCTAATTATTGCAGGTGTGTCATTGAGGGCTGTCCAGTAGAGGTCGTATTTGAGCAGTTGTGGAAACAACTGGAGGAGGTGGATCTGACTGTCTATCGAAGGCTTGGTTTCTCTTGCGCCAGTGAGAAGCAACTTGGGAGGTGTAGTGGTTGGGAGGGGATGGCTACGTCATGTGGCAAAGGAGTGTTCCTGATGCCTGCACGGTGTATGTGTTTGGGGGCGGCAAGTGGGCATGGAGATTCAGTGCATGTGCAAGGCTGCGTGATAGGGCAAAGGCTGTTGTTGAGGGCAGATGAGCAGAGGGTGTCTGAGCTAACGCAGGGATTGCATCGAGGGGTTTCTGAGATTTCCACAGTGTGCAGGACACTGGGAGTTCCTTTAGTGGGCTTTGTGTCAGAGATGTAATCGACAGGGCTGGAGACAGGTATTAGAAAAATGCTAGGGTGAGGCAGTGGAATGAGTGAGTAGCAGTGAACATGCGCATTTGTAGGGCTTTCTGTATGACGGGAGTATGTTCGGGAGTGTTGTTGGTTTTGTACTCTATGGGTTGAATACAATGAATATGTCCATCAGTGGTGTGAGGGGAATACGTGACCGGCGTGTAGGTGCAATGTTGAATTCTCTTGGAATCGGCAACAGCGACTAAAGTGGATTTGGGAGATGTGCCTGGAGGTGGGAGGGGGGACATGGTTTTGTATTTGGATCAGACAAAGGGGTGTACGATAACATTGATTTTGCAGTTAATGCATTTTTTATTTGCAGAACATGATTTGGGCTCAGCTGGAGCACTTGCACAGTATTCTGGGGATTGTAGTAAAGTGCAGCCGGCTTGCGTTATGGTGATTTCATTTGCGGTTGAGGCTCAGGACAGAGCCATTTTAAGCACTTTTGGGGCCCTGGGCACGTACATCTTTGGGCCCCCCCTCCACCAAACCAAAGGAATTAAGGGATCAAGGATACTGTTTGCGCCCCCCACCTGTCGCGCTCACAACCTATATGTTGATATGTGTCTTGCAATAAGCATGTTTACTCCACTTAAGTCGCATTGCCCTCTTCATTCTTGCTCTAATCAGAATGATAAACAAGTAGCATTTGAAGACCAACATTAGCAGTCTACAAAGGGGTTACTGTTCTAGTACATACAGGATACTTTTTATCAATAACATCCAGGAAGGTAGATGTAGTATTAATGCAGGACCGTATGTAATAGGTACAAGTAACCCATAATAGACAGAACTCACATTAGCTGCCTCACAGAATGCTAAATTGCTCATGCATGGGTAGAGAAGACCAATTGGAAGCAATGAAAACACTTCACATACCATAGCATGGTTAGTGGAGGCAGGTTAGAAGCTACCAGGAAGGTGTCTTTATCCAGACAGACTGAGATTAGAAGTGGGATATGGTTTTCAAATAGTGTTGCCATTAGATATCAAAGGAACAAATGCCTGTGGTGTGCGATATAAATATGTTCACCATTAACGCAGTGAAGCCATGAATAAGGCTTTTATGAAGATCATACCATGAGAAGGCAATCACTCGGAAGGGCTGACAATTTTGAAAGGTTTAGGGGCTGGCAATATTGAGAGGTTTGGCAATACAAGAATAATGAGATGCCCAGGATCACACACTGGTTAAGGGGTGAAGGTGTGAAGTTTCTGCATTTGAACACTTTCCCGTTCTTACCATGAACTAAAACAATCTCATTTTATTAAAAAATGGACTTGGAAAGTACACAAATCACATTATCAAACATGACCATTTTTAAACAAAATATTATAGAAGGGTGTTATGCAAAATGGAAATGATTCTGGCTTTGTTCTCTCCATCATCAAGGTAAGAATAAAAGAACTAGCATACCAATCGATGTGATTTAACAAATTTAATCTGGGGTTGTCTTTTGTATTTTAAAACTTTAAATACTTCCAGAACAATGGTTTGTGACATTTTAATTAATAAACGTGCATAAAAACCTTTGACTTTTACCAAAAAGAAAACCTTTTTTCTGTCAAACAAGTAGACCTTAAAATGTGCTTGCCTGAGGCCTGCAACATATGGTCTGCTCTCTTCAGTCTACCAACCCTTCTACTCAAATGGCCTACAGAAGATGAAAGATCAAGTAACGGGCTAAATGATACCAGCAGCATGCAAGGAGGCAAACCTCACAGCAGACGACAGCTCAACAATATAAGATATATTAGATTATTTGACCAGGATCTCTGTATTGTCTGCTGGCAAATCTAGGATACAAACATGAACGCTGTTGTTCCACAGTCTTGAATTTGGATACTTATTCACCTCTTCAACTAACAGTTTATGCCATTGCTGGAAGAGATTGCTTAGGTTTTACAACACATCTGAACAAACCAATGTCTAGACTTCGCCATACGGATGATATGTTAGTTTTTATAGCAACCCCTATCTGGTGCAGGTACATTGCTGGTGATAGCAGATGTTGTTCTGCAAAACCAAGTACATATGCAGGCAGGTTTATAAACTTCAGACATAGGAAAGGCTCAGCCAGCCTTGCAGGAATGTGATATTCTAGTTTTGCATATGAACACATATCTCTGCAAAGTGTGCTTCACACACTGAGCTAACTTCTGAACCATTGTGGCACTCAATTTATCAATATGCATTTCACCATTGCCTTTTGCACATGATCAACTTAATTCCCACAGGAAGGAAAGAATGCTAAAGAGTTGTGCCAAAAGGAACACACAAACTATGTATACCAGTGTGAACACAGAATTCAATACATGATGAATTGAGCAAGACAGAATACACTTGCCAAAACAGAAATGCAATGGGTTTAGAGCCTCAGCAGCACCCCATTAAATATCCTGACGTGTGCTATTTAAGACTCGTGAACAATGGAATCTTAGTTCTTCAGATTAGCTAGCCTTGTGGGGCCCCCTCCAAGGTGGGGGCCCTGGGAAAGTGCCCCTTTTGCAGTCCCATAAAAACGTCGTTGGCTCAGGAGGCTGTGCAGGTGCATGGGATGTGGGGGCTTGGCAACTGCGTGGCTTTGCCAGGGATGGGGTACAAATGGTGACTATGAGCAGTGTTTGTGCGCAAGCTAGGTGAGTGAATTGGGAGCGCCTCGCGACAATGTTGTGGTCGTGTAACTTTGTCAGACAAACCGCAGGCATGCTGACTTCTGCTTTTGTTGTGGAGCCAGCAGGTTTGGGCTTGCAGAGAGACATGGATTTCAGGAAGGGCGAAGGGGGAGGCAGGGGATGCCTGAATGACAATGTAAACGCACATGTGGAGTAGTAGAAGAAGCATTTGTGAATAGCTTTGGGGACATGTCAGTAGCGTTCGGATTACGAGCGCTAGCTGGTGGAGGTACAGATAGATCAGGTGATGTGCTAGCAGCAATAATCCTCTCAGTACTGCTCGGAGTCAGTGAGTGCCACAGTTGAATCATACATATGGGTATTTCAGGCAAGCATTTGTGAACAGTGCACTTACTATTGCTCGCCAGTGAAGGAACAACAAATACATCAGAGACATCAGGCTTCATTGCAAGGTTGGAGGTAGCCATTGCCTTAATAAGGGCATGGTTACCCCCAAACTCGGGTCCGGGTCCCACGAAAGGGGAATTACCATGCCATTCCGACCTTGGAGGGCCCGGTAATTTCCCTTTCGCGGGACCCAGAGCCGGTATGTTCCCATTTGAGCCCCCGTAGGGCTCAATGGGAATGGGGTGGATGGTAGCAGCTGTACCGTTCACAACGGTACCGTTGCTACCATCCTGCTCTGCTTGCGGGTGCCGCTCTGCACATGTGGTCTGGCCAGGCGTGCAGAGCGGCACCCGTGGCAGAACTCGTAATGTGGCGGCCCGGTATGAACAGTGCCGGTGCCTTACCGGCACTGTTCATTCCGTAGCCGGCCCCAGTTGTAATGAGGCCCAATGATCTTATGTAGCACATACATTAGACCGGTATTATGGTGAATTTGGGTCTGTGCCCAGAGATCAGTCTTAGGGGAGGACAGTACATGTTGTAGCGCATGTTTAACTTTGCAGTCAATGTAGCTGAGTCCGGCGGAGACTGATGGCAAAGGCCTTGAGTATAGGGCTTCAGTTGGGGCTGGCTTCACCTGTGGCGCAGGGGGTTGGCTCCTTCAAATGGGGACCGAAGCCAATCATGGTGCTGCCAGTTTGATAGCGGTGTGGGGCTAAATGTTCTAGACACTAATCATCACTGTACTCCTGCAGACCAGTACACATTTTGTCACACAGGACTTAAGGCCAGCCGCCTGAAATTCACTGACAATACCTATGAGGGTGAAGCGATGGGTGCCCAATGACGTCAGCAGGGATCCAGCCCACCACCCATGTAAGTGCTGGCAACAAATGCCCTCACATATGCCAGGAGAGGTGCACTAGCAGCCTGGCCTTTTCAAATATGGGGTTGATTGATCCTGGTGAATGCAGAAAGGATAATTCTTTGTGCACTTGGCTTCCAGGATCAGGCCCTATTGTATAATTTCCTTTAACGAACACTGGTATTGAGATTAAAAAAGCACATAACCTGTAGGAATGTGAAAATATACTGCCAACAAAAACAAAGTTGCAGCATCATTGAAAAATCGTTTAGTAGTGAGTAGGTCTCGTATCCACAATATCCCCTGGTTTCCAAATTGTAAACCCGAGGTGGTAATAGCAATAACACCAGATACGGCCTGACGGATCGGGCATTATTGTTATAGTGGAACCCTTACTTGAACACTGGTCGTTTTTCCGATAAAAATGCACTTACCAACTTTGTCAACAAATGTGAAATAGACAACCATGAAATAAAGTTGGAATGGTTTCATTTCAAAGACAAATCCAGTAAGTGGAAAATTCAGAGTGATTTATTTAGGGTGCTTTACATATTTTTCTGGGTAGGAATATAATATGCTTCGTTATTGCAAATACCTTTTAACATAGTGATGGAATGTTTAAAAAACTTGTATTTAATTACAGCTACATTATATTCATATGTATGCATTTATGATAGTCAATATCATGAAGACAAAAACTTGCACAATAAAAAAGGTATCTGTAAATACATTATGATTAGATGTATTATTGTGTTAACTATGCTCTATATTATTAATTGTAGAAGTTAATATAGTTTAAAATAAAGTTGCCATTAGTTGTTGAAATACCTGTGTAACTGTTTACCAACTTTTTAACTTAGGTACAGTATTGAAACTGATACTTTTATTTAGTAGCAAATACAATCTTTTCTTGTGGATTTTAGTTACTATAAATTACTTTTATAAATATTGGTGTTACCTCCTCAAAAACAGGAAATATATCACAATATGTCGGTTAAAGAGTTTTACACTTGTTTCACTGGAATATAAAAGTATTTTCAACTTATAATTTATTTAAAAAAACCTTTTAACAGCTGAAAACAGTTCAGATAGTGTTTCTTTAGCTTACAAAATAAGCAACAAATACTTATTTTCTTCTCGTTATTTTTTGCAATAAACATGGGTCCTCATTACAAGTAAATTCACCAGAATATCACCAAACAGATTTACCGTTACCACCAATTGGTCCAGCAGAATTACCGCCAGATTACATGTGCTGGTATGGTGCTGTCAGTCCCCATTTATGAAGTCCATCAGTGGGGATTTTGGCGGAATTACCACTGGCGGTAATTCTGCCGATGTTGCAAATTTCTGGTGGTAAGGGAGGGGAATTAGCTCCAGCTTTTTGACAGAGGTTTTTTCTCCACCTCACCACCAAAGTTGTAGCACAGCAGTATGGTAATGGGGCAGACATTCAGTGGTAACAGAGTTACAGAGCTACCACTGCCTTACTGCCATTTATACCAGCACCATCATACATTTAATGAGGCCCATAGTCCTTTAATAGGGCTTTATTTAATCCTTCGAAATCTATTTTGAAATGTGACGAAAGGGTTATAATTCCATGATATTAAAATACAATATTTCGATGCAAATGTTGGGAATAAATCTGTTAACATATTTAAAATAGTATTTACTGTGGGTTAATATTCAAGCAAATTGCACTGAATGATGGTAAGTTAATACTGTGGATTTTCAAGCAAGAGAAGACTCATTTTGCAAGTGTCTTACCATCACAAATTTCCAGATTCATAAAAAAAATCTGTAAATTCACAAATGTTCATAACTGCCATTTCTAACAAACATCAGAGAGACTAGAGGATATATTTATATGGACCCCTTGCGAACAGCCTTCTACAAAACAATACAATATAATGTATTCACAGGATCACTTGCTTCCCCGAGACCATTCGTATTTGCCCCTTTTGTATGTATTAACATTTATTAAATCATCATATACGATTCCAATGTGTATCAATAATATCAATTTATTTGTTCTTTATATAAAGTATTTCAATAAAGACATTCACATCTACTGTTATATAGATTGTTTGTACACAACTCTAAAACAAACATTACACATTTAGACTCAATTCTGCTGTACATCAACAATGTTTTGTGGTACTCAAGTTCGTCAACAATTCTTTGTATCACTGGAGTAAGTTTTCAATTGGGATCTGTTGTTCTCTACCCGCTCTCATTCGAGAAGCACACCCCAGTCCATACAATTTTTGGCTATGCGTGCTAATGTCACTCATTCCATCTCTCATACCACACTCATACTATACCCGACATGTTTCTTTCCTTTAAACTGTCACACTTTTAGATAGGAAATTCTTCAGGGGTATGGACCACATTCATTAGAAATGTACACTTGTGTTATCTTCTTGGATTCGTTGGGGGTTTAACTTCTAATTACCTCCCTTGGATCCTTTCTTTGGGCCAAATCACCGAGTGAATATCTGTGGGAAGCAAGTAAAGGACAATCGATTTTAATGCTCGACAAATCCTAGTTATAATTATTATTACATACAACAAGCTGTGCTGAAAGTCACAGCAGAAGGGAACCATTAACTTGGTAACTCCTTCTGATCATCTGTTTTAAACTCATTTCTCTTGGGACTTGGTCCAGGTTTCACATGACCCAATCGTTGGATATCTATTTGTCAAATAGCCATTTCCAAGTTCTACTATTATAGCCAAATTATTTGGGAATATTAGTATAGTCATTCAGGGATATATCTATGAGAAAACACCTTGTCTCATTACCTTAAGTAGGTCCCTCGATATTGTGTTCTTTATTTGACCTTTCAATGCTATGGCTACAGCTCCAAGTCAATGTACTGGGCAATGTCTCTTCACAATCTCTATCAGTCCATGGACACCGCCCCTGGGCAAAATAGAGTGCGCAAAACGAACACTTGATCAACTTGCTTATTTTGCAATAGTTGCACATCGCCCTAGGGTACTGATCTATCTAGTACTCTTACCCCGGCTGTGAGAATGTAATCACCCCAGCTTGGTTCTGCTGATCTGATGGGTCCCTGTGATATATTTACGATCCTTCGACCCTCCTTTGATCAATTGTCATGGACTCCAATGCTCTCGACTATGGAAGACACAAAACAACATCAATCCTAAATTGACCAATTATGCTGTCTTATACCTCTAACTAATCGGCTGTGCCTCTATGGTATATAGTGTGCAAATGCACATTTAGTCCTTACCGCCAAGATAAGGCTTTATCTCGCTCCTGATTCCTTGGGCTTCTTAATGCCTGGTGGCTCAATTCCATTCTGCCTAGGGATTGCACATTGATCTTATGCCGGCGTTCAGATGTCGTCAACTGTTGGGCTGGGGGAACAATCCCACACTGTGTCTATTGGGGACAGGATTTGCCAGAAAAAACACTTTTTGTCAAACCCATATTATATCTGGCTTATTCTAGTTGCCTATCATACTATGGATCAACCTTTTCCAGCAGCCTACCCCTCCAGTCTTACCTGGGATTTCTTTTGGTGGAACTCCCCTTCTGGGGTTTGGGTCGCTCCCAACCCGGCTCCTGTCAGGACCGCACGCGTTCACCGCCGTCTGTTAGTTCACCTCCAGCCTCGCCGATAGCTTGTTAGTCACCCAGTGTTGGACTTCCTTTTTATCCATTTGTTCAAACCATCACGTGACCGCATTGTCATGTGATCCTCTGTCTGTGTGGGTGATTTTTTATTATTTAACACCGATTGGCCGTGTCCTGCCTTCGGCCCCCCCTCGATGATGTCAAGTTCTACATCACGCCGACCGCGCACGGCAAGGCAGGGTGTACCATCTCGCTAGTGTCCACCGCGCGTCCCGCATTCTAAACCGTAAGTAGAAATCTTAGTTATGCGTTTTGTGTGTGCATCGTTTCATTGGATCCTGCAACAAGCTCCTATCTCCTGTCGTCATTTGTCCTATAAAGCCCAGTCCAGAGGGCACAAAGAGATATCTAAGCATGGTGTAGTTACGTTATCCTTGTTATCTTTTCAGTTTCCACTTTGGCTGAGGGCTGGATGTTTTTAGGTTCAAATGGACGTGAACCATGTGTTCCGCTGTCCTACCCCTTGGACATTTGGATAGCTGTACAGAACGGTCTCATTGACATATCTTGGACTGGCTGTGAAAAAACTAATTTACAAGTTTTCATCACCCCACTTTATGTCAAGTATCAAGATAGGTTGGATGAATCTCACTATTCTGTTTTTTCATTCAATCCTAATTCTATGCTTTTGGTTAGGAAAATTAGTTCTTTTTCTTTCAGTAGTAGTTTTTTCTATCAAAGTAGGTGTCATTAGTGGTCTTCACTTGGTAGACAATTGACCACCTAAGGTCTTCGGCTTTGTGAATCTTTTCTATAAAGTGTCCAACTAGGGGGGCTGAATGTACTCTATTCCTTATGCAGCTTTTGTGCTCCCTAATCCGGGTCTTAATTTTTCTTTCTGTCTTCCCTATATATATCTTCTTACAGGGGCACCAGATGACGTATACCACGAACTTGGAGTTGCAATTTGTCAGAGCTTTTTGTTTCCATAAGCTATTTAAACCTAAATCTATCTCTGTCAACTTTTTGGTTTGTTGGCAACATACGCAGGACCCACATGGTTAATGTCCCTTTGGTGCCCGCATACCCCATGTTTCTGTTAGGGTTGATTGTACCTGAATTTGTTTCATGATGTCATTGCGCATGATCTGATCCTTGATAGATCTACTCCTTCAGAACGCGATCAGAGGTCTTTCTAAAGGGAATTTCCTTTTCTCCAAAATGCCCCAATTATGATGCACAATTTGTTGAATCCGGTTAGAGGGGTTGCTGTATGTGTTGACAAAGACTAGATTATCTTTGTTTTTCTCTTTAGGTGTTTGTTCAAGAATTGCTTCTCGATTATTATTGTCGGCTCTTTTCATGGCCTTTTTTGTCAGGTTTGCCGGATACCCTCTTTCATGTAGGTTAGTTCTTAGTCTTAGAGCTCCTTCTTTGTAGTCTGCCCTGTTGGTGCTATTCTTTTTCAACCGTAAAAACTGACCAAAGGGTAAGTTATCACGTGTGTGGGTCGGGTGAAAGCTTGTATAGTGCAAAAGTGCATTGCGATCTGTAGATTTTTTCTATCGTTTCACTTATAGCTCCCTCTTCTCTGGGTCCACTTTAATAGTTACATCGAGGTAGTTAACTTCATCCTTGCTATAATTCTCTGTGAATTTTAGATGTTGATTCTGTGTATTGATCCACTCAAAGAAAGGATGGCAATGCTTTTGTCTCCTTTCCAAATGATAAGGACGTCATCTATGTACCTTTTCCATAGTAGTATGTTCTTTTTAAATGGATTAGTGTCCTTATAGATGCAGTTCTTCTCAAAAGCCTCAATGTAGAGATTTGCGATGCTCGGGGCCAGAGTGGCCCCCATGGCTGTGCCCTGTATTTGTTTGTAAAAGGAGCCGTTGAAATGGAAATAACTTTTCCATCAGTGCCATTTCGGCACACCACATAATGAAGGATGTCGGAGTGTTGGTGCTAGCATTTTCTGTAAGTAGTGTTTCTTCAAGTACCTCGAGTGAGGCCCTCTGTGGTATGTTTGTACAGAGAGCTACTACATCGAGACAGAACAAGATCTCCTTAGTGGTATCAAAAGGCCTGCACTCTACTTCCTTGATTATTTGGGTGGTGTCCTCCACAAATGAGGCCATCTCCCTGACCATCGGCTGCATGAAATGGTCCACAAATTTTAACAGTGGCTCCAAAATCAAGTCACACCCCGACACAATTGGACTCCCTGGTGGTCTAGTGAGTGAGTTATGTATTTTTGGAAATATATAACATTTTGGAATCCTAGGTTTGTCTTCTATGAGGAAGTCAGCCTCTTTTTTCATTATCCATCCCCTTTCTTCTGCTTTTGCCATTTTTTGATGGATTCATCTTTCCAATTTTTGTGTTGGATTCTCTTCCAATTGTTGATAGTTGTTAATATCTCTTAGCTGGTTCATACACTCATCTACATAGTCTTTCCTGTTGAAAACTACTGTGGCGCCACCCTTATCTGCTTTTCGAATTATTATCGATTTGTTAAATAACAGCGGGCCTCATTATAATGCTAGCGCTCCCGTAATGAAGGGGGCCGGTACGGGAACGGCCCCCTTCATTACGGGAGCGCCGATTATGAGCTTCCCTTTGCGGGACCCGGATCAGACGCCTGTGTAAGGATCTGTCTTCTCCTGCATCCTAGTGGAATCTGGAGTGAGTGTTATGAGTGACATTGGAATGTTACTGGATGGAATGTTTGTGTATGACTGGTGTTCTCTGGAGGGGAGTTGAAGATGTAAGCCTGAGAGAGAGGATGCCGGTGCTTGCCTATGTGAACTGGAATCTACTATCTGATTAATATGACTCTAGAAACTGGATGTTATGCTTGGAAACATAATAAAGAAGTCACTCATCCATACCATGATGTCAGAGTCATTCTACCTGAACCCAGATTTCCACATTGGCGACGAGGATGCTGGCTGTGCTGGGGGGACAGCACAGAAGAAGAGACAAGCACCGCCCCCCAAACCAAGGAAGACCCTCTCTCTCAGGTAAGGCGAGCGCTAAATGCAGTAGGCGCAGAAGGGCCTAGCGCCAAGGGCACAGGCGAAGGCAATAAAGAGCTGCGCCAAGGCCAGATGCCAGCTGGCCTGTCAACAGTTGGACAGGTCAAGCACAGAGAAAGTCAAGAGACGTTGGCAGGGCTGAGGGCCCATAAACAGTTTTAAGGGGTTTGGAAAACCAAGCTGCGGCATGGAGGGCTTGGAGCCCAGGGCAGTAGCAAGTGAAGAGGCCTGGGGTCTAAGTTACACCTGGAAATATGGGAAGCCATGTTGCGCAGCTGGAGGCTTGGAGCCCAGGGCAGCAGTATTAGAAGAGGTTGGGAACCTAAGCTGCGCCTAGAAGTGACAGAGAAGTTGGATGAAGAAGCTGAAGAAACTTGTGGCTCATGTGCAAGGCGCCTGGAGCAGAGGAGGGTCCTGATGGCCATTCCAGCGCTTGGAGGGGTTTGGAGCCTGTGACTGGGCTTATAAAGGGGCTCGGAGCCCATTTGCAGCAACACCATAATGAGTTGGAGCCCACAACAGTAGCGTCTTGTGGGGCTGGGAGCCTGTGCAAGTGGGTTTGCTACCTTCTGCTGGCATTGTGAATTCGTGGTTCAGCACCTGTGAGCTTTGACTGGACTTGAAGAGAGCTTGGAGTTTGTGATGTGCCTAGGAGGGCATGGTGTCTCTTGTCGGATAGCAGAGGGGCAGTGTCTTTGCCTATGGTTTGGAGAACTGTGTGCTTATTGTTTTGGGAACTGCGTTATACAAGAATCCCCAGAGATACTTTTGACTTTAAAAGATGCTGCCACGAGGAACAGTAAAAGAAGAAAATTGAGTTTTGCTTTTGATGATTTTGGTTTAAGCAGTCAATTTTAGTTGTTGACTTATATGTCATTGTCATGTGAGGCTTGTTGATTAATTGGTCATTTCTGTGTGAATGAATTGGAGTAAATGGAGTGAAGGTAGAGTGCATGTAGTAGCCGCTGTGGTTTTAATAGGTATTTAGCAAAATGATGATTCTAGGTCATTGGCGTGCATAACAAATTGTTCTTCACACAGATGGTCTCAAAAGTGAATTACAGTGTTTATTGACCAGGATGGTAGAGATACCTGGCTCAAGTTGATATGACACGTGTTTGCTGCACTAATAATTTTCTTTTCCAGGATGGACATTTTAGTTGAGAGTGGAAAACACTGATGTTTTAAATTCAAATGCTATGACTTGACTAATATTTTAATTTTTCAGGTGGATCGGTTTATACATGCTAGAGTTTTAAGAGTTTTAAAGTAGTGTGTACAATGTAGTTATTAAGTGCAATGTTAGGAACATTATATGTGAAGATTATGTAATGAGTATAACGTGAGTGATTCTAGTGATATGTGATACACTAGTGGTATGTATGTAGTGTAGTACTCCCGGAGTTAGGTTTTTGTGTGAAGAGAGAACTTTCAACACGGGCAAATGAGGGGTAGTGGGGTCACTGAGTTTGTGAAGTAGTTACCCGAGTATTAGATATACTCAGCCTGGTTGGAAGTGGTGTGTGTTTAGGCACACCTGGGTCTTGTGATTGCAGGGTGTAAGGGAGTTAAGTGTGTGTTCTATTGTGGGATGTTGGAGTTAGGATTTGTATGAGAGGTCTGGGTGCCTCTATGTGTGGAAAGTTTAGTTATGGTATTTCAGTAGTCGGAGGTGCCTCTTCTTCACTTAGCAGAAAGGGTAAGGGGCATTGTTTTAAAGTGTGTCCCACGGCTGTGAGGACGTTCATTGGTGTTGGGAAGTTGTTAGCAGAATGTCTTTGTTTGGTGAGATTATGCATGTGCATTAAACGTGTAGGTGTCTGTGTGTGTGGGTGTTTTATATAGCTGTCATGCTGAGTTAGCTGGTCGTGTTTTTGATATCTCTAAGGAGGGGAGATATGTAAGGATCTGTCTTCTCCTGCATCCTAGTGGAATCTGGAGTGAGTGTTATGAGTGACATTGGAATGTTACTGGATGGAATGTTTGTGTATGACTGGTGTTCTCTGGAGGGGAGTTGAAGATGTAAGCCTGAGAGAGAGGATGCCGGTGCTTGCCTATGTGAACTGGAATCTACTATCTGATTAATATGACTCTAGAAACTGGATGTTATGCTTGGAAACATAATAAAGAAGTCACTCATCCATACCATGATGTCAGAGTCATTCTACCTGAACCCAGATTTCCACAGCCTGGTAAAACCAGGCGTCCTTTCCGGGTCCCGCGAGGGGAAGAGGAAGGTAATAACTGGCCAGATGTAATCTGCCCGTTATTACCTCCCTCCCCATTCCCATTGAGCCCTATGGGGGCTCAAATGGGAATGGGGATGGGTTCCTGCAAGGAGGACTTACCGGGTCCTCCTATGTTGGAGTAACCCGGTAAGTCCCCATTGCAGAAACCCGGTAATGGAGCCCAATACGGAGGCAGCCATGGAGCTAATAGCTCCATGGCTACCTCCATACTCGTAATGAGGCCCAGTGTCTTGTGTGTGGCTTTTTCCACTCGGTTAAGATTTTGGAAAGTTTTTTCTTTTTCTGTTTTATTTTCCAGCCTTGTGATCTCTTGTATGGCCCTGTTTTCAAATACCTGGGCTTCAACCGTTTGTGATTGTACTGGGGGGCAAAACTCTGATTTTTTTATGTAACCCACTGTCTGGTTCAGTAAGATCCATTTTATAGTCAAAAAAATGTTTCAGATGGAATTTTCTCATAAATTCTGTGCGAACTTTTCTCGAAATTTAAAGCGATTATGCATATTCGTGGTTACAAAACCCACGCCTTTTTCAAGTGCCTGAATTTCATCTGAGGTTAGTTCGTAGTCAGATAAATTTACCACAGTGTCTTCATGCTGCGCGTCATTACTCTGTGGTCTGGGTCCCATTCTTGTTGTTCCCGTCCTAAGAAATGTTGTCCGTTTGGGTTTCCTCAATTGCTGTTTCTCGTCATGCCGCCTCCTCTCCTAAAGGCCCTTCTGCCTGTGTTAAAATCAGAAGCACGTCCTCTTCTCCCTGTATTGTTGCCTTCCCCTGTGCTGTCTTCACTAGAGCTGTAGGATGTACCTCTGAACCTGACTCGTCTTTTGCTGTTACTTTGCTTTTGATTTTGCGCCTGTTCTTCTTGTTCTTTAGCAAAATAGCTCTCTTGTACATATGGGAAGGCTTTTTCGTGAGTGAATTGTTGTATGTCCTTTTTTAATCTCCTAATCCGTTCTTATGTTAGGTCTTCTTTGAATGCCTTCATCTCACTCATAAGTTCATCTAATCGTTTGTCATATTGTTCAATCGTGACAATTTTTTAAATTTCTTCTTCCAATTTTTGCAGGTCTATAGCTATTTTTTCTGTGGTCTGTTTGGCGTTATCAATTATCAGGATAACCCAATCCCTTCCGCATTTGTTTCTGATGCAGCTCCACTGTAGTAGGAATTATTTATTCTCTAGAAAAATCCTTGGCTCATTTCTTACTACGAACCCCTGTGGTAGTATACTGTTTCTCAAATCTTCTAACATTATGCTACCATGCAATTCAGACCTTATTACTCTCTTCTTAATCTGGGTTAGTTCATCCCAACTAGTGGGATCAGATGTATCACCCAGTTCTCCTCCAATGTCGAGTTACTAAGTAATTCCGTGATATACTCGTCATCATAACTTTTACACCTTTCGGCGGCCATGTTATCACTTGTGTCATGTGTGACCTGTTCCTCCCAAGTAGAAGATGATGTCATCTAACAGATGATTTTAATTTTTGTTTTCTCTCACCGCCAATCAACTGTACACACTCCTAACAAACACCATAGAGACTAGAGGATATATTTATATGGGCCCCTTGTAAACAGCCCTCTACAAAACAGTACAATATAATATATTCACAGGGTCAACTGCCATTTGACATTTGCAATGGCGAATTTACCACATTCCGCACAGACGTAAGGGGGTATGTATCACGAAAATGCTGTTGGAAAATGTGAACTGTAACCCATTTGCAAGTTTTGTTTGTTTCTTGCCTAGGTAATTATTTAAATACACATGCTTAGCAAAAATGCAAACATCATCATCATAAAAACGAGAGTAATTAAACACATTTGGGTCATTACGAGCTTGGAGGTAGCCATGGTGCAGTTCCTTGAATGGGGACTTACCGGGTCATTCCAACCTTGGAGGACCCGGTAAGTCTCCATTCAAAATACCCATCCCCATTCCCATTCGAGCCCCCATAGGGCTCAATGGGAATGTGGAGGGAGCTAATAACGGGCCTGTTATTAACGGGCCCGTTATTAGCTCCCTGGTCCCTTAGCGGCTCCCCCTAAGGACGGCTGGTTTTACCAGCCGGCCTTAGTGGGACCCGCTAAGGGACCTCGGAATGCGGCGATAAGGGGTTAACAGCACCGGCATCCTTACCGGCGCCGTTAACCCCTTACTGCCAGCCTCGTGATGAGGCCCATAGAGCATATTAAAAGACAGACGTGGGCTAAAGCTATGTGTCAGATGTTTATAAAGCACACGCCTAGCTGGCAAGTGACACAGTGCTGTCCACATACAATCAAATGATCCATCGGGATCATCTCCAGCATGATTGTCCATGCGGTGGGGCCTATGGTGCGTGCACCGTGCACACGGAGGAGTTCTCTGAACAGCAGGGTCTTCAGTTCTATCCGGAACTGCTGCGGTCCACAGTACTGGCACATAATGAGAGAACGCCTGTTCCCTAATTTTTTCCTACATACATTATTTTTATTACAATCTTGTGATGTTGAGGTTTCAGGAGGTGCCCTGGCCTCCTGGCACGGAAAGCTTGTCAGATAGAAAAGGCGGCTTAGAGTTGACACAACCTTGTGTGAAAACCAGGCTGTCTTCAAAATGACGCGGGCTGATACCAGCAGGCAATGCAGCTCCTTGAGCCTAAGGAGATATGCTCAAACCTTTGGCTGCTGGTGATTGGTCTGACTGTGGCAAGTTGCAATGATTTGAGTCCTGCTATATCTGTGGCAGGGTTACCCTAGAGTGGTGCATTTCCCCACCTAGATTTGACAGTACAAAGGCTGCATGACCATCATACAGTCAGAGCGTGCTAATAGGGGGTTTATATTATGCAGGCGTGTTACTTGCAACCAGGCTGTTTAGCCATTTTTGGCAATGTGGGCCAGTAATAAAGAAACTTTGCACCCATGCAAATGCAATTAGCTCTAGCGCAAACATGATCTATGTGAATACTGCGGGGAAAAAAATGTGAAGCCCAAAATACTGATTTTCTTTTACCCCTTTTAACTACTTATGCAGGGGGAGACCCCTGGATGCCCTCCAATACCTGTGGTAAATTGGGGGTCTGAAAACATTTGCGTTTAGGGCTTGGGAATTTTTGCATTGAGTATTTTGATATGATCCCGGGCAAACACAAATTATTTCAGTGTGTTTTGCACCAAGGCAATATTTGCCCCCTTCCCAGTCAT
Organism: Ambystoma mexicanum; assembly: GCF_040938575.1. Lineage (NCBI taxonomy): Eukaryota > Metazoa > Chordata > Amphibia > Caudata > Ambystomatidae > Ambystoma > Ambystoma mexicanum. Next base: position 451,548,411 of record NC_090937.1, read on the forward strand.
ATGCCCTGGTGCAAAAATGCATTGACAGAATATGTTTGTTGAAGTGGGACAATGTTTGCCCCAGTGCTAATTGCCCTTGCACCAGTGCCAAGTTTCTGTGATATAGCCCTTGATATTCGAAGACGGGTTGCAGTCAAAGATGAAGCCTAATGGTTTGCGGTGCGAGTTTACGGCGTGTACTCATTACGGTTCATATTGGGTATTCATTGTTGGATGAGTGTTTAACAGGCTGGATTGGCGAGGAGTGCAAACTCGGTTTTCGTGAGTTTTAGTTTTAAGAATACACCCAACATCTAGGACAGAACGTGTGCTAGGGGTCCATTGACTACATGATATGTTTTATTAATTATATATGTATTTATAGCGCACAAACCTATTTCTTACGATATGAGTTTTAAGAAGTTTCCCTATAAGTATAAGCTAGTTTTTGGCTTCCTGATGTCTGATGGGAAATTGTTTCATGAGCCATTTGCCGGTCAGATGGCTCAGCAGGTTAACTTCTGTTTATTGTAATCTGTGTTTAATCGGCAAGTCGCAAATTCAAATCCTGCCGAAACCTACTCAGCCTTTCACCCTTCCGAGGTCAATAAATGAGTACCAATTTCGATTGGGAAATAACTTTAATGTATTTAAATATGTCCTATGTAGAGTGCTTTAGATTATAGTGCTATATGAAAAAACAAATTGTTATTAATATTTAGTTGGTCTAAAAGGTGAAGAGGAAATCAGGTCAGAGGAAGTGGAGTGAACATTTATTGATGGACTAATTTAGGGATTGCGTCCAAGGTCGTGGGTGAATCTGGCGATAAGGTGCCCAGAAAGACTAGCTTACGACCCTCAGTGAAGCCAGTGCATTTAAGGGGAGTGAGAGCACCTACCACCTAGTATTGCCCGAGGCCCTAAGGGGCTGTAGCTTTTAGCACCTGGCAAGGTGCTTACGTATGGCCAAACACTGGAGGAAACAAGGAAAGGTAAGCCTGTATCATCAGAGCTGTGCGTGGTTGCTAAAGCAACCTGCACATGGGAAAGAAGGAATCAGAGGAGGGACGGAGATCTGTCTATAGGCTAGGCCAAGGCTTAAGTGCATGGTGCAGAGGAAGGCGGAACGGAGCGTGGAGGCGGAGCCGGGGGGCAAAAGACTGGTGGCGTACAAGACATGGAGAGGGACAGTGGAGGCATACAAGTCAAGCCAAAGGAGCAAAAGACTGCTTTGGACATCCAGGAAGGTTAAGCGGATGTGGGGTGTGGAGGTGGGTGGGTTGACCAAAGTGCGTGAGTGTGGGACGACAGAAATACCACGGTGGAGGTCAGGGCGGCCCCAGGTCAGAACGCAGAATGCAGCACAAAACGGAAAAAGCAAAACAGAAAAGAGAAAGAAGCTGAGAGGCATAGACGAGGCATAGGGGCAGCAAGAACAACACTGCCACATTACTGATGGCTATGGTGCCAGTGCAGGAGAGTGCTGCTGAGGACACAGAGTATGTTGCACATGGCCGAGCCACTCAGGACAAGAACATTCCAAGCACCTACCATGTGTTAGTGCCCGGAATGTATGCAGCAACCTTGTTCCTGGTTGGCTGCGCCAAGTTCAACGCATGTCTTTGTGTCCCAATTCCTGAACCCATTTGTGTTCTGAGCTTCTATCCCCTCACTAAAATGGTATCACAAATTCAATAGAGAAACATTCTCATTCTTTGTTCACTGTACTCTTTCCCTAACCAAAGAAGTTGACAATGAACCGGTAGGATAGCTCACGGGCCACGTGCTCACCTTTGGGAGCATAGCTCAGGGGCAACTCTCTCACCTTGGAAGGAAGAAGACGTGGAGCAACACTGGTTCGATCCCTGGGGTCCGTGCTTAGAAACCTCTGGGTGTTAAGCTTTTTATAAATAACCAATTATAATTATAATGTTTTGCTAAGCAGTGTATTTTGAAATCCACCTTTTCTTCTTTAGCTCATCTTCAGTGCTGTTGATAGTCAATATAATAGTGATACATTTTCCATAACGCATCAATCTTGAGAAAGTCGGGCAGTTATGATTGATGAAAAAAGCAAGCAAACAACACATTGAACTTTTAATGGCAATGCACAAAATAATTTACGAACTAACTGACAATACTCCACGCCTAATCTCTCACACAGGTGCTGAAAAGCATTCAAACGATCTGGAATGCATGATTACAGTTCGGTTCTCTCACGGCTGTTTATTGTGGGAGCACCCACCTTTGACCTATTATAAGACGCAAAGAAGAGTTTTTTTTCAGTCACATCCTGCTTGTAAACTGTCCACCTTCCTATTCAGTATTACCAGAAGCATGTACAATCCAACTGTTCATTCGTGCCTGAAAAACACAGAGAAGATAAAGCATTCATGTACAATGTTTCACATTTTTCGAACTATGATCACCTCATGACAGTTTTGAAAGACGCTCCAATACTTGCTGCATTTTAAGCTGAAGATACCCAGGTTAATCCAGACGTGGGCCACTTGCTCACTGTGGCAAAGAGAGGCTCAGCTTCACGTCACTGATAAAGCCCAACAAGGACGAAACACGTGTCCGAGGTTGCTTTTGGTGCTCTAGATCAGAGGAGAATTTTAAGCGGACCATGAATGGTGTAGATAGGACCACTTATGCCAGTAATGTCCACTTGCAATCACGTGCATGGAGGCTGATGCGATTCATGCATGTAATTTAAAGGGGCTGTTACTTGCATAGATAGATTGTGGCTGCAGCCTCATGAAAGTGGTATAAGGTGCTCCTATGTAGTGTACTGTTGGTGACATGCCTTTTGCTGGATTGTTTCCCATGTTACCCTAAAGAACCAGCTCTACGTTCTATGCCTTTTTACCTCATTTTGTCAAAATTGATAGTTTCAGGACATTATTTTGAAAAATGTTCTCGGAGGGAATCCACCATTCATTCTTAGGGCTCCCTTGCCACGCTCAGTCGCTTGTGCTAATCTGACAAAACATTTAGAACCCTGCACTGAAAACATTCACCACCCCGTGAGGGCTCACCCATGAATTGTTTCAGCACCAAAAGCTGCCCTGGTCAATCCAGCTTTATATGCAAATGGTTGTTTCTCGTCTGTGAAAGGCACAGTTAACTCCACGGTGGATTTAGATCGTCCTGAGTGAGACCTTTTCCAAAGAACAGGTTATTTGACTGTGTTCGTTCTTAGTAGAAGGGCTCCCACATGTTTGCAAATATACAACATATAGGTGGGACATGTTTAAAATGCAAGTGGGCTGGTTCAGAAAGAATCCCTTTTTTGGCATTAGTTAGCTCCACATGTGTTTGCTGGTAACTTACACCTGAAGACAGTATTCACAAAGGGAGGGACTGACAAAGCTTTTTGGGGGAGTAAGTCTATCTTCATCCTGGAAACTGTTATAACTTACACATGAGTAAGTTATTACGAATTCACATAAGGATAAAGAAGTGATTCACAAAAGTATTTGCTACTTTTCTACTTTTTGGCCCAATTTATGCACAACAGTGCATGCAAAATGTACTATAAAAAAAAAAACAGCAATAGGGGAAATGTCCAGGGGGGAGTTCAGGAGCCTTGGTAGTGCAAAGGAGGCGTCACAATGTGGAAGAGATACACGCCAACAAAAGTGTAACTTCACGCGTAATCACAAAACATCAACGCTGTCTTAGAAAGGCACGTGAAGACATAGGAGCTGATTCACGAAGAGGTTTCCAGGAATATCTCTCACTTGCTCTAGAAGAAAGAACATTCGATCCACCTCAGTCAGGTTGCACATGGTAACTTCTTTGTGAATCGCTCACAGGCTGGAAAAATGAATTATAGTGTAGGCAATGTGTGGAGTGAGAGAAGTAAGACAGGATATGTGATCCAAGAAATTGTTCTAACTTATATTCTTGTATATTTTTACTTACTTAGAAGTAAGTCAAACGAACTCCTGGTAAAAGATTTGTGAATAGGGCCGAATATGTAGGCACAACCAAAGTGCTTTAAAAAAAAGAATTTGTATTACTCACATGAATGAAACCAGTAGTTTAACGGAACACATCTTCCATCTCACACCAAGCACTATGGCTTTACAAATAATTTTGTAAGGCGGAAGACCTATCGATTTTGAACTATTAATATTAGTTAAATGAATGCTAGACACAAAAGTAGAAGGACCAAAAATTTTGTACAGCTATTACTATAAAGTGTGTAAAATTGCATACACGCCAACTATCAGTCAAGTTGCCACAAGATGACATTTTGATTGTCCGTTTGCCATCCACTATCCTTGTGATCGTTATCCGCGGAACACCATGCATACAAAACCTTGTCAAAACTCATTTTTATTTCAGTAAATGTGGCCATTTTCCTGCTAAGGTTCCTGATCTGGAAGAAGCCATCAATGCAGATAAAATAGGCCTCCTCCAGAAGAACATGAACACCTTACTCTTCAAAGAACATTTTGCCAGTCGATAATCGCTCCACTCAACCCACTTCTCCCCCTCAGTAGCTCCCTCCTTCCCTGCTCCCTCTACCCATCCAAGCTGCTCTGTGATCTCGCACCTTACCTGTAATCTCCTGGGTGCATCCACTCTGTAGAGAGCTCTTTTGCTTCTCACCTAAGTTTGCGATTTATGAATTCCATACATACATACATTTTCAAACTTTATGATGGTTTTAATTATGTCTAGCTACAGAGTTCACATAGCTGAAATTATGCTTTCAAATCCTTTAGCATGGCTTTATGCTACACACAAACAGTTATTTTTGTCAGAGGAGGAATAGTTTTAGGATTGTCTAGTCTTATGGCTGATATTTTGGACTTAATATACATTTGCTGCTTAATTCTAGCCATTTTGGTACTGTGCATTAATCGTAACTTTGGTCAACATGAGGTGATAAATCCTCCAAATGGAGGCTCAGATAAGGGGGTTTGTTGAATTGTATTGTTTCGTCATGAGATGACCAGTAAATTGAGGTAAGACTATGTAGAGGTGGAGTCATACGGAGGAAACTATCCTCTTGTTTCTTGCGTACATTGCACATAACCATACTTCTGGATCTAAAACAATCAACTGACACAAATGTGGCAGCATTTATGTTAATTATTGATTGTATATCTCAATGCAACACCATTACACCATTAAACATCTCAATTGTTTTAACTGTGTGTTTATATTTGACACCCAAGCCATATTTTTCAAAAATGCAATTCACAATTTCCTGTAGTTGTTAACCCACTCCATTTTGTATCCTTGGGTATTTATAGTATACATTGATTAACAAGCAATGTGATAGGTGTTTACTGGACATTTAAGTTACATTTTCTTCTTTCCATGGAATCAATATGTCAATCAATTATTATTTGCAATGCTAATGGCATGCTGGCCATTGGAACTACATCATCTACATATGCCAAAGCAAGCAAGCGAGGGTTCCCTCAGCAAGTGATATCGTTGGCATATTCCTCAAGCTCTTTTTAAAAGACAATTTCTGTATGAATTGAAAGACGTGCTTCCGGGACACTATCCAACGTAGACAGAGCCCACTGTGAAAAGGGAAATAGTTTGAAATTTCATATAGGAACGAATTTCTTGCTCTGGGTGGGAACATACCATCTGCCCTATCTGCTCCCTTAAAGTTTGAAGCACCATTGCCCTCAACTGGTCCGTAAGTGGCGTCTCTGATGTAACGAATGCATCTCACAGATCCTTCTCCTATTCTTTAAAACAAATCATTGGGACATTCCTCATATCTATTTCCAAGGGGTAGCACATAACTATATCAGAATGAGTTAGTGATTGATGGTGAGGTTATCATTTTAATGTTTTGCACATTCTCAATTTGAGGATCGAATGGGGCAGGAGGCACCTTTATTCAGGGTCAACTTCATAATTCGAGAATTGGAGTGCGATTATCACTTTCTTCTCCGAGGGCAACACACAGATTCTACATCTTCTGTTAGCCTTGGATTTTTTTAATATAGCAGTCAATTGAACTTCTCTCTTTGTGAACACATTTTCAAATCGTATTTCATCAATATCATCCGTACAATCTTCTCTGATGGGGAAACAATTCGTCATTATGTTCACCCTCCTTCAGGAAATCCATCTGCCATACCTGTTCCCAGTTTTAAACTAAATTCACATCGTATATTAAAGGTTGACAATTGGTTTGCAGCTCATAATGCCCAATGAATAGATTCCCTACAATTTATTTGAAGTAATTTAGGGATGCATTAATCGTACAGCCATTATCGGCATTGTGGAAGTTAATCATCAGAGAGTAACCTCTTTTATGCAGTAATTCGATTATTAATAATGTGGGGGATTTAAATGTTCATGCAGCACCAGTGATCCAGAAATGTCGCAAGCCACCATATTATTTCCCTGGTGTTCATTGATACATTCATAACCACAGACATGCAAAGGTTCCAATGATCATGTTCCTTGCCATAATATTATTTCGTGCTCAGATACGAACTTCAGCTGGTTGTCATCTTTTGATTTGCTTTGTAGGCACGCAATGTTACCCAATAAGGAAACAGCTGAAGCAAATTCTGTATGTACAGACCAGTCCTTGGTTGACTCTGGCGGAAGAACAATGGGACATGAGCCACACTGACAGTTCGCTTTGAATGTGGAATGGTTTGCAGTGCGTGCAGCTGGTGAGGAGTCAGTGATGTCTTAACTGGCTTGTTTGATCAAATTTGGTTAATCAAGAAACAAAGCATACCCCAATTTATGATTATGGGCAAGTGGCAAAAAATATATATACGGCTGTGAGTGGAAAGTATAAATATGGTTGGTGGCATAAGTGTTGTACACAGGGCCATGCAAGAAAGGGGTGTGGAAAAAAGGGGAGGTCAAAATCAAAGAAAAAATATTGGAAGAGAAGGAAAATCGCTGGAAATACATAGACCTCAGTGAAAGCTTTAAGTCTGTACTAGGGTAGCACTGATATGACCTTGTATTATTGTTGAAGAGGTTCCGGTATGCCAGCGGTCTGGCGTTTGCGCACCTGTTCAGCTTCTAAGGGCCCAACAATCCTTTCCCCAGAACAGATGGAGGACTCAGCCAAGGGATCATACAGGTAATTCAGAAAGATCTCCATATTCTCCAACTCAACAAGCATGTCACCCGGTTTTGATACAGAATGGCGTCATCACCTGCCCCCCACAAAAAACCTATTGCCATCATTAATAGGGTGCTCAGAGTGGTAGGTAGTATGGATCACCTATATACATCTTACTCTATTGGACCTTCCATGTCAGGAGGCTGGTCTTCCCCTTCCCCATGAAACTATCTATTATATTGTTGCAGGGTCACAGGATTACCATTGGCCCTTGTCCCCTATCAAGGGTGGAACCGGTCTCTTCAGGCCTAGGACCCAGTTCGGTTCTCAGCCCTCTGTGCACCTCTTCAAGGTGATGTGAAATGACTATGTGTTCCCACTGTACCTGTTAGCAATACCACTTTTGTCTATGAGAGTACTCTCCTCATTGCAAGATTGTTAACTTGTCTGCGTGTCACTTCTCGTCTGGGTGACTGAGACCGGTTCATCTTTCCACCTCGAGTGAATACCCATTGTCTAGCTCGGCTGCATCACACGGTTGCGGACCACAGAATCAAGCCCTCCTCAACTGCAATTATGAGGATGCATTCTGTTTTTCTGCAGGTGGCTCCTTGTCATCCCAAGGTTGGAATGTGCTGTTTATCTCTGACCTTGGCTGTGAGCTCTGGCCTGCTGCTCTGTGCAGCCTGTTCCTGCTCCCCTTTGTCCCTTGTCCTGTGGCTTGAGGCCTCATGCGATTTTCATTAGACTTATAATATGATTTCTACACACTTATATTGTGCTATGTTTCCTGTAGGTTAGTCGTTCATGGTCCTAGCAGGCTCCTTATGTACTCCTGTAGTTCCATAGGGTTAGTTGCCATAAGCATCTGCAAGCATGCTCTATGTCTCATCGTTACCTTGCATTCAACGTTTCTGCACTTGGCTAACGAGAAAATAATAAAAGATTTCACAGTATGTATATGTAACTGTCCTCTATCTACAGAACTGTGTAAGAATGTTTTTTGTGTTTACGAGTGTGTGTTTGTGTAAAGCTGTGTATGGTTGCAAATGTCCTTCATGACTAACGCAGCTATGCTGTGATGTCACTAGTGATGTCAGCACTGTGGCTTCTTGACATTTTTAGTCAACATCATTCATCGTGGTATTTGGGTCTACGACCACTGTTGATGCCCCTGTTTCCATAAAGAAATTTACTGAATAAGGTCAGAATGGCTGTCTGAGGGAATACCACGACGAAGTAAGCTCGAAGTAAGCTGTTGGGCTGGATACACTGCCCAAGACTTCATTTGGATTGACAAACAGTGCCCTTTCTACCTGATCCATTGATGCTTGTAAGGAGGAGAGGAAGCATGGATTGCTTCTAGTGGCGAAACGCCGGCTGGACTGGACTGCCTAGACTGCATTTACCAGAAATCTGTGCGAGACTTAGCCACGCCCACAGCCTATCGGCTTTGCACGCTCTGCTTACTAAAGCAGGTGATTTCGCACACAGCGCGTGCACACAAAGTAAGCTCGAAGTAAGCTGTTGGGCTGGATACGCTGACCAAGACTTCATTTGGATTGACACCCAGCACCCTTTCTACCTGATCCATTGATGCTTGTAAGGAGGAAAGGAAGCGCGGATTGCTTCTAGCGGTGAAACGCCAGCTGGACTGGACTGCCTGGACCACATTTATCAGAGTAAATATTTAGGCCACAGGGAGTGTTCTCCTTTTTGGTACTTCATCGGCTTCAATCACTTTTTTGTGTGGGTTTGGCTTTGCTCCTGTGGGCTTGGCTCTATTCTGGTGGGTTGGGCTTTGTTCTCATGGGTTGTGCACCGGTGCTCTAGTGAAGGAACATAGCTGCAGGGGTCCCAATAAGATCTCTTTTTTGTTTCTACCATTTCAGAATCTGTGTGAGACTTAGCCACGCCCACAGCCTTTCGGCCTCTCCCGCTCTGCTTACTAAAGCAGGGGATTTCGCGCACGGCATGCGCACACGAAGTAAGCTGGAAAGTAAGCAGTTGGGCTGTTAGGCTGTGAGGGTGAGTGGGAGAGTGGGGGTGGAGGGAGTGAGTTATTGACAAAATACTTATTGTCTCTCATATGTATGATTTGGATAATCTATCTACCTATTGAATTATTGTCAACTAGTTTAGGATCCGGTTTTCTTTTTTTTTTTTGCTCTTCACCCCTGTCTGCCCCATACTCCCTCTAGTTCAGGAGAGCAGTGTTGACAGAACTAATAGAAATACAAATTGTGTCTGAGCAGAATGGCAACCGTGTTGATGAATGGGAAAGTATGGCTCGCATCTACCAGTTCAGAGAAGACTGCAGGTGAGGTTCTGATTATGGACCCTAATCTTCCTAGCCCAAGTAGAGGCAGTGAGATGATACCATTTAGGGACTCTCACGAACCACATCAGAGTGAGGAGGGGGCTGACAGACAAAAAGTAAAGGCTGTCACTGTCAATATTATGGCTGAAGAAGTTAGTACTTGGGATTTGAACACTCAGGAATATGAAAACAAAAAAATAAGCAGAAATTAAACAGGAGGTGGAACTCTCATATATGCACTCACAAACAAACACAAAAATGGGGGGTACGTTTTTGGGGGATGGAGATATATAGTTTGTCCCCGATAGCCTTTCTTTTGAATCCCAGATTCCCATTCGGTTTCATGAGTATAAGAGAGCCATAAAATCAACAGTTCACTGAGGAAGCAAACATGGAGATAAATGACATAAATTTAGATGTCTCCAAGATGTCTCAAACAGTGAAAATGCAAATGGGTAAGCGTACTAGGCTTTCCCGGGGTCTGTCAATGCCCGTAAATGCTGCGCGGAATGGAATAGACAATGTACCTCTTTTTAACACTCTGCCACAAATGAGGATTCCTACACCACATAGAGTGTTTTCAGCAAACGCGAAATTCCCTCTACAATTGGCCTCAATATTTACTGATGCAAAAAGAAATTGGGGAGATAAGATAAAAGTGCTTTGGGTGACCAGGAGGGGCGGATGACGTCTGAGAATCTGGCCAGTATTGCTCCACCCTTGCATTCTATCTACCCTCATATGTCAGTGGTCTCCCTTAGGAGTTCCCCCATCACTGAAAATAATGATCAGTTTGAGCAATCACTTCCAGTGATTTCAAGGATATTGAATCTCCTTGATAAGGGGCATGAGCTTACCCATTGGGAAGTGAGAGACTTAAAAAGGATTGTATTGGAATCCCAACTAAAACTCAGTAGAGTGGAAGGCTTTCTAATGGGTAAGCTTGAGGATAAGGATTTCCAGGCGAATAAGGCTCCAGCGCCACTTTACTTGATAACTAAATCTCAAGGATCTCAAACTATGGCAGCTGAAAATGAGGGACCTAGCTTTGCGAATGTGTTATCTTCCAAAAATGGGATGAATATGAGTAAGAATAAAACTGGAAGTAGTGCTTTGAAGCTAGTGCCAGAAGGAGAAAAGAGGATCATCGAGGCAGTTAATGAGCTTTCCTTGAAAATTACCAAGTTGGAACATGTTATATCCACTTTGGCTGGGAACACCATCCTAAAAACAACTCTGGGGATAGCGATGCTGGCCAAAGAAAAGGAATCCAATACCCATGACATCCCAGACAGCCTATCCGCTTTAACTGACATTATAGAAAGTGGTATAGGTCCAGTGGGGCCAGAAAACATAACTAAAAAACAGGAGGATGGTCAAAGCTCGGAAGGGGAGGGCTACTTCCTTTCCAGGCGTCAGAAACGCTTGGCTTTAAAAGCAAAAAAGAGGATGCTAAAGAAAGGATCAAAGCCTGATAAGATGGAAACGAAGATAAAAGAATCTAAGGTTCCATCAAAGATGGAAATGAAGTTAAAAGAATCTAAGGTTCCATCAAATTAAGTGGCGTTATCGGATCTAATACAACTCAACGAAGAAAGCAGGATGGCTTTGCAGCTCCATAATATCAATGCTACCATTCCTAAATCAGGATAAATTTTGGGAAACAACAAAATGAAAATTAAAAAATATATATATATATAAATAAAGAGTAGGATGGTCGCACGATACCTGTTGGTGGCAATGTATTTGAAGGGACCAAAAATGGCACACTGACCATACAGACAGTGGGGGGGGGGGGGAGGAGATTAAGGAAGCAAAACAACTCCAACTGTCAAACTTTTATAAGGTATTAGAGAAATCAACCTCCCGGCCAATATTGCCACAGGAACTCTCAAGTCAGATGGTGGAAATCCCGACGACATCTGCCGAATCAAATAGACTAGGCTTCTCCTCTAAACCCAATGATGTAAATCTTGCTCCTCTCTCCACAGGGGTATTCAAAATCCAAGGTTCAGTTGGAATAGAGGGGGAAAACTCAAACCAAATCAGGAGAGAGTGATAATGATGATGTGGTGATTGTGGAACTAACATCATTGTTGAATGGACCATGCCAGTCCTCTGATGAAACTGATCTAAAAAAACTGGATCTTCCAAAAACCATCAAAAAAATTATATTGGATCTATTGCCAGATCTAGCCCTGCTTACAAACCAGGGATCGGTGGATAGCGTCCGAGAAATAAATGGAAATTCTGTGCGGGAGCAAAATGAGGGGTCCAATAATGTGAAGATGATGGGAGGAGGGAGTCAAAGACAGCATATGCATGTGGGTCAGTTGGGACACAGGGAAAAACCTGAAAGGGATGCAGGGTTTTCTTCCACACAGTCTACCCTGTTGCATGTAACTACCCAAATGAAGGAACCTTTGGAAGAGGGGAAACTGATGTCATATGAACCAGCTAGGTCTCTTCATATTAAGGATAGTTACTTAAGGAACACAATGTGGCGAAATATCTCCTTTTCCGAATATCTGAGTATTTTACTCTATAATTTGTGCGATATTGGAGGTCCATCATCCCTTTATAGACCCCAGGTTTTGTCACTTCTTAACAAGGTTCCTCGATTGAGGTTGATCTCCTTGGCAGACATCTGTTTGGTGGATTTTATCCATCCCATGCACCTTGATAATGTGCGAATTGTTCAAAACTCTCAAAAGATCTTTGACCTGATTGTACAGGAGACTGAGCAATTTAACAGGATGGGATATGATATTCTCATCTTTAGCAATGGGTGGGAGAATGGGAGGGATCTGATGCATCAGAAGGCTAATTCCAACATACCCAGGGAGGAAGTACACCAACCTAAGGAAGCTAATAAGCTGCCTAAAGGGGGAGAGGACCAGCAATGGAGATGGCTTGCTCTATCCCTAAGAGTGTCTATCTCACAAATCCAAAATATGCATCAAAAACTTTAGTCGCCCAAAGACAATTCAACAATGGCGACTTTTATCATGGAACTCTAGGGGACATTCAAACGTGTTGGCCTCAGAGGCATTATGCAACAAATTTAAATCTTTCGACCTGATATGTATACAGGAGTCATGGCTTACCACTTCCGTACAACTAGATGGTTTTGAATGTAGACACTTGTATGCCAAGATGGGGCTCTGGAGTAGACCAGCAGGAGGCCTATTTATTGCTGTTAAAGTCGCAGTTGGTACACAAATTCTGGAATCCTTTATATTATCGAGTGGGGTTTTGGGCATAGTACTGGAATACATGAATATCCATCATTCTTATCTCATTTTTGTGCTGAATATCTATTGGAATCCCCTAAAACTGTTGGGCAGTGTTATCATGTCATTAAATAAGTGCATATCGTCCATGTTGCTCAAATACAGAGGATTAGAAATAATAATTGCAGGGGATCTAAATTCAGAAATTAAATATGGAGAAGGAATGGGGAAAAAGATGGGCTCTAGCATCATAAGATCTATGAAGAATTCTGGGAACATTGAGGAGGGTTGCCTTTGCAGTTACATGTAAAATAACCAATGGGCAGATTTGGTGAAAGCTATTTGGCTATTGGGGTCTTACCCACATTAATGTTCTTTTTAATTCCGTGGAAATGAGTTTAGATGGTCAAACGGGACTTATAAATCACATATTGATCATATTTTTATGTCAAATTCTCTTTCTGCTTTATGTGTGGAATTCCTGGTACATGAATCTAATATGAGTGATCACATATTCCTTTAGGTCAAACTGATATGGAATATAGTTACACCTAATCAAGGTGCCATCCAGATGAACTCAACGGTCTCTTGTGGCGGCAACCGTATTATCTGGCATGAAGGAAATATAAACAAATGTAATGCTGTTTTTGTACATAAATACCACAGCATGTCTCTGTCAACTAGATTGCACCTCTTTTCTGTACCTCATTTTACGGAGTATGTCAAAGATATGATGGATAGGTCAGTGAATCAAAGTAAATATGGGATTATGAAACACCATCATGCCCACGCTTATGACCCTATGGTAAGGTTAAAAAAAATCTAACAAATCATAATATTTGAGCAATAATGAAATCTAATCTAGATCAGACAGATAAAAGGAGACAAATCCACTTAATTAAAGAAGTAAAAAAATATTGGTTGAAGAACCACACGATGTCCTTGCTGGAAAAAGACAATACTAACATGCTGGAAGCCCTAAGAGACGCTTCTGGACGTGAGTTCTTGTCTCTTATAAATGCGATGGAGAACCCCCAGGTGACGATACAATCAGTCAGTGTACAGCAGGGTGTTTGGATAAACTATTTTTCTTCCCTATATAAGGGGAAATTTGAGATGACAAATGAATTAGTGGCATCCAAAAAGGGGCATTGGAAATGTGAGTTTACCATATTAGACATTGAAAATCAGATTAAGGGGGCGAATAACTCAAGGGCCGCTGGCCCAAATGGGCTGACTTATAACACACTAAAGAGAAACCCTGGACATTGGGCAAAAGTGCTATATATTCTTTTTTAAGACATTTTATAGACCCGCTCTATCCCGCATTCTTGGAGAATATCATTTGTTGTCCCAATTTATAAAAAGGGGGATAGAACTTGTCCAAATAATTATCGCCCAATTTCCATCATGGATGGAGACTCGAAGATTTTCGCAGGACTGGTACTACATAGAATTGTGGATTGAGCCGAAACTAATAAGATTCTTCCTGTCCAACAAGGTATGTGTACGGAAATAGGTGGACTAACCCTTTGTCTACTTCTGGAAAAGGCCTGCAGAAAACAGCTACTCCCATTCATCTGGCGTCGATCGACCTCTCCCTTGCCTTTGATAAGGTGGACAGGGTGAGACTGTGGACCAAGCTGTCTTCAATGGGGTTTCCACCAGAACTATTGGCCATACTTATTAATCTCCATGAGGAATCAGCCATTCAGGTTAGATTTAATATGTCAGGTGATCTTTCTCGATTAATTCAAACAGGCAATGGTCTAAGACAAGGGTATTTGCTTGCACCTACATTGTTCAATCTCTATATCTCAGATGTGAATGCCCCTTTGACAACTGTTGGAGCGCATTTGCTGATGACCTTTTTTTGGTCGATAGCACTCTGGTTGGTCTGCAGTGAAAATTGTTGGTGCTAATAGCATATGTAGAGGAAAATGCCCTAGTTATAAATTAAAAGAAATCGGTGGCAATTTCACTCACTAATAGCAAGAAAAATACCAATTTTAAGTGGAAAATCAATTCCTGTACTTTAGTAAATGTAAGATCTCTATGCTACTTGGGCTTTCCAGTGTTTGGGGTTGCCACAATTCATATGTATTGGAACTTTTATATGGATAAGGTGGATAAACTCATCTTTCAAATGAAAAAGGTATCCATTAAATATTGCAAATACTCGGTAATTCCATTAATCAGGTTTTATAACCTTAAGGTAGTACCGAAACTCTTATATGGTCTTGAAATTCTACCTTTTGAAACATTCCGACTGGTAGAGAAGTTGGAGTCAAAAATATGGCAAAAACTTCTCTTCTACTTACCAAAGAGTGTTCCCATGTCTGCAATACGTTTTGAACTGGGTCTCCTCTCTCTGAAGACTAGAGTTTGTTAGAAAAGAATGCCACTTTATCGAAACCTTATTATGTCTAGACAACACTCCTTCTATGCCCACTTACTTGGTTAACAGATTAAGAAATGGTACTACTGAATCGAGGTGGTTGTTGAGATTACAGATGGCATGTGTGAACTTTCTTGAAGATATTAACCACTCACACGAAACATTGATCTCTAACCCCAGGGGTGTAAAAAAAAGGTTGCAATCGATTGGATGAAATCTATAGGAACTGGTGGTGCATCTAAGATCTACAAGAAGCTATTTTATGAGGGGAAGAAACTGGTATGCCGAAATCATATCTGATTAAATTTCCAGACCCTGCAAGGAGAGCAGTATATGTACGATTTTGATATAATGTTCTCCTGACGGGGGAAATATTTGAAATTAGATCAGGAATACACCAGCAAATTCTGTGTCATTTTTGCCACTGTAAAACGACTCCCGAGTCATTAAAACACCTATTGTTGGAGTGTGAAGAATTAGCTCCACAGCGGTTAGCGGCCTTTGGCAGATTTGTTCACGACCCTTCTAGGGTTTTCCTCGAGAGTCTTTGGTGGAACATGCTACATGGTAAACTAAATGCAATAAAACTAGCTGTGGATAATTTAATAACAGAAGTGTGTGGTTTGGTAGTAACATGTAAAAATACTAATGATGAATTAGAATAGGTTGCTTGTCAAATAATAGGTGAAAGGACAATTGGAATCTATGTGATAAGTTATATCATGGGGAAGTCTCAGAATAACAGACGAGAAGGGACAAACGGACAAGACTAATTTATTTTCTTTGAATGCAAAAAATATGCTATTTTGTCTTGTTTGTTCTTTTTTCTTTCTTTCTGTCATTTTAAGCATTTTTGATTTTATGTGATTCTGTATTTTGATGTAAAAATGTTAAAAAAAAATGTGACGCTTTATTTCTTTTTGTAAAGGTTTATTGTGTATAAACCAAATACAATAAAAAAAAGAATACCTCTCTGCATACGTGTTAATCACTGGGGCTCCTGGGGGTTGGCCGAATAATGAGTGGCTTTGTGTGTTCTTGACTCTTCGGGCCATCAGGTTCATGGGGATTAGGTGGGGCATTCCTGAGACCCTCTCTTCATTATAATCAGAGACTCACAGGTGTTCTAAAGAAATGTGCCCGTCTTGTATTTCTAGAGGTCGCAGTCAGGCAATTTCCATTCAACATTTCCGTACCCAGGCCCACCCCTTCTGTTCTCCCCAACATTAATAGGTCATATAGAAATAAAGCCTCTGTCCCTAGATGACTAGGGCCTCATCAGGGGTTGGGTGGTGCAGCAAAAATGGGCGGTAATTCTATTACAGCTGCATTACCGCTCCACCAAATCCCAGGTTTAGGTGGAAAGTGGGAGGTTTACCTCCAGCTTTTTGCTAGAGGTAAAACTCTTCACTTTCTGCCCATTTGTGGCGCAGTGCTATTTGCGCCGGCAATAATAGTGCCAACATTGCCCTATAGAGTCTTATGGACGCTTAATGAAATGGGGAGTAAGAGCATTACCACAACTCGGGAGCCAGCTCTAATAGCGATGGACCGAGTTGCGGTAACGCTATTTGCGTTGGCGATATCCTGGTGGATTTACCGCCAAAATACCACCAATGTTGTGATGAGGCCCTATATAACAAGCAACATGATTTGCCAATTAAGGTCTATAGTAAAAAAATAACTCCGCAAATAATCACAATACTAAAAATAAAGGAGTAAAACTCTTTTTCTGCAAACAATTGACCACAAAATCAAGAAAGCAACAATAACTCGATTAAAGTATTCGATTTTAAAATACATACAATAGATTAAAAGGTACATGGCAACACAACTGGCCAGAAGCAGTTTGGTTTACAGAAGGTAATGAGTGCGGAGGAGGGCTGAGAGGAGGCTTACGAGTCAGGGAGTTTCTTTCCACTTTAAAAAGTATTTCTCCATCAGTGTAAATAGGTAACAATGTATCATATTGAAAGAATTGACAGCCTGTTAGTAGCCACATTCTCCACCCAGCTTTGCAAGATGTTTGAAATTATCTTTTTGAATTTTTCATCAAAAAATATAGGACATTCTTTAAAATGTACTAGCCTTTAGACCTGTAATGTCCCATCACTTCCCACCAATTTGACCCACCAAATACCTAACCTCATCTACACTGTTCATTCTATATTTCTCTGGGTATTGGCCCTGTTAAAATTCTTAAGCTTTTCTCCATGCCAGTGAGTTCGGTTTTACTACAGCTTCTTGACACCCCAGTTCTGCACTCTTCCGTAAATACTTAAATCTTCCATTCTGACACCTCTGCTTAAAAATGCTCCCTTGATCCTTCTATGCCTGTGTCTTTTCATCACATCTCTCATATCCTGGTCCAGCTCAACATGCTGGAGGTATGTGTTGATGACTTTTTTGTAGCTTTGCATAAAGAAATGCTCAGCTCCCCCCTTCTAAGCTGCGTACTACCCAGGATACACACATAGTATGTGATATTGGCGTGGTCGATGATGCACGTGTATAAGACATTTATGAAACACAATCCTAGCTGTGAAGCAACAGAGTGCTGATGTCCTAAGGCAACTGATGGATGCCGATGGTGTTACGGCATTGGTAATGTTAGACCTTTCTGCCGTGTTTGCCACCATCAGCCATACCATCCTCATCGACCGGGTCGACTCTTATGGGGTCTGTTGAGCGGCTTTGTTCTGCCTTTTATCGCCAATTCATACCTGTCAGACTGTCAGATAAAGAGAGTCTGACTTGTGCACCCAACTGTATGATAAACTCTCTCACAGTAACAGGCAACAATGGTATTTGCTTTGTGTTATTTATGACCATGGCTTAACCTAGGAGATGCCAGCTTCTTTCAGTGACCACAGACCTAGTGATTACTGATCAAGCCATCACCTCAAAGGTTTTCATTGAAGCGGCATTATTTGTATTGTTTGAGCATATAAAGAAAATAATACCTTACACGTTCGGACATCTCACTCTCATATAAATATTGGGTCTATTAAACAATCAACACTATTAAACAATCAACATTATTTATCTTCATGAAAATGGAATGGCTTAACATCAGCATATCACCAGAGATAATGTCTATGTTCTTTACATGTGCTGAGAAACTTTCAAATATGAAAACTTTATCTTCTGATAATGCATAGACTCAAAACTTCCTAATTGAATTCAAAATACTTGTAAACGTTTGTACATGTGTAACTTTATTCTGAATTATGGTTTTGATTGCATTACTTTCTTTATGTGGCAAGGCTAAAGTTTCACTCACAACTTTTTGGAAATTCACACCCACTTTGGCAAATCAGACATCTCCACAATTGACACACCATACAAGTTGTGTAGCCTAAACCAGAACTTTTCTCTTTCCAATATTCATTAAAATAAACTATCTAACTTCATCTGTACTGTTTTTAAGTTTTCCCTATTCAAATAACATCTCAATATTTCAATATGAAAACATATTTTCTAAAGTCATCCAGTAAAATGATTTATTATCTCTGCAACACAAAATAACATCTGTATTGTCACTTACACGCTCGAAATCCATAAGTGGCCAAGGGGACACCCCCTGGAAGTAAATTAAATGGAAGATTCTATGATCCACTGTGAGTCTTCCATCTTTTTTCCGTAAAAGGGATGGGCTAACATGGAATAAGGTTGTCCCCTGGAAATTCTGAGAAAAGCTGGGCCTGTTGGATTTTAGGTTTTAGGTTTGAGAACACCCATGTTGTCTTGGAGCATTTAAAAATTGGTGCAGTCCTCCCACCCCTGGTCATCCGGAGAAGGCTGTCTTAGATGGTGCCAGGATTTGAATATTAAAGGGACTGGCAGGGTTTCCCCTTGTAATTGGCAAGCAAATGCCTATTGTTTTCAGGGTGTGCTTTGGGATCTTTGACTTCCCCCTAGGTCAGTTGGGAAAGGGTGGTCACAAGTAAAGTCTTTCTGTCTTGATTTCAAGGTCTGCTCTGAAACTTTGGTAGAATGCTTCTTCTGGAAGAGGAGGGGTCTGTAAGGCAGCCCTCCTGTCAGGATGGCAAGTACATGCTAAGCTTACTGCCACATTTCCAGATGCAGCTTGTCTGATAATATCGTCCATGAATGTAAGCCTATTGAGGTGTAATTGCTTATGACACCACCATACAGTGCTATGACTGCAACTGTAAGTCCTGACCATGACAACTGGCACTGGCTTGCTGAAGCATTAACAGCAAAGAATTCAAAACACAGCGGCCTATAACATAAAGCCTCTATGGAAGAATCCAATCTGAAGTTTGGAACATGGAATACTAGAGGCTTTAAACATCTTTTTCAAAACAACTGGATGAATGACTTAGACTTAATTTGTCTACAGGAAACTTGGCTTCTGGAAAAGCCCTTGTCAGACACATACGAGATTGCCTTTAATTCAGCAATTGGCAACTCCAAGAGCAGACCTATGGCTAGCCTGTTGACACTGGTACGGAAAGCGTCTGGATCTCAAATTAATTCAAGAAACGTATCTTCCTACATACAAATAACCAAAGTTTTCCATCAATCCCAGGGTACGATTCATATCCTTAACCTATATTGGCATCACTCGGCTACAGGAACCACTTCTTTCATCAATCAAGTTACTTCCCTAATCTATGAAGTTTAGGAGGAATCCTCTGTGGTTGACCTCATTGTATGTGGAGATTTGAACATAAATTGCCTCGACTCAAATAACATACCTCACAACAAAATTGCGGACAGCTGGTGTTCTGAGATGGATTCGAGAAATCTCCACATGTTAAAAGGTAATACTAAAGGCTACATACCTGCTCAATATACCTGGAATTGACTAGACCAACGGTCGGTTCTAGATTATATATATATGTGTCAAACAATTTACACAGTCGAGTTGTTAGTATGTACGTCACAGAGGGCTTTCAGAGTGATCATAAAATGCTAAAAATGGTGATGCAAGTTGGAGCCTTAACTAAGAACATATCATGGCGATGGAATGTCAATGTTAACTCGAACAGAGTGAGACTGCAGCTCTCTGAAACTGAAACAAAATCTATTGTCAGCCAGTTTCGTGTACAACATACCAATATTGAATATGGACCATTACTGACACAGTATACTGAGAAAAAGCAAGGCCTGAAGCACCATAAATTTATTCCAAAACATGCTTTTGATCTCGAAGTAAGTCAGCGCAAAAGAAAAAAAGCGTCAAGACCTGAGGAAACTACACAAAGAAGATCATGTGGACCTCAAAACAAAGCAAAATCAGGTGAAACAAAGATATAAAAATTGGATAATTTCACATTGTCAAATTATGCTCCAAAATGATGCATAACACATGATGGCAAAGTTAAAGAATAAAAACTCTCCTGACTTCTGGAATCTCATAAACAACGAAAGTGGAACACAAGCCTCGTTACAGTCTAATACAGTCTCAGAGGGCGCTTGTGTTAAGCACTACACTGAGCTGTACAGCAAAAAAGGTGACTTCCCAGATCCTGTCTTGCCCACCCAAACACACTGGAATCTTGTTTTAAAAGAATCTGATATTGTGGACATCTTAAAAAAACTGAGTGCATCGCGTGCACCTGGACCTGATGGCCTCACTAATTACACCATCAAACAGAATCCTGATGAGTGGGCCGAAATATGCTCTATTCTCTTTGACAGGATCTCTCTGAAATGTGAGACACTGGCGTGATGGAAAAGTGCTGTCATTGTGCCCATATTTAAAAAAGGCAATAGGGCAAACCCTCATGATTATAGACCGATAGCACTTCTGGACGTCTTAGGGAAGGTGTACGCAACTATGCTTAAAAAAATTACTCAACTGGATCTCTGAGTCTAACCATATTGATCTCAGACAAACAGGCTTCATGAAAGGAGTAGGCTGTGGGTTGAACCTACTTATCCTAAATCTCATGAAAATGGAGGCCATAAGAACACAAGGCAAAGTCTATGTGGCTCTGATCGATTTCTCTCATGCTTTTGATAGCATAGATAGAGAAATCTTGTGGACGAAAATGAAAACCTGGAATTGCCCAATTGATCTGCTGGCGGCCATTAAAGATCTACACACCGGAACAAATGTGAGAATTCGATTAGATCAAGCTGGTACACTATCTACTGCAATCCCAAGGTTTTGTGGTGTCAAACAGGGGTGTCCCTTGGCATCAATTATCTTTAACATGTTTATATCAGATATTGGTGTCACCATTGAAGAGGTTTGTGCATTTCCTCCCAAAATACATGGCAGCCATGTGAGTTGGCTGCTATATGCTGATGACTTGCTACTTCTAGATGTCACCCCTATTGGCCTCCAATGTAAACTAAGTGCCATAGAGAAATATGCCAATACTAACAACCTCTATTTCAATAAGAACAAATGCGAGATCCTGATATTGCAGAATTTGAGAACGTAAACAAAAGTGAAAAAATTTAAATGGTGCCTTGGCCTGGAAGCTTTGAAAATTATAATGAATACAAGATATCTGGGGATGCAAATTAGCACTCACATCGACGACAGTCCTTGGGTGGAGAAAGCGAGAAACAAATGCAAACAGCTTGCATGTCAAGCCACCATCATTAACAATAAATACGGGAAATTTTCACTAATGCCAGTGTTAAATTTCTATAAACAAAAAGCAACACCAGAGCTAATATTTGGGGCAGAATGTGCACTGGGGTGTTCGTATGATCTTTGGTCTACACTGGAAAACATATTTTGGACCAAAGTGTTGAAAATTCCAAAAGGAACAGCCACAGTATGTATACGCTATGAGCTGGGCCTTCTGTCCCTCAATGCACAGATCTGCTGGAACACTCTTGCATTATATCGTAAAATAACAATACAAGAAGTTGCTGCACCTCAATTCTCAATTCCACATCAACCAAAAAGCAAGAATCAGGAATCCCTCCTATGTCAATGGTCGCAACGATGTGACAGCATATTATATGATCTCAACACTGATGTTTCAACGCTACAGTGTAACCCAGACTCAGTAAAAAAAAAAAAACTATGGAGGCTTGACTGGATTAACACACAAGAACTGAGACCAAGACAATCCATGATGAAAGACGTCCCATTTGAAGCAAGGAGGTTCAACAAACGTGCAGATTTTGTTGAACGCTTTCCAAATTCATACTATAGACACACTTTTTTTTGTCTACGTCTAAATGCATTTAAAACAAAGGAAAGATTAAATGCGTGGTCTAAAGGTCAAGAACACGACCTCTAAAAACACCGAAACTTTAAAACATCTGGTCCTATCTTGTGCTCCTATTCAAGAACTTAGATCAAAACACTTGTCAACATTTATTGGAAGTCCACAAACACTGAGTAGTGAAGACTGGTGGCAAATGATGTTTTATGGACAAAATAGAAAATGAACATATGTTTTAGTGTGTTTCTTAGAGGACTTGAAATAACTTTTGTCCAATATAGCCAGTGGCTTTGAATGATTGTTCAATGCGCATACGTTTCGTCACATTTTATCATTTGGTTAAAGAAGTCACGGCTTATTGAAGGGCATATCGATGACCTGAATCGATGACAAAGAACACATAATGAAGAGATGAAGTCTTTGTTCCTTCTGTTTTTTATAGGTTTATTTAAACCAATAAAATAAAATTAAAAATAATAAAAAAACAGTGCTATGAACCACAAAAAATCTTAATTTGAAGTCTAAATTCTGCTTCTCACAAATCTTTCTCATGACTCGAACAATCTAAATACATGCGCTCCTTATTTTTTTTTTTTTATTATTATTCGTATATAATTGCAATTAACAAAAAGGTGATGTTGGTCAACTAACAAGAGCCACACGAAGAGCGACAGAAGAAGACAGAAAAGTACAGCAGTCCCACAGTTGAGAACCAAACCACCTGGTTTCCTCCTCTTCCCTGTTAGAGTGTCGATTCCAGGTCGGGAGCCTCGTCTTCGGTCAGCGTCGGGACTTTAGAGGCAATTGCTTCTGATGCACATTCCAAAATTTTCACGGTCGCTATCGTCCATTTAGTTTTCTCCCCTGACATCAGCCTATTCCACAATGTTGTATCTGCATCTTCTAGTGTTCTAGAAAGATCTGTAGTTCGGATAGTCAGGTATGTGACTCTTGTTTTACTTAACTCTGGGCAACATAACAGCAGATGTTTTATCGATTCAATCTGATTTGTCTGTTTGCAAAGTCGACAGGATTTCTCGTTCGTTTGTCTTCTGATCGCCTGGATTTCCCGGGTTGGTAGGAGATTGAAACGTGCCCTCATGAACATTTTTCTTAGTTGTTTATTTGGAAGTTTGCTGCAGTATCTCATTGGTTCTTTTAACTTATTGAAGTTAGGGGGCAGATCTTTAGTCAGTTTGTTCTACTGCACTTTTTCCAACGTTTCTATCCAGTCTTGGTCTTCCAATTTTGACTTCACTCTTGTAGGTTATTTATAAGGTCCTCTTCATTGCAGGCGATATCAGTGATCTTTTCTCTTAGGTTGTTTGTCCAATTGTTTAAAATAGCCAGGCTATGTTTCGCTATTTCATCGGCCACTTTCTTGTAAATAGGCAAGCTGTCCTTAATGAGAGTGTTTCTCCAGAGTTGCATTGCATTTAATTCCACCGTGGCTTCTAGAGAGAGTAGGCCTAAGTCTCTTCTGATAAGTTCCATTGCGGTCGTGTTTGACAGACCCAGGACCGTTTTCCAGATGTAGCTCTCAAGTTTCCGCCATATGTTCTTAGGAGTGCTCAGGGTCGCTCCCATGCCGTATGTCAAGGTTGGCACCACCTTCCCTTTATAGAACTCAATCGTCGGGACCAGGGAGAACTTGCCATATTTTCGGTCTAACATTTTCATTTGGACCGCAAGAATTTTGTTTTTTCCCACAGGATCTTCTGCGTTGTAACTTCTTTTGCCGAATTATCGATGTGGACTCCTAAGTATTTGAAACTTTGGACCACTTTGATTTCTACATTGTCCAATGCCCACTTGTAGCCTGCAGATGTTTCCTTAGCCTTTTTTCCAAATATCAATATTTTTGTTTTAGCTTTGTTTATTTTGAGGTTGTTTTGCTCCGTATATTGTGCCAAATTGGCGAGTTGTCGTTGTAAGCTGATTTGGGTTTGATCTAATAATATTAGATCGTCTGCGTATAGTAGACGTGGTATATTGGTCTTACCCAGCTTTGGAGGAAATGCTCTTACTGCTTCGTCCGAGTCTTTAAGGTCCCCTAGAAAAGCAATAAACAAGGCCGGGGCCAGAGGGCACCCTTGTTTTACTCCTTGTTCCACCGGTATCTCTTGCGACAGCAGGCCTTGATTGTTTAGGCGCACTCTTAGCTTGGTGTTGGTATATAACGCCTTCACCGGTCCAGTATTTCCCTAGGGCAGTTCCATTTTTCCAATTTGTTCCACAGTCTCCGTCTGTCCACTCTGTCGAACTGAGACAGATCCACAAAAGCCATGAACACAGTCGGCGCTCCTTGCTTGACCTTGGCTTTTATCAAATTTAGGATGAGGATGTTTACTGTAGTGCTTCCCTTCTTTAGGAACCCCATTTGAAACTGGTCATTTGCCAGTGAAGATCTGGCCCAGCTACGAAAATGGGTCAGAAGGAGGGTGGCAAAAATTTTGCCTATTATATCGAGTAGTGCAATTGGTCTATAATTACTCGGTTCTTCTCGATTCCCTTGTTTGAAGATTGGCACCACCACTGCGTTTACCCAAGACGGCGGGAGCGTTTTTGTCAGTCTACACTGTTCGAAGATGGTACTGATTAGGACTGCCCAGATCTCCGGGTTTTGTTTTAAGTCGATGTTACTTAATCCATCTGGCCCCGGGGCCCTGGATTTCTTTAAATTCCTTATGACGTTTTCTATGTCGACCTTTGATGTAATGTGGATCCAAGCGGTTTGACCTGAGTTCCTGCTTCTTGGAGGGTGTGATGGTTGTGCCTTGAACAAATTTTCAAAGAAGTTCACCCAGGCCACTTCACTCACCGCGTTTACTATTTGGTTTTCCGCCTTCTTGTCAGCCTTGTTAATGAGCACCCAGAAGTCTCCAGTTTTTTTTGTGTTTAAAGCGCACAGCATTTCCTCTGCGTCTTTCTGGTACATCGCGTGCCTATGACCACGTATCCAGTTTTTATATTTTGCACTTTCTTGTTTCAATGCGTTCCATGCTGTTGGTGAGTTCTCTTTTATGGTTTGTCTCTTAAGTTTTCTCAGGGTTCTCTTCCTTTCTACAACCTCTTTGTCATATATATGTTTATTTGGCTTTTGCCTATGGTTTTTTTCCCTGCAATTTCGTCCTGTACTGCAATAAGAAAGGAACATAGTCCAGAGTTTTGTTCTTTTTTCCTCGTAGGGCGGCCTTCGTTTTGTACTTTTCAGTTATGCATTCGATGTTAGTTGCAGTCAGCCGAATGCGGGTTTGTTGGCTGTTCGCTTCAATGGAGTTGCTGTATCTCTCGTGTTCCGGCCGTCTTGCTTGCCATTCTATAGCCACAAGATTATGGTCGCTTTCTTTCGTTTTGGCCACTAAGTAGTCTTGAATACTTGCCACTAGACTGTTAGAGACAAAGAAGTAGTCAATTTCAGCTTTGGATACGCCTCTTTCCCATGTGTGATTCTTTACCATCCATGATTTCAGTGCAGCGACATTGTGAAGATTTCTCGCTTTCATAAGCCTCATCCATGCATTTCCTCTTTCTTCTGCTGGGGATTTCAGCTTCTTAGATTGTGTTATTACCTTATCCGTCCTGCAATTTGCGTTTAGATCTCCGCAGATTATTATATGCGCCGTAGGGTAATCCACCATGATGTCATCAATTGTTTATGCCACTAAATTGCAAAATTCTGCTGTCGTAGTTCTTTCTGGGTTCCAATATGCCGTTATTAATGCGATTTTTGCTTTTTCTATTCCCTTTCCTCCAAGTTCTTCCTGCGCCCATGTCGCAAGGATTGCCAATAACCCGTACAATTCGACTATGGTTTTTACTCGGGATATTCCGACCCCCGACTTTATGGCCATCAATAGCCCTGAGGATGGTCGTCCAAACAGGCCCTTTGATGCTGGTGAGAATGTAATATCAAAGCCGTCTAGGGCCGGTTTCTCGGTTAGCCAATGCTCCTGCAGGCATAGGATATCGAATGCCCCTAGATCCTGATTCTCCGGGTTTGTCAGGTGCCGGTGGCCCCTCGTGTTCCAGGAGGCCATGGAAAGAAAATTTGCTTTATGGTCCCTTTCCTGGCTTCCTCCTTATTTGTTGGAGGCAGTGTTTCTTTAGTCCCACCTCCTGGTGATTGCTATTTCTCGGTGTGTCGATTTAGTGTTGCTTTTAGCCAGTTCCATGGACCTTTTGGTGTTCTGTTTGCTTGCGTCTCTCCCCTCGTTGTTTCTCGGTCTTTTTCTTTTCTGCCCTCTCGATCTGGCACTTCTCTCTTTGTTCGGGGTGTCTGTGGCTTACTGGGCAATTCTTCTCTGTGGTACTCCCTTCTGTCACATGACTGTCCCCCCTTCTCTGTGTGCTTTTCCTTACGATCTTCAGTTCCTTTAATATCTCTGCCTCTGAATCTCTCATTCCTTGGTTCCCGCGTTTCCCACTCCTGTTGGCGACTGCTTTCATATCCTGTGCGGTACATTGGAAACTGTCTCTTTCTGTTATATAAGTCTCTCGTGCGGGATATGTAATGCACTTTATTTTCAGAATTTTTCTTTATGGGTAGCTCTTTCCGGCCTGTTTTGTTTAGCTCTAGTTCAACCAGGGTATAACCTGCTTGCTGTAGGTCCTTATATGCTTCATCCGTGACCTCTTTTACAGCCTTGCTTTTGATAAGTAGATACGTTTTGGCCTTTTGGTCCCTATGGTATGGTTCTATTAATACGCTCCTTATAAAGAAAATGTGAATTGCAGGTTTCCTTTCCCAACTCCACAGACACGGAAATTCCATTAGGCTGCAAACTGCGCCAGAAAGGGCTTTGTCGTGAGTTAGCTGTCTAGCCACGGTCCTGTTAATTTCTAGAAACATATCTTTTACTATGTCAGGCAGCATTGCACACAGAATGGGGTCCACGCATGTACATATTAATAAATATTCCCACTTTCTTTTAGTTTTTATTAAATCTGCAGCAGCGGATGCAATTAAACAGTCAGAAATGAAACTGTGTAGCAAATAAACACAGGAGCCAGAAGTGTAGGTCAGCCTTGTTTAATATCAAACTCTGAACTGCGCGTTAGGCGGTAACCCTGCCTCTAGGTTTGCATGGTGGGCTACAACCCACAACAGGAGTAAAAAGGGTCAGGTGAAATGCCTGTCCTTATGTCCTGAGACATATGGGCATAGAAAGGGGATATTATTCTTTTAAATGCTCATCTTTAACTTTGATGGACTCGTTACTGCTACTATAGCCAAGGCACCCTTCACTTTCCCACACTCAGATCTTCAGGTGTTTGCCAACCCACCCGAATACATGCTCCAGCCAATCACACAGAGATACTGCAGCACTGATGGTGAGAAGGTAATCTCCCTGCATAGCATCCATTTTAGTTCACCGGACAGAAGGGCATGTGCAGGATTGAGCAGTGGGGATATTTTCCCATTCGTTTTTAATTTCAACCATTAAACAAGAAATGCCTTTGTTCTAATCCAGTTGGAACCTTCATTAAAACATAAATTAATATAAATTAAAAAGCGGATAATTCTGGTTGAGAATGTTCAGTGGTAATCATACTTCTTTGATATTGGCCAAAGTGTTCTTCTAGTGTAAGATTAGGGATGAACTGATTATAAATGCCTTGTAGTATTTATGAACTGTTAACGTATTGTTGTATACATTTATGGTTGTTTTGATGGTAACTTGTCATGTGTAAATGTACGCATTTGATCACTATTTGTTGTTTGTCTATGATACTGTATAAGCCTTACTATTTAGCCTAATGCACAATTTAAAATGAAATAGAACATTTAAAAAAAAGTTATGTTACACAGGTGTAAAGGTCTGCCCACATTTTGTATTTTTGAACTGTTTTTGCAAACAGCGATCTAGCATGAAAACTTCCAGCACCCCCTGTTCTAAATACTGAGGGCGATATTACAAATAGCTTAACTGGAGGTGGTTAGCCTTTGCACTGCTGGGAAATAATGTCCACCCTGGCAGAGTCCTCATGAACTAGAATTAAAGGAATGGTTTGGTCAAAAAATGTTATTGTCCCTACGGGTCGGCCATGTGTTTTTAAGCCTAAGTCGCTCGATTTTAGAAACATTTCCTATGGACCTTACCCGAGTTTTCGTCCATTAAACACACGTGAAAACAGGCACCAGGGCGCTGCCATTTTGTGATAATCCTATTACTTGCCCCATCGCCCTGGCTGACCCATTAAACGCACGCGAAAACAGGCACCAGGGCGCTGCCATTTTGTGATAATCCTATCACTTGCCCCTTCGCCCTGGCTGACCTGCTTTTGCGGCACTAAATCATATCCCCCGCCCCTGAGCCTGACATTATCAAAACATTCATATTCCCCGCCTCTCTCTGTGACGTTACTGTGCTGCGTAGGCAAACGCTCCCAGTCGTCTTCTACGCGACTTCACACAGAACCCGGAAACCAACACAGATCAACTCACAACACAGCCCGCCACAATTCGGAATATGAAACTGTACTTTAAAATCAAAAAGCAATACGGTACATTTGGTAAAGTACATTTATTTGACATTAAATGTTTAGAGAATATTCAGCTATTGGCATATTAAATCGGAATGGAATTTTTTTTCTTTTCTCTCGATCCGCAAATCCGGACAAGTTTATCGTGAGTCACGCGCTGTTCCTTTATGGTACACAGGGTGTTGGTATTCGTTATAAGAAGCACTTTGGATGCACGGTGAACCGCAAGGCTGTCCCATCAACTAGGCACTAGGCCACTGTAAAGGTCGATGTTGCCTCTAGCCGCTAGTACCGTCTAAGGGCATATGGCCCCTTGGCGATCGTCCAATAAAATGGTCAACGTTGTGCAGTTGTTTACAAGAAGCTGCAGCTGGCGGTTGAAAAATCCATCTGCCGGGGTCTGGAATAGGTGGCAGTGGCAGTACGGTAGGATGTACCTGTTTAGAAAACATAAAAATTGAAATTAGTCTCACCAGCCGATCTTTATTACTATTATTCATTTTATTTATTACGGGCAAACTGAAACTATTTGCTTGCAAGGATAGTGCAATGGAGTATGTTCGGCTCTAAAAGCAATGCGACAACTAACAAAATAAATCGATAGAAACACACAAACTAATGATTTTTTTTACCGTTGAACCACTGAGAAACAACTGTTTGTCTACATGCGTGTCGAATGGGCACATGCATGCCCATGTGCCCGGTAGAAAGATGATCCCACAAATGTTGTAATTGCTCTTCATTCATTCATTCATTCATTCATTCATTCCGGTATAAAAGCGTCTATAGAGTTACTTACATTATATTTGCCATTTCCATTGTATCTCTGCGTAATGCAGTCCGTAAATCCCACTGTGTTTTCGCTTTTTTTCATATACTGAACTAACATGAAACTCTAGTTTCCGAATTTTCAGCCTTATGGTCTCTTCCGTTATTGCCCCCCTCCTTCAAATGAAGTCCTTTCGGCATGGTTCCTGTCTCTCAGGGTCAAAAAACAATAGAACCTTATACTGCCAGTGCGTTACGTGGGCCTCGTCAGCCCGCGAGCAAAAAATCAAAGCCACTGACCTTCACTCTGCATGAGCGTACATTCTTACTTTGCAACATCCCGTGTAAATCCATCTGTGAGAACTTGAATTTTCGACTCCATCTTTGTACTAGGCCTCAATGTGCAAATGAGAACTGGCTTCTCTCCCATCTGCAACGCCTCGCTTGGCACGTTCTAAGGCCCCCAATTTTGTCCTCGTTGTCCGCGAGCTTTGCAGCCCTACAGAACCATAACTATGGAGACAATGACTTTTTGGGGGAAGGTCAGGGAAAGTATAAAGTACCCGAGGAGTTGAGTTGAAAGTGAGATGTATTGTTTATTTGTTTTATTATTTGCAATACTCAAGCCTCCCCTCAGTTAACAGTGCGCAGCATTTACATGAGATTGTGAAACTTAGTTACAGCAACAAAAATATGTACATACACATATTCACAAGGTCAGCGATATGAGGTGAATAGAGAGAGAATTCAAAGATGACACCCATGTTGTTCGCCACCCAGGATGGTGAATGGAGGGTTTAGGGTTAGCATACTTTGTATGCACACTGTACAATAACATTATTTTCAAAAAGACAATCAGATTACAATGATTTATTTAAACCGGGATTTTAACTTCTGAACGAGCTCTGCTTTGGGTGGACATGGCACAGTGGCAATGTTTGGAGGCAATGCATCAGTGCTCTGCACAGAAACGCTCAAAATTCCATATCTGTGCTTCTCTAGTACACTTACAATAAGGCCTTTAACAAAGTCGAACTCCATTTCCTCATATACTGGTTTCACCACCCATTTCTTTTTCCAAAGGTCGTAGTGTAGCGAGGCATCTCTACATTTCCTGTAGTCCTAGACTGTTCATGGCCCACATTCTCGTTATGGGCCAAGACCGCTAGTAGAGTCCTATGTTTCATGCACTGTATGCTAAAATGCAATCGCTTTGGCCTGTACTTTAGGCACATATTGTGGAACACCTCCAATTCTCCTGTGTGACAGAATTCTGTCAGTCCCCTCAAATCTCTTGATAGAGTTTTATCGAAAACAATCTTCTCAATGGCTTTGTGTGTAGGTGAAGATGCAATCAACCACTTCTTCTTCCGTGCCTCCTCTGTGGACAAAGGGCCATGTTCACATTGGTGGAAATGTTGGTTTTCTGTCCAGCGGTGAACGTTGGTACAGTGGTGCATCAGTGACCGCCATTTTTCAAGTAGGATTTCCACTGACCCTTCACAAGTTTTGTAGCTCCACCAAAGATGGTTGCTGATAGACTGGGACCACTGTGAAATACTTTCAAAACATTTTTTTTTACCTGCAGCCGAGATTTTCTTATTGATTGATTTCGCAAGATGCCATACGTCAAATTGATGTTTAATGTGTGGGAACTGCTCTCTCATTGTCTTGGCAATTGAAACGTGTCTGTCCGTGGCTATGAGGCCGATGTGCATTCCCCTTGATTGTAGATATTGCAATGATTTTATAAATCCTAGTTTCTCCATGGCCACTGAGGATTTACATTGGGACACCTGCACGACCACCGAACTCACAATTTTCTTACTATCCATGTCCTGAAAGTGGTAGGTGCAGTACTTGACAGAAAATCCAGGGCTGTCACACTGTCCATCGCCGGCTAGCCTGAATCGTTTCCCTTCAAATGTACTTGCTAGAGACAATTGTTCAATTTTCCAAGCATCACTAATGGTTGGAAACAGATAATCATGTTGGTATTTGTTGTACTGCGTTTTAGAAATGAAATGGAGTCACACAAACTGAAAGAAAGACTCTTTCTAAAACTGGACCCACTAAAAAGTGAGGCAGCTGCACACAGTAGATTGCCTGCTGGCAGCTTCCCCAGCATCGGTTGTGCAGACCATGAGAACGCATGATTTAACCTACAGGTGGCACATATTTTGACGTTACTGCCTTGTTTTTGACGAGTCACATGAATCAATGGCTCCCCACATACTTCCCCTCCAACTGAATGCCCACATTTCAGCATACTTATAATATTCATCAAACAACTGTTGAATACTATGCATTTGCCCTCTTTCATTAGACTGTCATCCGGCGTGAAAGTTGTTTCGGACTGTGCCGTTGAGGACATATCAACAAATTTGAAAGAAATATCGCTGATATCAAGTTCTGATGCATCGTTGGGTGCTGCTGCTGGTTCATTCTCTGTCATTCCAGCATCTGTTACTTCAGCATTGATGGGAGAACACAACAATGTTGACAGCTTTTTGGGTGGCATTTTTTTGTCGGGTGTAGATTGTGTGAATTGATCTGCGACTACTTCAGAGCTATCTTCAATACATTCAGTATCATCTTCTTTTGGTGGTGCGGTCGAACTGTAGCAATGGTCCAATAAAACTTTACTGGATTTTACGGACACATTCAATTCATGTTCTGGCCATTGGACATGAGCATCTCGAGTCTCAACACGCTACGTCTGAATTAATAGATCCTCCATAGTGTAAATGGTCTGGCAAGCAACATTTCTCATTTGCTTCACTGTCTGTGTATGTATAGTTCGTACACCCACGGGTAACTAGAGGACAGATTGGAAAAGGGATGTTCATTTTAAACACAATATAAAGTATAGTACAATTGACAGGAAAAAAAACATAATATAGTCCCCAACACAAAACAATTCCTAAAATTATGAACTGTTTGTAACTAACCTTATTTTTGTTTCTTTTCTTTGCAACTTTCTTGACTCGAACTTCAACATCTGCATGCTGTTGCTCCGATTCGTTTCCGCATGTCTTCCCTTCCTGTTGCGCTGCAACAAATATATTTTCTGGATCTGCATAGACAGCACGGAATGACGCTCCATGGACTCCCTGAAACATAGTACTTTCATTACTATGTATCACAATATTGAAAACATAAAACACATGTGAGGACGAACACACAGGTACATCTCAATAGCTAAACACGAATTAAACATTGTGTAGAACAATCAAACGACAAGTATTCGAGCTCTGATGATCTAGTTCATTGGAACTGTCAGTATCCATACCTCTGGCTGCGCATGGACTGCCATGAATGGTTGTATTGGAGAGGAGGCATCAGCAACTCCCTGAAACACAGTACTTGCATTAGTATGGTTTTCAATATTGGAAACATAACACACACTTGGGGTCGACGGCACAGGTACATATAAAGAAATCACCACAAATGATGCATTGTCTAAAAGAATCAAGGAATATCTAAATATGATCAGATTTCATCGACTTATGTCTCCGATTTCTTTACATATGCATCACCTACAAGGGATGTTGTAATTGTAGAGGAAGCTCCGTCGTCTCCCTGAAACATAGTACTTGCGTTAATAGGGAAGAAAGTATAGCAAATGGAATCACGTTATATGATGACGCTCGATGGAGCTGTCAGTATCCATACCTCGTGCTGCCAAAGAATATGTAGGGATGTTGTAAATGTAGTGCGCACTTCCGAAAGCTGTTGCACCGATTCGTATACGCAAGGTCCCGCTTCCACTCCCCCTGGAATTACTTGAATGTCAGGCTCTGCATCAAGTGCAGGGGTTGACGCTCCATCAACTGCCTGAATCATAGTACTTGCATTAGTAAGGATTACAATATTGAAAACATAACACACACTTGGGGTCGACCGCACAGGTACATATCAATGGCTAACCACGAATGAAACATTGTGTAGACCAATCAAAAGACAAGTATTCCAGCTCTGATGATCTAGTTCGATGGAGTTGTCAGTATCCATACCTCGTGCTGCTGAAGAACATCTAGGGATGTTGTCAATGTGGTGGATGCTTCAGCATCTCCCTGAAAGACAGTACTTGCATTACTATGGATAACACTAATTATAACTGAAAACAAACACCAGTGGACAATAACTAAGGTGTATATCAATTGGAAAGCACTAACCAAACACTTGGTAAAATAATTACACGATACAATAAAAATATTACTTGACATGCATAAAACAGGTCTGTAGCGGAATAGCCAAGTAAGATTACCTGATACGCGCTAGAAGTGGTTGATAACTGCAAACACGTCACGGATGTAGAATGTTCTTGCTTCAGATTCAAGGGATAGTCAAGCAGTTGTAAAGGTAAATTATTGATTGATAATGAAATGCCAATATTAAAAATTGCCATGTAGGGAGACAGAATACTTGAGAGTAATGCTATTGAAAATGTGCAATATAGCACAGTTCCCTGTGCC
This sequence comes from Ambystoma mexicanum, assembly GCF_040938575.1. Lineage (NCBI taxonomy): Eukaryota > Metazoa > Chordata > Amphibia > Caudata > Ambystomatidae > Ambystoma > Ambystoma mexicanum. The sequence goes on from NC_090937.1 coordinate 451,582,314, forward strand.
CATATATAGATTTTGTTTGTGGGTTATGAAATCAAAAAAGAATATATTGATAAATGTCATTATTCAAAAAGCTATACACTCATATCAATGTCGAAAGTAGTATCAATGAATCCATTCGGCTACCTACACACTACCGCAAGGCCTAAAGCTAAATCCGGACACTTGACTCACCAGTGGCGGAAAGAGGACGAATAGAGTGGGAATAGCGTTCGCAAGCAATTTTCGTGTCGTTCGCGGTTTATTCTTCTATGTTACCCAAGATGTTGTGTACATGTTCGAGGAAAAGTGCCAGCTGCAGATGCGGTATCGATCACCCCTCTTGTCCTCTAAGACTTGTTGGACTCTACTTTCCAGCTCATCCAGTGGATATCCGCAATGTCTGACCCATTCTCTTATTCGATCAACAGTTTTCGGGAATACATGCATTGTAGTGCCTTCAGATTTAGCATGGGTCTTCGAAGGGCAACCGCTAATCGAACAGGCAGGCATTGTTGAAAATTCTGAAAAGTAAATATCAACATTATTATACAATCTTGATGAATAAAAATGTGATACAAAAGTAAATGAACCATACACTGTTCAATGCAAGGTTTGTTTTGGTCACAGGAACTATACCAGTTCATCATGTGCGGCTTAGTATTTGCATAAGTTGCAGAAATGTATAAATGATGTGACTAAACTCTGAACATGTGACTCGTCCCTTGGATGTTCTGTCTTGCACGAGAAGGAAACATGCTTACATTATAGACTGGACCCCCGAAGGATGCAATTCGATGACAATTGACACAGATGAAAACAAATAGATCCATTGATAGCATAACAATGGAAATTCAAGTCAATATCAATGAAACCAATGAACATAGCACTATTGAGTACTCTACTCGCAAATAGATAGAAATTTAAAAATCAACGAAATATGACTAGGATACATGGCCTTACCTTGACCAACAAACAGTTGGATTCAGCAAGCCGAGCAGTATGTTGCAGGAGAACAGGTAGATGGCCACAGGTAGCACACTGACGAGTTTGCTCGAAGCGGTCACAGAAGTTCACAGATAGCACGACGACGAGCAGATTAGCATAGATCTCAGTGGTTCTCAGGTAGCACATTCAGGAGTTGACTTACAAAGCACAAAGATGTTCTCATGAGACATATCAAGTGGTTTATAAAGTATTACAAACAGGGGTGTGCTTGTGAATGAATGACGTGTGTATGTCGTGGTATTATGTGGTTTGCCGGGGGCCGGCCAGCATGAGGGGGTGACCTGGCCGGACACACGGGGTCTGAGGAGGCCATGTGAGTGATGGCCCCTTGGCGTGGGATACCTTTTGAAGTGTACATGCTGTTTGGCACCTTGGCCGTTCGCACCCCTGACAGCCCCCATGGCAGCACGCATCCACTGGCGCAAACCGCCTTTGATAGAGGAGGGTGGGATGGATGGGCCTGGGGCGTGCAGATAAGGCACAGGAAGACTGCTGAATGGAGACACACTTATGTGGATTGCAGGGGGGCGGACTGCTTCAAGGGGGAGCCCTGCCTGGAGACACAGAGACTGAGGAGGCCATGTGAGCGATGGCCCCTTGGCGTGGGATACCTTTTGAAGTGTACATGCTGTTTGGAACCTTGGCCGTTCGCGCCCCTGGTAGCCCCCCATGGCAGCGCGCATCCACTGGACTTGTTGATATGGACTTTTGTTTTTGTTAAACTAACCACTTTTTTATACTTTATATAGTTATACTTCGCATTTGATAGGGGAGGGGGATGGATGGATTGATGGGTTGGTGGGCGTGCAGACAAGGCACAGGAAGACCGCTGAATGGAGACACACTTGATTCATTTAAAAAATCGAAACAACCGTTGTTAAAATATATGTGGTGTTTTATTTTGTTTCTTTTTTTGATGGCACAAAAATACAAAACTTTACACATTGTACAGGTCAGGTTGCAGCACGGCGAGGGAAAATCCCCTGTACTGACCGCTGTCACTCGGGAAAGTTTTTCTTATGGCACGAACGACGTAGGTGGGTAATACTCTTTGAACGCGGTGTCCAAGCCTCCCGTGAAGCCACCATGTAAAGGAACGCTAGGCCACCAGCCGGTACCACCTGTGAAAAATAATGATACAAACTGTTTTTAAATGACCAAGATAAGTTGATTAAACGTTTGTTGTCAATGACAATTCTTGTAACTAATAGCATTCTGCTCGGACAAATGCTATCTAGACACTGCACCCTATTGAACGACTTTCATGCGTTACAATGATATGTAGATGTAATTTTGGATATAGGAGATGACCATGAAATAGTAGTGGCCTCACAAGCAGATAATACTTAGTTGTTACTCGGATTACGAGGACGAACAGTTGTGCGAAGTTTGTGCATAAGCACCATCATTATCCTCAAGACGGACTGTGTGATGCAGACTGCCCTGAAGTCTGGCAGCTCGGTGATGCATTGTGGTCGTGGCTCACCTTCCGAAATGTAGGCCATGCATCCCGAGTTTTCACAGCAGCAGCAGTTCTACTCCTCGGTTGGCATTAGCTTGCACCGATTGCATGTGCACCAGGTGGAAACACCGTCCATGCGACTAGGTCTAGTGTCTTCATCCGTTGATTCGTCCTGCCAACTGCCGTCCGAAGCCCCATTGTTTTTGCATGTTTACCTTTCCAGTAGTTCCTCCTCGGTATACCCGGGCTCATACATGTAGGGCATTATTGTAGCCATTGTGTGGTAAACAAACTGAAATAATTTATAGCGATGGTATAGGTGTTCACACGGGCTACAAGCGGCAAAGGTAGCTGACCATAGCACAGAAACGAGTCACAGAATACTCAAAGTAACACAGAGAGAGGAATGGAATCGAAAATCTGCTGCTGTGTGTTGTGGAACGGTCTGTTTATACTTATTGAGGAAAGAAGCGGCTTGCCATTTCCATGGCGACACGTCATTAGCTGAAGCGCAGCGATTGATGACACGAGACGTGCTTTGGTGTTGTGAAATGGGTGGTACGCGTCTGCTGATGACAGGCTCAGAGGCAGGGAATATGATTTAGTGCTGCGAAAGCAGGTCAGCCAGGGCGATGGGGCAAGTGATAGGATTATCACAAAATGGCAGCACCCTGGTGCCTGTTTTCGCGTGCGTTTAATGGACAAAAACTCGGATAAGGTCCATAGGAAATTTTTCTAAAATCGAGCAATTTAGGCTTAAAAACACATGGCCGACCCGTAGGGACAATAACAAATTTTGACCGAACCATTCCTTTAATTCAGGAAGTAAGCTACCACCAGGTGGATGTAAAAACCACTCTACGTGGGAATTACACGCTTCCCACCAGTGTTAAATTCCACTGCCTAGTAGGAGAGGAGTGCATTCATTTAACTTTATGCCTAGCAGTAAATTTACCAGGCGGGTGGAAATAAATAGTACCAGCTAAACAGAAAGTTAGCTAGTACACTAATAAACACCTGGCAGTTGTATGGGGTATAAATCCCACTAACATAACATAACCTCCCCAGATGTTGGATCATCTTCCGCCTGGCCACACATTTAGTGGCCGATCATAACAGGTTCATTGAGTGATATTTCTTGTTGGCAGGTGGAAATTATGTCACAAGCAGGGAAAAGTACTTTTAGATAGCACAGCATTGAAATGGAAAATAATTCAACGATTTACCCTCCACACTCTAGAGAGAATTCTCGGGTTAGCAGTTTGCACTGGCATCTACGTTCACATCAGTTCTGCAGGAGAACGCAGGGGAGGACCATCATCACACACCGGGAAGACAGCAAGGGTGGGTTGCTTGCACAGGTGAATATTAGGAATGGCACCTGTAAATAAAATGTGTGCCCATTTCACAATATATAGATATCAAACAGGTAAGTACAACGATGCATGTCAATACAACACACAGAAACAGTTACACGAAAGTGCTGCTCAACAACTGTTTCTCTTTCTCTTCCATTCTCTCCCACACTCGTTCTCTCTCTCTCTCTGGCACACTCCTGCATTGTCTTCATTCAGTGGCCAACTTAGCCATCTTGTGTTCTTTTTTCATGATTCCATCATTGGTGTTTATCTGCTAGGAGTCAGTTTCAAGTGTTTGCTGTTCAGTTAACTGCAGATGGATGCTACCCGGGCTTTTTCCTGTGCACATCAACATAGGTGTGATTGCTTTGGTTGCAATATTTCATGTTGTGGACATTTTCTGGATTGTCATGGCCCATCTGGGAAAATGCTCACAGCTGTTCGGTCTTTTTTTGGGGTGGTTTTGGTTATGGGCAGTGGTGTTCCAGGTGACTAATCTGGGATGTTATTTTCTTGCCACCCTCTGCCTGTATTGGGTAATTTTCTAATGACCCTGGTGACATTGGCAGCTTTATTTAGGTGATGTGGCCAGTGGTATTCATGACATTTGTGGACTGGATTTAATCCAGTCATGTCATGTTGAATTACCAAACAACCGCATTCATCAGGGTAAATATCAACTGTCAGGACGCCTACTGTAAGCCTCTTCTTTTTTAGGTTCCGGACCTACCACCCTGTATCTGGTTGCAACAGTTTCCTTGTAATAACATTAACTTCAACACATATTAATGATTGTATGGTTCCATGTCTAAGCACATTGCAAATATCTGAACATTACCCGAATATATGGGCCCTAAATCAAGAGTAGCTAGATGACAATGGTTATGAAAATGTTGGAGTTTTGAAAGGACAAATTTAACAATGGGGCATTTGTAGAAAATTAGCTGTTTTCAATATCGTGTTCAAATTAATGTGTAATTTGTTTGTTTATTGTAGAGTCCGACCCCAACTGCCGTTGTCTGTCCTGAAACGTATACAGTCTCCCGTATTGTGTAAAGGAAGTAATACATATTCAAAAATGCATTAAAGTGAGCTGTGCATAAACTCAACACAATTAACAGGTTTTGCACTGTACTCCCTAGTAATTGTTTAACACTTTCAATATGTACCACATTGAGCGGCTGTATCAAACCCTCTTCCAGGGTACTTGAGTCTTGGAGGTACACAATTTAGGAAGTATATATAGTTTCTAACAACAAAACGCAACCACTTTCATTTTTTTAGGATAAGTGGATATGAGGAATTGTAATCAATTCATACCATTTTTTCACATGTGTAAGCCATTGGGTGACAATGAATTTAATCTAACAGATATATTATAAAATGATTATTCTTTTTTAAGATAATGTAATAAAATGAACTATATTAGCACTGTTATAACAAAGTAAACTGTGATATGATGAATTGCTTGTATGCAATCACTTTATATGCTTGAAGTGGCTAACAACTAATATGGCTCTTATTTTGCCCTTAGTATAGAAATTACAGAAGGACTAAATCCTGCCTTTAACAAAGAAATGGTAACAGGACTAATATTGTGTATCTTATTCAGATATCCATTTAACTGCATGTTGATCTTGCACATATTTTATTGTGATCAAAAGTTTAGCATAGACTGAAACAAGTCTTGGGCACAGCCACCAATGTCATGCAATAAAAAAACGATTTTTCTATTTTGATGACTCATTGTTTTGAACCCAGTGAGTGTGATCTTAACCGAACATTTGTAGGTGCACTTATCATTGCGATAAAATAATATATATGTAGTTATGGTTAAGTTGCTAAACCCATAGGAAGACTTTTTTGGAGGCTTATAACTTCGCTCCCCCTGGAGGAATCCTCACGAAACTTTGCAAATAAAAGATATGGCCCACTCTGAATTCTTCTGGCAAGTTTTGGGAGGTTTCTTCAAGGGGGGGCAAAGTTTTAGGGGGGTCTCACACATTTCTTTTCTCCATAGACTGAATGGGCAAATACTTTGCGCACGCCTACAGCCCAAACGGCTGGACGGATTTTAATCGGATTTGCGGCAGGAGCGGGGACTTGGTCCTGAAAGCGTGCTTTTGTGTGTTTGGTGGAAATCCGAGCAGTACTTTTGTTGCAAAGAACTGAAATGTTTGTCTAAAAAAATCAGTGATATCTGGCTCCGCTCCGCTGACCCATTTCCCTGTTCGCTCCGCAGACACAAGTCTCATTGGCTTGCAGTATGCCATGATGTCAGCGAACATTGGACACGGCCAATGGTTGGCTGGAGGGAAACGTGCTGCGCGTCACAATTTTTGGGAAACGCCACCATGGTGTATCAGAGGATAGTGCGGCGCCGAAAGGGCCTGGCAAACATATTTAACGGCATGTGGTGGTGGGAAGAAGGGATGGAAAGGGTGGGGGAGTGAGAATTGGTTCATCTGAGATATGTCATTATCAGGTGGAAGAAGACGGTGGTGTGCCTGCAGCCTGCAGTATTCGTGCGTACTGCACCAATTTGCGGGTCCGTCCTCAGGCGACTACCATCTGTGGTGAATGCAAGAAGCCTTCGTTACGGCATGATAGCTCATGCAGCGACCTCTTACCGTGGTGACTGGTGGCAGCTGAATTGCAGAAGGGGAGTCCATTGCACAAGACATGAACATTGTAACATAGCATCTACTACGGTGTGTTGCGTGCCGTAAGGCCATAGCCCATTCGATGCATGGGTGGAGGCCTTGCACCAACAACTGTGTTCTTTGGTTGCAAGTAGGTTTGACATTGTTGCCTTGTGTGTGTGGTTCGTCAGCATTGTATACATTGTTGGTTCCATGGGTGTGGTGGTAGTTAGCACAACCTACAGTGTTTAGTCCATGGCTGCAGCTAATGGAGTGACAGTCCTGCAGTGTGTGGACTGGGTGCAGTGTTGCAGTACTGTGTGCATAGAAGTGCATAGGGGTGAACTGCATATTTTATGGGCTTGGGTAGTGTCCATTGGGCAGAGTGCTGAGTACTGTACTGCACTATGCAGTATTGGTTGTATGCACTTAATAGACTGCTGGGAGCACAGCCACTTTTGGTAAGATTTTGTGGTTTGGTTGGCAGTAATACAATGCTGTGTGAATGGAAGTGGGTAGGTTTGCTGGATACTGTGCTATGTTTGTGGATTCTGCTATTGTTACTTGTTTGCATGCATCGCTGCATTATGATGCAGGCGTTGGGTAGAAGTGCTGCTGCCTATGAAATGTTTGTGGATTGTGGTACCTGGCCAAATGTTCACTTGCATGGCTCTGTTATGTTGTGCTGGGTGTGGGCAAGGCCTAGACTGTTGGGTGCATGGCCAAATGAGCGAAATTTGCACTGGTTCCATGCAAATGGCATTCCTTTAACCACCATTGGCAATGCTGTTTTGTTGTAGACTGTGCAAGAAGCATTGAAGAGAATCATTTAAAGATCTAAGGAGGAAAAGAAAACAGGCACTGAGATAAAGAGCAAAAGCAAACAAGGTTCCATGCAAATGGCATGTCTTTGACCACCATTGGCAATGCTGTTTTGTTTTACACTGTGCAAGAAACGTTGAAGAGAATCCAGCAAAAATGTAAGGAGGAAAAGAAAATAGAAACTGAGATGAAGAACAAACACAAACAAGGTTCTGTGCAAGCATGCAAAAAGAAAGAAGGCTCTTTTAAGAGCCACCACTACAAACAAACTCCCCTATCCTGTTGCACATTTATTCCCCCCTCCCATTCCTAGCACGATAACTCCACGGACTCTGCAGTACTGTCAGGATTGTACCAACCACATCTGGGCCTTTTCAGGATGGCAGTCATGGAAATGGAAGTGTGGAAACTAAGGTATTGCTGAATCAAGTTTCTGGTTGTGTGTACGCTATAAACTGTGGCAGAAGGTCTATTTCTGCAGACACATGCAGAAGCGTATGCTTGAAGTGACCATGGTAAATGGCAGGCATCCGTTTGTATGCATGCACTTTATGTACTTGTTGTACTTAGCTAAGATACATGCATTGCTGCTTTGGTGCTATATTTTTATGAAGTCTGTAAGAGATGGGTAAGTGCGGTACACAATTTGTAGCATTGTCGGAAGGAAAGGAGAAAGTTGCCGTTTGGATATTAAAAGGGCTGATATGGGTAAATGAATACGTTGAAAGCATACTCAATTGCATTGGCACTTGATGGTAGGTGATGGGAGAAAAAACAGTACTTCTTTTAAGTACGTTGTAGATGTTTAGTGGCAGACAGCTTGTTCAGGGGCACTTTTAACAGAGTTATAAAAATGGTGCACCCAACATTTTTTTACCTGTACTTTGTGTTGATGGGTGCCCATGTGGATGCAGAAATCTTGGATAGTTTTACAGAACTTTCTACTGGAGGTGCTTTCGAATGGCACGCCACTGAAGTGTTGTACAAAACTGACAGTATTACATGCTGACGTGTTGGATGTGATTGGTGGATGTGTGCGTCACTATTTAACAGCATCCAATGAGGTAGTGTTGGACAAAAATTAGTGGAAAGGGAAGAAGGAATGCTCCTGCTTTACTGGGGTGCAGCCCTCGTGGTACTTGAAAAAGTGCATGTGCCACATTCTGCGCTTCTCACCATGCTGGCCAATGGAAATGGGACTGTGGGGATTGTCCAATCAGGTACTGAGGGTGTGGTTCACAAGAAGGGGTGGTGATATTGTTTTTCATTACTCTGCGTAGTGAGGAGAGCTGACATGGAGAAGCAGGTTGGGTTGATTTTGGTTGATCCCTTTGTGATAGATCTGCACAAGTAAAAGGAAAGACACTTTGATGGCAATTTCAGTTTGGATGGAGTGGACACATTGTGGTGCACTGTCCATGTCCGTAGTTTCGGCATTTGCCTTGACCTTTGCAGAAAGGTGGACAGTGTTGCTACTTTTCATGTTGTCATCGTGCACTTTGGCGGAATGCATTTGGGTTATGCGGCATGTTTACGTTTGTTCCATGACCTGAAGAGGTTGATGAATGCAGTGAAGAGGCTTTGTCCCACTGCCTGGGTGCTTTTCTCATCCATGCCACCACGAACAATATGGAACAATACTAATGTATTTTGTTCCCAGCCAGAGGTTGGAAGGTGTCTCATCAACAGAATCTTATGTCCGCTTGTGGGATGTTCTTCTGCAACAATGACTTCATTGCCAATCTCCAAGATGCGTTGAAGAGTTTACTGTAAGAATGTGGGGAGAAGATAACACAAAATCATATAAAAACAGAAAAGAAGCTATTTCTCTAGAAGCCCCTGAACAACAAAGGAAAGCTTCTTTTCAGAGCCACCTCCAAACATGAAATCCCCTACCCTGGTTGCAAGTTGTTCCCCCATGCCTGCACACAGCATGAAAGCCACATCTGGGGCTTTTGAGAATGGCGTGCATGGAAGTGAGACTGTGGAGGCTAACGGATTGTGCAATAACGTTTCTGCGTGTGGTGTGTACGTAGCGGACTGTTGTACAGAACTGATAGTGTTAAATGGAGAGCTCTTCAATGTGAATGGTGGATGCGTGTGTGACTATTCCACAGTACCCAATGAGGGTGTGCTGGAAACAATATAGTGAAAAGGGAAGAAGGACTGTTTCTGCTTTAGTGGGGTGCGGCCCTCGTGGTACTTGGGGAAGCACACGTGCCACATACTACCGTTTTCAGCATGCTGCCCATGGGAATGGAACAGTGGGGTTTATTGGTACTGAAGGTATAGTTTACAGGAAGGGGCATTAATACTTTTCTCCATTACTGTGCATAGTGAGCGGTGGTGACATGGTTGGCATTACTTGCAAAGGTAATGCAGCACGGCACATTTGGTCCAATGTCAATTACAGCTCAAAGCTATGTAGCCAGCTATTCTGTGCTGAAAAGCTACAAACAGATTGCGGAGCAGCTCTGGAGTCTGGCCTTTTGTAGGGCTGCTCTGGAGACCTTGCACTTGGAAAACAGGCTTACATTGTTCAAACAAATACATACATGTGCAATGGCACATTGCGCTGTGTTTGTAAGCGTGTACTTTCCCAATAACAATCCGTAGATTGTACAACACTGCGCTTTTCTGCTGTCCGAGGGTACAGATCATGTCCACGAAATTAGGGCCCACACGCAGTGTGGGTGCAGTTGCATGGTGACTTCGCAAATGTTATCGATTGCCACATCTGTCCGCAGGACACGTTTTCAGTGAAATACTTTGTGTGCATGTGCATAGGTGTCTTATGCACAACGTTGGGTTCTCTGAGCTGATTAATAGTGCGACACACGTGCGCCAACCATTTTCAGACAAGCTGGGTGTTTATAGGGTATAGCAGATGGCATGTTTATGTGTACAGCTACCTGTAGGACATGGGTGGGCGCTCAAACTAATTAAAGTTTGTTACAAGTTTCTTCGCATATGCTGGAGAGGGGCGGTGTCACCAGGAGACAGAGGAAGAGATACGCATACGAGTAATTGTGTAATGGACAAACGTCTGCTCCCACAACTAATTTTGGGTGGTTCACAAGATGCGGACATGCGGGTTGTAGTGACGTCCTACGGATGCCTCCATTATCATTGTGGATAGGCCGGTAGGTGCAGTGTCAGTAGGACACCTCCCTTTTGCTTAATTGCAGTCATTTCCACCAGAACTGTGCTCCGCTGAGTCATAACGGCATTTTAAAAACAAAGGAAAAGCCACACGTACACTGAACAACAACTTAAATATGAACATGAACTACCACACATTCATACATACTATTAGTAAAGAGAAGGAGTACCAGAAGTGGATACTCACTGTGGGGAAGTGGGGATTTGTACAAGTTGATCGAGAGGGAAGGAAGGGATTGAGGTATCATTGTACCGTCTCTGATCACATGGATTTTGAGGGGATGGCGGGCTGTGATATGGGGAAGGGGTACACATGCAGGTCGGGCAGAGGTATTTTATTTTCTCCATAATATGTCCTTGTATCTAATGTTTTAAGGTGGCAAAATTGTTCACCAATTGTTCCATTTTTGCTTCCAGGCTGTTCAGTTTGCTATTTATAGAGTTGCTTTTCTTTCCTGTGCCCTTATGCTGTTGTGGAAGGGGTGCTGATTGTGCTGCCTTGCTTTCCTTTCCAATATGTTGTCTTACAGAAACACATTCACTAAAAAGTCGTTCTTAAAGGGACATTATGGTTAAGTTGCACTAGCAAAAAGCTATGAAATTCAATGGCAAAACGTTGTTACAGGGATGTTATGGTTACTGGTAAAACCGAAAACCCCAAGAAATTCACCAGTTATGGTAAGCTAAGCAACCATAACTCGTGCTACCACTGTGCACTGGAAGGACTAACACCCATGACATCAAAGATGACATCACAAATGTCATTGATGACATCACTGATGACATCACATGTGTTTTTAGTTTTCATGAAAAGCCTCCACAAGGGATTGTCATTGTAATGTTGACAGAACACTATCAGAGATCATTGGAAGAACTATCATGAGATAAATACTTCATTAAACAATGTATTGCCATAAACACCATTGCATTACAGAGTTCCTTCCAGTACATGAATGAACTCATGTAGAAACATAGCCATTGGGGTTCATTACGAGTTTGGAGGCAGCCATGGCACTATTAGCGCCAAGGCTGCCTCCAAACTCGTGTCCGGGTTCTCAGTATGGGGACTTACCGGGTCATTCCAACCTTGGAGGACCCGGTAAATCCCCATTCTGAAAACCATTCCCCATTCCCATTTGAGCCCACATAGGGCTCAATGGGAATGGGAAAGGAGCTAATAACCGGCCCGTAAATAGCAGGACCGTTATTAACTCCCTGGTCCCTTAGCAGCTCCCGTTAATGGTGGCCCGAATGCGGTGGTAAGGGGTTAACGCCACCGGCATCGTTACTGGTGCCGTTAACCCCTTACCGCCGCACTTGTAATGAGGCCCATTGTCTGCAGCATGCATCATACAGATGCAATATTCAAAATCTTCCCATGTTGGATAGTACAGTGATGAATGCTTTCGTTTCAGAGTTTTGTGTACTGTGAAACACGTAATAAGTAGCTAAGAATGCCTCACTTAATCCATAATTGTACTGCTATACAGAAAATATAAAGAGACCACAACACATACAAATATGTGCATATACAGAGAAACTAAAGTAAGCAAAAAAATAGCAGTACTACCTGCAAGTGTTCATAACCTCACTGATTCTCTTCATGCACAGAAATGATTGCTGTATTTCAGGCTCACCTCTTCCCCTATGTATATGTATCATATGGTGTGACTTAACTGTAAGGAAAGTAGTCTAAGAACATATCAGAAGGGTAAGGTCTACAAATATAGTATCTTTGATTTTTTTGTTCGTGTCAGTGAAGAAAAGCACCTGGTGTAGATATGTCACTGAACAAAATCAGAGGGAGCCAGATATGTCATGTCATCAATAATGTCATCAAGGACATTTGTGACGTCATCTTTGATGTCATGGGTGTTAGTCCTTGCAGTGCACAGTGGTTGCTTGGCTAGGTTTTCGGTTTTACATGCAACCATAACGTCCCTGTAACAAAGTTTTTCCATTGAATTTCATAGGTTTTTACTAGCGCAACTTAACCATAATGTCCCTTTAACAACATTTTTTTCAGTGAAAATATATCCACCCCATAGTTAAGGGGAGTCAGACTCCCTTAGGAACCCCTCAAAATTCTATTGTTAAAAAAATTTCTAATCAATCAATACTTTATTTTGACCAGTTCTAGGTCATAAGAGTCATGAAAAATACACAGAAAAAATATAAAATACATCGATATAATGAGACCATAGAAATCTGTGAGTAAATGAATGCACATTAAAAGATCAAGTAAAATTATACATTTAGATACAGCTCATAAAACGTACCCACCAGCACCCATATGCTTAAGTCTCTTCCCCCATTCCAAACACAGAAGTTAATAACTTTTGGTTCGAGTATTGGATTTGACCGAATTTTCGAAAGTAATTAGGGGCTTGTGCCCCCCGACTGCAAAGTTTCATAAAGATACGTTAAAAAAATAAGAACGTTATTGATAAGATTTTTTTTTTTCAAAGTTGTGGCCTACTTCCCATTGATTTTCCCATAAGCTAACAAGGTCAGTTTTTGCCAAAGGACACAGGCCAAACCGCTGGATGGATTTGGACCAGGTCCACAACAACGTGGGCACGAAGCGTTGATTCGCGATCCATGCATGGTTTGGGGTTATTCTATGCAGTAGTTATTTAAATATTTGATGGAGAAGGGGGTGCCCCCTGCTCAGAAATTGATAGTTAGATCTCCCATGGTGCATTGCAGGATCATGGTTTTCAGAAATGAAAAAAGCAGCATCTTGTTTTTCACTCGATGCAAGAGATATCCACGGCTATGGACGAGGATATCGGAAAATGAAACGCTGGAAAAAAGCTATTTGCAGTTCAAAAAACATTGTGAGGGGTTTGGCAGGTGGTTAGAGGGCACAAAGTGAAATTTGAAAATTGGAGGGGGTCTAGTCTAGGGACTGAGGTTGCAACTCAAAGCTTTCTGTAGCCTCAGCTATAGCCGCGAATAGCCGACATCTCAAAGCAAACTGCATCACCGAAATAGCTTGTGTTGTGGGAGGAAAGGGAGAGGGCAGGGGAAGTGAAGGAAGCCATCTGGGAAGTGGGGGGAGTTGGCACAGAGAAGGGGGGCACTTGGTGAGGGTCTGGTGGAACAGGAAAGCATTGTTATTCCAGCGGTTTTTCAACACTTGCGGCTATAAAGGACCACGGATAGCCGAAGGTATGTGTAGTTCAGAACACACAGTTACAGGATTTTTTGTATTTTATTGGTTAAGATATTTTTACAGCTATAGTCACATCGGGGTGAAAAATCAGTGGCCATGGCCAAAGGCCAAGGCCTAGGCCAGTAACTTGATTGCCATCCAGGTCCCCCATCCATGCAGTAACAAGGCCAGACTCTGCTTGGCTTCAAAGTGAGAAAGAGGGCAGCCTCCTCAGAACATGTTGCCCGATAAAAGAGTCAAAGTTACAAGACCACTTAGAGAAACGTGCTGGCCCTGTCTTTGCTTTTGAAGCTAAGCAGTGTCAGTCACGGTTACTGCATGGATGGGCACCAAATGGGCATCCAAATTATTATTATTTATTTAAACCATCCTAAAGTCAATCCTTGAAAGATTTGCACTCAGACAATTGTTTTGCCTTTTGCTGAATTGAATACTGGTATTTGTATTCTCCCAGGCAAGATGGGGGGAATAATGCCACAATTGCACACATTTTGCCTAACATAGGTCTTATAAGGATTTATATATTTGAGTGACACTATGGTATGTGTACTTTTCAAGTTATCTTTATAAAGCAGAGTATTGTTGAACGATAGGCATGGGGGTGCGGTGCGGAAATGATGAGAGGGCAAGAAAGTGATGAACATTGCCCATGACGTGAAAGGGAGCTGCAATCCTGGACACTGGTGCAGTTACTTTCCACTGATTGTGGCTGCTATTCAGGGCACCAGTAAAGGACGCGTGGGTGGGCAGCGTAACTTTATTTCACAGAAAGGACGCAATCCGTTGGATTTTTTTGAAAGGTTGGTAAGCTTGATCATGTATTTGGATAGCCAGATTTGACTCAGGTTGTCATGTTCCCAGTGCAGACACTTACCCACAAGACCACAAGCACTTGTTTCTTATTGGGATTTTGATATCCATGGAATATTTCACTACAAATTGCTGGGTTTAAAAGGTGAGAACCATTTATAGTTTGCCAGCGTATTTATTGGAAAATTTCCTCTCAGGTTATTTTTCTTGTGTTCATTAGTTTTCCAAAGCTATTTTGTCTTGCACGCTTTCTTCTAATGAGAAGGTCAATTGAACTACATTTGTACATGTAACTTTAAAATATATGGCCGCTTACTGTGCGTATATTAATGGGTGCCGGCTTTTGGTTTTCGCTATGGGGGCAAAAGTACATGGACATATGTTATTCTTCCAGCTGATCATTTTGTACCCTCTATCATGCTGCTTAAATGCGGTTAGTTGGAGTCTTACAATGTATCACAACAGCCACCAAAGACCAGCCATAAAACAAGGGGCTAGTAGCACACTTCTTCACCAAAGTGTGTGATCCTCGGCAAATAAATGAATCTCAGTGCGCATTGACTAAAAACATTGTGAGTTCTCAAAGCCTGCAATCTTTTATATATAATAAAATATAGATATGTTTGTAGCTACATTGGGTTTCCCAGCCATGCAGTAACTGATCATACTTAGCTTCAAAGCAAAGAAGGGGACATCCTCCTAAAACCATGTTGCCTAATAAATGAGCCCACCTTACAAGACCACTTAGAGCATCTTGGCCTGAGGGGGTCAGATCCTTCCTCGCTATGAAGCTAAGCAGGGTCAGTCCCTGTTCCTGCATGCATGGGATACAGTCCACACTCCCAAATGATGTGTGTTTTCCTGGTTTAAGATATCTCACAACACATGGCATCTGCATTATTTTTTTTGTCAGTCCATGAAAGTTTTGCACTCAGAGACAATTTTTTTGCCTTTTGCTGAATTGCATTCTGGCATTTATAGTCTCCCAGTGAAGATCGGGGGAATACTACCTCAATTGTACACTTTTTGCCTAACATAGTTCTATAAGGATTTATATATTTGAGTGACACAATGGTATGTGTAATTTAATTTTCAAGTTATCTTTGTAAAGCAGAGTATTGTTGAAAGCCAGACATGGTGGTGAGTAAGGGAAATGATGAGAGGGCATGTTCTGTATCCTAACTAATATGTATGCGGTGCTTTTCTTTTCATCATCCACTTTGCATAACTCCATGAGCAGTCATATAATGTAGTGAGACATTTTAACTACCATTGCATCACTACTGACTCTTTCATCATTCCTATTGCATATACAGATTTATTTATGTATATCTAATAACTGGGGATACCCAGCAACCACCCATTGCGCAGCGTTGCTACCCACGGTTAAAAGTGGTACCTTGTGCAGCCACAGCTACACACCAGCAAATGGCACATCGAGTGTTTGTGGAAATGTCTTAGCCACATGTAATAACAGCCGAACCAGTGAGGCTTCTCTATAATCGCAGCTATAACGAGCATTTGCGTGAGCGCATACACGTTTTTAACCTTTTCACTGGTTGTTGTGGTAGACGGTGGCCAGTCAAAGGGTTGAATACATTGTTTTGAACTGCAATAGTTTCGAATCAAAAGGACTGAAAAAAAAAATGTCAATGCTTTTTTTAATGTCTTTTTTTTTGCCTTAGTATAGGAAAAAATACTAGTTTTTCCCCAAAAAACAGGGGTTTTTGGGGGACCCCCCAAAAAAATAAAAAATAAAAAATAAAAGTCCACTCAAATTTTTTTTTTCAATCCTTTTGATTCGAAACTGTTGCATTCGATCCTTTCGTATTCCAACCTTTCACTATAAACCGTGGTAGATGCAACTATAATCATAGCCGCGTCTATTGGACCATACATTTTCTGTGCAATAATCATATTTTTATGTGGATGATACAGGTCAGACTTTTATCTATGTTTGTTATTTTATGTGCTTAGGTTTTCCCTTGTTTTCAAGGTTGACTTAGTTTGAGTTTGAGTTTGTAGAAAATGTACATGTAGCCGCTGCTACAAGGCAAGATTTGTAGCTGCGTTGAATAGCCGTGGCTACTAGAAATGCTGGGCAGGGTTTTGTATGTGGTGAGGTGTTTGTAATTGGCTTGTGTTAATGTTGTAAATGTGTACTTCCTTGTGATAGGTTGCAGTGCATATGTGTTGGCCATTTTATTTGTTTTCTTGCAATATAGTCCTCTTTTTCTGCTTTTGGAAAGTATAAAACCCACCATTCTGTCCACTGTTCTTATTTTGACTGCAGAACTCACACTGTGCTCATAGTGCAGTTTGTGTTACCTGTGACCTGTGTTACCTGTGACAAAGTATTATTGGCATTTATCAGTTGTTTGTCATTGTTTTGTTCAAAGTTTTATTTGATAATATGTTGATAATGGGGCTTTGTGATTTTTTAGTTACGTTACTGTATTTGTTAACAATTAAGTGGTACTGGTGTATATGTAGAAAATGGCTGCAAACAATTGTTGGAAGTTTTATTAGGAAAGAAAATGCTTTTTAGTGAGGTGCATGATATAGAATCACTAAGCATACTTCCTGCACTCAAAATAAAAGTATGATCACAGAACAGTAGAAATGTGATTTTATTTACAATGTTTTATAATCTCTTATGGTGTTTATTAAAGAGTTTTTTGGGGTGATCTGAAAATGTGTCTGCTTTAAAAATGTTTTATGCTGGAGTATGTTACTTTGTGGTTGTCTATGAGAGAAAATATATTGTTTTCGTTTGCTGTTTGTTGTTTTGTGAAACCTAGTGTTTGATTTCATGAAAAACTTGTTTGATTGGTTCTTTTTTGTAAAGATACATCCATAAAGAATATAGGAATGGTATTAGTTGTGAAAACTCCTATTATGAAAAAAAAAAGAAATAGAATAGTTTTTCCAGTGCAAATTGCCCCAATAAATATAGGCGCTCTATAGGCTTCGGCAATGCAATTTCAATCCACAATTCATATTTGAAGTATGGGTGTGTTGTGGTTACTGTTTCATGAGTTTTTTCTGTTTTTATTTCGGTAAAATAAGGGGCTAAAAATGATTGCCACTGAAAAAAAAATGATATTTATTTGTAGTGGCAGCAATTGCTTTTGTGTTCAAAAATAGCTCTTTTGCAACCATGTAGGGTGCGATCTCACACCCTGATGCAGTTTATCATATTTCAAACCCTTTACTTTGCAGTCATGCAGATTGGGTATAGATAGGATGGGAGGAGGTTGGGAGGAAGTTGGGTGGAGGTGGCTGGAACAGAGGAAGCAACCGAACTGGAAGAGAGTGACGCAGACGTGCCTTTCTACAGCTGATACCTGTGCACAGGTTATAGGCCATGGGTTTGTCCATTTTGATGAAAATTAGTCTTCCTATAGGGTTCCTCCACATTTCTGTAATGGAATTGGATGCAGTGCTTAATCAAATTAGAGGTATGAAAAGTTTGGGATGGTTTTTTGGAAGCTTCCATCTCCATCAGTTTACAATAGGAAACACGCTGATATTCTTTAATGTTCTTCTTACCCTACTGCTATTTGACACCTAAATACTGCCAGCTGTCAATAACAGTTCTGGGCACACTGGGTCTTCCATGGAGTTAAGTCAAATATTTAGCATAACCATGCACATCTTCATAACTTTCTTTCATTGTGTTTTTTTGTCTGTGTTGAGCAGGGTTCCTGTAAGGTCTGAACAAGTGATTTGCAAATTACCCAAGAAAGTGAAAATGTCCAATGCATGCTGTTTTGGAAGGAATGGTATTAGTTTTGCAAACTCTGATTATGTGAAAAAGAAATAAAATGTTTTTTTCTGGTGCAAATTGCCCCAATAATTACAGGCACACTATGGGCTTCAGCAATGCAATTTCAGTCCATAATTAATATTTGAAGTATGGGCTTGTTGTGGCATGGAAGATGTCCACCATGGAATGGGATATGAAGTCTGTTCACCCTTTCGATGGCGGCCATTTAAAATAGTTAAAAAAATAAAAAAAGAAGATGGCCACCATAGAACGGGAGAAAGGAATACATATAGTCTTTTCCCCCTTTCCATGCGGCCATTAAAAAGATAGAAGAAAAAAACAAACAAAATAGCCGCCATGCAAAGGGAGAAGGGAATACATGTAGTCCTTTCTCTGTTTCCATGGTAGTAACTCACAGAACAAACACCAAGGGACGTTGTGGTGACCGATGCCTTGTCAGGCTGCTAAGGACCCGGTGAGGGCCAATCAAATCGTTTATAACAATCCGATTATCCCTTGTCGGGTACTAATTGAACGTTATACTGTCTACTTGGACAACATTAGAAAAATGAACACATTCAAAATATAGTGGAAAAGCAAAACTGTTACATGAACCAATTACCTGCTAAAAATAGGTGCAAAGCCACATCAACGCAGCTTTCAAAGTGATTGAGCCTTTCCTCGACACGGCTACGGCCACGTGCAGCCACGTCTTCTCGTTGATTTAGGCAATTGGTCAATAATTTAGGCACTAGCATGTCATTGCGCTTGGGTGTACCCACGCGTGTGGAAAACACATTCTGGTTCGCTATATCGCATAACCACGGTCATACCCATCTCCCAAGCACCTATTTCCTGTTTTCTGTCATTGTTTTTTGACTCTTGGTGGGTGAACTTCTTTGTAAGCCTTCAGGAACATTTGAAAGCAGTACCTTGATTTATCCATTCCTTTATTACCTTTCTCCTTCCTATACCTTTGTCCTTTGTCTCGTGCTTTGCAGTTTGTCATTTCTTGTTATTTTAGCTTTTTGTTTTTTTATTTTTTAAGTTTTTTTATATTAAGTGGCCTTTTTGTGTTGTGTATTTTTACAGTATTTTTACAGTATTTATTTTTCCTCCATGGTCCTGCATTTCAAAATGACTAAGAGCAGCAGTGATGATCAGGTGGTCTGGGTGGCTACTGTGCAGAAAAAAAACATTTCCGACAATTGGCAATATTTCTGCGTAAACGACCAACACCGCAAAAAGGACAATGTGAAGGTCATGTGCAATATCTGTGGTAAGGTTTTGCATAGTGGAACTTCACACCAGCCATCGCAAAGCTTGGAAACATCCACGTTAATTCAACATCTTGTCCACGTTCATTGGGGTGAAGTGGATTATTCATATAGGAAGGCTCATGTGAAACATAAGGTCAAAGCACATGGAGCCAGATCAGCACAGCAGTATTTATCATCTGCACCACAGACTTCCAACACAATCACTAGCTATTTTCCACCAACTAATACCCAACCTTAGTCCATCCTGCCTGCACCTGATCTTTCTAACTTGATCGAAACGTGCAAAACCTGTCACAGCTTGATCAAGGTGGGAGGTGGCACCCTAGGTGCTTTGGGCAAGGCTCTTTCAGAACATACAACCAATTGCCAACCCTACATATATTTTTAAGAGTCCATTTTTTTAACCCTATACTTTAGGAAAAAAACACAATGTACTAAATATAAATACCTTTTGATATATGAATGAATCCTAGTGTTTATCCCTTCCCAGTTCCAACCTCTTTTTTCCTTATCCACCAAAACAGTCCTTTTCAGGTCCAACTTTTCAGTTATAAAAATAGACAAACACACATACTGTATATATGGATCAAAGACCTTTAATTGATCCTTTCAATACAGTGGGCCTCATTCCGAGTATGGCGTTAAGGGATAGCGGCCACCGCTAACGAGAGCGGTGGCGGTAATCCCTTACCGCCATACTCCGAGTTCCCTTAGCGCCATGGTGCTTTTAACACCTGCTTTTAGCAGGCGTTAAATACCATGGCGCTAAGGGACCTTGATGTTAATTACGCCACCGTAATTTACGGTGGCGTAATTGACGCCTTCCCCACTCCCATTATGCCCTATGGGGCGAGAATGGGAATGGGGAAGGGTAAATGGGGATTGGGGAATTACCGCCCCGCCAACCTTGGAATGGGGCGGTAATTCCGCCAACCACCAAGGCGCTGCCGGTCCGGGTACGGCGTCAACCAAGGCGTTAATAGCGCCATTGGTTAGCGCCGTACTCGGAATGAGGCCCAGTGTGTGTTAAAAAAAATGACATATTCTTATGTATTTCATTATAGCTGCCGTTATCCCATGTGGAGGCCGCGGGTTAACCCCCCCCCTACGACCATTGCTGCATTTAGCTGCGCATGCATTCTTGGTAGCCACGGCTATAACACCATTTAAAAAAACAAACATATGTACATTTATATGTGGGCAGTAGTCTTGTTAAAATTTATTTTAGGATACATTGAGTGCAGTCTTTGTACACAGTGGCCCTCATTACAAGTCAGGCGGTGGACCATGGTGCTGTTAGCACCATGGTCCATGCCGGATTCCGCCATGGTGGATGGCGGAATTACCGCCCCATTCCAAGGTGAGTGGGGCGGTAATTCCCCATTCACCATTTGCCCTTCCCCATTCCCATTTTTGCCCCATAGGGCATAATGGGGATGGGGAAGGCGCTAATTATGGCACTGTAAATTACGGTGCCGTAATTAGCACCAAGGTCGCTTAGCGCCTTGGACTTTAACGCCTGCAAAAAGCGGGCGTTAAAGTGTGAATCAGGCGTTAAGGGTTAACGGCGCCGTCAACGCCTGATTTGTAATGAGGGCCAGTTACTCTAACACTTTAATAACTTTGTATTCATCAAGAGTACATATAAATGTAAACACTTTAAAAATGTTAGTAACTATGCAAACAACGTTTTTTTAAGAACAGGTTTATTTGGGGGGAATGTGGGGGCACAATTTCTTTTTATTGTACTTTCTACACATGATACATCATTTTCATTAGCCCAGTTGTCTGTATTATTATTGTCAATTATGTATGGCATAACAAAGCCCTTGAAATTCAAGGAAAACACATCAGTTGCAGGGACGTTAAGGTGAACAATACATTGTAAATAAAACCTTAAAATACAAGGAAAAAACTTTAGTTGCATGGACGTCAAGGTGAGAACTTAGCACAACAAAATCCCTGAAATTCAGCTAAAAAGCCACCTTAACTTCGTGCCCCCTGTTGCATAGCCTATGAACACAATGATGACATCACAAATCATATCACTGATGACATCACTAATTACATTACAGCAGTAACCAGCATTAAGGATGGCCTTCAGCTATGGTCAGTGGACATGGCCAAATATGTTTTAACACATTAATGGGTACTTATTATGGCCTTCAGTCATGGATACTGCCCACAGTCTTCACCCATGTGCGCTGTATATGTTAAAACATTAACAGGCCACCATCCATAGATTTTGTCCTTCACCAGTGGCTGCAGCTTTTAGTTGTGTCCACTTTATATTATATATACTAATCAGCCACTAGCCATGGGCTTTAGCACAATACTGATCAGTGGCCACAATCTTTGTCTGTGCCCACTATGTATTCTAATATATAAATGGGCCTCATTAGCCATGGCCTTTGACCATGAGCAGTTTGTACATCTTTTGGCAATGTCCACTGTATATTTTAAAATATCTACATGCCATAATCGATGGAATTCGGACGTGTCCACTGTGTATTATACAACACTAACCAGCCCCTATCAATGGCCTTCGGCCGTGACCACTGTATATTATATACAGTAACCAGCCGCTAGCCATGGTCTTCAACACAATACTACTGAGTGGCTATGGGCTTTGGCCCACCGACTGTATATTCTAACATAATTAATGGACACTAGCCATGGTCTTTAGCTATGGACACTGACTACAACTTTCAACGTTGCACACAGTATATTTTAAAACAGTGACAGGCCACTACTAATGGCTTTTAACCATGCACATTACTATTTTTCAACACTAACTGACCACTAGCTATGGTGTTTGGTGATGGCCAGTGACCACGGCCTTCATCAAGGCCTAAATTGTTATTAAGAAAATCAAAGGTTTTATAAGTTAACATATGAATTATGTTATGCCTAATGCCATTATTGATGTAATCTGTTATATACAATGTAATTAGTGTTGTCACCAGTGATGTAAACAGTAATCCAATTTGTGATAAGTGTTCTCTGACAACATATAATTAGTGATCTCATCAGTGATGTGATCTGTGATGTCATCATTGTGGTCATAGGCTGCGCAACAGGGGCTGCACATTTAAGGTAGCTTTAGCTGAATTTCAGGGTTTTGTTGCATTAAGTTATCACCTTAACGTCCATGTAACTAAAGTTTGATCCTTGAATGTATATGTGCTTGTGTGTTTGTATGTGTGTGCATATATATATATATATATATATATATATATATATATATATATATATATATATATATATGCATATATATATATATATGCACACACATACAAACACACCAGCACACGCACACACACACACACACAATAGAGACCAACCACTGATGAACTAAGCGATCAGGTGATGAGAGGGTGTGTCAACCCTTCTTATTTTTTACTTCAATTTCTGTCTGTAACTTCACTTCCAGCGGCCATTTTGGATTAGTGGCATCACTTCTTGTGGCCATCTTGGATTGGTGACATCACTTCCTGCAGCCATCTTGAATCCTCCCAATCTCCAGTCCAAGGCCCAAGAGACTTCTCTGTGTACATAAATGCGGAAGAAATGGCCTCATCCCAGCACCACCAGGGATAAAATCAGGGAGACCAACCACTGATGGACTAGGCAATCAGGTATGTCATCCATTTCGAACTCCCTAGGTGTGTCCCGCAAGGGCGTCCAAGTTTAGGGCAGCATAATGAAGGGTGAAAACCAGCTATTGACCAGACTCTTTGCCTCATAGCCTATGAGCCTTTGTTTTTGCATTGTCCTGCTACTTGTCTGAAAGAACCCATTATTATTGCTTCTTCTTAGCTTCAACCTCACCACGTTCTTCTCATGCTGTCTCTTCCTCTCCCTTCTACTTTTCTCTCCACTCTCCTCCACTTAGAACCATATCTCAACTCTCTTTGCATCCCTATCATCTCTTCTACTCAACTACACCTCTCTTCTCACTCCATTATTAATCTCTCTATTCATAAAACCTACTCCAACCTTAACCTCTATTACACTTTCTCTTCTCGCATCTACCCCCAGCGCCTCTTCATTTATCAGACTCAGGGCCTCATCATGACCTCGGCGATAACCCTTAAATCCGGGGGTAGCGCTATTACGGGCCTCGGCGGATTTCAACCTAGCTCTGAGCTGGTGTGAAATCCGCTGAGAATTCGTGCACATACCGCCGGCGGGAAATCCGCCGGCGGTATGAGCGTGAAATTTCCCCATTGAGCCCATTCGGGAATGCCCCATTCCCGAATGGGCTCAATGGGGAATGGGGACTTCCAAGTCCGCCCAACTCGTGATCCCGCGCTATTAGTGCCGGGGGCTATGGCGGTCGCGCTAATAGCCCCCGCGCTAATACCGCCGGCGTTACCGCCGAGGTCGTGATGAGGCCCTCAGTATCGCTATGCTTTCACATCTAACTCTCTATTGCTCTTTGGAATGCCCAGTCCATCTGAAATAAAACCTCCTTTAGCTCCAACAACCTCTTTTCTCATTTGCCTTCTCTTGACAACCTGACCCATACTGAAACCTGGGTCTCTACCTCTGACTGTGCAACCCTTGCTGTCCTTCATGACCCTACCTACACCTTCACTCACTTTCCCCGCTCCACTGGCACGGTGTCACGCCCCGAGGTATTTTGAACACACCTCACAAATCGCACTCTCCCCTGAAGACTTGCCAGCAAGGATTGGGACTAGGTCAACGACGCAGAGTTTTGCCATCTCAACGCTGGTTGCCATTCAATCGATGGCAGTTGCCATGGAGACGCGCTACGAGCATTCTACAGCGTCTCCGTTGCCGGCAACTAAAAGCTCCTCCTCAACACGCTCGATCACGTGACGGTTGACGGAGTCATGTGATCACCAGTCAGCGTTTAAAAGGGACGCGCTGACTACCTTCGACGCTTCACAGCTGATCCTGTTGGGCGTACTACGGATTTCGAACTAATACTACGGATTTCGAACTAAATGTGCTACTGGACCTCGGATTGAACTTTGGACTCTGATTTGGCTTTTCCCTCTCGGTATAGTTGTTTTGGAACTTTGCCTCTACTGGATCTGACCATTTTTTCTGTCCCTGGATTGCTATCGGATTATCCCTTGTTATGAACTATGTTCTTGGACCACTCTGATTGATCTACGTTCCTGTCTTCCAAGTCAGGTGGTGATGTAATCCATCCCGTCATCCTTGCTGGCTGCCTCTGACACATTTCCTTACTTAAGTCCTGACCAACTTCGCAGGGTAAGCCTTGTTCCAGAATTATTGTACTCACCTGCAAACTTGGGGTTCTTTGTTTTGACCTAATCACGTGTTTTCCTTACAGCGGTCATCAGGGGCACCTTCCGGCATCTACAGGCATTCCTTGTTGCGACTGACGAAGATCACCACCTGTGGCCTCAAAGATCGCTCGGTGCAGTAACTTTCCTATCTGCCCGAGTGGTACTTGGGGACGGAGGTCCCATCGGCTACACGACCATCAAGTCTTGACAGACTGTGAAGCCTCCTTTTCTGGTCGTTTAGACGATGGAACCTACTGCCGGGGACCCTGTGGCTGCTTTAATGCAAGCTCTTGCATCCCTTAGAACCGAAGTAGCGGCTGCTACTACCGCGATACATCATCGTTTAGACATTATCCAAAGTACCCGCAACCCTCTACCGGCAGATGCTGAATTTGGGGATCAGGCAACACCCCCACCAGTTCCCACTATACCTGCTACACCACCTACTCCTGTGGTGTTACCTACACAGTTTCCATTGGCACCTCCAGAGAAATTCCAGGGTGATCCTAGAAAATATCGCAGTTTCATTAATCAGTGCAAACTTCATTTTCTTTGCCGACCATTAGTGTTTCATGATTCCACTACAAAGGCAGCCTTTTTGTTGTCCCATTTGACCGGGGTTGCGGCTACCTGGGCTAATCCTTTCCTTGAGAATAACCATCCAGCCCTTTATGATTTTGATCTTTTGGTAAGTGAATTGGCCAAAGTATTTGACACCAGGTACAAAGCCCAGTCTCGGGATCTGGAGCTCTTGGATTTATCTCAGGGCAGACAAACCTTAATAGAATACATCACACGCTTTAATCAATTATCAGCTGAGACTTCATGGCCCGAAAATAAGAAAGCTGTAGTATTTTACAAAGGTTTGTGTAACACTATGAAGGACGCCCTTTCTGTAATACCTTCCCTTCCTGATGCATATCCTGAACTAGTAGATTTAGTTCTTCAAGTAGACGCTCGAAAAACTGAACGTCGGGCGGAATCTGGCTTCTCAGGCAAATCCTTACCTTCTCCACCGGATGGTACAAGTGAACCCATGCAAATAGGTGGTCTACGAAGTCCCATCACTCAGACCGAAAGGGAGCGTCGGAGAACCGACAATGCATGCTTCTACTGTGGACTCAGTGGTCATTTTGTCAAAGAATGCCCAAGACGCCCAAAAAACAAGTCCTCGGGTTTTCAGAAAGCTCGTCCTTGAATATGGGGGACAAGACGAGCTTGATTCATAACCCCAGAGTTCCTACTTTTGGCCCAATAAGACCAGTGGTCGTTCAGGCAGTTCTTCAGCCTGATAGGGAGTGTTCACACACAGTACATGTAGTAATTGATTCAGGGGCCACTGGTTGTTTTATTGATATACCTTTGGCCAAAACATTGAACCTTCCTTTAATAACCAAGGCACATCCCGAACCAGTTCAAACAGTGGACGGTTCCTCTCTCGCTTCTGGCCCAATTAAACAACAAACTGCCCAGATGGACGTAGTAATTCAGGGAAACCATAAGGAACAATTGTCTTTTGATTTGATATCCACACCACAGTTTGGAATAATCCTAGGCCTTCCCTGGCTGAAAAAACATAATCCCCTCATAGACTGGGGTACAGGACAAGTCTCTTTTGAATCAGATATTTGCCAACAATTTTGTCTATCGGAAGGTGAAGCAAACAATCCTGCAAGAGCACTTGGGGCCCTACATTTAGTTCCTGATGAGGGGAACGGTACATTTGAAACAGCTCATACAGTGGGTGCCACATTGTCAGGGGTACCCCCAGAATATCATGACTTTCATTCGGTATTTGATAAAACATCAGCGGAGATACTGCCTCCTCACAGACCGTATGATTGTTCTATTGAACTAATCGATGGGGCATCGCTCCCCAAGGGACGCATATATTCATTAACACCATCTGAAGAAACGTCCCTTAAAGAATATATACATCATGCACTACAGTTAGGACATATCAGGCCTTCCTCATCACCCGTTGCCAGTCCCATTTTTTTTGTTCCTAAAAAAGAAGGCGATCTCCGTCCCTGTGTAGACTATAGACGCCTGAATGCAATCACCATTAAGAATCGTTATCCTATTCCACTCATCTCTACCTTGTTGGACAAATTAACCAATGCCTCCATCTATACCAAGTTGGACCTCAGGGGAGCATATAATCTGGTTCGTATGCGACCAGGAGATGAGTGGAAGAGTGCATTCTGTTCTCGCCAAGGACTATATGAATACTTGGTGATGCCTTTTGGCCTTTGTAATGCCCCAGCCATTTTCCAACGACTGGTAAATGATATATTCAGTGATATTCTGGATGTTTATGTCGTAGCGTATTTGGACGACATATTGATATTCTCTCAAACATTAGCTGAACATGTCATTCATGTTAGAGAAGTACTCACGAGA
The DNA here is from genome assembly GCF_040938575.1 of Ambystoma mexicanum. NCBI lineage: Eukaryota > Metazoa > Chordata > Amphibia > Caudata > Ambystomatidae > Ambystoma > Ambystoma mexicanum. Next base: position 451,609,472 of record NC_090937.1, read on the forward strand.
CTTAAGAGGAATTCCCTTTACGCTAAACCCGAGAAATGTCTGTTTCATACAGCTGAAGTCGAGTTTCTGGGTTTTCATCTTTCACCGGGGGGATTAACAATGAATCAATCCAAAGTTCAAGCTATCACAAATTGGCCAGTACCTGTTAACCTGAAACAACTGCAATCTTTCCTAGGGTTCGCAAACTTTTATCGAAGGTTCATTGCAAATTTTTCCTCCATGGTCGCACCATTAACTGCACTGACCAGTCCGTCAGTACCGTTTCTCTGGACTGATGCACATCAAACAGCTTTTGACTCCCTTAAGACCTCGTTCACCACGGCCCCAGTTCTGCAGCACCCAGACCCAGAGCTTCCGTATATAGTAGAAGCAGATGCTTCTTCCTTTGCTTTAGGGGCCGTCCTATCCCAGCCTTGTCCTACTACCGGAGCATTACACCCGGTGGCCTATCATTCCAGGAAGTTCACACCTACTGAGACTCATTACACGGTCACTGAAAAGGAACTATTGGCCATTAGGGACGCATTGTTGGTATGGAGACACCATCTCTTGGGAGCAAGACATCAGACTATCGTCTACACAGACCATAAAAATTTACAAGATCTAGCATCCCTGAAATGTGTCAATAGTAGGCAAGTTCGTTGGCACCTCTTTTTTGCTGCATACGATTTCATCGTCAAACACAGACCAGGTTTGTCTCATGGCAAAGCTGATGCTTTGTCCCGTTCACCTGGGGGAATACCTCTCCCTTCATATCCTGATACTCTGCTAGGGAAAGGCCATGTTGTTTGTACCTGTACTCCATCTCCTCCTATGTTAAAGGTCTTACGCCAATGGGTTATACAACATCCTCAAGTATTGGATGATTGGGATACCGTTATGCAGGATGGATTGCCTTTCGTTCAAGGAAAATTGTTTCTCCCTACCAGTGACTCTCGTAACCAAGCCTTAGAATGGTCACATAATGCTCCAATCAATGGTCATCCAGGTCAGCGACGTACTCTAGACTTGTTGAAACGCTGGTGTTGGTGGCCATTGATGCGACGAGATGTGGAGACATACGTCAACACCTGTTCTATATGTGCACAATGCAAGACCCGGAAAGGTCGTCCATTAGGGTTGTTACATCCTTTGCCCATACCCCCGAAACCATGGCATACCGTATCCATGGACCTGATAACCGATCTACCACGAGTACGAGGCTATGACACACTTTGGGTGGTTGTAGATTCATATACAAAAATGGCCCGTTTCCTACCATGTAAAGGCATTCCTACTGCTCCCTCATTAGCTCGTATGTTTTTTGAATCAGTTTTTTGTCTGTTCGGGTTACCGAATGTCATTGTATCAGACAGGGGATCCCAATTCACCTCACGCTTCTGGTTGGCCCTTACCAAACTGCTAGGTATAGATGCTCGTTTTTCATCGGCATATCATCCCGAAAGCGATGGGCAAACTGAGAGAGTTAACCAGGTCCTGGAGCAGTATTTGAGGTGTCTAACTTTGCAATTCCAGAACACCTGGTTAGACTCTCTTCACTTTGCAGAATTTGCCTACAACAACGCCCTGCATTCGGCCACGGGTTTTTCTCCATTTTTTTCACTCTATGGCCAACATCCTCGTACTTTGCCCTTTCCTGACTTGAATCCTGTCAATGTCCCTGTATCAAGTATCAGTACCCCTGCGGCAAATGATTGTGTCAGAGATCTCGCATCCATTCATGCACAAACCCTTGTCCATCTCCAAGAGGCCCAGGCGGCTATGAGTGCTGCCGCTAACAAAAAAAGAAAAGAGGCCCCGTCATATAAACCAGGCGAACGGGTTTGGTTGTCTACACGGCATCTCCACATACCGGGGTGTCGTAAACTGCTGCCCCGTTTCGTCGGCCCGTATAAAATTTCTAAAGTTCTGAACCCGGTGGTCTATAGGCTAGCCGTCCCCACTTCTTGGAAGTTACACCCCGTTTTTCACACTTCCCTCCTTAAACCTTGTACTGTTGATACACGCATTTCTTCTGCCCCTGGCCCTGTGCCTGTGGTTTCTCAGGAGGATTATGAAGTGAGCTCTATTCTGGGATCCCGGATAGTCAGGGGAAAGATACAGTATTTGGTAGACTGGTTGGGTTACGGTCCTGAGGAGAGGTCCTGGGTCCCGTCCTCTGATGTCCATGCCCCGTTATTGGTGTCTAGGTTCCATCGGGATAACCCTTCCAGCCCACGGGGTCGTGGGCCTTTGAGGGGGGGCTCTGTCACGCCCCGAGGTATTTTGAACACACCTCACAAATCGCACTCTCCCCTGAAGACTTGCCAGCAAGGATTGGGACTAGGTCAACGACGCAGAGTTTTGCCATCTCAACGCTGGTTGCCATTCAATCGATGGCAGTTGCCATGGAGACGCGCTACGAGCATTCTACAGCGTCTCCGTTGCCGGCAACTAAAAGCTCCTCCTCAACACGCTCGATCACGTGACGGTTGACAGAGTCATGTGATCACCAGTCAGCGTTTAAAAGGGACGCGCTGACTACCTTTGACGCTTCACAGCTGATCCTGTTGGGCGTACTACGGATTTCGAACTAATACTACGGATTTCGAACTAAATGTGCTACTGGACCTCAGATTGAACTTTGGACTCTGATTTGGCTTTTCCCTCTCGGTATAGTTGTTTTGGAACTTTGCCTCTACTGGATCTGACCATTTTTTCTGTCCCTGGATTGCTATCGGATTATCCCTTGTTATGAACTATGTTCTTGGACCACTCTGATTGATCTACGTTCCTGTCTTCCACGTCAGGTGGTGATGTAATCCATCCCGTCATCCTTGCTGGCTGCCTCTGACACATTTCCTTACTTAAGTCCTGACCAACTTCGCAGGGTAAGCCTTGTTCCAGAATTATTGTACTCACCTGCAAACTTGGGGTTCTTTGTTTTGACCTAATCACGTGTTTTCCTTACAGCGGTCATCAGGGGCACCTTCCGGCATCTACAGGCATTCCTTGTTGCGACTGACGAAGATCACCACCTGTGGCCTCAAAGATCGCTCGGTGCAGTAACTTTCCTATCTGCCCGAGTGGTACTTGGGGACGGAGGTCCCATCGGCTACACGACCATCAAGTCTTGACACACGGGTGGTGGTGTAGGACTTTTTTCATCCTTCAAACTTTCCATCTCTCCTACTCTCCTATCTCCCACTAATTCTCCCTCATTGGAATACACTATCTCCACAATCACTGCCCCCTATACCATACATATTATCACTCTCTACCAGCCACCTGGTTCAGTATTTAATTCTTCAACCATATCTCCCAGCTAATTGACTCTCTACCTCCTAATCTCTACCTCATTGTCATTGGTAACTTCCTCCACTCGCTCTGCTGCTCTATCCACTGACTTTAACTCTCTTCTACTTAATAACTC